>NC_083225.1:52981786-53698036 GCF_032191835.1 Heteronotia binoei
TCTCAACTAGTCTTTCTGGCCAGCCAAAAAAAGCTGAAGCCACATCTGCGCAGAGGTTTGTATGTGTGTGCATTCTGTGTGCTTCCCTGGAAGTCATGGTTGACTTTTTCAGAAAGGTGGCTTGAGTACCCTGCCTCTACATCCAGCCTCTGGCATTCCTTGGAGGTCACCCTCATGGCCGGCTCATGAGAGTAGACCATGTACGTGACTGCCTAGAGCACTGCATGGCCTATGGGTCACCTTTAGGTGCCCCCTCTCTACATGCCAGCTGGCGCCGAGCCGCCTCTTTCCCCCACCTGAGACTCGAGCGGAGGAAAGAGGCAGCTCGGCCTCACTCCCAGGCTGCTTCCCCTGCCAGGGAAGGCAGCCTGAGAGCCAGGCAGAGGTGCAGTGCTACCTCTTTCCCCCACCAGAAACTGTAGATGGAGCAGAGCAGGGAGAGGCCAATACATAGGCCTGGAGGAACATCTCCATTTTGCAGTCCCACAGGGCCTGGATTTTACTCAGGGGACTGTTCCACCAGGCCAGGGCTGCAAAAGCTCTGGCCTTGGTTGAAGCTAAGTGGACTTCATGCCAGGGATCTCCAGGAGATGTTGGTCTCTGGAGCGTAATGCTTTTTAGGGGATGTTTTGGGAGAGTCAGTCCTGAGTTTTAAGTTATATAATAAATTCTGTTAGGATAGATCCTGCTCTTTTCCTACCACTCCATTGAAGAAAGTTTGAAGCATACCTGTAGCCTAAGGAGTAAGTAAGGAATTAGACTATTTTTTTATTGTTTCACAGCACATTATTCCCACACTACTTCCAAAAATGCTACAAATCACTTGTCATGTTGAATGCCCAAATAAGGATCCAGCTGGATGTGACCTGTACACAGGGCCAACGCATGTGAGTAGGCTTAGTAGGCAGCCACCTAGGGGCGCCACCTGACTTAGGGGCACCATGAGGTGCTCCCTCTCCCACCATGGCTGCTTCCCGACCTCACTGAGGCTTGGAAAGCTTCACTGAGGTAGGAAAGACAGCGGGCACACTCAGAGCTGCTGGCTCTAAGCACACTCGCTGCCACACCCCCTGTCTTCGGTAAAGACAGGCATTCTCTACGAAGGCCCCCCAATGGTGGAATCAACTGCCGGAAGAGGTGCGGGCCCTGCGGGATTTTAACCAATTCCATAGGGCCTGCAAAACTGTCCTCTTCCAGGTAGCTTTTTAAGACGGAACCCCTGATAACATCAATAATCACCGTGCCATCTTATACAAAATTTGTTTATATTATAATATATTGTTTTATTGGTTTTACTGTTTAAATTATTAATTATATTATATATTTTTTTATTGTATCATAGTCTTACCATGTCTTGTTAGCCGCCCTGAGCCTGCCTTGGCGGGGAGGGTGGGATATAAATAAAAGTTTATTATTATTATTATGGCAGCGAGCGTGCTCAGAGCTGTTAGCTCTGAGCATGCCCGCTGTGTTTTCAATCTTGCTGAGGCTTTCCAAGCCTCAGCGAGGTCAGAGGATGGCAGCGAGCGTGCTCAGAACCAGTGGCTCTGAGCACACCCACTGCCTTTTCGATCTCACCAAAGCTTTCCAAGTCTCAGCGAGGTTGGGGGGGTGCCCAGCCCTTTCTTACTTCAGAGGGAGCCCTATGAAGTGGGAGAGGGCCAAGCACAGGGGTGGGTCAAGCACACGCAGCCCACTGACATCACTTCTGGTGATGTTATCAGGCACACGAAAATAATACTTGGAGGGGGCTGAGGTGCTGGTTTTGGCCTTGGGCACTGGAACACCTAGCCCCAAGCCTGCCTATACAATACAAGGTTAGGATCTCCAAGGGGTGTTTTTGAAGGCTAAAAACAACTCATCCCTTAATAAAACTGTTTCAAACATCACATGCACAAACCTCAGCAGCTTTCAGATTTTACCATTCACGTAGTGTATTGGTGTCCATTCACTATCCAGTAGCTATCAACTGAAGAACTTATGGAATAGCTAGGATTTTTTTAAAGAAAAAAACCCTTTCATTAAATCTAATCAAATCATGATACATATTTCTTATGTACCAGATAACTGGGAAAAGTTTCATCTATATTTAAATTACATAGCTTTCTATTCCAATAATTAAGAAGCAGAGTCCACATCTTCTGAAAAGATACTGGGGAATGCCTTCCCATGGGCAAATAGAGTTTTTCAATGAGTTTACCCATTTCTGCAATATCCAGAATCTTGTTAAGGCAGCCATGCTTGAGTCATAGAAATAGTAAGGCTCTGCCAATGCCTCACGCTGATTTTTTCTTGCAGCTATTAATAAATTTATTATCAGGAGCTTAACATTAACTTGAACAATGCAATAAGGCCAATAATAGGTCCAGCAGCAACCTGAACCCAGTAAAAGCTTGAATAACTGTGCTAACTTGAATAGTTTGAAGCTAAACCAAAAGAAAATAGCATGGCCTTATTAATGCAGTACAAAATGTCTTGATTTTCCAGTCATATAATTGGGAAATTCCTAAATATACTGATGCTTCAATTCTGGAATTTTGGGACACTGGATCCTTGACTTGAGTAAGCAAACACAAAGAAGAACAGTATAGCACCCAATGTTAATTTAGTTTCATTTTATATTAGTATCATATGCTTCAATATATAGTTGCAATAAGCAATGCAACTCAGAGATATTTATCTTAGTAGAAGCAAGCCATTTGTCAATAGATTTGCTACTTAATGTAAACTTAAGTAGATTTTTTTTAAAAAAAAAAATTGCTCATTAGCTAGCACTGGGTTAAATGGAAATACACAAAAATATTAAATGGCAAATCCTAAACCTTGCCAGTTTATTGTTGGCATTTTGGAAAACCTTTTCAAGAAGGATCTGGTACAGTCCACACAGTGACAATTGAATCTCTGCTCCCTTCCCTTTGCTTGCCTCATCAACGGAAGTGTTCTTTCACCTTGGCCAAGACAAAAGCCGTTCTCCTGCCAAAACCTTTTTCCTCACAATCTCAGACAGAGGACAAAGCAAGGTCTCACTCGTACAATAGTATCCAAATTACCCTCAGTCAGTCAGATAAATAAAGTGAGCTTTTCCTAATGGTTTGTAATGTTCTGATGAAGGTTTTATTGCTTCCCGCTACATTCCGCACATCACAATGCTCTCCCTGCAAATCAGTCTTCAAGTATTACCGTAAACAGGCTGAAGAAGTGCAAAGCATGCCTTTGAGAAGAGACAATGACAAATCGTCTGCTTAGTATCACTGTTTGGGGCCATCACCTTGTCTTACTATGACAAATACATAAATACTTTGTGGTTCGGTTACAAAAAGAAGACTTAAGGGTCTTAAGAGTCGATGACAAATAGAGTACAGTGGTCTTGCAAAAATCTGGATGAAATAGAAAGTATTACCAAGGCAGGGCTCTCAAACCCTCATGCACACACTACCTGGACATCCTTCAAACACCATACAAAACCAGGTTTCATATAATTAAATAAAGTTGCATGATTTCCCTGGCTTCATGGAGCCCCTGAGTGACCACAAGAATCTTGCCCCCCCCTAGATACTCCCTCCCAGCAGCTCTGTAAGCAATGGGGACACAAATCTTACAGAGGAAAGATAAATGAGAGCTGGATGGTTAGAACAGATTGGATAAGGGAAACAACCCAAGCCACCAATTCCTCTTAACAGAGCCAGGGGTCTCTCAAGTGGCAAGGAAAAGTGCTGTGGCTTTTCTGAGGCTATTCCAAGGTGATAGAATGAACTGTATGACTTTGGACTCTGTGGAAAAGTGCAGTTTTGAATGTGTCTTGTTGGAAAAGAAAAGTATTGTGGGTAGTTTTTTACATTTTTTAACAAAAAAAAATGTGATTCACCCTGATCCTCTCCACATGAAGTCTGAAATGATACAGTTCGTTTAACTACCTCATTCTTCTGCATGTGGGAATTAGGGCAATGGAAAACCACCCCATAAAAAGACTGCCGTGAAAACGTCGTGATGCAACATCACCCCAGAGTCGGAAATGACTGGTGCTTACACAGGAGACTACCTTTATCTTTTTTTCTTTAGACTGGAGTTACTCTTCATATAGAATCATAGAGTTGGAAGGGACCTCTAGGGTCATCTAGTCCAACCACCTACACAATGCAGGAAAACTCACAAACACCTCCCCCTAAATTCACAGGATCTTCATTGCTGTCAGATGGCCATCTAGCCTCTGTTTAACCTCCAAGGAAGGAGAGCCCACCACCTCTCGAGAAAGCCTGTTCCACTGAGGAATCGCTCTAATGGTCAGGAAGTTCTTCCTAACGTTGAGCAAGAAACTCTTTTGTTTTAATTCCAACCTATTGGTTTTGGTCCTACCTTCCGGGGCCACAGAAAATAATTCCACGCCATCCTCTATATGACAGCCCTTCAAGTACTTGAAGATAGCAATCATATCACCTCTCAGCCATCTCCTCTCCAGGCTAAACATCCCCAGCTCCTTCAACCTTTCCTCATAGGACTTGGTCTCCAGACCCCTCACCATCTTCGTCGCCTTTCTCTGGACCCGTTCCAGCTTGTCTATATCCTTCTTAAATTGTGGTGCCCAAAACTGAACACAATACTCCAGATGAGGTCTTACCAGAGCAGAGTAAAGCGATACCATCACATCACGTGATCTGGACACTATACTTCTGTTGATACAGCCCAAAATTGCATTTGCCTTTTTAGCCACCACATTACACTGTTGACTCGTGTTCAGCGTATGATCCACTAAGACCCCTAGATCCTTTTCGCACATACTACTGCTAAGACAAGTCTCCCCCATTCCATAACCATGCACTGGATTTTTCTTACCTAAATGCAGAACTTTAGATTTATCCCTGTTAAAATTCATTTTATTGGTTTTAGCCCAGTTTTCCAGCCTGTCAAGGTCATCCTGTATCCTATTTCTGTATTCTTCTGTGTTTGCAACCCCTCCCAATTTAGTATAATCTGCAATTTTAATAAGCATTCCCTCTATTCCTTCATCCAAATCATTGAGAAAGATGTTGACCAAAACAGGCCCCCCTGAGGCACTCCATTTGTCACTACTCTTCAAGAGGATGAGGAACCATTCACAAGCACTCTTTGGGTGCAATCTTTCAACCAGTTACAGATCCACCTAACGGTAACAGGATCCAAACCATATTTTACCAACTATGTGGAACCTTATCAAAAGCTTTACTGAAATCAAGATAAACAATGTCTACAGTCAACAACCATCTTCCTTATTTTCAAACCCCTTCCAACCCTCCCAGCACTTAACACAGAACAATGGTCACATTCAACAGCCAGTTTCCTTATCACTATCCTTCCAGGAAGCCCCACCAAACAATGGGCACATCCACAAACCAATTGCCCTTTCAGCACACCCCCTCCAGCGTAGAAATAGCAGCTCTCCAACAGCCCTGGCTCCACTCAATGCACAGCAGCCAAGAAGGTCTGAGCGCCTGCTCCGGCTGCAACGCCACTGAGGATGTTCTCCGCAGCTGAGAACGAAACGTCTGGAAGGAAAACTTTCTCCAGTAGAACACGGCACTTGATTCCGAAAGATTCTACAAACCCTAATAATGTCTACAGCATTCCCCCGATCCTGCAAGGTAGTCACTTTCTCAAAAAAAGAGATCAGGTTAGTCTGACATGACTTGTTCTTGAGAAAACCATGCTGGCTCTTAGTAATTACATCCATTCTTTCTAAATGTTCCAGGACCAAATTTCCAGGTATAGACGTCAAGCGGACATGTCGGTAGATACCCGGATCGTCTTTTTTCCCCTTCTTGAAGATGGGGACAACATTCACCTGCCTCCAATCTTCCAGCACCTCTCCTGTTCTCCCAAGAATTTTCAAAAATAATAGCCAGAGGCTCAGAAATTACATCCGCAAGATCTTTTAGAACCCTTGAATGCAATTCATCTGGCCCTGAGGACTTAGTTTCATTTAAAGAAACTAGGTGTTTATGTAATACCTCTACACTGATCCTAGGTTGGAACTTCATACCCTCCTTATTTGTTCTGTTTTTGCCATGTTGAGCACCGTTTGCCTCAGAAGAGAATATAATTGCACTATCTATATTTCTTTGCCCTCCCCCCCCCCACACCCAAACCTCCACATGAATACTTGGCTTTCTGTTTGCAGGAAAATATTGTCAGTGGGGTGCATTTCAAATGTGTTAGTCCCATATCTGTTGCTTCATTCTCCTTTGTGTGGAAATAAGGTCTGAACTCCAGACTGTGATGATATAGGGACGTGGACAAAGAAAGGCAGGCTGCTGCTCCTGTCATGTGCCTCTTGTAACATCATTGAGCTAAACAAATGAATTCAGAAGTCTAAAACCATCACATCAAATTATTTATATCAACTAACCTGTTCATTAAGTCTCATGGTTGGATTTATGCCCAAGAGACAGGCATGAAATAACAATAACTATTCAAAAGTTTAAGATTTAACTTATCAGTGTAGATTCATATGTAGGGTAGGATCTGCAAAAAGGGAAGGGAGGAGATAAGCAATTCTGTGTTTGCTTCTATGGACAGCTGTTGATCACTCTGAAAAAGTTTTCGAAGTACAATATTCACATCAATGATCCAGCTCTCCACTTTTTAAAAAGCTGTTGATTTACTATTATTATTATTATTATCGTTATTCCAGGCCCAACCAATGTTCCCAATGTAACAACATATGATCACGCTTCAACTCTCTGTCACTGTTCAGTCCACCTTTTCTCAGAAATGTGTTTGAGAAGTTCAGTGACAGATCTTAATTTTTCTCAGTCCATAGCACCACCTGGTGGCCAGATGTCAGGCAAGCAGGCTCCAGCTCCCCTGCTGTTTTGCTCAGCAAGAGGCTGTGGAGTGCAAAATGAAGAGTTGAGGGCAATCAGGCAGATTGATTCTCTTCGTTTCCTTCCAGACTTAGTTTGTTCTCTTATCACATGGGAAGCATATCTATGTCGGCCTGATTAATACACCTTGCACAACTCCAAGGTCTTCAGCAGGAATGATAGTATTTTAGTCACATATCTCTAGGTCAGGAAGATGATCCAAACACATACAAGTAAATCCATTACTTATACCAGGAACCGAACTTGCTCTGTGAAGCTTGGTGTCAAACCCAATCACCTAAGAATTTTCAGCAAGCAGAGTCAGCCTGTTTGCTTACTGAAAATTGTATTGTTAGCCCAGACCTGGATAGCCCAGGCAAGCCTGATCTCATCAGATCTCAGAAGCTAAGCAGGGTCGACTCTGGCAAGTACTTGGATGGGAGACGTCCTTGGAATACCAGAGCTGGAGGAAGGGGCAGGCTTTATTCAGCCACCTTTCTGAATATCCTACAGTTTGGTGTATTGGTTAAGTGCACAGACTGTTATCTGGGAGAACCAGGTTTGATTTCCCCACTACTCCACTTGCAGCTGCTGGAATGGCCTTGGATCAGCCATAGCTTTCACAGGAGTTGTCCTTGAAAGGGCAGCTTCTGGGAGAGCTCTCTCAGCCTCACCCACCTCACAGGGTGTCTGTTGTAGGGGAAGAAGATAAAGGAGATTGTAAACCGCTCTGAGACTCTGATTCAGAGAGAACGGCAGGGTATAAATCTGCGGTCATCATCTGCTTCCAGGGCCTCAGTAGGGGTCAGTCAGCAGAGGTCACCATGACTTCCAGGTGCACACATGTGCATGCACAGCCATACACACATGAAAAATACAAAACAAAAAAATAAATTATATTGTTTTGGGATGTCTACCTTACTCGTTTCTGTAGGCTCAGCTCAGAGACCACTTGGGTCAGTGATTAGTATTGAAATAAGACTGTGTAGACCTGAGTTCAGACTTGTCACCCGGCCATGGAAGATTACAGGATTATCATGGGCCAGTTAATCTCCTTTGCAGACTAAACTGCTTCACAGATTTGTTGTAGGGACAAGACAAAGAAGTAAAAACCACGTATCCCTGCCCTGAGCTCCTTTGAAAAAAGGATGACAGGCAGATTGGGGGGGGGGGGGAGGGCAGCAGGCAATTATGGGGTCAAATATACAGGTGAAAGCAAACTCCTCACCAGTATGACTTCTGTGCAGTGGGGACACAAACAAGGGGGGAAACTGGCATAGCACTGAATAAAGTAGACTTTGATTTGCTAAGGCACTAAAATGCATAGAGATATTATGACTGATACATTAATATGCATAACCAGCCAAGTACATAACATTTTCAAAATGTGTTTGTGCCAACTTACTATATTACGCATTATAATAAAGAATAAAGAGTGTAAATCATTGATTGTGCATACTGAATCCTGCCATCTCACTACCCAGAATTGCAGTGCTATATCTGGAATGCAGTCAGATGCATGATTTTTATTGCATTGAAATCCTGCTTTCTTTTAGTCTTGGAACTCAAGGAGGCGTGTGCAGGGATCTTAGGGTTCTTCTCTCCAGGCAATGATCAGACCTGCTTAGCTTAAGCTTATTATGTTTCTGCCATCCTCACCGGGGGATCTCGCTATCATCATACATCCTTTGCATGCTCAACCATCCTATGGATTTGTTCATAGACTTTTCATCCCAGATGCATCCATGACCCTTTCAACAACTTTTGAATGATCTGTGATCTGAAAGACCCCTGGCTGTCCTACCTGGTGGAATGTCATGGGTGGCGAGGACAAGCTGACATCTGAGCCCATGGCCAGCCTCTCTAGCACTCCAGAGGATGAGCTGACATCCGAGCCCATGGCTGGCCCCTCTAGCACTCCAGAGGTTGACAGCCTGTGCCAGCAGCAGAGGAGGAGGCAGCACAACTGCAAGCAGGGAGCCTGCCTGATTCACACCGCAAGTAGCATGACTGAGGGAACAGCTAAGTCATAACTTAGCAGCCGGAGGAGGAGCGCACACCTAAGGGGTAGGCAGTCATTAAGCCCTGAGTATTAGCAAGAGCCTCCCCACTGTTAATTGGAGCACCATCGGAGGTCCATTTAGCCCCTGCTCGGGACTGGGGTCTCTGTGGAAACAACAAGTCATTTTGGCATGATGCACGTCCACCTTGGCACCTGCACTCTTGCACAGACTCTTTGGTTTCTGACTCCCGGCTCTAGACAGCCTCACTTTCTGCTCTCTGACTTGGTTTGTCGACTCGGCTTTCATCAGAACTTTTGGCTCGACCCTAGACTGTACTAGGACTTTGCTCATGCCTGCACCCAGCCCATGGCATGGAACTCCCTGCCAAATGACATCCATGTCCTACAGGACCTGATGCAGTTCTGCAGGGCCTGTAAGAAAGAGATGTGGGTACTATCTAGGTTAGCATCCTCCCCCCCCCCTTTTTTTATGCTTTCTCCCTACTCTCCCCCATGAGGTGATGACACAGTCTGAAATCCATTGCATTAGAGCCATTTGGAAAATGGTTTTAACAAATGTTTTTATTATGATATGTATCTTTATTATTATTCATCACTCAGGGACATAACTACTCAAAGACTAGGCAATTCATAAATTTAAATTATAAATAAATCAATCAATACCAGATTTGTTTACGCTGCTATGGCTATTATTACCATTTCAGATAAAATCAGGTACACTGATGTCTAGGTAACTTCGGTGTTGACTCTTTTGATGCCATAGCTTCTTGACCTACCTCTTCTTAACAATTTAAAGATTCCTGACCATCCGCCACTCTTGCTGTGCAGTTAATCCTAGGTAAAAATATCTGTCTGGCCCCTTGACATAGCGTTCATTAGAGGAGAGGGGAAGACATTGATCACATGTTATGTCAGGGGCAGCAGCGCCCAAGCGGCAGCATGTGTACAAAATGTGAAAAACCCCTCTATGCACTGCGTCTTAATTTATGAGGAAGATGACTTTGGAAGACACATGGCAAAGTATTTTAAAATAAATGACAACAATCATCACGTTTTACTAGACTAGATAGAAATTTATGTGATGTGTTTGAGCTGTGAGGAATTAAAGGCGGGGAGGAGGGGAAGCACTTAAACAAACACGAAGGGAAGCTTCCAGCTAGTGAGTTTCATGCAATGTATTATCAGGGCCAGCCCTGCCATTAGCAAACAAGGCGATTGCCTAAGGTGCTGGCCTTCTGGCAGTGCTGAACTGGGTGCCCAACGAGCTTTTTTTGTAGCAGGAACTCCTTTGCATATTAGGCCACACACCCCTGATGTAAGTCAATAAACTCCTCCTGGAGTTTACAGTAGGCCCTGTACTAAGAGCCCTGTAAGGTCTTGGAGGATTTACTACATCAGGGGTGTGTGGCCTAATATACAAAGAAGTTCCCGCTACAAAAAAAGCCTTGGGTGCCCCCATATGACTTGGTGACATTATCAGTGCCGGGGGGGGGGGGCAGAAGTTAGCCTTGCCTAGGGCACCAGACAGTCTAGGGCTGGCCCTGTGTATTATCTTCCAATTATGATTGAAGTGATGAATCCTAAAGAGATTCCTAAAATTGTGTGTGGGGGGGTGTCTTTATAGTAGTGTTTACACTGCTGTTTCCATCAGTGTGGGGGTTTTTTTCCCTTGTAGGACAGAAGAATGCATTGATGATAAAGAATCGCCACTGAATTACATGTTTTTAACCCAGGGCTCCTACAATAGCAGGAGACCTCCTAATGCCAGCCTCTGACAGCTGCCACCATTCAATAGGCTTGCAGGATGGGGAGAATAAGGCAGAAATGTCTGTCACATCAACACCATGACATCATTTCCAGGATGACTCAAAAATGACATCGCAGCACTCTAGGATTATGAGAAAAGCAATAGATTTTCTGCCAAATTCTGGAGCAGCATGACATCACTTTCAGGTTCACTGTGATGATGCCCCCACATACCCCCAGTGAGGGATATGCAGTGAGGAATTAGGGTGTGATCTTGGATGCCTCACTTTCAGTGGAGACCCAGGTCACACCAGTTGCCAGATCTGCATTTTTCCACCTTTTTTAGATCAAACAGCTGGTCCCTTATCTCTCTCCTCATGACTTAGTGACAGTGATCCGTGTAACGGTCGCCTCCAGTCTGGAATTACCATAACTCATTTTATGCAGGGCTACCTTTGAGACTGACCTGGAAAGTGCAGGTGGTCCAGAATGCAGCAGCATGTGTCCTTAATGGGGACCTCACTAAGCGCACATATACATCTGTTGCTGTGTCAGCTGCATCAGCTCCCAGTTGAATTCTGGATCAACTTCAAGGTTCTAGTTCTAACATTAAAAGCCCTATGTGGAGTGGGACTAATATACCCTCAGGACCGTCTCTCCCAATGCATATGTTGAGGGGCTCTGTGCTCCTCTGCTCAACATCTTCCGGTGATCCCCAGCTCAAAGGATGTACGCTTGGCCTCAGCCAGAACCAGAGCTTTCTCAGCTCTTGTGCTGGCCTGGTGAAATACTCTCCCAGCTGAGATTTGGGCCCTACAGGATTTAATGCAGTTCTAAAGGGCCTGTAAAATGGAGATGTTCTACCAGGCCTATGGTTGTGGTGGTGGAAATCCATCTATAATGGCCTCCTCTGCCTTGCTCTGCCCTGCTCTATTCCATCATGACTCACTTTCTCATCCACCCATGTACTTTGTACCATTCCATCTATGGCTGCCCATAATCTGAACCCCTTGGGACTTTTTAATCACACAGCAGACACTATCAAATGCTATAGCAATATTTTAGTAATGTTTTGTGAATTCATTAATAATTGTAATAATAATTCGTTAATAATTGTAGTAATTAATAATAAAGATTGTATCGTATTTCAATTATGTTGTATGTTTTAACCATGTTTTAACCTGCCCTGATCCTGCTGTGCAGGGGCGGGGAGGGCTAAAAATCAATCAATCGAACAAATAAATAAACTGAGTTAACGCCTATATTCTTGTACCAATAAGTATGATACAAGATGGAGTCTCTCTATACTTATGACTGCATATGGCCCCAGGCCGTAAAAAAAATCCAGGAGTAGATTATAAGTGCCATGGCTGTGTGTGTGTGTGTGTGTGTGTGTGTGTGTGTGTGTGTGTGTGTGTTGGGGGGGAGCAGGTAACATACTGTGGCTTCAATCCAAATTGAAAGTCCCACAGCTATTATTTACCAGGAAAATACCTTGAGGAAAACCATTCATGGATCTCCCAGAACCTCCCACTCAGTCCTGTGAGTTTCATGCATAACACCATTCCCAAATACCCTTAATGGGTCATTTCATACCATTTAGCACTTTTTTATTTTCTGTTGCTTATAAGTTCATAAGCAAATATAAGCAGAAAAAGTTAAAGAATCTGATTATTCACGATGTCTGACTGACAACCTCACTGAATTTCCCCTGTGGTGCTAGGAGAGAACTGTGTTCCAAAAGAAGTAATAACACAAAAAAAGAAAGGATCATAGAGATCACACCATCACATTTAATTTCAGAGAACAAAAACCTGTAAGACGATTTCTGTTTAGATCAGTTACATACTATTTGGGTATTGTGGTGCCAAGTGCTGCAATGGGGGTAATGTGATCTGAGCTTAAAATAGCTGCCAAATATACCATGTGGTGACTGGCACCATTAGATGCGTTGCAGCGTGAATGATCTGTTTCAAAGTAAAACCACATAATATCAGGTCACGTTGATCATTAACTCTTTATGTTGCATTGTCTTACAGTTTTTAAGCCTTCTTAAACAGATGCAAATGTAATGCAGTTTCAGAGGGTGATTGTGTTGCTAGAGCAGCTAGATTCCAATCCCCGAACACCTCGGAGCCCGTCAAGATTTTAGGGTATAAACTTTCAAGAGTCAAAGTTCCCTTTGTCAGACTTATCTTATTTTTCATTTTGTGCTTCAGTTTCCAGCCACATTGTTTTTGATGGACACATTATTCCAGTAAGGTCCAGTCTTTGCTTGTCTGACAATAATGCTGCCATTTTTATTTTAAAAGAACCACATTATTCAATTGTTCCAGCCAGGTGGGGAGAAATGCCTTCAGCCCAAGAATTCCTCCCACTATTTCATCCACTGAGACTAGGCTCTCTATGACTGTGTTGGAACCCAGCTGTAAACTGAAGGGTGGGGGGGAGCCCTAAAGTGCTTACATATGCTAATAGCTCTGGCTAAAGCTTCCCATCTCACACCTTGCTAAAATGTCCAGCCTCAAGGGACAGGAAGGGAAACAGCCAAATGGCTAGAATTTATTCTTTTCTTCTTGAGACAAGAAGATTAAAATCACTCCAAGATGAGACAGACTTTCCCAAGGAGAAAGTTTCAAGTCACAGGGAAGAAGCTCTCATTTCTTATGACTTCTGACTAAGGAGTCATAAGCAGTGAAGGACTAATGATTTACCTAGGGACTCCAGTTTGTCCAAGGAACGATGTGGAAAAGTCCCACCTATGAGAATGAAAGCCATGCTTAACTTTAAACAGCTCCCACTTCAAGTAATACTAGTCTGTCCGATTTACACATTGATTAAGCTAAATGCAACAAAGTTGGAGTCCAGTAGCACCTTTAAGACCAACAAGTTTTATTGCTTCAGACCAACATGGCTGCCCACCTGGATCTATGATAAATACAGAGAGTAAGGAAAAGGAACTGCATGCTTTCCCTGTTTCTTTGCATCTTTGTTCAGCCTGAAGGCTTGTACAGACCATGTGCATTAGTTTTATTCATTTACTAAACTTTTGTATATCTTGAATGCTCTAAAATCTACAACAGCATGTCCATTTGGTCTTGCAACAACAAGGAGGGGCAACAGGTAAGTTTGCCATCTCTGCAGTGCAACAGCTCAAAGTTATAGCTTCTAGAAGTGAGACAGGAGACCCTGCAATAAGGAGGAGACCCAAAATGGTAGTGCAGGCCCTGAGTGCTAGATGTGCAGCTCTGTCAAGCAGGAATTACTCTCACAATTGGTGGTGGTGGTGGGAGATACCCAGGTTGCTTTGGGTAACCGCTAGGAGTAAGGGAAAGGGGTGACATCACCAAGTAGAGACTTGAGATGGCCGTAGGCTCTTTCAACTTCCTTGAGACCAGCACAAAAGAATAGGGCAGGGGTCTGCAAGTCTGCTCCTTCATACAACATTATTGCCAATTTCATGTATCGCTATTGCATAGTAGACTACTGAAAAATGGAAGTCGTACTGAACAGACGCAAAGCAATTAACTAAATATTTGTTTAATTGTTTTAGAAGTCACTAGCAGCCCTGAAAATCCTTTCTATGTATAAGTTATTCTCAATGGATTCAGGTGGGTAGCCATGTTGGCTTGAAGCAGCAGAACAAAGTTTGAGTCCAGTGGCACCTTTAAGACCAATATAGTTTCATTCAAGGTATAAGTTTTCATGTGCATGAAAGCTTAAACCATGAAAGTAACTTATAAGTTTTTGAAATTAATTTTTCATTATCTCCAAGCAGAACTTTTTCCATTTCTGTTTGCTCCCATCTTATTCCTTCAGTTTTAATATCATTTTCCACCAAACTCTTTATTTGTTGCATTTGAAACCAATCGTATTTGTTATTCAACTCCACAGCAGTTTTCAATTCTATTTTGCCACTTTGTATTTTAAATAGTTGATTGTATGACAGCCATTTTTCCTCACCTGTCTCAGCTGTTATTTTTATCACTTCTGCTGGCACTATCCATAATGGTTTTCTTTCATCACTATCCATAATGGTTTTCTTTCTTATACTTCATCCAGGTCTACAGAAGATGAAGTAGTGAAATCTCAAATTATTAAATGGGCAATAAATGTAAATAAAGAAATACAGATGGATACATGGGAATATTTATGGAAGAACTCTATGAAACTTTCAACATGTCAGAGTATTAAAGAGAACTGTTTTAAAATGATGTATAGATGGTATATGACTCCTAAAAAATTGGCAAAGATGAATAACAAGATGCCAGATAGATGTTGGAAAAGTAAAAAACATGAAGGTTCTTTCTACCATATGTGGTAGACTTGTGAAAGAGTGAAGAAGTATTGGCAGATGATGTAACAAGAAATTTCTAGGATCTTGGGATATGAATTCAAGAAAGCTGCAGAGACTTTTCTGTTGGGATTAAAAATGGAAAAATTTCCAAAAGAAGATAGAACTATAATTTGGTACTTGCTTTCAGCTGCTAGGACACTATATGCACAGTTATGGAAGCAAGAAAAAATACCAGAAAAATGGGATTGGATTGTAAAAGTTATGACATGGAGTGAGATGGACAAATTAACAAGAACTTTAAGAGACTATGATTTAGAAGATTTTAAAAGGGAGTGGAAAAAATTTAGAAGTTATGTAGAAGACGAGTGGAAAGTAAAAGGACATTGGACAATTTTTGATAATGATTAAACTTTAGAAGAAAGAAGAATATTAATTTTAGTTCTTAGGAATTAAGGGTACCTTTTAATGTTAGTATTTTGAGTAAATAACACTGGCGGGGGTCAAGTAACGGGGGAGGGGTGATTAGAAAGAAGCATATGGGATAGATGAAAAGAAGTTATTAACGGAAATTGTTACCATATGTTATCAATAAAATTGTTTAAAATGAAAGCTTAAACCATGAATAAAACTTTGTTGGCCTTAAAGGTGCCACTGGACTCAAACTTTGTTATTCTCAGTGGGTTATTGTGCCTTTAGTTAACTAACAAAAATAGCTGCAGTGAAGTCCTGACATAGATGAACAACTCCACCTTTCCTTTTACTCACTGATGAAAGATGGTGTTAAAACTTAAGAGGAGTCATGCTATATAAGGCATCTATCTAATCAACCATCTTGTTTTCAATTGCAGCCAGTCAAATGTCACAGGAAGGCCATCAGTAGGACCCACCTTTACCTGGATTCTGTCTCTGAGTCAGGTGGTACCTTTCAGCTGTCATGGATAATCAGAGAGGAACACATCCTCCATTAATTTCCCCAATTACCCTTTTAAATCCATCTGTTCTGGAGATTATCATATGAAGCAGTACTTCCTTAAATCAATACAATCAACTGTTTCCCCAGCTTTCCTTGGTACATAATGTGTGCCCCAAAGGAAGTGTAGACAGAAACTTCATTTGTATTCTTTGACCAGCAAATTAAAAGAAAAGAAAAATCCATTGGTTTTGTTGGTGGTACTGTCTGAATGTTGGGTTCAGGCAAAACCAGTTTAGAGGTAATAACGCACATGTGCACTCATACGCACACACACACATAGCATTCAAAATAAAAAGTCAAGTTTGTATACATTTTATCCATAGCATGTAAGCAACTGATACTCTTGATCACATAGGGTGTCCTTTTATCTACTGTTTACTATCATATCTTGCAGTTGAGTGGGGTTTTTTAACCAATAATGCCCTATAGAGAAAGAGAAACACTGGTTTTCTAGCTTTTCTTCCTGTTAAAGGAAATAATTATCTTACCTCTTCCATTTATGTCTTAATAAATTACCAGGTACCTAATGAAAAGCTCAGCAAGAACTCCAAAAGAGCACCTGGTAGCTAATGAAGCCAGAGAAATTGTTATGAAATTGTCAATAAATCCACTACTACTTAAGGTGTTTTTTTTTCAGTAAATCCATGACTGCTTAAAGTGGCTTATTTCTGCTAAGAAAGAGATGAAGTTACATGCAAATACACAAACAAAAAGAGTTCCAGATGCAGGCAGTAGTAACCCACAACTTCTGCACTTGCTCTGTTATTCTTATCTTCCTACGACTGAGCAATTAAGAAACACCTTAGACCTTGCTGGAAACAGTTAAGTATGAGCAACAAATAGTACAGTCCTAAACACTCCTAAAGCCACTGAACTCAACGGTGCTAAAAGAAACAATCTGACAACTTCTGAGGTATTTACACACTTTCTCAGAAGCCATTTTGTTTCATAGATCCAAGTGGGCAGTCATGTTGGTCTGAAGCAATTGAACAATTGAACAAAGCAAGAGGCAACTTTTATTACCTTTTATGGCTATCCAGACCAAATGGCCTTCTAATTTGTCACACTGCTCCACCATGTGATCCCAGCTTTGTATCAGTTTGCCCTCTTAACCCACCAACTACATCTATTTCAGCCTACTGTAACTTATTCCCTTGCTTGAAGAAGTGTGCTTTTAGCACATGAAAGCTTACATTCTGAATAAAACTTTGTTGGTCTTAAAGGTGCCACTTGACTCCTGCATTGTTTATGTTGTTTCATATTTCAGGGATCTGAGTAGAATGGATTTTGTCAGGATCTAAGTTACAGTGCCTAGTATGGGTGTTCCAGAAAAGCTCACCTTGAACCTCAGCTATATAAATTAAGAAACAAATACACACAATGGCTTGGTTCTTAGCCTTTTCTTCCATTGTTGTTGCAGAGGTGACATTCCATTTCAGGGTGAATTCCACCAGCTCTATGAGCTTTTATCTCATATAAAACCAGCACCTTACACTAAGCAGGAAATACCTAGCGCTGGATAAATATGTTCTGCTAATGGAGCACTACTTCCACAATGGTCAACAGTGCTGTGGAAACAAAAGAATTAGAATACAAGCCATTTTGTCTTCTTTAGGGTTATTGTCTTTGCATTTCAAAACCACTTCAAAACCAGGGGCACAAGACCAATGGGCTCCTTTTAGCTTCAGCTGGCAGTTTGTCAAAAAGAAGACTTCCACAGTTATCTGACTTTTCTTAAGGGAGTATATTGGAACTCAACCTTCAATTAAATCCCAAACACAGAAATCACCAGTGTGAAGTTTCCCTTCACATGTACAGAGAACATGAATGCATGAAGCTGCCTTATATTGAATCTGACTCGTAGCAGCACTCCAGGATCTCATGAGGATGTCCTTCACAACACCTACTGCCTGGTCTTTTCAATGAGTGATACCAAGTATTTGAAACCTGAGACCTTCTGCATTCAGAGCAGATGCACTCAGAGCAGATGCTCTGCATTCAGAGCAGATGTTGTACTGCTAAGCCGCAGCCTCTCTCCAAGCATGAAATCAGTCTAACACAGGGGTGGCCAATGGTAGCTGTCCAGATGTTTTTTGCCTACAACTCTCATCAGCCCCAGCCACTGGCTATGCTGGCTAGGGCTGATGGAAGTTGTAGGCAAAAACATCTGGAAAGCTACCGTTGGCAACCCCTGGTCTAACAGATATTAATCACAAGTGGGCTTCTATGAGGTTTATGGGGAGATATATTTCATGTTAAATAGTAGCCTTGAATTCCTTTTGAAAATTGTTATTTGCCGAGTTGCTGATTTAGTGCACTAATAACAAAATCATGCACCGTCTCCATACAACATGTGTTGTGTGTATGAGTGTGTGTGTGAGAAAGAGAGAGAGAGAGACTAAAACACCCATAGCTAATCTTGATGATGGAAAATGAAATCAGTAGTAGGGGTAGGGCCCAAAGAGCCCTGTCAGCACATGTCGTCACCTGCACAATGACGTCAGCCGGAAGTGATGTCATCATGCCGGGGACATCATGCTGGGATGCTCTAGGACTCACACGAAAATTAATCCTAGAGGGTTTTTAGTGCAAATTCTAGAGTGTTCCCAAGCAACATCTCTGGCACGATGATGTCACTTCCAGGTGACATCATCACATTGTGTGCACTTCGCGCACATGAAGAACAAGTTCCCCACCTCAGCAGCAGAGGGACTTAGCAACCCTAAGTAGGGGAAGGTTCTGGTATAGCAAGGCCTGCTGAGACCCCAGTTATCTCACCACAACTCTTAGGTGGCTGTTGTTTTCTTGAGTTCCTTATTCATAACAGCTGTGGGAAAAACAGAAATCAGTAGTAGAAAAGTAACATTTTATTGTTCAGTTTCTTCTCTACTGAGGAACCGTTAGCACATACTCAGATGGCTCCATTACAGCCAGAACTTTTATCCCTACAAAAGTTCTATTATTAAAAAATGTCTCCTTCCAAATTTTCACTTATGCCACTGTTAGTAATGCATACCCAATTGTAATTATTATGCTTCATTTCCATTGTTTTGATTCCCGTGTCATTATTTGGCTTTTTAATCTGTATGTGTCATTCCTTCTATATTTAATGTACTAAAGCAGCTATGGAACTATATGAGAAACTATTAAGACCATTTATTCATGAGACGCTGGTACTATTTACAACTTACAACTTGCATGTAACTATATGCAAGGGCAGGTGTTTCCAGTTTGCTAACAACACATTGGGCAAAGGCCTGGTTTGGGGTAACAGAAGCAATGCTAGGTGGTTGTAAAACGGTGAAATTTATGGTGGAGAAATGGTAGGTGCCATTTTTTCCTGCATCATTAGCAATGTTATAGTGTGATTGGTGGAAGAAGTTGCAGGGAATGGCAATTTAAATTTGCCACAAATTCTGACCCTTTATAGCTGTCTAGCTGAGACATTTGTTCCATCAAAGATTAGTTATGGCACTACTTTCTTTGAATAAAGCCAGAAGTAGAGAGACTATCCTCAACAGAGAGGTCAGTTGGGATGAAGCACAGACGGGCTAGTTTGTTTGAGTAATACTGACATTGGCTTGAATCCTATACAGAACTGTACAGCATAAACACTAACGTTCTCCCTTGACCTTTAGTCTTTTGTTCCCCATAAAACTGTACCCTGATGGTTAGTTGATCCCCAGAAACATCATGGGGGTGGATTCAGGGGGAATGAGCAACAAATTGCCCTCCCTATCTTCTTCAAGCAGAAGTGCCTCCCATGAATACAAAGGGTACTTAGGACCAAGCCATTGGCTGTAGTATTTCAAGAAGTTCTATATGGATTTACTTTTTGAGTTCATAAACAAGATGGCACAATGTGGTGATTCTAAAAATGAAATATTAGCAAGCCCCAGGATATCTGTCTGATGCAGTTCATGGACCCGGCTCTTGTGCCACAAGGAAGCATCCACTGTAACTTATCCCCATCCCCATTTTCCTTCTTCTACCAGCTACCTACTACATCAGGCCAAACTGTAGGCTGAGTTTTCTAACAAGTTGTGCCTTGCTCCCCAGACCAGACCCAACTTCCTTTTCCTGCAGTCATACAACAGCTGAGGGGAAAGACATTTTTAAAGCCCCCAAGCTCAGTTTGGATTCATACCTTCCACCCCACCCCCACATTCTGTTTTCCTGAAATGAAACAGCTGGAGAGTGTAATTCACCCATATTTGAAGCTGCATGTGCACAAAATAATCCATGTATAGCTTTGAAAAAGGGCAAATTACCATTCCACCCCAGCCATTTCAGCATTCTCCCTCCAGGCCATTGACCCAAGCTTGATCAGCCTCCTAAGGATTTCAAAAATGCCTGCAGCTGCTGTATGACTCCAGGGAAAGCAAACTGCATCTTTATACAGCTGGGGAACCCAACATTAGAAAAAGTAACATGTAGTTTGGCTTTTACTTCAGTTCTTTAATCTAGGAATGAGAGGGAAAGCCCACATTCTGCAACCCCATTCTCAATCAGACCTGGCACTGGGATAGCAATATAATGCAACAGCCTTGACTTACGCAGCACCACATTTGTGGCCCAGGGTCAGGAGCAACCCAATGGAGTCCATCCTGCCAGTTCTGAGCTGGCCACATGGAGCTTGGGCCTTTGGGTGATGGAACCCCTGCAGCAATACAAGACCTGACAATCATGATGTCAATGGGCCAGCAGAGGACAGGCAGAACTCCAGGTGGTCCTGAAATATAAAGTAATCACTCTGGTCTGTCCCTTCCTTACATAATCAGGCTGTCACGTGGGCCTCACACCTACAGCTTGTTCAGGCTCTCTTTCCCACCCTCCCTTGTATTCAGTTATCACAAGTTGTGTTCAGTTTACTTGTTTCTTGTTGTCACTGCACTTTCATCACAGTTTGGTTGGGTGGTTTTGACACTGGCTGGATCCTTTTCAGGGGAGGCTGTGCCTGTTTGCCTACCTCCCCCACTTTGGCATCTTGGTGGTGGAACCAATCACCAACATACCCAGCTCCGGGGCTGTTGGCTAGCTCTCAGTACCAGGTGGCAAGGGAACCAAGCAGAGGCTAATGCCCAGGTAGAACCCAGGAGCTGCCACTCCACAGTCCCCCCGCCCCAGCAAGGTGGCTGTGGGGGACAGGGTTATAATCCTGAGGTGGGCAGGTCGCCCAGTACAGGTGCCATCCCCATGCTGTGCTTCTACAGTTGTATTCAATAAAACCTGTGGTCAAGTTTTTTCCAAACAGGTTTGTGGTTGTTCTTCTGTCTCCTTCACCCTTGCCCCTTTTCTTGCCCCTGTATATCCAGAAAGAGAAAAGAGCAATTGTAATATACCACTTGTCTGGTATTACTTGCACATGCAAGGAGAAAGCACTGTGGTTGTGTTAAAATAATGATATTTAGCTTCACCATTTGGGCAGGGGGGAAAACTTACACAAATATTGTTAATAATAAATGTTTTATTTTTTTAAAAAAAAGAACATACCCATTTTCTCTACAAAATATATAATTCTAATAATTTTATTTTTTAAAAACCAATTATCAATCTGGCAAATGTTATTATAAGAATTTTATGTTTGAAATCTGCTCATAATTCCATAATATAGATTTGGCATATTTCTGGTTGTTTATTACTTGAGCCTGGCTGATAGATCATACCCCCACACTATTTCCAAGGATCCACTGAACTCCAGGCATTAAGCAGCTCGATAGGTTACAGCAGAAAAGGGGAAGACAAGATTTATTCCATGAGGACAGCTGCATAGGCTCCAACTCATACTCAGGGATCACTGCAAGAACACGTAAGCAGACAAAGGGGCATGTTTCCTAAACTGTACAAAGTAGACAATGGATCATGTTTCTCAGTCAAGCTATGAGCAGTCCCTTCTTGGATAACCATAAACACTGGGAAGGGAGCAATGACCTATGTAGTTGAACCCAATGTTGCAAGACAGGGCACTTTATCCATCAACTTGCTTTAATTCTACCTACACAGTCCATATCTGAGGACGGAAATGAACGACTGGAAACTAGGCAGCAGCTGGAGGCAACCAGTCTCCAACTAATATGGTAATCCAAGAATTACCACATTTGGCTGCTTCCTCATATTTCCAAGCAACTCTGTGTGGGACAGTAGAAGTACTAATAATTTGAAACCTCCCACGATGCCAGAAGTTTCAGAGAACTGCCGTGTGGTAAGCTTCAGAGCATTTACCTCACTTTTTTTTTTTCTTTTTCCACTCTGAGGATGACCACAAAAAGGATGGCAGCTGAACAAGAGGTCTAGATAACATGACAAAATGAGCCAAGATATACCCTACAGCTGGGAAAAGAAAGAAAGAATGGAAGAAAAAAATCAGGAGTCAATAAAAAAAATGTGTATGGGTTTCAAGTCCTGTTTTGCAGCAGACTGGATTAGATGACCCATAACATTTTTGGTTTTGTTGCGTTTATTTGTAAAGGTTGGTGCACACATGTTTATCACTTGTTCACACATGCATGTTTCCTGCAGCTTGCAGTAATGATTTCCATGTGTAAACAGACCATTACAGATTTAACACTGCTGAATGCATCTTTGTATCACTTCGTCCAACATTTTCTGATGGTACCCATTCACACTTCAGTTACTACTAGGTATATAGCAATCAACTGATGTGGATGTATGTATGAACCAGCTATGACTGTCTATTATTTGGACCACATGGTGCTGTTATATATATCTAGCAGCATCAAAGCACTTCCACTGAAATTATCTTCTGTGTCACATTCACTACAACGCTACCTGGACATCTGTAGGCTATTTTTACAAGCAGAAATATTTGTTCATATTAAAGGTAATGTCAACATTCTAAAACACAAAGAGAGAAGAAGTTATTAAGATCCTTATGGAACTTTAAAAAAAAATTCACCCCTCTCCCTGTTATAAGGACCAATTCACACATTACTCACCTAGTGAAAAAACACTAATGCCCACTTTTAACTCCCCAAAAGGTGTGCATGTGTACTTCCAAGAGGAAGTACAGGTGGTTGTGACTGAAGATCCCTTTACACTCTTTCCACTGACACAAGATACCCAAGGTGGCACACAGACATACCACAAACTTGACCATTTTCTGTAAAAGAAAAGATGTGTTTACCTTTGTCATTTATCTCTAGCAGTGAATATTTTAATCTGAGCACAAAAATGTGTGGATCTTCCCTTGTGAAAAAAGAATCCCAGTGTAAACAAGAAGCGAGAAAATGGAAAGAAAAAGCAATCTGTCAAATCAAAATAGAGTTCCCACTGAAAACATGAGCCAAGAACTGCTCCTTAAAGAAGGCAAGTTATTTGATGGATGTGTAGTGCCAGTACAACTAAGGAATCTTGACCTGCCTGGAAAATTGGAACGAAGTGAGGGGTAAGAGAATTCTTGTTGTAATGGTAATTTTAAAACTAGGAACTACATCTTCTAACAGTCTCCGCCTTTGCCATTCTTCCTGAGGGAAATAGGAAGAGAGAGAGAAGTAAAGAGGGAAAGAATAAGTCTGAAGTCTGCAGCCATGAGAGCTGAAAGCGCACCACTAGGGATTGTAGAAGTTGGAGCAAAAGAACCAAAGGTAGAGACTTTAATATTGAATATGATTATTAATATTGACTGTGATAGAGAGTCCTGGGAAGAAGGGCCTTGAACCACTTTATTTGTACTCAAGTGTCAAACTCAAAAAGCTTAGTTAAGCAGTCAGTTATAATTTTCCATCACTTCTACGACTAAGCTTTCCAGGCTATCTACCTCATTAAAGTTTTTAGTTGCTATTAACTACATGTTGTGGCTGTTGGGACCCAGCAGGGCTAGTACAAAGGTTTAGTCTCAAAGTGCCTTCAGCACTTGTCTCAGATGTTGATGATGATAATGGTATTGGCTTTATACCCCGCCCTTCCCCCTGAATTTCAGAGTCTCAGAGTGGGTTACAATCTACTTTACCTTCCTCTCCCACAACAGACACCCTGTGAGGTAGGTGGGGCTGAGAAAGCTCTCAAAGAAGTTGCCCTTTCAAGGACAGCTCTGCGAGAACTATGACTGATCCAAGGCCATTCCAGCAGCTGCAAGTGGAGGAGTGGAGAATCAAACCCATTTCTCCCAGATAAGGGTCTGCACACTTAATCACTACACCAGACTGGCTCTCATGTGCATGTTGACATTACACCACCACGTTCTGGAATAATTGCTCCTTTCTTCTAGAGAACAATGCCAGTGGGAAAGAGGTGGGACTTCATTAAATGTGTATATTTCTTTAAGATGGTAACCACTGAATTGTCCCTTATCCAAAATCTAATTCTTATCTGAACCATTTCATGTTGGGTTTTCCCCTCATTTTCAAGGAAATCTAAAATTTAAAAATCTGTGATGAAGGGAAAAATTAGCATATTTTTCATAAAGATTTGAAGGAATTTAAAAAGATGAAAGGATGGTATTTCAGTGGGAGTTTTGTGTCCTTTAAGAAAAATCACAAAGGGTTACCTAAGCAGACTGAGAACTGCACCAGCAAACACTCCATTATAGAAGGGTGAGTGATACAGGGAAAATGGTTTTTCTGTGATTTTTCTGTCATTCAAATGCTTGGTGATGGATTAATTAGAGTGCAGGTAAATTGTACGTCCTACCAATAGGAACAACATTCCTGAAAACACAGCAAAAAATATGCCCACTGGGGCCAAAATAAAAGACCACCCGTAGCGTACATAGATAGTAAATTCTGGACAGTCTGTTTTCTTTATCGTCACATAGTTGTCGAGATCAGCCATTGCCTGGAGCCAGATGACATACATCACAACCACCAATGTGAACAAGATGCCTACAGAAGGGGAAGGAAAAGATAGTAAGGATTAGCTTCTAGAGCAGAAATACCTTTGGAAGATCTAAGAGCCTGGTGAAAGTTTAGGCACTGGCAGATGAAGGGCTTAATATTGTTGTGCCCTTACGAGCCTTGAATATTTAATTTAAATATTTTCTACCCTAAAAACAAATATCTCAGAATGCAGCAAAACTGCATCAAAAACATTTCCTACTATACAATGTTATAAGCTGTGAATTGGGAAATCCCTGATCCATATGTCTTCACAGCCTCTGTCTCTTTAGTCACAGAAAATACTAGTATGTCAGCCTTGGTCAGCTTCTGAAATATCACAATGTCTTTAAAGATGACTGACTCAATGGCATGAGTTATATATAACAATAAACCATAGTTTGTCATTATGGAACAACTCTGCAGAATGGTCATGTCCATATGATCTCTCTCCTTTTCCCTTTGTATATAGTTCCTTATTTTAAAGCCTGCAGTGAATAAGCAGCTACACATTTGTAAATCCATTGAAATCAATGGATCTAGGCAAGAGTAACTCTGCTTAATGCTGCATTGTTAAAGAGATCTGTTTTCATGAGAAATAAATGCAACTTATGAACCACAAACTATGTCATTTTCCCCCAGTTAAATCAAACTTTCCAAATTTTGATTTAATCCTGGTTTATAGTGAAAAGAATACACAGTATCTTGTGATGCAAATGTAATCACAAGTCTTCCATTATCAAATGGAGGATGAAGGGAATGTGCGCATCCGGGAGTCTGCAGGTTCATTCCTGTGATGACAACCATGGCTTGTTGTTATGTGTGAACAATGCCATTTGAATACTCTAAAGTACTATTTTAAAAGCTGACTGCTTTGCAGCCAGAGGTGAAAATGCTGAACACAAACCACATTCCACAACGTGTGGTGGGTCTACCTTAAGAAACCCATAGATTAATAGGTAGCATTAAAAAAAATTAATAGAAAAATTGGTTAGGGAAAATGTTAAATAAGTGTTCGTTCAACAGCACAGCAACAAACAAATATAAATAGTTTGGGAAAGGGTGGGGGCTAGCAATGGTACTTAAGTCATCTCTAGCATTATGTTTCTTGATTGCAAATTAAACGTTTTGGTGCCTGAGGCAGAAAAGGGAAATGGTATCTCCTTCCTGCCCTCTACCCACACTAGCTAAGCATAAGCAATCCTCCAACTCAAGCCCTGCCGAAATGAACAGGAAGCTCTACAACAGCATGGTAGCTTGTATGGCTCCCACTTGTTGCTGTAAATCCACTGCCTAAAGCAGATGTCTCACTTTGGTCCACTGAAACCCACCCTTCTGTGTTTCTGTGCCATTTCAGCCCAATTTTTTGTCTCACGCCTTGTACTGCTTATTATAGTGCCACCTATCACTGTTGTATCTCTTGTGCTGGTCTTTAAAGCCAACCCATGATGCAGGGCTTCTACCACCAGCACAATGCCACAGGGTGTCCTAATGAACCACCTCCAGCTATCCTTGTATGAGTACTGGAACGCTGGGGGTTTATAGAATTGGGCATTACAACCTAGTGTTTTACAATATGTTTGAATCTGAAATTACTATCTTCTATTGCACAAAAAATATAAACCATTCTAACAGTGAGATCTTAATCAGAATTATACTTTTTCTAACGCCATTGATTCCAGTGGACTTAGAGGTATAACTCCTAGACAGAGTTGCTCCTGTCTAAGCCCTTTGAAAGTGAGTAACTCTGCATAGAATTCTACTGGAAAAGTCCTAAGACAACTAATTACTATGTGACAGACCAAAATTAACATCAACTTTATACAAAACTGTGGAATAACATTCAAACAATTTTCTGCAACCACTCATTCCCATATATCTGAAGTATCATTCTCTCTTCCTTTTAGAACATTAGGCATGCTTCAAAAGTCCAGAAAGAGTCTAACTTTCAGTTCATTATGACAGGGAATCTGCTAAATGGCATGCATTATTTATTTGGGGAGGGGAGACTGTTCTTTAGCCTCTTACACTAACAATTGTCATGAACAGCCATAGCCAATGTTTCCAACCTCAATGGCTGAGACTGCCCTCATCTTTACCATCGACTTTAAGAAGCATGCATTTTTAGAAACGTTTCAGACTACAAGCCATTTCTGCATTTTTCAGCTTGTTAGACCTTTGCTCAGGGCACAGATGTCCATTGCTTAATGGAACAGAATTTAAGAGAACAGCAACAAATCACAAATGGCTGGAAAAAAGTATTTCTAAAATAAAATATGTGTCGGAGAGAGATTAGGACAAAAAGCACGCTCATTCTCTTTCTGCACCCCATGCCTTTTCTATTTTGCTATTTTATATTTAAAGAAGTCTCATGAGTGATACACAGCACTGTGCAGTGAGATAAGAGATGATTTCTCTGAGGTCAGTTGTTTCCATCATTAACATTTATTCTTTTTAATCTCTTTTCACACATATACTTCTGCCTATTGCAGAAAGAAAGGGAGGGGGACACCAACCCTTTAGAAATGCATGTGAATTTCTAGATCAAGTTCCTACCCTTTAGTACTTATTCTTCCCACACAGAAATGCCTTTCACTTGTCAGCAGTGAAGGGCTGTTTTAAAGCACAAAGCTTCCACTATAGAGACGTGAAGTCAACAGGTGCTGAGCAGAGTGACAGGAGCCCCAGGCTGGTGCCTTTAGTAAATTTAGAACTAAGCAGTCGTTTTGTTCACATGTTTACCTCATAGGTTTTCTTCTCACTGGGGCTGTTGTCAGTGTACATACTGATACTTTCTATATATTTAACTAGAAGAAACAAATTCAGCTGTTGAGATTCCAAGTATCTTCTGCTTATAGGGTCCAAGTTACAGCAATCACAATGAGGAGAAGTATCTAACAGCATATGTTAGCAGGAAGTGAGGAAGAACAGAAATCAATAGCTGAAGGACTAACTGGACAATATCCCAGAAGAGCCATAATCAGCCTTTTCCAACATTCTTTAAAGTCAAATAGCTGCAGTGTGGGTCGTTATCCAGATCAGAGCCATGGCATGAACATCTATTTACAAGGGCTAATATGGAAAGCATTTACAGTATTTATTGTATCCATTGCCTTAATAGGATGTGGTAGTTATTTTACTTATGAAAGAAACTGGAGGCCACTGATTTGGCTAAACAGTGAACTTCCTTGGCCAAGCATAAATTTGAATTCATTTATTTTAGACTCAAGTCTGCTTAAATATACTTGGGTCTTTCAGTCCAGACATATTCAGCTCATCAAGAGAATTGTACGAGGAAGACTCTCCAGCTTTCTCAATAGCCACCATACTGTCTTTTGCCATTGCATTTCTTCAAGCCATCAAAAACCAGGAATCAGTTCTACATATGTCTTATAGGATGCTGGAACTCTAAAGCAGTGTTTCCCAAAGTGGGCAAAATTGTTGTGAGCTACTGCAACAAAAAACTGGAACAATCCAAGGGAGCGGTAGTAGCCTTGGGTGCAATTGGGGGATGGTAAATAAAAATAAAGGGGCAGTGGAAGCATAAAAGAAGAAGAGAAGAGAAGAGAAGAGAAGAGAAGAGAAGAGAAGAGAAGAGAAGAGAAGAGAAGAGAAGAGAAGAGAAGAGAAGAGAAGAGAAGAGAAGAGAAGAGAAGAGAAGAGAAGAGTGGGAGGTGTCAAAACATCACGTTTCTGGGAGGGATCCAGAATTTCTAATTTAGAGGAAAATTCTCTGAAGAATTCCAACCTGTAGCTTTCTCCTCACAAGATTTTTTGCAGAGCATCAAGCTTCTTACAGGCCTCTGGTTACAAGCAGTGTTTCCTCTAAGCTGAGTTATCATGAGCTAGCTCACCGATTTTTAGCCTCCAGCTCACGCATTTTTGTCTTAGCTCAGGAAGGATGACCCTAGAGCACACCAATTTATGCAGTAGCTCACAACTATAATGCCAGTAGCTCATTTAGTAAAATTTTTGCTCACAAGACTCTGCAGTTTAGAGGAAACATTGGTTACCAGGTGGTTGCTTCTGTTGACTCTATGTCTGCTTCTGCCCCAGACATAGAGCATCTTCTGAAGGACCAGCGCGTGGGAGAAGGCAGGGTAGGCGACTACCTAAGGTGCCACACTGCCAGGGGTTAATGCTGGACACCCCCTTACTCCCCCTTCCCATGTGGCATGATTGCGCCAGCCAGCAGGCAAGCTGAGAGCCCTGGATGGAGGGCTTTGCAGGGCAAACACTGTTTGCACTTGTCAAGAGCGCTCCGTTTTAGGGTTACCTGATGCTTTTGGGTTGAAAGAGGCTCGGTGGTGGCATCTTCCCATTGCACTAGCTGGAGATTTCCAGGGGGGTGCTGAGTATTTTTTTTTTCCTGAAAAGGGGGCGTTAGGCCAAATAAGTTTGGGAACCTCTGCTCTAAAGGATTGCCCCATGATATGATCCTCTGAAACCACATCACATCCATTTCTTATGTACATGTCCAGTGATGACATTATAGAAATTATTATTAATAGATATAACCCATCTGCCTTTCTATTTTTTTAAAAAAAATTATGTATCTCAATTTGTATACTGTATAAAACTGAAAATTAGTCATATATTCTGTTTATGAACCAAGTGTGCATAGTCTCTGACTACGGTATATTATATACAGTCTCTTTCTCTGTGTGTGTGTGTGTGTATATATACACACACAAACACACACACACACACTTTTTTTAAAGTGATATATATAAAAAAGGTAAAGGTAGTCCCTGTGGAAGCACCAGTCATTTCCGACTCTGGGGTGACATTGCTTTCACAACGTTTTCACGGTAGACTTTTTACAGGGTGGTTTGCCATTGCCTTCCCCAGTCTTTTATATATATATATATATATATATACACACCATGCACATTTGGTTATCTCCAGCCCACCTCCTGTTGAAATGAATAGCAGATGTATTATGAGCTCTTCCAGTTAGTATTATACCTCTCAATTAGATTTCTGCAGGAGAAATGCCCAGCAAATTGTGTTGTGGTTTTTTAAATTAAAACATTAAAATCCATGTCTGTGAGTCAAGAACACAATATTCTCCTGAATGTTGGGGGTTTATTTTTATTTTTTACAACCATACGTATTTGGGATGGAGATTGCCAACATGAAGAATATACAAGATGCTTACCTGCAGAAATGAAAAATCCTCCCCCCACTTTGTAGAGTACATGACTGCCAAAAGGAGCAGCACAGATGATGAAGAAACTAGCAAAGACCGCTGTTACCACTCCCAGAAGCAGGAGAACTGACCAGAAACCACGATAAACTGGATATTCCCAAGGGAAAAAGAAACAGAAAAGTGGGTTTTTCAAAAGCATGCTTAGACATCAGGCAATTTTATAAGGCTTTCAACCCCACTCCTTTTCATTTTTCTCATTAGCAAGTTGAATTTGTTCCTGCATAACAGCAATCTAGACACCATATGTCCTTCATTAAGTTTGAATGCCAAATCCTATCAGATGATCTTGGAATATAATGATGTGTGTAAGAACGCTATGAAACCCTGTTGCTTCATGTCTTCAGTATATGCGTGTGGTTAATAAGTTCATTTACTTGGTCAATGGAAATTGTTCATAAAATGGTGTGCTGAACAGTTGCCAAGATTCTTGTAGATAATTATACGGTTTTGCTAGATAAAATTTATTTTATCAAAGTAGAAACAAACAACAAAGAAAGTACATAAGGAAATTCTTAAGATGGAGCCTAGAAACTCAAACTTAGTTTCCCCTTTAAATACAGGCTTTTTTTAAAGTGATAGTTTAACTTACTTTTCAAAAAGTGTATATATATATATATATATATATATATATATATATGTGATTTTTCCCCCTCCCAGCCCCCCCCCCAAAAAAATTGAAACAGCGACAGAGTAACAAGGCAAATTAATATCTCAAAAGAAATTCAAGTTTACTGGTCATCATAGAAGCATTCTGAAATAGTTGAAAAGTTCTTTATATATTTTTCAACTCAAACATCAAAATCTCATTGAGCCAAGGGCAAGCAAAGCTGAATTAATGGAAGCATCTGCTAATAAATGAGCTGGAGTTTTGTGACATACAGCAGCCAAAAAAATTATTGTTCATAACAATAATTTAGCTGCTTAATTGCACATCTATTTTTGGAGACACTTCAGAAAGATGATAGCTGAGGAAATAAATTCAGTTTAGACATTGTAGAATAGACATATTAATTCCTCCTATTAGACAAATTATGAGTTGTCATGGTCTGTAGAGCTAAAAAGTATGAGATAAGCCAAAAAAGTAATATATTTCAAGCAATAAGTGGGTATCAAAAGTCATTTAATAAAAGGTATGGTATTAATAACACTGAGCTAAGGCATCCTTTAGTCATTCAACAACTTTATTGAATAGATCAAATTTGGTAGCTGTGTTAGTCTGTTTGTAGCAGTAAAAAAGAGTCCAGTAGCACCTTAAAGACTAATAAAATTTGTAGTAGAGTAGGTGCTTTTGTGAGTCACTGCTCATTTCTTTTTTTTATCTGAAGAAGGAAGCAGTCACTCACAAAGGCTCATACCCTACCACAATTTTTCTTTTTTGTTTAATTTAGAGAAAGTTTATTCAATACATTCTACATACATACCACCTCACCCCCCCAAAATTGAAAATTTACTGGGATGTGAAGTAAACTTTAAAAGTAAGATTTGTAAGAACATGGACTTAAACAATCAAGAGAAACATCAACAGAAAATCAGGACAAGGAAGGCTAGCAATACATCTCAGGTCTGAAAAGAAAATAGCCCCCACAAAATGGTTTGGAATCCATCTCATACCACAGGAGAGGGACCTCTTCCACTCTCTCCTTATCTGAAATACCTGGGTCCTGCCGAAAAGAGGGGGGGAAACCCTCCACATATAAACTAAGGGGAAAAAAGGAAGAGGCCAAAGCAATTGACTCATTATTCCAAATTCACATACAGACTAAAGGAGGGGGGAGGAAAAGGCTCACCTTCTCCAAAACACTTCACAAATTAAAATGACAGGTAAACCTAGTGACACTACCAGAAAAGCTTTTCTTATACTGTCTCTACCACAAATTTTGTTAGTCTTTAAGGTGCTACTGGACTCTTACTCTTTTCTTATGTGAATTGGTATCTGATCAATTTGACAATTTTATAAATACATATGTTGTTCATGAAATGCTATTATTCCTTTTAAAGACATATAAGCTTAACTTGTAGCTTTCATATTCTATACATCCTTATTGTATTATGATTGATTAGGAATAATTCCACTATTTTAAAGGTAAAGAGTAAACTGCACCAGCTTAAAAAATATATATATTATATTTTTTTTCTTTTACTGTCGATTAAATTATTTCTTAATTCACAACTTATTGAATTTTTGTTGTGAGGACAGCAAAGAGGTAAAAGAAAATCAAAATTCTTTCAACAGAATATTTTAACTCTTGAGAAAGCTTTGAGAAATATGTACAAAGAGCAATCCTCCCGGAATGATACTTTCAACCTATGGACATGTTCCCATTTAAAATGAGTGAAATGTGTTTGATTATCATGATTCTTAGCAAAATAACACTATTATCCTAGATAATGTTGGGGGGAGAACAAATTGCAAATGCAACAGGAAATTTCATTACGTATAGTCTAGCTCTGTATTAATACCAGGACTTCAGTAATGAAAATACGAATGTGTTATCATTGATCTTAAACATTTTCCCTGTATTTTTCCACCAGTTAATCGTTTTACTGAAAACTTGCTTTATTCCTCATTGGTTTCTGGAATGTCAATACCAAATGTACTTTTTTAACTTGAGGAGGAGGAGGATTTAAACTCTGCCCTTCACTCAAAGTCTCAGAGCATTTTACAATCTCCTTCTTCTCTTCTCTCCACAACAAATATCCTGTGAGGTAGGTGGGGCTGAGAGAGCTCTGAGAGAACTGCTCTTGAGAGAACACCTGAGAGAGCTGTGACTGACCCAAGCTCACTCAGCTGACTTCATGTGGAGGAATGGGGAATGCAACCCAGTTCTCCAGATTAGAGTCCACTGCACTAAACTGGCAGACAGTTCTATCATCCAAAATAATTGCCATTTTTATTAACCTTGTCATGATATCACAAAGTATGACAGAAAGCGTCAATATTTTTTTCTTAGCTGACCATCTTAAATTCATTAATCAAAACAGTTTGTAAAAAATATCTTAACATTCCGTAACTAGCAAGTAGAACAACCCAGTCTCACAGAGTCAATACAGAGTCAACACAGTTTCAATAGGGAACTTCTTCCAGATCCCACCATGCTCTTCCACTAAATGAAGGCCCTTGTTCTACCTTGGTCCACCAGAAGAAGAAAATCTGTTACAGCAAGGTGTCTTTCATCAGAGCAAGGCTTCTTGTACTGAAGCAATGTTCCTTGCTTAGTGGAAGGGGAAACTATGACACAACTAAAGTTAAGCACTTTAACAAACACAGACAAAAAACTCTTGCAATGCATTTTATAGGTACTTAGATTTCACTAATCATTTTAAGCTTGACAGAATTACCACATTCCACCACAAAGAAGATGGACCTTAAATATATCATCTGAACACCAGATCACATAAGAGGTGTTGTGTCCTGCATTCTAATCCCTATGTACAGCACAACACATGCTACAGAGGTGACCAGTGGAATCCCACTGGTCCCCGGATGTAGCTCGCTAATACGCACCGCCAATCAAGATCGGTGGCAGGAAGTTTAAGTGACCAGGATTGGACCTGGCCTCACGGAGGGTTGTTCCGGGGCATGTATATAATCGGGACCTGGCCCACCATTCTCTCTCTTGTGATGTACCCGCTAATAAAGTATGTTGCCTTCAACACATCTCGTCACTGAGTACATTACACTGGTGACGAGGATGGGATCTGGCTAGGAGGACTCGCCAAGCGGGAAGTCGCTGACCTGGCTGGAGATGAGGAAGGCACGGAGCCGCAAGAGACAGAAGCGCCCGCCACCGCCATGGCGAACCTGAGTGTAACGACGGGCCATCTTGCTGAGTTCAAGCCCGCCAACCCCGAGAGGTAGGAGACCTACACGGAGCAGGTCGAATGCTACCTATGCGCAGTCATGATTACCGACGACAACCGCATGAGGGACATACTCCTGAGCGTCTGCGGGGAGGCCACCTTTGAGATCACCAGAGGTCTCTCGGCCCTGCGAAGCTCACCGAGAGAACGTACAGGGAGATTGTCAGTCTCCTCACTGGGCATTTCTTGCCCCAGCCTTCCATCATTGCCCGCCGATTCCTCTTCCACAAGAGAGATCAAGGGCCCGGAGAAATGGCTGCCGTCTACCTGGCCGCTCTCCGCCAGATCACAGGGAACTGCAGTTTCGACAAGCGGGAGAAAGCCTTGAGAGACCGATTTGTATGGGGCCTCCGAGATGAAAGGCTGCAGCAAAAGCTCTTCGCAAAGAAAGAGCTCACCCTTCAACAAGCTTTCAATGAAGCAACCGCGTTTGAAAGAACCACCAAAGCATACAACAACCCACGAGGAGAAGTCCACCAGGAAGAGATGGCACCCGGTGACCCAGAGGACGAAGAGGCCTTCCAGCTCTGCCGCCAACAAGGAATGGGCCCGAGAGCCCCCACGCAGCAATGAGCCACAGAGAGACCGACCAAGAGCAAGTGTGCCAGCTATGGCGACCCCCACGAGAGACGGGACTGCCCCTATCACAACATGGACTGCAGGAACTGCAGGAAGGTGGGCCACATAGCGTGGGCTTGCCAGGCCAAGGTAACTCACAGACGCCAGGCCGCTCACCATGACTCAACCAATGCTCACACAACAGCATCGACCAGCCTGCAGGTAATGAACTTGCCCCTCACCACCCCCAACAAAGTTAGACTGTCGGTCCTAATCGAGGGCGCTCCATGCAAAATGGAGGTGGACTCTGGCTCCTCCATATCTATAATTTCGGAGGAGACCCTAAGAAAACTGTGCCCCCGTCGCCGGCTCCAATTGAGACCGGCTGATTTTATACTGCAGGACTTTCAGAAAAACCCCGTGCACATTTTGGGCTGGGCCATGGTAGAGGTAGAGGAAGAACTTCAGGGGGCCACTGGACATTCTACTGGTTAAGCGCCAGCTCACCACATTACTGGGGCTGGCCTGGTTTAGACCGCTAGGTATTCAATCAGTGGGGGTGCAGCAGATGCAAATGAATAACTTCGAGAACGTGTGCCGAGAATTCCCCGAAGTTTTTGATGGGACCCTGGGGAGTTACAAGGGGCCGCCCATCACCTTACCACTTGATCCCCTCGTTAGACCGATAAGACTGAAGGCCAGGCGAGTTCCATTTGCTCTAAAGCCTAAAAGAGACGTGAGCTCGACCGACTCATGGCCCAGGGAGTGCTGGAACCGGTATCCTATGCTGCCTGGGAAACACCCATAGTCACCCCAGTGAAGCTGAATGGGAATGTGCGAATATGCGCTGACTACAAGCGCACTATCAATAAAGCGCTACAGGACAACCCATACCCCGTTCTGGTGGTCAGCCATGTCCTGGCGGCCCTAGCGGGTTCCAAGGTTTTTGCAAAACTAGACCTGGCCTAGGCGTACCAGCAACTCTTGGTAGACGCCAAGGCAGCAGAGGCTCAAACTATTGTGACCCACAGGGGAGCTTTTCGGGTGCGGCGGTTGCAATTTGGGGTTAGTGTAGCTCCGGGGATCTTTCAGAGCATAATGGACTCTCTTCTCAAAGGGATCCCCGAAGTGCAACCATTCTTTGACGACGTTCTGATCGCGGCCCCGAACGTGGAGGAGTTCAGCAACTGCCTGAGATTGGTGCTCCGCCGCTTCCAGACAGCGGGCCTGAAAGTAAAAAAAGGAAAAGTGTTCACTAGGGGTGCCGAGGGTGGAGTTCTTGGGGTTTGCGGTAGACGCCGAGGGAATCCACCCGACAGAGGACAAGACCAGGGCAATAGTCCATGCCCCGCCCCCACGTGCAAGGCGGAGCTACAAAGTTTCTTGGGATTATTAAATTTTTACCATTAGTTTTTGCCCCACAAAGCAGCCATCGCGGAACCCCTCCACAGGCTGCTCGACAAACACGCCCCATGGGTCTGGGGGAAGCAGCAGGCCGCCGCTTTTCAGGCAGTCAAAGACCTCCTTGTTTCCAATGCGGTGCTCCACCATTTTGATGAAGCCCTACCGTTGATTTTAGCATACGATGCTTCCCCGTACAGGGTGGGCGCAGTCCTGGGGCACCAACTTCCAGACGGGAGGGAGGTTCCTGTGGCATATTATTCGAGGACTCTGGCCCCCGCAGAGTGCAACTACGCTCAGATCGACAAGGAGGCCTTGGCGATTGTGGCGGGTGTGCATAAATTCAACGACTACCTGTATGGTAGGCACTTCACGATCGCCACAGATCACAAGCCGCTCCTGGGCCTCCTCGCCCCAGACCGCCAGACCCCGCAAATTGTATCACAGCGAGTCCTGAGGTGGAACCAGTTCCTAAACTCGTATACATACGCCCTGGTTCACCGCCCGGGCAAGGCCATGGGACACGCTGACGCCCTCAGCCGCCTGCCATTACCCTCGATGGACCCAGATCCCGCCCCTGCCCACCATGTGATGCTTATGGAGACTCTGCCTGAGCGGCCCCTCCATGCCGTTGAGGTGGCTCGGGCCACGGGGAGGGACCATATACTCACACGTGTTTTGGACTGGGTGGGAAGGGGATGGCCCGAGGGCAAGCTGGACCCAGAATTCAGGGCGTTCACATCGCGCAGAGACGAGCTGTCCACACACAAGGGGTGCATACTCTGGGGTAGCAGGGTGGTGGTCCCCCCCTCACTGCGAAAGCAAGTGTTAGAGGCTTTACACAAAACACACCCAGGGATAGTGCGGATGAAGGCCCTGGCACGCAGTTACGTATGGTGGCTGGGTATGGATGACGAGATACAGGGGTGGGTGAGAAGGTGCCAACCCTGCCAAGAGTCCCGGCCCAATCCGCCTAGCGCCCCCGTCCACCGCTGGGAGTCCAACAGGAGGCCGTGGTCCTGGCTTCACTTAGATTTTGCGGGGCCATACCAGGGCCAGATATTCTTCATCTTGGTTGATGCATACACCAAGTGGTTAGAGGTGATCCCCGTAGCTTCCACCTCCACAGCAGCAGTGGTCCGAGCCTTGCGAAGGAATTCACCTCCAAGGAATTCCGGGATTTCTTGAATAGATATCTCATTCAACACATTAGGTCCGCCCCCTTCCATCCGGCCACCAACGGCCAGGCTGAGCACATGGTGCACACCACCAAAGAAGCCCTGGGGCGTATTGTACAGGGCGACTGGGACCACGGCCTGGCAGCCTTCCTATTTGACAACCGAATCACCCCCAACCCCGTCACCAGTTCAAGCCCTGCCGAATTACTAATGGGGAGGAAATTGATCACGAGGTTAGTTAGGCTACATCCCGACCGGGCCACTGACCTCCGCAGTTCCCCCGAAACCAGGGAAGCCGCCAGGGGGTTCTTGCCAGGGGACCCGGTGTACGCTAAAAACTTCACAAGCGGCCTGGAGTGTTTAACCGCTCGGGTGCTGCGCATGACCGGGTCACACTCATACGAGGTCTCGACAGAGGGGGGCCAGGTTCTCAGGAGGCATATCGATCAGTTGCGCCGCCGCACTTTGCCAGAGGAACCGACCGCCACGGGGGGTGGGGGAAGCGGGGAAGAACTGACAGCAACACCCCCGGAAAATACCCTGCCCATGCTGGCCACACCAACTGCACAGGCGGAAGAGCACCACAGTGGCGGAAGCGACCCCACCAGAGAAGAGACTCTGGACGAGTAACAAGTGATGGCCAGTCAGTGTCCGGGAACACCTCAACAAGGGGAAACCGCCATCCCGCCAGCCGCAGCGGCTGCACCGACTCTTCAAGCAACCCCGAGGAAGCCGACCAGGGAACGCTGGGCACCGGCGTACTTGAAAGACTATGTGTCCTGAACTAGGGGGGGAGGAGTGTTGTGTTCTGCATTCTAATCCCTATGTACAGCACAGCGCACACTACAGAGGCGACCAGTGGAACCCCACTGGTCCCTGGATGTAGCTCGCTAATATGCACCGCCAATCAAGATCTGTGGCGAGAAGTTTAACTGACCAGGATTGGACCTGGCCTCATGGAGGGTTGTTCCGGGGCATGTATATAATTGGGATCCGGCCCGCCATTCTCTCTCTTGTGATGTACCCGCTAATAAAGTATGTTGCCTTCAACACGTCTCGTCACTGAGTACATTACAAGAGGCATTCTCAGCAGCTGACCCTCAATGTTCTGCCCATAAAGATTTGCCAAAGCCTGAGTCACTCAATATTTCAAAAGTGATGTGAAAGGTGGCCAGAAATGAAGAAGCACAGGCACATACAGGCCAGAATAATTGTCAATGTGTTACCCATTCTGGGTAGCAAGCCTAATTATAAATTCAATTTAATAATGAGATATATATCAACCGATGCCCAGAATACTTTATTTCTATAAACATCTGCATTACATGTGTGTGTGTGTGTATAATTTAAATTAGTTGTCTGAGGATAATTGTATAAACATAACTCTAGGCGCTATTCTTATGAACTAAATTATCCCCCTCTAGAACAGATATACTTGAAATTTTCATATTCAGGATGTTTTCTATAGTAAAAGATGGGTGCAGGAAAGAAGCATAGTAACTCAGCTAGTGTTATGCACTTGCAGCCAGACTACTCTGTGTTGCAACAGGACTGAAGAGAATAGTTTGCATAACTTAGCTGCACAACATTTTTCTCTCAGCACTTGCTTTGGCAATGTTACACATAGCTAAAAATACACTGGAGTATGGAACAGTACAAGAGGATCAGTAGGATAGCCTGTACAACAGTCTGATGTTTGCCCCAGTGACATCATCACCCATACAACTTATAAATTATTCCTCGATGCCAGGGTCATTTCATAGAAAAAGAGGTGCCAGAGCTCATTGGCACAACTCATTTGCATATACCACACATCCTGACATCACCGGAAGGCGTACTAAATTATATCCGCTCAGCATCTACCTTAAAATGCTTCTTGAATTATAATTGTCATAATAAAACCTTGTTCCCATCATACTTTTTTAATTACTTTCTCCTGTGTGGCCACAGTAGCATGATGAAGATTTCCACCTGTCTGCTTTATATGTTTTGGTTATTTCCCCACTTTAGAAAGTTTGTCAAATTTTAGAGTCCAGCAAAATCCTCGTAAGGGGTTTGAACAATGGAACCCAGAAGCAAGAGTGTGTCTATGTGTGCTTTTTTTTTAGGGAGGGGGGCGGTATGAAAGAAAGAACACAATAAAATGTTGAGGTTTCGGAGCTCAGTTCCTGTGAGCTCCTGCCCAAAATGAGGCCTGCTCAGTGCCCTTCATACAATGCTGACTTTCATCTACTACCCATCTCACCCCTGTAAAGCAACTTAAAAAGGTAAAGATAGTCCCCTGTGCAAGCACCAGTCGTTTTCGACTCTGGGGTTACGTTGCTTTCACAATGTTTTCACGGCAGACTTTTTACCAGGTGGTTTGCCATTGCCTTCCCCAGTCGTCTACACTTTCGCCCCAGCAAGCTGGGTACTCAATTTACCGACCTCGGAAGGATGGAAGGCTGAGTCAACCTGGAGCCGGCTATCTGAACCAGCTTCCACTGGGATCAAATTCAGGTTGTGAGCAGAGGGTTCCAACTGCAGTACTGCAGCTTTATCACTCTGGGCCATTGCAAGTAGGAGATGTAAGCCCTGAGGCTTGCCAGTTGGATGAGCATGAATCACTCATATCTAACCCAATTCTAACCCTGTGTGTGTATGTAAAGTGCCTTCAAGTTGCAGCTGACTTATGACAACCCCGTAGGGTTTTCAAGACAAGTGATTAAGCAGAGATGGTTTGATCTGCATAGCAGTCTCCCATCCAAGTACTGACCCTGCTTAGCTTCTGAGACCTGATGAGATGAGGCTATCCTATACCATTCCACATCCCACTCCAATATGTTTCACAAACAGTTTTAAAGAAATGTTACCTCTGCATTCTTTCCACATACCATAGGTGGTGCCCATCTTTCTATCATATTTTATTGACCTGCCTACTCCAACCACCCCATCAGGATAACTCCCAGATTATCAACTGAGCTGTCTGTGTTTATATTTATTTAATAATCCCAGGTAATATTTTATCATTCACAGAGGCTCACAGTAAAATACTATAAAAAACCAACTGGTGTACTAAAGCCCAGTAAACTGAACATTTCAGTAAACATATGATTGCTTCTGAAATCAGCAGCCACATATCTGCTTCTCTCTCCTGTCATGTAATATATTTTACCAGAGAATGGATATCACCATTTTTTCTTGTGTTTTGCTCCACATTATTAGTTACTGCTGACTGGAGGTAGGAACATGTGGAAAGCTGTCACACTGAGATGTGCATACGTTCAAAATTTTAACAGAGAAAGAAAGGGAACTGATCCCATGCAGGTTCTTTATAGTAAACTGCTACCTACTTGAACATGGAGGTAATCTTGTAGCTGGTGTTGGAGATCCCCATACATCAGCATCCATGCTGAGGCTTTGACTTTAGATGTAACTCAGGAATTGATGACTCAGTGACAACTATGGAGTTGTTCCCATGCATATCTATGCCCACATGTTTGTAAGTCATGCTATTTTGGTCTATATCAGAAAGGGTAGAAGTATAGGTGGGAAGCCAGAACTGACTTTTCAGCAATAAATATACCACTTATTGAAGTCTAACTTAACTGGCATTTCTAGCCTGTGGAAGGGAGAGATACTAAAATTTAGGCTAGTGGATCCAAAGGACTTTTAGGAGGCCCTATGGATTATGGTCTGATGTAGCATGAGGAGTATATTGAAGTTTTATTGGCAGATGTACTTCCTTATGTTACTTTTCAAATGGCTTTTATGTTCTATTAAAAAGACGCAACTTTTTAAGAAGGGAGAAGTTTATATCCTCTACTCAATAAGGTTTTAAATTGTGGTTCTAAATTTTAAGCTATTCTGAGTATTGGGTATATTTTAAATAGCTATTAGATTGGGATTCTTAGTTTTTATTTGTATTTCAATACACTTTAATGTTATTTACTTGTGGTATGGTTTTCTATGTATTTGATGTCAATGTTATGTTTTGCTATGATGTTATGACCTATGGTTACAACATTAAATTAATTCATTCTGATGTGACAAGCTTTTCTGTCAACACCCTGGTTGACTTCTGGAATGAGGAACTGACATGGGCAGTTGACACAGTTGTTGCAAGGCCTCTTCCCTCTGCCCCCGCAGTAATAAATTTACTCCTTGTAGTATTCTACAAAAGGAACAAGACTAATAAAGGTCTGCCTTGCTACAATAACTATTTTAAAAACATTGTAAAGTTTACTAATGCAGCATTTGTTGTACCCTTTTGGCCGCAAGCCTAAGAATTATTTCCCAGGAATAAGTCCTACTGAATACAATAAGGCTCACTTCCAGGTAGACCTGATTAAGATTGGTCCCTTTGTCTTCATTTCCAGAGTCACAGGTCAACTGACAGTCTCTCAGGACCATTAATAAATTAGCTGATCTACAGACGGACAGTGAATACCTGAAAGGTGCTGAGTACCATTTTAAAAAAATCACAAGATAGTTTTCCTCAAATAGGAGTTCATGGTCTTTAGTATTTTTAATATATGAGATACATAAAGTTTAGAAATGGTTAATCAGAAATCAATCACTCTGTGTGGAGTTTTGCTATCTAAATATTTTGTGTATTTTATTTCTGTAATTTAATGTGAGGTTTTACATATGTGTATGTATGTTGCTGTGAGTTTGTTTGTTTGTTTGTTTATAGAATTTATATTCCACCTTCCCATAATGGGCTCAGGGCAGATCACAGCATAGATCAGACAATAAAAACCAACAAGTCAAATTTAAAACACTACAATAAAACTAAATAAGGTGCATCACCGGCAGAAAGGGCACATTTCACAGAGTACAGTTAAAATGAGTACAGATAAAATGAAGGCCTTCAGAGTAAGTAAGACAGGAGTTGGATGGGTGATTGAAGTGTGGATGGCAGCTGTACCCTAGGGCAGGGGTCCCCAACCCCAGGGCCATGGACCGGTCCCAGTCCGCAGCCTGTTTCCAACCGGGCCACGCCTCGCTGCCCCCTCACCCCCCATTCAGGCTCACTGCCCCTCCCTGCGGCGTCTCCTCCCCCCTCCCATTTTCACCATTTAAAGGCTGGGGACGGAACTGTGAAGCACTTCCCAGGTCAAACCCCCCCCCCCCCGCCCATCAGCAGGAAAAACCACAGCAGTAAGCAGCAAGGGCAGTACTGCTCTTTCAGTGGGTCACTCGCCACTGCTGCCGCGTTTTTCCCTGCCGATAACCAAAGTTATCTCTTTTTTTTGAGAATTTTAAAAACAGAAAACAGATTCTTTACAAGTGTGACACAGCAGCTGTTTCTCCTTGTTAATAGAATGTTCTGTCTTAACACAAACAGCATGTTTGAGGTACCAATGGAAGAAGCAATATGTCAATATTGATTTAAGCTGTGACCTGTCAAGTTCAGTTCTGGGTATTACAAAGAAAACTATGATCCTTTCAGTCTGAAAGGTGATCATCTGCTGTGCAACAGGGGAGGAAATGTTTGATGCCCCCAAGACCCTCAACCCCCAGGACCCCCATTTTTGTCATAGCTTATTTCCCCTTTTCTGTACACTTATACATCCAAGTGTGGGCTTTATCAGAACTGGGTGAGCACCAGGCACCCTGCATGTCTGTAATGAATTTTCACTAATTACAGAAGGACACTGCAATCCTACACAAGTTCATGTGGATATCTAAGGTTATAAAACTTGCTGTTTCATTGAAGAGGACATATAAAAAGGTCCTAGTGTTGCTGCAGCTAGAATCAAGGAATGTAACAGGAGACACTTGGAAGAGTAGTGGAATGCCATCTATGAACTATGACAAGTATGATGGGAAATGCAATGCACAAGACTTGGAACATGAATAAGCTGCAGTGTGTGCACATTCTCTGAGCAAGGGTAACACTATACCTCATACTCTTTTCATTCAAAATTAGGCATTAAATTAGGGAATAAGTAACTGAGGACAGGACTACACAGGGTCCCTTAGTGCACCTTGACTCCCATTTTGTGCCTGCATTAAGTAGTCCAGTTATGTCTGCAACCATAACTCACCCTGCTATTTGCTACAGAAATCTTAAATCATATATAAGCAACAAGATTAGCCTGTATAAAGCAACTAAATATTTCTGATCATGAGCCTAGTTTCATTCCAGTAACAGGTTAAACTGAATCTGGCTTGATCTGAAACAGTCATCCTTCCTTCAGGTACTAGGATAGATACAGAACTAGATCATGCTTTGGGAAATCTCTAATGGAGCCTAAAAATGAATTAATAATTATTTTCTCAATCCACAAGGAAAACTAGATTGATTTAAATATGGAAAAAAATACTGTCAGCTATGTAGGAAAAAAGATAGCATAAAAATCAGATAAAATTGCATAATATAAATCTATATGACTTGTTCTCATTTTAGACTTTTTTGTGGGAAAATATTTTAAAAGAAAGATATACATTTTTTTTAAAAAAAAGGACCAAAATCAAAGTTTAATAAAACAGCTATTTATTTTACACAAGGAAGCAATAATGCAATTAAAAGTAGTTTAAAGGCCTTCCAGAAAGTTAAAACATATCTTTGGTTTTTCTGGAAGGCATGAAGAGATAGCACAGGTCACTGCTGGACAGAGGAAATTCTGCAGACTGAAATATGGTTGCCAGGAATGGCCTGGCAACTGGCAGAAGTCTGGAAAGGTGCTGTCAGTGATACTGTGATGTAATTTCAAGGAGGGGGACCCAGAAGTGATGTCAGTTCCTCTCCAGGAATCACTGGAAACTTTGCAGTAAAACCATACAATTTCCAGTAATTCCCAGAGAGAATGGGAATAACTTTTTTTGTTTATTTATATCACTTTATTACATCCAACCTCTAGACAGTCACCAAAATGACATTTTCATATGTATTGGTTAATGTGTGTATGTGTGTTTGACACAGCACCAATAAATAGACCAGAATATTTTATCAGAAATAAGTTATACCAAATCACATTAAATGAAGCTTGTGTGATAAAAAGGACCACCATCTATAAATTATATCAATAACAGGAAATATTTAAGAAGGCACTAGGTTGAATCCAGCTGGCTTTTCTCCTTCTGATCATTTGTGGATGGTCTACACTGACTATGCAAAAAGGCTACCTGGGGATCATGGGAACTGAATAAACAAAAGCCAAATAGGATGGGAAAGGGAGAGGAACTGGGTGATATAAAGTATAAAGTAGGCTGAATTCAACCTAGTATCATAATCATTTCTATACACAAATTTAACACAGAATTTGCAGAGGGCTCCTCTAACTTGGCAGCAGTAATAGTAAGCAGCTCAAATAGTCTAACTCAGAATTAGGAGTTTCTTCCTTGCAAATTATGGCAAATTATGCAGATGGATCAATGGAATTCTATAACCACTTGATCTATTATAATTCTTCAAGATCACCTTTATTCCAAACGTATTTTATAAGTAACAAGATACTACAAGAGATGGCATCCAACCCTTATGGACAGACGCATGCGAGAAATAGGATAGATCTGAAGACATTATAAACTAGGGATTTATTTCTGGTCTAATTAAAATCAATGAGAACACTTGCTGATTTGATTATATGAAGGCTGTACCATTCATGCAGCATTGGGCAAAATCAACTTTTTAAAAATCTTTTTTGTCATGTTTGTTGTAACTGTACACAGTGTTGAGTGCCAAGTTACAGAAAATTTGTGTGATAGTTTTCTCTTTAATTATTCCAAATCAAAGTTTCTGTGGTCACAGAAATACATAAGAGTCCCTTTGCTTGATATGGTACCTTCATAGTGCAGTCCTAAGCAGTTAATGGCTTAGAAGGGCATAAGTGTACTTTGGATTGTGCCTTTCCACAATAACATAGAGTCACAGGCTAACCTTAATAGCCCTCCTCACACCACAGCAACCAAGAAAATACTCACTAATTGCTGAGTCATAGGCAGTTGAATTGTGTTCATCTCGGAAGAAAGGAAATGGAGAGAGATAGGCATGGGTGCAGTTTTTTGAGGCTGCCTGGTTAGCTGTAAAAAAGCATGACATGTTAACAGTTCTCCTTCTACATAAAAGCAGAGCTTTTATCCTACTCATCACAGAACTAGCTCTTCTAAACTTCCCCTAAGAGAATTCCAAAGAGCTGGATCACTTCAGGAAAAGAACCAGTTTCCAAAATTCTAAATCAAGAAAAAGGCTTCTTTCCTGTAATTTTAACATGGGTTTTTGGAGTTATACAAATCACAATGCAAAAACTTGTTAGAGTTATCATGAGACAGTAAGCAAATATGCCAAATGGTAGGTAAATGGTTCTTGTGCTAGTAGATGGAGATTGGAAGATACTCTTCGACTGAGAAAGATAACAACTACACAGAGAGAATGTATTTTAGAACATTTGGACATTTCCAAAGAGTTCATATTCCTCTAGGTTATTTAGAGTGGGATTTCATTGAGCGCATACCTTGACAACCTTGTGGAAATTCCAAAAAAGTATTATTGATTTCCTGTAATGTATGGAATGCTAAGATCCCCACATTAAAACCTCTGTATAACCAAGTGTCATAAAAGATCCTTTCTCTTCCTTCCAACTGCCTTATTTAGTTAAAATATTTATATTCCTGCCTTTTTCCTCGGCATTATGGAAATAAATAAATCTCAAGGCAGGCTATCAACTCCATAGTATTGCCATTGCTTTTCCCAACACCCATGCCCAGGAAGGGTGGAATAAAAAAGCAAATGACAGAAAATGGCAACTGGAAGGCTCTCAGGGACCATATAAAAGTGACCAGACGTACATGGATTCAAGTCTCAGAATAATAACTTTATCCTTTATCTGAAAAATACCTTTCCAAAAGATTCTTCGAATGTACTGAGATGGGTTGTGATTTGCATCCTGACTTTCAAACAGAAAACCAAAACTTCTTTTTCTGAGTGACAATTGGAATGGGTTATATGATCTTGTCATCCTATACTCTTTAGAACAAAGCTAAACAAAAGCCTTATCATTCTGGAGCTGCAGAGGTTGGGTAGGAACTAGAGCTTTCACTTATGCCCAGGGTTGCTTGCCATATGCCCACTGATGATGGGAAAAGTGCACCAGCACTTCTGCGGCCCATGGGGAAGGGAATTAAAACCTATTGGTGACTGTGTGTGATGCTGGGCTTTTCCACACATTTGACTCATTCCTGATTTTCATGGGAATTGATCCATAAGCACTGGAATCAATTGGAGCTTGGTACTTCTGGATATCTACTTTCCCCTTCACAGTTGTGGAGTCAGTCTATTTTCTTCCAGATGTTCCTTTAATAATGAGGATTTTCAAGGAATGGAACTATTGTCATTGGTGGTGTCATCTGTGGCATCACAGTACCTCCTTTTCCATCACTGGAATAGACCCTGTGCAAACTATAGAAATCAAAGTCACAGGGGACCTCCCCTGGATGCTCCTCTACGTGCCTCCCCTCCAAGTTATGTGCAGATTGGACTTAGGGGGTCCAAGCTGTGACCTCCCAAAGAAGATGCCCCCAGGAAAGTGTTTTTGGGGAAAATGTCAGGTGCAGATTCAAAAGTATATGGAATGGACTCTTTGCAAGCTACACACAGCAAATGCACAAGGAACCCTGCCTTTGAAGTTTGATAAACATTTGAGAGCAAAGACAGTCTGTCTGGAAACATATCCATTCACAAACTGCCCCAAACTGCTTGAAAGTTTGTGGATAATTTATGCTGTTGAACTGCCATGAACTTCAGTTCCCAAACCACTAACCAGCCAAAATTTGTCACAAATTTTATTTTATGAGCAAATTCATGCCCATCCCTAATCCTGTCTCTATATAATCATTTTTCTGAATGGACTTACTGGGATACACCCTTCAACATGAGAGAGATGTTAAACTGGCATAAGGCAAAATTAAAAATCGCTCTCAGTCAATGTTAAAATATAGAGAAGTTTTCAGTTTCATTTTGTATCATTTGCTGCTTCCTCCTTCAGGCTACCTTGCAGCCTAGCTTATATCCATGGGTAGGGACAGTGGCTCAGTGGCAGAGCATCTGATTGGTAAGCAGAAGGTTCCAGGTTCAATTCCCGGCATCTCCAACTAAAACAGTCCAGGCAAATAGGCATGAAAAACCATAGCGTCAGACCCTGGAAAGACGCTGCCAGTTTGAGTAGACAATACTGACTTTGATTGACCGAAAATCTGATTCAGTATAAGGCAGCTTCATATGTTCATATCAACCCTAGTCTTCTAGCTGAAAGGGGAGAAAGGAGCAAAGAACAAAGACAAATCTATGCTACACACTGTTCTGCCGACTACATTGGGGCACTCAGTCACTGTTCATGTCCATTCATTGACTTTTGAGACAGGCTCAAGGATGATATCCAAGGCCCTCAAGCAGTTCCTAGGCCGTAACATAACCACTCCTGTTCTGCCTGTCATATATTTATTATGATTCATTTTGAAAGCATCTAGAACAGGGATGTCAAACTCATTTGTTATGGGGCCCGAATCTGACATAAATGAGATCTTGTCGGGTCGGGCCATGTTGGGCCAGGCCATGTCAGACAGGGCCAGGTGTGTACCTGTTTAAGATTAAGTAGCAGAGATATAAATTTTATAAAGGACACAGACAAATGCAATTATATATTTAAAAACTTAAAACATTAGCACTCGGTCTTAAAGGTGCTTTCTTTGTATTTCTCCCATGGGATCCAGGGAACTGGGCAAAGGAAGCTCTGCCGCTTTCCTTCCTTCCAAGGGGATGAGGAGGGGAGGAGCCTCAGCCAATAGAAAGAAGAGAGGCTTGGTCCAGTAGCTCTGCTGTGCAATTGAGAGAGCCTGACAAAGCAAGTTATCCCTTCTCCCCTTCCTCCCCAAGGGAGGAGCCTGAGCCAATGGAGAAAATAGAGGTTTTGCTCTGGTAACTCCTATGCAATTGAACAAGTCTGGCAAAGCAAGCTGTTGTGCAGAAGGAAGCAAGAGAGAGGGAGAAGTTGCTTGGGGGCCTGATAGGAGTTCTTCAGGGGCCTGATTCACCCCTGGGCCGCATGTTTGACACCCCTCATCTAGAATTATTACAATAAAAATGGGACAGGCCTTTCCAATAGGCTTCCAATGCTAATCAAACACATTAGGAAGAAACAAGAAGCACATGAATAGGTTAAAGAGAAAGGGGTTCTTCTGTCACACTTTGCAAACAAACTTCTAATCCTTCACTGAACATTAATTAACTATTTTGATCCCATCCTTCTTCCAAAGAATTCAGGGCTCACTGCTCCACCATTTTATCCCAACAACAACCCTGTGAGAAAGTTTTGGTTGAAAGGGAGTGGCTAGTCCAAGGTCACTTACAGTGCTATTGTAAGCGGAGTTACACCCTCTAAGTCCATTGACTCCATTAGACTTAAAAGGGTGCAACTCTACTTAAAATGGCATGGCTAGTGAGCTTCATGGTACACTAAGGATCTAGATGCAGGTCTCCCTGGTCACTATACTGCAGCTTCAAGAATCTGAAGCATCATACACAATGTTCTCTTTGCATGAATGCTACTAAGATTACAACTACAAACCTCGAAAAGAAGCACACATTTTTTTTAAAATTATGTTGCAAAACTAAGATACTTACTGTACCAGAATTTCCAAATACTATTAGTATTCTCATCTATGCCACTAGCGAACCAGCATCTCCAGAAAAAACCTTCATGGTGGTAAGTAATCTCTTCCTGTACAAAATAAACACATTGTATATTTTATCCTCCTGAATACATGCATTGTACTCTTTGTGAATGTAGACTTTGCAGACAATAAATACAATTTTAAATATAGAATTGTTGACAAAAAATACATAGAAATGGAGGGATAATTCCTTCATTTCTCAGTTATTTCTGAATATAATAAATTCAAAGAAGAAAAAAATGAAAATTAACTTTAAGATATTAAAAGGATTGAGCTCTAATGGGATTTCGATCAGGCCCACATTAAACTATAGAAAATAGTCCCCACCCATGAGAGATCTTTCTGTACACAAGGGCATGCTGAGAAGAAAAAAATATATACTAACCCTGGTGTCATTCAAACTGTCTGAACACCTTCCAACTTCAGTAACAAGAAGCCAGTAATCCGTTCCAAAAGCAACCAAAAATAACAAAATCCCCAAAGCACCAAACAGACCTCCAAAAAAGATTGCAACACTCAATTTCATTGTGGATTTTTTTTAAAAAGGGTGATCTATTTACAATTATACTTAAAATCTACAATTATACTTTAAAAAGTTAGAAGAGGATTGAACCACAGGACCGGAAGTGCTGTTGGGGAAAGTCTCTGAAGAAGATTTTTTTTTAATCTTCTTTCATGGGTTTTTCCACCCGTGCTACAGTTTGATTTGTGTTCCATTAAAGTGCTTGAAACCTAACAGATGGGCAGAGGTTTCTATTTTTGAACACTCCATGAAAGAACTTTCACTAGTTCCCTGAGCTGGGCGTGGCCAGCCCAAAATAAATGACCTTCCCTTAGCTGGGTATTGACTTGAAATATTGTTGCACTGGCGGCACCAACAGACGTGAAAGGGGGATAAAGTTACTTGTCCCCTTGTTACTTAGCACAGGTTGGGTTTCAGTACCAGCAATGGCAAGCACTTGCAGTATGTACTCCCTGCAATCTCTGTATCTCCTTCCGTAATCAGGCAAGGAATACACACGCTCAGTGACAAACACATAACAACTGAACCAAGTACTAAATAGTATTAGTATGGATCTGCTTACTTGATCATTCATAAAAATATCAAAATTGTTATGATGGAATGCCAACACATTGAAAACAAAAATCTGATACCTATTTAGTTCAAAGCATCCTTTCTACTAGAAAACATTAAGTGGTGCACTATGCCTCTCTCCATAAAACTCACTCCAGCAGAGAACACTCCGAGCCAACCAACCAAGATCACACATTTCGGCTATCCTTGGATTTTTAGTGGCAGCCAGGAACATACCTATGCTTTCAGATTTTATTTATTGTGAATGTTAAAAGTCAACAATATCAAGTGAGTCAGATAACCATGTATGTGTCTAGAACAGTATTGTCTACTCTGAATGGCAACAACTCTCCAGGACCTGAAGCACAGAACAATCTTCCACAACAGCTGCTTACAAGAAGTGCTAGAAAATTGATTTGGAACCATTTGTATTCAAGTTCTACTACAGAGCCATGACTCCTGAGCAGGGGTCATTTTGTAGAAAAATAGGTGGTGGAGCTCATTAGCATAACTCATTAGCGTATGCTGCTGCCCCCCCCCACACCAGCCAAAAGCAACCCGGTGCAAGAAAGGAGAACCCTGGACGAGCAAGGCCTGCTTGGGCTAGCTAGAGATCCAGCCATACCAAGCTAGGCCTTGCTCACCTGGGGCTCTCCTTGGACAGCCCCCCAACTGTCAAAAGGCCAGAAAGCCACCCGAACCCAAAATCACATAAGAAGTGAACAAAGGGCGGCTTCTCCAGGGTTTAATGAGGGCAGTGGGGGTGTGGCAAAGCTCCTGGTGGCTGGCTGGCTGGCTGCCCGCTCTCCTAATCCAGAGATTGTTAGTATCTGCACCTACTATTCAATGGACAGGGTAGATAGGTGAGGAGGAGGAGGAGGAGGGGGCTGTCAGAAAGGTTCAGGAGCTGTGCTCCTGTGAGTGCCTGCTGAATTCAAGACCTGCCCCTTGGGAAAAATGCATAACAGTTGGATTCGCACTGCTTAGAGGGGCATGTAGTCATTTAGTTTTAAATGTAGACTGTTCTGCTGCTGTGTCCTGACTTAAATACAACAGTCTCATCAGATCTCAGAAGCTGAGCAAGGTAAGCCCTGGTTAGTGTTTGGATATGAAACCACCAAGGAATACCAGGGTTGTGACGTGGAAGCAAGCAAAGGCAAACCACCTTGGAATTAGGGATATGCAAAAAAAAAAAAAATTCGGTAGTACACGGATTCGGAAATATATGGGGGGGGGGAATACAGAATCCCGTATATTTCTGAATTCCGTAGTCAGAATAGCCACATATATGGTAGATGCGCGGCTATTTCCGAATATACGGCCCCATTATACCCTATGGGCCATTGAAAGCGGTGGCAAATAAGGTATATTTGAAGCCACCTGGAGGGGAGGGGGTTTGAGGGAGAGCCCCCAAATTTGCAGGGGACCTGCAGGGGACTCTCCCCTACAAACCCCCCAAGTCCCAAAAAGATTGGGCCAGGGGGTCCAATTCCTGGGGCACCCAAAGCCAAACCTAACTTCACAACAGAGAATCTCTATAGGACCCAAATGCACTATATACATCTATCAACTCTATGAACCCTGCCACACAAAACACAATCTGCTCAAGGTCTGCTCTGCAGACCTGGCTGCAGCAAACCCAGATGCCAGCTCTCCAGCCCAGCCCCAAAGAATGCGGGGAGAGCTGGCCAAGCACAACAAGCATGCTGGCTCTGGGTCTCTCACCCAGGTGCCAGCTTCCCTGCCACAGAACACACAATCTACAGATGCCAGCTCTCCAGCCCTGCCCCAATCAACACAAGAGAAGTGGTGGACTGCACCTAGCTCCACATCATTCTGTATCTGACACAAAGCAAGAAGCATTTAGACTTACCTTGAGTGATGGATGGTTGGCTCCCTCTACCTGGCTACAGTTTTTAAAAGGCTACCTTGAGATGAAGGCAATCCTTGTTATATCCTCCTAGTTAAACTTCTCCTAACTAGATCCTGGGACAAATCTGATTTCCTTGCAAACTAGAAATCAGGTGTCCCCTATAACTTGAGAGAAGCTGTCGTTTACCCTATGGAAATCTAAGGATGCACCAGCTTTCAGTAGCTGAAAGCAAGATGCACTGCAACCCTAGTCTCTTTAAAAGGGAGCCTGATGTGGCGTAGTAGTCACACTGCCTTTTATGAGAAACCTAAAATATTTTTAAATCACCCCTATCTGGCCTACTTGAATTTTGAAAGGAGATAAAGCCCTAAACTGGATTAATTTTTTTTTAATTTCAAAAACCACAATCCCTAAAAACACCCTTATTAGTGGGGCAGCCTATTTAGTGGCCCTAGCCAAACCGAAAGCACACTCAGACTCCAAAAATAACTCTATAAAAACATGAAAGTGACCCAGCCCGCACAGCCCACACACACCCTCACCAACCCCCACACCAACCAGAGGTAATTTAAAAAAACCAAAACGTAACAGAAAGAAACTTAACTTTTAACCCACCCACCCACCCACCCCAAAAAAACCAACACAATCAGAAAAGGCAAAGCAACTCAACTGTTAAAAAAGTGGCCTTTTCACCAATAAGAAACCTCAGGCCAATTCAGTCAACAACACCCCACCCCCCACCCCCCCAAAAAAAACAGAACCAGGAAAAGGGACAACAGGAGAAGGCCAAGAAACTCAACTGTTAAAAAGTGGCCTTTTCACCAATAAAAAACCTCAGGCCAAATCAATCAACAACACCCCCCCCCCCCCAAAAAAAACAGAACCAGGAAAAGGGGGACAACAGGACAGGAGGACACAAAACCTGCAGCAATAGAGAATAGATCCAAACAGAAGGCCAACAAACTCAACTGTTTAAAAAGTGGCCTTTTAAACAATGAAAATTAGGCCAAACAGCACCACCACCACCCCCGAGAACCAGAACCAGAAGAGAAGAGGAACAACAGCAGCACAACACAGCAGCAACAAATAAAACACAGAATCCTTTTAAAACAGTAAAAAACTTACTTTTTAACAATACAGGAACTTTCCCAACCCCTCCCCCCCCAAAAAAAAACCCTTCACCCTAACCCCAAGAAATCCAAGCCACCCAAATCAGGAAAAGTAAAAGGACACTGCACTTTTAAAAGTCCTCTTACTAAAGTAAGATATGGGCAAATTGGCAAAAAAAACCCCACCCCAGGCCCCCTCCCCCAGCAGAACCCCCTAACCCCAAATAAGCTACCCACCACCCAAATCTGGATAAGTAAAGGGACTCTGAGTCTTAAAAAGTCCTTTTACCAACTAAAATAAAAACAAGAACCCCAAGACTGTCTTACCTTAGACGTCTTCTCTACTCCAGGCAAGTCTGGTAAGGCTGAGAGAGAGCAGAAGCAGCTGAGGCCAAGGGCCAGCACAGCACAATCTCTCTCTCACACCAACACAGCAGCAATGGAGGAGTCCAGCCAGGAAAACTCCTTTAAAAGGTTCTCTGGCCCTATAGAGAGCAGTTTCAAAAAATAGCACTGCTCTGTGATTGGCCAGACAACAGTGCTTACTTGGATACCCAAATAAGCAAAAGATCAAAAGAACAACAATGTTGCTGATGGCTGGGGGATCAGCTACACAACAGCCCTGCAAAGCATGCATTTGCAATTCATTTTGCAAATGCATGCTTTGGATTGGCTGCTGGGGCTTTTCTTCCCCCTCCCCCCCCCTGATCCCAGGGAGGCTATGGGAGAGGCGGGAAAAGGCTACCAAAGGCAGGAAAGGAGGCAAGTAGCTCCCCTGAGGCTGCAGAAGCCCCTTTCCCACCTTTTCCATGGATTTCCATATACTTTCGAATATCTATTCAGCAGTATACGGGGAGCCATACTCGGCTCCCGCATAATGGGCCCCAATTGGATTCGGCTGTATGCGATTCCATATACAGCCGAATCAGGGGTGATTCGGCGGTTGATTTGGTTCGGCCGAACCGAATGCACACCCCTACTTGGAATGTCTCTTGCCCTAAAAAGCCCTATTGGATCGCCATAAGTCAGCTGTGATTTGATGGCAAAACAAATAAATCTACAGCTCTGGGAGTAACAATGTAGAAGTCCACTCCATTCTATCTTGCAAGCACATGAGATTTCTAGTGACCATGGTCTTCCTGGAAACTTTATTTAAAGACTATTTAAACAGGCTTCTATCCAAAATAGAATCCAATGCAATAACAATTATACCTTTACAAAACCCTAAATGCTAAAACCACATCAATTCTCTGTCTACTGATATATGTGTATATTCCAATCCTGCTAGCCACAGGCAGTACAGACCAAGAAGAATTTTGCGAACTTTCCTAGCTGTAAGACTGAACGTTAAGTTTTTTCCTGCTCAAGTGCGTGGTGCATAATGTAATTCATACTTTGCCCTTGTACATTTTCCCACCCAACTACTTCTTTTGCAGCCTTCCTAAGGACTTGTCAACTCTTCCTTAGTTCACATCTCCCAAGCAGGCAAACAATTTCTAATTTCCTTTTAAGGCTTTTCTTATTGAAGGACAAATGCTGATAAAAAGACCGCTAGTCAATTTCAGTTAAACTTCTTTTTGCTTCTTGCTCTCTTTGTTTTCAGAGTAGCACATGCACAGACCTGACAGAAGCTAGCAACTGGCCATCTGTGGTTCATATCACATTTTTGGAAATAGACTGTTATCTTCAGGGCTTTTTTGTAGCAGGAACTCCTTTGCATATTAGACCACATCCCCTGATTTAGCCAATACTCCTGGAGCTTACTGTAGGACCTGTACTAAAAGCCCTGTAAGGTCTTGGAGGATTGGCTATGTCAGCATGTGTGGCCTAATATGTAAAGCAGTTCCTGCTACAAAAAAACCCCTTGGTTATTATTTAAAATTTTGCAACCATGTAAGTATTTAATTTTTGGCATTCTAGATGGCAAGATTAGCCAAATTTTAATATTTAGCGGGGGGGGGGGGGTTGGTCATTAATTTTATTTCTCTATTGCACTTTATTTCTGTTTCTATTGCCTTTTATTGCATCACTCTTTAACAAAACAGATTAAACGGAGAGATTTATACAAGCATGTAAGGCCTCGAACAATAAAGATGATGATATTTCTATCTGACTTTTCCTGAAAGTTTGGACCTTTCAAGAAATTAGATGGAGAAGCCATTGTGAGACGTTAAGTTGATTAAAATAAATGGCGTTCTTCCACCCACTTCTGTTCTTGCATACATCACCTGCTATTTTGTAGGCATTTAGCATTATTTTAACATTCCAATCTTTGAAGATAACACCATTTTGACTTTGAAGACTGCTCATGTCATAAAGCTTGGTTATGAAATAAACAAAATTTCCACTGCCCACTTCACAAATCTTGCTGGGAAATCTCATGGTGGCATCTCTAAAATCAGTTCCGTATGTTTCAATGTAAGATGTGTAATCATACTCGCTCATATTGTGGCCTCCAGTCTCAGAGAAACAATTATTCATTCTCCTGATCAAGATAAAATCTTATAAATCAGATTTTTAATGCAGAAGTCACTGGCCCTAATTTATCCCTGGCACAAAGACAACGCTTGAAGTTTTACCAAACACTGGCTCTTACCTATCGCAAAAGACATTTTTAATAGAAGCATGCATAAAAAAGACTATAATTGTTTAAAAGAATGTTTTGTGTTGAAATGAACTCATCTGGGTAATATTCTACAAATTAAGCGGGGTTTTTTCAAGGCAGAATTGTGGCCCACAGTTTGGAGACCATTTCTGCTAATACAAGCCATTGTTAAATATTTGCTTAGGACCATATTATTCTGGTACCATCCATCTAGACTATGGAAGTGCAAGACCCCAATTCCCCAGCTCAGCAGAAAGACCAAAAGTAGACTGGAGCATTGCAATGGAAGTATACCGTACTACCTAAAGTGGGAGGGAATAGAGCTGTTAAGTTTTCAGTATAAAATCACTTAATTGCACCACTGTCATTCCACTCCTTTATTTTCTTTTCAGCACATGAACATAACACCACTTCATCATCTTCAGTTAGCCTCAATATGGAATCCCTATTCTGAGACACAAACTGGCCAAACTCTGTGGCAAAAAAGCCCTGCTCTGACCTGCAGGCCCTATTCTGCCAGGTTTCCCTGTACCAGTGTCTGTCTAGGGTTGCCAAATCCGATTCAAGAAATATCTGGGGACTTTGGGGGTGGAGCCAGGAGACTTTGGGGGTGGAGCCAGGAGACATTAGGGGTGGAGCCAAGATCAAGGCTGTGACAAGCATAATGGAACTCCAAAGGGAGTTCTGGCAGTCACATTTAAAGGGACCGCACACCTTTTCAATGCCTTCCTTCCATAGGAAATAAAGAAGGATGGGGCACCTTCTTTTGGGGCTCATAGAATTGGACCACCTGGTCCTGAAGTGAACTGAAGCAGATCCTGCAGATTAAAACTGAAGTAGATTACCTCAGTATTCTTTGGCAGCCATTTTGTGATGGTATGCATTCCCTATTCTCAAAATTTCAGAAATGCCCATAGGCTTAACAAGATGGGGGGGGGGAGACTCTGGTCTACAGCAGGCAAGATGAAGAGGGGGGAAACGGTGATAAATCTTAGGCATTTTGACATATTTTATTCTGCAGAGGTAAAAATCAGCAGATCTCCTTCCGTTCTTCTCCCTCCCAAACTCAATCCTATTACTGCTGGTTTTCCTTTTTCTATGACAAGTCAGGAGTGGAAAGTGGTCTAAAGGCCCCACCAGCGTGACTACCGCCAGGCCAGCCAGGGACACTCACCTGCTGCTGCCGCGGGAGACTGCGGCCCGAGCGGAGTGGAGCGGCGCCGAGGAGGGCGCGACAGCACCAACAATACATCCCAACCTGAAAGGCCAAAGCCATGCCACCACACAGCCCTAAGCAGCCCAGCCATGATCCCCTTCGTGCACGCGCCACATGCCGGTCAAGGAGGAGACACTACCACTCTGAGCGGAAGGAGAAGTGATTTCCCAGAAGCCCAGGGCGGACGGAGCTCCATGCTCTGGGAGGAAGTCGCACGACATCAGCAAGGAAGGCAAAGAGCGTCTCTTTCTTTTCTCTTCGTCACATGAGCCTAAAAGATTCAAATGGTATGGCCTTCCGTACCTCCCCCTTCCCCCACTTCCGTTTTTTTGGGGAGCGGGGGAAGAGGTTGGAAAACCTGGGGTCCCCCGCCAGGGTGGGAGGGTTGGGAAGCCTATGTCTGTCTGAGATTTCCATCTGGCACATGCCACCCACTTGGCTTTCCCAACAAATGCAGAGACTTTTGTCTTCCACTCTCAGGCTGATTCCGCATTCACCTTTCTCCAGGGCAGCCTTCTGTTTCTGGGTGGAGCAAACTGGCGATTTTGCACCAGTTGCTCCGCGGCAGCATCTTGCGTGGGGTAAACCCACAACTTGCCCTGTTGCAGTGTAAACCTGAAAAAAAAACAGGTTTACACTGAAGTGGGGCAAATTACAGTTTGCCCCACACAAAATGCCGGTCCGGAGCAACTGGTGCGAAATCGCCAGTTTGCTCAGCCCAGAAATGGAAGCCTACCCCATAGAAAGGTGAGTGCGGAATCAGCCTCAGTTTAACCACCACCACTTGGCCTTTGTAGGAGGCCAGCCCACTGAGTGGGCCAGGACTCCCAGCTTCCCTCCCCAGTTCTGAGGTAATATTGGTTGCAGCCTTGATATCTTCTGCTATTCAGCATCTGGTTACCACGGGGACAGCTTTGTGCCTTGTGTGCCACCAGAAGAGTAGCCACTTAACAATAAACTGCCCCTTCTCTTCATCCTGGCACTCATTTTAAAATAGTATGCCTGGAGCGATGGAAGTCTAATGTGATACAGTGAACTGTCACCGGCATTAAAAGTTATAAAGCATTTATTAAAATGAAATTGTTCATAAGCATACTGTTAGAACAGCGCCTAATTGAGCAAGTGATTCAAAAGTAAAGGGTACTGTAATGTACTGAGTGACGAGATGTGTTGAAGGCAGCATGCTTTATTAGTGAGTACATCACAAGAGAGCGAACGCAGACCAAGTCCCCAATTATATACACAACCTGGAACAACCCTCTGCCTGGCCAGGTCCAATTCTGGCCAGTTAAACTTCCCGCCACAGATCTTGATTGGTGGAGCATATTTGCGATCTACATCCGGTGACCAGTGGGACTCCCACTGGTCACCTCTGTAGCGTTCGCAGTGTTGTAATTTCAGGACTGAAATGCAAGACACAACACTCCTCCCCGCTTAGTTTAAGACACAAAGTCTTTCAAGTAGGCTGGTGCCCTGCGTTCCCTGGTCGACCTCCTCAGGGTTATTTGGGGAGTTGGAGCGGCCACCATGGCTGGCAGGGCTGCTGGTTCCTCGTGGTGGGGTGACGCCGGAAGAGGGCTGTCCGCCGCTTGTTGCTGTTCCAGAACCTCCGCTCTGGGGGGGGAGGTCACTCCCTCCACTGTGGTGCTCTTCTGCCCGCATAATCGGCGTGGCCGGCATAGGTTGGGTAGCTCCCGGGGGTGTTGCTTTTAGTTCTCCCCCACTCCTTGCTCCCCCTAATGCTGTCGGTTCTTCTGGCAAGGTACGGCGGCACAGCTGGTCAATATGCCTCCTTAGGATCTGGCCCCCCTCTGACGAGACCTTGTGACCCTGAACGGGACCCGGTGACCCACAGCACCCGTGTGGCTATCCACTCCGGCCCGCTTGCAAAGTTCTTTGCATATACCGGATCCCCTGGAAAGAATCCCCTAGCGGCTTTCCAAGTCTCGGGGGAACTGCAGAGGTCTGTAGTCCGGTCAGGGTGCAACCTGTCTATCCTAGTGATCAACTTCCTCCCCATTAGCAACTCAGCAGGGCTAAACCCAGGGATGGGGTTGGGGGTGATTCTATTTCCAAATAGGAAGGCTGCCAGGTGGTGGTCCCACTCCCCCTGTACAATGCAACCCAGGGCCTCTTTTGTGGTGCGCACCATGCGCTCTGCTTGGCCGTTGGTGCCTGGATGGAAAGGGGCGGACCGAATATGCTGGATGAGGTACCTATTCAGGAACCCCTGGAATTCCCAGGAGGTGAAAGTGGTACTATTGTCCATGACAAGGGTCTCGGGGATACCATGGGTGCAAAAGACCCTTCGCTAGGCTCTGACCGCTGCTCCGGTGGAGATTGAAGCTATGGGAATCACCTCCAACCACTTGGTGTACGCGTCGACTAGAATAAAGAATATTTGGCCCTGGTATGGCCCCGCAAAGTCTAGGTGCAGCCAGGACCACAGCCTCCTATTGGACTCCCAGCGGTGGACAGGAGCACTGGGTGGATCTGGCCGGGACTCTTGGCAGGGTTGGCACCTTCTAACCCACCCCTCTATCTCCTCATCCATCCCTGGCCACCATACATATCTATGTGCCAGGGCCTTCATATGTACTATCCCCGGGTGTGTTTCGTGTAAGGCTTGCAGCACTTGCTTCTGCAGTGGGGGGGAACCAACACCCTGTTACCCCAGAGAATGCATCCCTTGTGTATGGCCAGTTCTTCTCTGCTAGATGTGAATGCCCTGAATTCTGCATCCAGTTTGCCCACAGGCCACCCCCTTCCCACCCAGTCTAAAACGCGTGCGAGGATGCAGTCTCTGCCTGTGGCCCGAGCAACCTCAGCGGCATGGAGGAGTCTCTTGGGTAGAGTCTCTATAAGCATCACATGATGGGCAGGAGCGGGATCCGGGTCCATAGAGGGCAGCCGCAGGCATCTGAGGGCGTCAGCGTGTCCCATAGCTTTGCCAGGGCATATGTGTACGAGTTGAGGAACTGGTTCCACCACAGGACGCGCTGTGATAGAATCTGCAGTGTCTGGCGGTCCAGGGCGAGGAGGCCCAGAAGCGGCTTGTGGTCTGTGGCAATCGTGAAATGCCTACCGTACAGGTAGTTGTTGAATTTATGCACACCCACCACAATTGCCAAGGCCTCCTTGTCTATCTGGGCATAGTTACACTCCGCGAGGGTCAGGGTCTGCGAATAATAGGCCACAGGAACCTCCCTCCTGTACGGGAGTTGGTGCCCCAGAACGGCGCCCATCCTGTACAGGGAAGCATCGCAAGCCAGAATCACTGGTGGGGATTCATCAAAATGGTGGAGCACAGCATTGGAAACTAGGAGGTCCTTGACTGCCCAAAAAGCAGCGGCCTGCTTCTTTTCCCAGACCCACGGGGCATTTTTATTAAGGAGCCTATGTAGGGGTTCTGTGATGGCCGCTTTGTGGGGCAAAAATGAATGGTAAAAATTTAATAACCCCAAGAAACTTTGTAACTCCTCCTCGCACGTGGGGGCCAGAACATGGACTATTGCCCTGGTCTTGTCAGCCATCAGGTGGATTCCCGCGGCGTCCAGAGCAAACCTTAAGAACTCCACCCTCGGCACCCCGAGGGAACACTTCTCCTGCTTCACTTTAAGTCCCACCGCCTGGAAGCGGCGGAGTACCTCTCGCAGATGGCTGCTGAACTCCACAGCGTCCGGGGCGGCGATCAAAACATCATCAAAAAACGGTTGCACTCCGGGGATCCCTTTGGGAAGGGAGTCCATTATGCTCTGAAAGATTGCAACCGCCGCACCCGAAAAGCTCCCCTGTGAGTCACAATGGTCTGAGCCTCTGCTGTCTCAGCGTCCACCAGGAGTTGCTGGTACGCTTGGGCCAGGTCCAGTTTCCCAAAAACCTTAGAGCCTGCTAGGGCTGCCAGGACGTGGTTGACCACCAGAACAGGGTATGGATTGTCCTGGAGTGCCTTATTTATTGTGCACTTATAGTCAGCGCATATGCGCACATCTCCATTCGGCTTTATTGGAGTGACTATGGGTGTTTCCCGTGCAGCGTAGGATATTGGTTCTAGTACTCCCTGGGCCTTGAAAGGGTCCAGCTTCGCTTCTATTTTTGATTTAAGAGCAAACGGAACTCGCCTGGCCTTCAGCCTTATTTGTCTCACGCGGGGATCGAGAGGTAAGGTGATGGGAGGCCCTTTGTAGCACCCCAGGGACCCATCAAACACTTCCAGGAATTCCCGGCACACGTGCTCGAAATTGTTTGTTTGCATCTGCTGCACCCCCACTATTTGAATGCCCAGCGGTCGAAACCAGGCCAGCCCCAGAAATGTGGTGAGCTGGTGCTTGACCACAAGTATGTCCAGCATGCCCTTAAAGTTCTTAAACTCTACCCTTACAGTGGCCCAACCCAAAATCTGTACAGGGTTTTTCTGGAAGTCCCGCAGTATGAAATCAGCCGGTCACAACCTGGGTTGGCCACAAGGGCAAAGTTTTCTTAAAGACTCCTCTGAAATTATGGAGATGGATGAGCCCAAGTCCAGCTCCATTAGGCATGGAGCGCCCTCGAAGAGGACCAACACCCTGACCTTATCGGGGGTGGTGAGGGGCAAGTTCATTACCTGCAGGCTAGTTGATGCGGTCGCGAAGGCATCGGTCGAGTCATGGTGGGTGGACTGGCGTCTGCAGTTGGCCTTGGCCCGGCAAGCCCACACTATGTGGCCTACTCTTCCACAGTTCCTGCAGTCCACGTTGCAATAAGGGCAGTCCTGTTGCTCGTGTGGAGCTCTACAGCTGGCGCACTTGGTGTTGGCTGGTCTCTCTGTCGCACTTGGCCGAGTGGGCACTCTCGGCCCCATTCCTGGTTGGCAGCGGAGCTGGTGTACCTCCTTCTCCTCTGGGTTGCCCAGTGCCCTCTCCTCCTGGTGGATGGCTTCTGCTCGCGGGTTTTGGTAAGCTTTGGTTGCTCTCTCGAACGCAGTGGCTTCGTTGAAGGCGAGTTGGAGGGTGAGCTCCTCCTTTGCGAAGAGCTTTTGCTGCAGTCTTTCGTCTCAGAGGCCCCAGACGAATCAATCTCTCAGGGCTTCCTCCAGCTTGTCGAAGCTTCAGTTCCCCGCAATTTGGCGGAGGGCGGCCAGGTAAGCATCAGCTGTCTCTCCCACCCCTTGATCCCTCTTGTGGAAGAGAAATCGGCGGGTGATGATGGATGGCTGGGGCAAGATATGCCCGGTCAGGAGTCTGACCACCTCTTCATACATTTTCTCGGTGATCTTCGCAGGGGCCAAGAGACCCTTGGCTATCTCAAAAGTGGCCTCCCGGCAGACGCTCAGGAGCATGTCTCTCTTACGGCTGTCATCTGTAATCACGTTCGCTCGTAGTCGACCAGCTCCGTGTAGGTCTCCCACCTCTCGGGGTTGGCGGGGTCGAACTCAGCCAGGTGGCCCGTCATCCCACTCAGGTTAGCCATGGCGGTGGACGCTTCAGTCTCTCTAGACTGCATGCCTTCCTCGTCTTTGGCCAGGTCAGTGAATTCCCACATGGGGAGTTACCTAGCTAGGATCCCACCTTTGTCACCAATGTAATGTACTGAGTGACGAGACGTGTTGAAGACAGCATGCTTTATTAGCAAGTACATCACAAGAGAGCGAACGCGGGCCAGGTCCCCAATTATATATACAACCCGGAACAACCCTCTGCCTGGCCAGGTCCAATCCTGGCCAGTTAAACTTCCCACCACAGATCTTGATTGGCGGAGCATATTTGTGAGCTACATCTGGTGACCAGTGGACTTCCACTGGTCACCTCTGTAGCGTTCACAATGTTGTAATTTCAGGACTGAAATGCAAGACACAACAGGTACATTCTTCCTCTGTCCCCTCTGTCTGTACATGGTATAGCAGATGTCTACGTAAGGCAGGCTCTTTAGCTTAAAAGTTATTATAAAGAGTTTCGCTACCTTGAGTTAACACAAAAAAGAACCTCCTCCTCACTGCCAGAAGTCTCCAAAGAAAAATGCATTTCTCCAAACGGACATCTGAAACATTTACCAAATTCCAAAGCATTTGCTTTCAGGACAGAGAATGTACATCAAATCACAGATACTATCAGCTCAGGAAATACCTGGGGACTTTGGGGATGGAGCCTGGAGACTTTCCCATTCCCTTAAAAAAAAAAAGTGCAACTCCCGAATGCAGTCTTCATTTCCTGATCCTCTTTTTTGCCTTCAAAGGGTTCGCCAGCAGCTGTGCTTCCACTAAATGAAAATAACTTGTCAGGCTTTGGTAACATTTCCAAGCATGGCTTTATTAAGACACACACGCACACAAAGCAGCCAAAATAAACACAAACACAGTTTGCAAGCCCACACTTTTGTAATCTCACTGGGGCAATTTACTCACAGGAGTTGCTGAATGTAACAAGCTGGTGTATTTCAGCCAACTTTTTCAGACTAACACAGGAAAACCAAAGTAAGGAACAGAACAGTCTAAGGGGTGGAGTTTTCCTCCATCGCATAATCAGATTCTAGTTAACTCTTTACTATTCATTTTACTATGCAAATGACTTCTGAAACAATTTTTTTTTTAAAAAAAAGAGGAACTTTGCTCTTTTCCTTTCTCACACACTTCACACACTTACTGGGAAGAGCCACATGGCTGTTGAAGTAGGGCTTCCCCTGCCAGTCAGCTGGTTGGCGCTGGAGAGGAGCCTGCAAAACCAGGGGATTCTCTGCCTTGACCTGGGGACTGGCAAGGCTACATTTAGAATATACACAACACCATACTACACCTCTCAGCAAAGTTTGACAGCTTTCTTCTTCTTAAGCTCTCCTCCAATTTAACTGACTCTTCCAACAGAGGCCTATATCTGTATTCTTCCCCTCCCCTAGTGTTGGCTTGCTAATCTCCAGGTTCTCCTGCTTTTATAATTTTATAATAGCTGGCAATCCTCCCCTCCCCCCAACATTCTATTATATCTCAGCTCTACAAAACATCAATCCTTTCCCCCCAGAAATCCTTCTGCTTTCTCTGAAATCTTTCTGCTTTCTCTGAAATCCTTCTGCTTTCAAACATGCAGAATGTCTGGACATAAGGCCAGTGTGGAGTAGTGTTCAGGTTGTTGAACCAGGAGTTGGAAGTTTTCAAAGCAAACTCAAATTCAAATCTCAATTCTGCTGTGAAACTTGCTCGGTGACTCTGAGCCACTCCCTCTCTCTTTCTCTTAGCCTAAACAGCCTCACAGGGTTGTTGTGAGGATAAAATGGAGGGGGAAAGAATGATATACCCAGCCCTGAGCTTCTTACAGGAAGGGTGAAATAACCATGTGCTGAATAAATAGGACATGTACAAGAAGAATGTTGCTGCTGATTTTTGCAGGTACAGAATATGAACAGATGATATCATTGCAATAGCCTTCAGAAAATGCATAATATAAATGTCAAGTGTAAATTAAAGCATAATTTGTGACTACCTAATTCCCCCTATTTTAACTTTCTTTCACTGAGCCCTGCGAATGGGGGGGGGGGGGCAATTATCAGGCATCTTTCTAAGAAACAAATATTTTCAAATCACTCATTAAAATAATGATCATGCTTCCTCTGAGTAATTTTGAATAACTGAGTTGATTTTCATAAATAAGATTCATTGCTGTTTAAAAGATATTCTAAGTTTTCAGCCATTCCCAAAATGCTATTCTTCAAATAACATCTTACCATCTTCCTGGACAGGGTTAAAACTTTAAAACTTGTGCTCAGCTTGTACATTAAACATTTGAGATAGCTGCTAAATGTCCTAATAAAATGTCAGGGAGAAGAGTAAATCATGACTAATTTCATTATAAATGAGTAATTTGTAGGTCTTGATCTTCTCCTATTTGTTATACAGAAATCTAAGAACATGTCCCATTTATTACAATAAATTTCAAATGCTGTCTTTATCTGTCTCAATAAATGAACATAAGATCTTTATTTGAAAATTTATCACAACTTTTTTTTTAAAAGATGGAATGTTTTTCCCCCTTAAAGCCAATTATAAGCCAATACATGATATTTTATGACAGAGAAACTGGTGCAAGAAAGAGAGAATGAACACATGAAACTGCCTTTATACTGAATCAGACCCTTGTTCCATATTATCTACCTAGACTGGTAGCAGCTCTCCTGGATCTCAGAAACAGGTCTTTCATATCATGTACTGCGTGTTTCTTTAACTGGAGATGCCAGGGGTTGAACTTGGGACTTTCTGCATGCAAAGCAGAGACCCTTCCACTGGGCCACTGTCCCTATGATAAGGATGCTCAGTTTTTATTATAATAATGCTCTGTTTTTTAAAAAAAGAAAATCAAAGATAAAAGTAGCACTATAATGAGAATAAACAAGGCAAATAAACTGTAACTAAAATAGAGTATCACTACATTTCTTCCTCCCAAAAGACCATATCTATGTATCTATCACCTCTTAAAACTAATCTTTCCCCACGTCTAAGAGGTAGTATACAGGTTTCTCTTCCTCGTTTTATCTTCACAACTAACCCAAAGAGTAGATTAGACTAAAACCAGAGCTTTTTTTGTAGCAGGAACTCCTTTGAATATTAGGCCACACACCCTTGATGTAGCCAATCCTCCAAGAGTTTACATTAGGCCTTGTAAGAAGAGCCCTGGAAACTCTTGGAGGATTGGCTACATCAGGGGTGTGGCCTAATATGCAAAGGAGTTCCTGCTACAAAAAAAGCACTGGCTAAAACACTGGGCCAGAGTCACCCACCACGCTTCTTGGCAAGATTTGAACCAGGGCCTCCCAAATTGTAGTATAGCCATTTAAATACTAGACTACATTGATATGACAATCCTAAACAGAGCTACATCTTGCTTATCCCATTGAATCATGACCGCTGAACTGAATGCATGACAGTTTTGGTTTATTGTACAGAAATATTCTTGCCAGAGTGTTTCTCAAACCATTGTTTCCCACAATGGCAAACCTTTAGAGATATTATATGGTCTTCTTGGAATGTTCAAAGTGCATAGCATACACAGCTTTAGGATGCTCATTTCTGAGGACCACTTTCATACCAGCACCATCTTCCTTGTCCAAGTCCCCCTCCACCATGGCTGCCATTTCCTAACCACCCCAGATGGCTTTGGGGAGGGCTTTTTAAAAAGAACTGCCAATTACTACACCATAATAGCATTATCACCTCTGTGTCAATACTTTGGTGCTTCCGCAGAAACCTCTGCAGTAGTAATTACAGCCACATCAAGAATTGTTACCCTGCAGAAACAACCAAGGATGATTTGTTGCTTATACAATTATTTATTGAAACATTCCAACATGTGGTCAAAACAAAGAAACAGAAAAGAGATTGTGTTGTGAGTTAGGAAATCACACTTTGAATATGAACTCAGTAGGAGTCCTCAGCCAAACCAGCTTAAACTTCATGCCTGCGATTTGGGGATAATAATATTGACCAGCCTGACAGGCAAGGGCGGATTAACCATTAAGCAGACTAAGTATGTGCTTAGGGCACCAGGGCCAAAGGGGGCACCACAAAGTTGGGAAAAGGGTGAAAAGAAAAAAAAATGAAGATTTGTAAAAAAAAAAAAAAAAAAAGATAAAACTAGTGTAAATTGATCATGGTGCACCCTAGGGTTATCTTCTATTTTCTGCTGGCAAGGTATAGTGTCATTAGGCTATGTTTAAAAGCAAAATGATGGAGCCAAATTCAGTTGTCATGACAGTCACTTCAATGACCCTCTCTGCCCCTTTTTAATTTCAGCCCCATGTAAACATCAAAAATGAAGCGTGTTCAGTTGAGTAGTGCGCAAAAGAGAAAACATGCAAATGAGAATGAGCAAAGAATCTGTCTGTTGTAGCCAAGACAGGAAAGCTGACAAATTTCTTATTACAAACTGCAGAGAAAGATGATCCAGATCAAAACCAGTGTCAGTCTTCAGAGACAGGAAGTGAATCAAATCTATCTCCTTCATCAGAAACAGGCAGTGTTGGTGCAAGGCCAGATTTTCATGATGACGTTGCACATGATGAAGTGCCACAACGTGGACCTACTTCCACAACAAGATGTGTAAATGCTTTTGAACTGTCCAAGGAGTTTAGAGAACTGACCAAGGATGAAATGAACAAAGCTAAAGACCCAGGGTTGTGGGATGAATTTTATGGTGATTATGTGGCTTATTGGGTTGCTTGTGGACCCAGTGAATGTCAGCCCCACAATGGGCCATTTGACAAATTGTGTCGCAGTTTCATCAGTGGGAAGCCAAAGAGATACTGTTCACAGAAGATATTTTTTGGAATAAAAGCCAATGGTGAACACAAGAGAGAATGGCTGTTGTACTCTCCTTCAAAAGGATCGGTTTACTGTTTTGTTTGTAAACTATTTGCACCCAAAGGGTCAATGCATTTTGCTAGAAATGAGGGATTCAGTGACTGGTGAAACACTGCTGTAATTGACAACCATGAAAAAAGTACAGTTCACCAAGATGCCATGTTGACATATTTAACTCGGAAACAGGGATCACAGGGACAAGATGTACTGTGCAGCAGCCTCCCTGGGGCCTGGCCAGCCGGCCGGCCAGAATTGCTGCAGGGCCTGGAAAAGTTACTGTCACAGTTCAGTTTGCACTTGATTATCCCAGATGGCATGGCCTAATATGCTAATGAGTGTGTGATCTAATATGCTAATATTAGGGGATGTGGTCTGATATGCTACTGAGTTCCTGCTGGGCTTTTTCTACAAAAAAGCCCTGGACCTATGCATTTGCCTAGGGCGGCGGGCCATGTGTGTATGTCAGATTAAGCTCTCCTCCCATGACTTCAAATAGAAAAACAATTATTTCCATTAATTTTGCTGGCCTGAATCATCCTCCCTCAGCAGAACACTGGTTTTTAAATTGATAATTATAAATGTCCATATTGCCCTTGACAGAAAAAAGGTTCCCCACCCCTGAACTAGAGAGTGCCTTTCTAAGTGTTGAAATTGCCTTAAGAATATTTTTAACATTAATAGTCACCAACTGCACAACAGAGAGGTCTTTCTCACAACTGAAACGTGTAAAAAATGCAAATAGATCAGTTATGCTTCAAGAAAGACTCAACTCACTGTGTATGTTAACAATTGAAGCAGACATTCTGAGAAGTATTAATTTGAAGGATGTTATCAGTGATTTTGCGAAAATGAAATATAGAAAAATGCCTTTCAGGTCATAAATATTGGAACTTTGATATATTTAACTTGTGAAATATTAAAATAGATGTATTGCATTTTTGTAGAACTTTATGTAGCCCAAGCTTGGCTTAGTTTGTACAATATATTGTGTTATCATATAAATAAATTTTTGTATTGCTGCAACCTGCAATGTATATCTGGTCAGACAGGTCAACAACTAAAATGGACTGGGTCAGTGTGGAAAGGAGGGGGACACCAAGATTGGTCAGTGCTTAGGGCACCAGTGAGCCCTAATCCGTCCCTGCTAACAGGGTAATCTTTGCAAGAACATAATGAATGTTGTGAAGCATTATGCAGGTAATTTTGTATAAATGCTAAGTGTTAATATTATCTTTCCTTTTGAATGATAAAAAAAACAAAAAAAAGTCATGAGAGACATGAAAGACAGCATCAAGGAGTACTCCTAGTCTCTAGAAAAACAGCTTTGTCTTCTAATGGGATTTATTTATATATGTATTTATATTTCTTAAAATTCCCCCAGGCTGTTTTAAAAATGTCTTGGGATATACTGTGATCATCTTAAGTAACATTTAGAAACCACTTGAATTTTCACAGGGACACAATGGGTGCTTCCTCAAGGGCCTTAGAAATTTAAATCTTGATTGAAATGCATTCCCTTAGAAATGTCTCCAAAATTCATGGATGTAAATTGGGATATTTCACAGTAGTAAAGAAGTCTCTACACTTCTAAAGACAATTTGGCAATCCCCCTTCCTTCCCTCAAACGCAGGATTTTTACTCAGTTTTTTCCTCCTTCTGGCTGAGCTGCCCCTTTTATCTAGTTTCTTCTTATTTGAAGGTTTATGGCTATCCCACCCTTTGACATTATTATATTTTGATGCTGGCTCAGTCCAGGAACTTGAGGAAAGAGATAAGATCCCCTTCTTAAACTGATACTTCTGAAAATGGCACGAGAGAGATTTTTGAAAGTTCAAAAATAAAACATTTTATTCAACGTAGAGGAATCCGGGGTAAAGTGGCTGAGGTGACAGTAAGTCCATTGAAGTTAATTGGCTTAAAAACTTGTAGCTCTGTTTAGGATTGCACTGTTCTATACTGCTTGCGGAGAGTTCCTTTCCATTGCTTCTTAAATCCCTTCACTGACATGCAGTCCTGTGCAAAGTTACCATCTACACAATTAACTAACATTTAGAATATATTCAGAATACACAGGGAAGGGAATCAGAAAAACCAAAAGGATGCTCTCTGCATGCTTTAAAAATTCTTATGAAATTGGTTTCCCTTTTTTAAAAAAATCCCTTTTCTGTCGCTTCTGACAAAGTTTCCATTCATTTAATTACATTTTTATTGGTGATATATTAGGTTTGCCAACCTCCAGGTAGAGGCTTGGGATCTCCCAAAATTACAACTGGTCTCCAAACTACATAAATAATGTATTTATTTCGATATTATTTATTTAAAACATTTGTTCCACTTTTCCTGGAACAAATGGCATTACACCCTACGAAGATCCCTTCTCTTCCTAAATGCCATTCTCCCAGGCTCCACCCTCAAATCGTCAGGAATTTCTGAACCTGCAGTTAGCAACCCCAAGGTATATTGATACAATTAGATAACATAAACAAAACAATTTTGTATTTAATCCAGAGCATTAAAACAACAGACTGCTGAAAACTATTGTTCTCTGCAACTTCAAAGATTTATTATTATTATTATTAAATAATGATGTTTTTACCCCAATGGATTTAGGATGGCATTTTGGAGTATATATACATATATACAACAGATACCACATCCAGATTCACGGATTTGGCCATATTGAGAATTAAGATTATCCTGATGATATGTACAGTCTAATTATTTTTTTTTTAAAGGTAGGTAGCCCCGTTAGTCTACTAGAGCAGCAAAGTTCGAGTCCAGTCGCACCTTGGACTTGCCAAAAGAAAACCTTCTTGGTCTTTCAGAAATTACTGAACACGAATCTTGCAGCTCTGATGTAAACTAACTTCCGTTTAAAATCGTAGATATGAAAAGGAGCTTCTTGGCTGATCCTGGCATTTACGAGCCTTCCTGTGTAGATTTTAACGAACCAAAGTGAACTTCGCTTTCTACTCGAAACTGCCACTCAGCCACTGCGCAGGCGCTGCTCCTCATCGCCCTCTGCCACCTCCTCACCCAGCTCCGCCCCCAGGAAGCGGAGCTGCTGTCCTGTCACTCCCCGGTTACGGGAAAGCTCCCGCCCCCCGGAGGAAGGCTGCGGCTTTCTCATTCTCGCAGTTTTCCCCTCCGCGGCCTCGCATGGAGAATGGGAGCCCCCGCAGGCCCTCGAAGCGGCCGCCGCCCCCTTCTGCTTGTCCCGAGGCGAGGTCGGCGAGCGGCGGGGCTTCTCGGCCCAGCCGGTTGACGCCGTGTCTGTGCGTGGTGGGCTTCCTGGTGAGCTGGGCGAGGGTTGCAAGAAAGGGGGCGGTTCTGCTGCTAGGAGGGAGGAGGACGACTGTCAGTGGAGGCTGTACTGCTGGGCCAACGAGCTCGGCGTCGGAGCTCCTGAAGGGAAGAGGTGCCGGGGCTGAATAAAAACCTCGTTGTCCTCTAGTCTCGCCCCACGGGTGACTAGTCTCTGCTCTCGAGATCACTGTGGAGGCTTCGCTTCTGCTGCCATCCAGGTTCCAGCGCTGATTTAAGCCCCGCAGGGCATCGTCTCAGCCGTGTGTGATGAAGCAAAGCATTGTATTCACATACACAGAAGGTTTTGGGGAGATGATCCAGATGCAGATCTCAAGCCCAGATTCTCACTGGATGACATTAAACCAGGCACATTTTCTCCATGCTTAAACCATTGCAGAGTTAACTTTGCAGATTAAATGGAGGAAAACTGAACCATGTATTTCACTCTCAGTCTCTTGGAGGAAAGGAAGGAAGAGTGAATCATATTAGAATAGAATGTAAACATCAGTCTTTCACTCTGACACACAAACAAGGTGAATATACACATCCAGATGTAAAACTTTGTGGATTCCTGAATAGTAGTAATAATAATTTTTATGTATATCCCACCCTCCCCGCCAAGGCAGGCTCAGGGCGGCTGTAGTTAGTCTGTTGCCTCATTATGATACTGGGACACTTGGTAAACTCAGCTTAATTAAGTGATGAAGCTTTTTCTAGACTATATCTGTGCCCACATAGTGCATTTTTAAAAATTAAGTGGGGGGTAGTATTGCCCAGTCTACCCCACCAAGCAATGCCCACCATGCCTTCCCAGAGAAGTTCTTCCTTTTGAACATAATAATATAATGGAATATTCTCATTCAGAACTAATATTTAGTTACTTCATTTATACCCTGTCTTTCTCCCCAATCCTCTCCTACATTTTATCTTTGCAGTAACACTGTCAGATAGATTAGGCTGAAGGTGTGTGACTGGCCCAGGGACACCCAGCAAGCTTCCTTGGCAGGATTAGATCCATGTCTGACACTTTAACTTATTTATTCCGTAACTGCTATACCAGACTAGCTTTCAGTATCTGTATAGTTCTAAACCTGGCCTCAGAGAGTGGCTCAAGAAATCTGCACAGCAGATCAAAGTACAGAAAGAGCACATGTTTCTACAAATGAGTGTGCATCCTAGGGCTTGCCAAAAGAATCTTAAATTTTAAAAAAGGGGATAAATATAAAAGATCTTGTGAGGTTACCTCATGAGATTTGGACAGCCATCCCAAATTGCTGCTGTACTTTCATTTTGAAGCCTGAGGTAAGGACAAGCAAAATCAGAGTGGAAGAGAAAAGGAAAGAAAAATGGGTCAAAAGAAATGAGATGGAGCTGGAGGAAGAAAGGAAGCAGGGAAATGAGGAAAGCTGTCAGAGGGAAGGTTGGACAGACCAAAAAGAAAGTGACAGATGGAGGGAACTGAAGAAGGTAAGGTAGATGAGAGGGAACAAAGGAAGCATGGGGGAGAGTGAAATGGGGCTGTGAGAGGGAGGGAACAAAGGAAGCATGGGGGAAAGTGAAATGGGGCTGTGAGAGGGAGGAAACAAGTAAAACTCAGCATAGGAGGAGGAGATGTCCTCTGAATATCAAGCCCTGGTGAACAACAGAGAAATTTTACTGTTTTCCTGCTGTGTAAACAGTCATTTTTGATAGCCACTGTATGAAATAGAGTGCTAGACTGGTGATATGACCAAGGCTACAAACTGAGTAGAAGTGGTATTTTATAGAAAATGTTTGTAATAAAAAAAAACTTCACAAAGCGCACTAAGCACTCTATTAAAGGGCACAAGAATCATCTCTATTCCATAGGTTCATACTGATCCCATTCCCATGGCCCAAGAGAAGTGCTTTGTATTGTCATCCTAGGATCTTGCAGAAGGCCCATACCAAAGCATATTTTAAAATTGCAGCCGAGGTCCAAAAATGTCTATTCAGTGGATCTCATGTATGAGTATAGTCACTACTGTCTCATTTGGGGGACAGTTAGGTTTTTTATTTTCTTCTGCTGAGCAGAATAATAAAATGCAAAGTACTGAAAAATACAGCATGCTAAGTTTGGTGGTGTGGAAAACGTGATAGGGAACTAAATGACAATACCTTTAAAATGCTTGATTTTGGCCTTCGTTAGCTTCACTAAAAATCAGCATTTGTCTGTTTTCAGGATTTCTTTGGTGTCAGCATGGTTGTCCCCTTACTAAGCCTTCACGTCAAGTCTTTGGGAGCAAGCCCAACAGTGGCAGGAGTGGTAGGTAAGCACACCCTACGGCTTTATAAGCAGATAAGGATGGTGAGTCTGTTGCTGTGATCTAAAATGTAGGCCTGTGTAGTATGAAAGATGCAGACTGGATGGGTGAGTGGAGTGTGTTATGATTGGATGACAGCTTTTATATGCTGTACTGATACAACTAAGTGTCTCATTACTGTCTTTTTAAGTCCAGTAGGGAGACTCATTTAGCTGTACCATCTATTGACATGTTTAAACAGTGCTGAAAAAAGCTTTCTGAGTGGCTATTCCAGAAATGGTAGATCTTCTTGATCTAGAAGAATGTTTGTCAAGCTTCCTACCCTCAGATTACCCTTTTCGTCTGCACATCTCTGTGCCTGTCACCTGTGGAATACCTAAAACTGTAGACTATACTGCGGTGTATTCTGCTTCTCTAGTCTTCTTGACAGACTTGCTAAATAATGAATATATCCCTAAGGATAAGGAACCAATATTTAAGGAACCAATCTGACCAGGCAACCAAGAACTACTATCCCATCTTGAGCCGGGGAGATACTTGTTGAAAATATATTGCAAAATTTCTTCTTAGTAATATCATTATTAGATTTTGAGTAATATCATTAATATTTTGTTTTCTATGCATTTTGTACTTCTAGGGTCTTTATATGGACTACTGCAGCTTTTTTCCAGCACCTTGGTGGTAAGTTTGTGTTCCTGGACCTTTTAAAAATTGCTGACTTCAAATGGCCTGGAATAGACCAATGACAAGACTGTTGCATTTGAACACTCTTGGTTGTATCCTGTCCATTCAAAGAAAGAGTCTGTCCTCCAGACCAAGGCTCCTCAACTTAGCAGAAGGGAATTGCAGGCTCCAAGCCTGCAGTCCAAGTTCAAAATGTGCTTAGTTGATTTGCTTCTTGGGCATCCTTGAGCAAGTCACTATCAGTCTAAAGGTAAATGCATGAGTAAATCAGGTTTATTATGTAAAATTCTGTGCAGGGTGAAAAGTACTGTGGAAGAGACACTGTGATGCCATCCCTGACCTCTGGATAGACCAGGCTAGCCTGATCCTGTCAGATCTCAGAACCTAAGCAGGGTCAGCCTTGGCTAGTTTTTGGAAGGGCAGCCTCCAAGGAATACCAAAGTTTGACTCGTGACGCAGAGGCAAGCCATAGCAAACCACCTCTGAAAAATCTCTTGCTTAAAAAAACAAGTTTGGTTCACCACCTAGTGGGGCATAATGCTAAAAAAGCTAGACAATCCTAGGATCTCCTGAGTATTCTACACTCAATTACATATGTTAATTATTACTGTGATGCAAACATTGAATATAAGGGGCAGTTTGGAATTGGGTGAGCAGAGAAGGCAAGTTCAGGGAAGGTTTCCCCTTCCCTTTTTTTCCTCCTTTCTTTAAATTGGCCCATATATCATACCTCCATTATTTTTAAAATTCATGAGTGAAGAGCCAGTATGGTCTAGTGGCTGAAGTGTTGGATTAGGATCTGGGAAATTCAGGTTCCCATCCCCACGTGCCATGGAAGTGCTGAGTGGCCAGTCACACGCTCTCAACCTAACCTATCTTACTAGGCTGTTGTGAGGATAAAATGGAGAAGACAAGAATGATGTGACCCACTTTGAGTCCCCATTGGAGTGAAAGGCAGAATGTAAATAAGTATAGTGAATAAATAAAAAGTCTGAAGACTGTTCAAACTCCTAAGCTTTTTAGAACCAAGAAAAAGTAATTCAATATTTGCTGTGATGATAGAGACAATAGAGAGACAGACAGTGTGCGAAGAAGAGTTGGTTTTTATACCACACTTATCATTACCTAAAGGGGTCTCAGAACAGCTTACAATCACCTTCCCTTCCTCTTCCCACAACTGACACCCTGTGAGGTAGGTGGGGCTGAGAGAGCTCTGACTAAGAACTGTGACTGAACCAAGGTCAGCCAACTGGCTTTATGTGGAGGGTTGGGGAATCAAATCCAGTTCTCCAGATTAGAGTCCACCACTCTTAGCCACTACACCAAACTAGCTCTCTTCTATATATGTTGTCCTTTTCATTGTGGATGGGGGGAGGGTTATAATTATAAGGAATTGACTAATGTCAGGTAACTGCTATATAATTCTTTAAAAGAATATTAATTAGATCACCATGAGTATTTATATTCCAAAATTTGCATTTGCGCACACTGAGAGTTTATAAACAAATAAATGTTTTTCCTTTTTATTATCTCCAACACTTTTCTATATATACTGTCAATTTCACTTGTTCAGTTAGATAACACACAGCATTTTCAGCTGTTCAGCTGAACTGCATAAGCAGTTCTGTTCACATTTCTCTTATAAACCAAAGTAACATAATAGGGAGTATATAAAATGTTTATAAAAGCATTATTATCCTTAGATAAATCAAGTCCAAGGTATTTAATCATTTTATTTCTAACTCAGAATCTACATAGCTTCAGAAACAAGCTGCGTATAGTATGTGGTTAGGAGAGCCAGTTTGGTGTAGTGGTTAAGTGTGCGGACTCTTATCTGGGAGAACCAGGTTTGATTCCCCACTCCTCCACTTGCACCTGCTAGCATGGCCTTGGTTCAGCCATAGCTCTGGCAGAGGCTGTCCTTGAAAGGGCAGCTGCTGTGAGAGCCCTCTCCAGCCCCACCCACCTCACAGGGTGTTTGTTGTGGGGGGAAAAGGTAAAGGAGATTGTGAGCCGCTCTGAGACTCTTCGGAGTGGAGGGCGGGATATAAATCCAATATCTTCTTCTTCTTGAATTGTTGTATAGAAATAATTGACAAATATTGGGCAACACTGAAATTATCATCACAGCACACTAATAAAGATGAATAATAACTTAATTCAGTTTAATATGTTTTCATATATTTAAACAATAAATATACAGACTGCTTATAGTAGACATCTGTGATTAAAATGCTTTTTCTGTTTTATCCAGGGGTCTTGGAGTGATATAGTGGGAAGGCCCTATTGCCTACTGTCCTGCATTCTATTCAGTGCATTGGGTTATTTTGTCCTTGGCATGTCCACAAATGTGTTTTTATTTGCTGTTGCCCGAATTATTGTTGGTAAGTAGCTGCTTGGCTTTTTAGGTCCAAGTCCAGTTCATCTTTAAGTTGACAATAGGAATCATCGATCATTTCATTGTATAGCTGAGAGAAAAAGAAACCGTGAATAGCTAAATGCAGTAGATGTAATCCAGCCAAAGTTAAGAATTTTGACGATCCATTTTCTCAGTGGGGCAGTCAAGCAATATTTCTTCTCCTAAGGTTCAAGATAATTTAAAATGGCCTCTGCTTGTATTGTTTCTCTCTGCAGCCTGTGCTCTATAATGTGGGTTCAATAGTTTGTGGCTGTATTACGTTAAAAACTTTTCTTGTTAACTTGTAGGAATTTTTAAACATACACACTCTGTTTCAAAAGTTCTCATTTCTGACTTGGTTTCCGAGAGAGAGCGCCTTCTTGTCATTGGACACTTCAACGCAGCCTCCAATTTTGGATTCATTCTTGGACCAGTGGTTGGAGGGTACCTTACCGAGCTAGAGGGTGGCTTTTACCTGACAGCCTTCATCTGTGCTTCAATTTTCATCTTGAATGCTGGTATGTTTGGATTTTTGCACTTAACAGCTTGTGAAAGTTGATGGTCATTTGTAATCGTCATTTTTTTTTAACAGAGAGTAAAGTTGTTTGCAGCAGTACAGATGCTCAAGATGGTTGCATATTAGATACATACTGATGGGAAGCCATCACCATGTACATGTGTTAAGCACAGTATTAGTGGCTACTCTGGGTTTGCAGACCCTTTATTCATCACACAATACCACTTAAGAATAGAAGATGGCTTTGATTAGGACATGGCTATTTTTTGACCTCCCAGTTTAATTTGTTCAATGTTCTGAAGGATCTTATATCTGTGAACCAGGGTTGCTGATGTTTTCATATTTTGTGGGTGTGACCTGAGACCTCATCTAGCAGGGGGTCCACATAATGTTTAGAAAGGTTGTATTTTTAAAAGGCTTCATAAGTCTGTGCTAAAACAGTGTATGCATAACAAACTGTGTAACTAGATTTTATACAAACACTAAAAGCTTTGTTATCTGGCTATTGTGGTAAAAGGGCATTGTTGGTTAATCAAATCTGCAGTATACTCAACTGCTACCCAGAGGACTTTGCAGCAGTCAAACCCTACCCCATTGGGAACACCATGGCAAGCAAATACAGTCTTGCCATGGAATCCCAGGCAGTTTATTTTCTGTTGTTTAATGTTAACCCTGAGGTGACGAAAGCTGTGACCAAATTTTTCTCTCTTATGCTATCCGTATATTGCTCTTCTGCTATGCACTAATGTGACAACTGGAAAGGTTTTATACCTTTTAATGCTGTTTTATTAGTGATATGATGTTTTTTATTTATTATATGTAAATGTTGCTGATAAGGTCTGTGTTTTAAATGTATTGTTCCATTGACCTCCAGTCAATGGAGCTTATTTTTGATAAAAGGATCACCATGGTGACATCGTTCCTCCACTCCCCCACCCCCAAGCCACACAGCAGGCAGATAAGTGGATCAGCTGCCCAGGAATCTTCTGGCAGAGTTGGCTCCCAAAAGCTCTAGGCATACTGATGGGGAAAAAAGACACCTGAAGATAATATCAGCTGGCAGTGCTGTCTGCCAGAAGCCCCATAGTGGTTGGAAGAGTGGGAGTGAGGGATATGTGTGCCCAAAGACATGAGAATAGGCTGGCTAAGGGGAAGTGCTGGTCAACTGAGCATTCTCGATAACCCAGCACTGGATAACAAAAGTTTTTACTGTGTTTTGTATGCCACCTTAGGCAGTCTTTCTAAGCAAGCTGTCCAATACATGTTTCTAAAATCTGGGCATTTTTTCTGTGAAGAATTGGCATAGCCCCATCACAACTAAAAACTCCATTTCTGTTTAATACACTGTCTGGTCTTACAAGTTATGTGACTATCCACAATGAAGAATACCTTTTTGGATGACCTATATTTGATTCGCTCTGCTCTTCAGCACTAACCCTTTTTCTTCATTATACTGTTGTTGTTGTTTTTTTAAAAGTGTGAACATTATCAACTCTCATTTGCACAGCTTTGTAATGACCAGAGACAATCCTTAAGTTTGTGCCAATGCCCTTTGCAGGACTTTGCTGGATGCTGCTATCGTATGAAGAAAACACTAATGGTAACGAATGGATCAGGAGCAAGAAAGCAAGATCCAGTCCCTCAGCAGAAGCAAAAGAAAGCTTGCAGGTTATATCTGTATCTCATGAAGCTGCAAAGTGCCATATTCTTACCAGATCATCTTGGACTGAGGTGGTATCTATGCTGAAGAATCTTGGCAGCATTGCGAGTTCTGATCTGTGGGATATTTTTCTTGTACGACTGCTGATGTCTATTTCAATAATGTTGTACCATAGCAACTTCGTCTTGGCACTTGAAGAAAGGTTTGGGATGAAGCCTAAACTCACTGGCTACCTCATAAGCTACAGCAGCACACTTGGAGTAGCTGCTGGCTTCCTGCTTGGACCAATTGCAAGATTGTATCAGCACAATAACTATGCCATTTTATTACGATCTACCATCCTCACTTGTTCATTGCTAATGCTGTATTCTGTATCAGCCAGTATATGGACAGTGATCCTGTCCTCCACTGTTCTGGCGTTTTCAACCACAGTTGGACGTACTTGCATTACTGACCTTGAGTTGACTCTGGGTGGGAACCAGGCCAGTGGCATGCTCATAGGTATTGGTCAATCTGTGTCAGCTGTGGGCCGCATAGTTGCCCCTCTTCTCTCAGGGATTGCCCAGGAGTTCAGTCCATGTGGGCCCCCCAGTCTTGGAGTTGTGTTGGGGTTTGTTGCTGTTTTGATCATGTTTTTTAATCAAGCACGATACTGTAGCAATAAGGATTCCAAACTGAAAATTGCGTAGTGGACTATTTGTTGTAGACTTGAATGAATAGCCAAGCAGTGAAGAAAAATGAAGGTATGGTATCAAAGATCTGAAATGCTGACGTTCCAGTTCATGCTTTCAGGAAGTATGTTGCAAAGTCTTCTAAGACCAGTTATTTGTAGACCCGACCTTTGAACAGAACTGCAGTAAGCGTAAGACAGCTAAAGAATGTTATAGTCTCTAGTGCAAACAGAAAGTTACTGAGCATTGCTCTAGCATTTTTTAAAAGAGTCTGAAAGGACTCCAAATGTTTGATACCATCAACAGTTAAAGAGTTACTACAACTGTGCCATTACTAGTATACCTGACATTGGAGAATGGAGCTCATGAGGTGAGCCTCTGATTTGGAGGTAAAATCAGAGTTCAAAATATGACGTAGATCCTGAAGAGATGCAGACAGTTGCTGAAATGGATGCAGGATGAGACTTGAGGCTTTTCCACAGTGCTGAAGCTATTCCGCACACACAAGTAGCACAAATACCTGGTTATATATAATGTGTCTGTATTTTCCTCCCCTATTGCTTTCATCCTTGCTTTGGCACTCTGTTAGCATTGACTGTTGTACTGGAGTAGGAATTTTTCTTCCTGGGATCCAGCCGCCCTAGAGGTCACAAAGCCACCGCTGAAATACACAGAAAGAATAACATTTGTTGTGCCTTCAAAGCAGGCTATCATACCTGCCCCTTTACTTCCTTAACCTTTTGTTTGCTGGTTTTTTTACCAGGGTTGAATTTTCTTTCCGATGGTGCAAAGTGCTGTCTTCCAAAAGCCTTGTAGGTGTCTCTTGTATTTGCCATGGAGAAGCAGAGCAGGAAGGAGGATTGCCCTCCCTCTGCAGCAAAAAGAGCCTTGGGCAGGTTTTTGGCTGGAGCACCCTCTCTCCCACTGAATAAAGCCAACACATACACTTTCAGGAGGGTTCAGTTAGCTCATTTTTTCTAGGTGTTTAAGTACCATTCATTTGGCAAGCAGGGACAAAGGTTTTGCATGGCATATTAAAGTGTGATAATAAAATTACATTTGGACTCTTGTTTAGTTAGAATGGCTTTAGGGCAGGGCTGCACAACTGCAACAAGCTGAATGTAGGCGACCAGCTTTGTGTTATACCTGCAAGGTGTACAGCAGTGCAACCCTGAATTTGAACTCCAAGGCAGACAGCAAGAACCAGAGGATGATTGAGCACCTAGACAGCTGTTTCAGCTTGATTAATTCCACTTTAATCAGGCCTGCTTGAATATTTCACTAAATTAAAAAGAATGTGCTTTATAAAATTAGTGTTATACTTACTAAATGGGCAAAATAGAAATAAGCCACATATCTTTTAAGTCATTTCTGTAATTCCAAGCACACTCAGTTGAATCCAGTAGAAAACACCTGCGGACAAAAGGGGATGATTTTTCACCATCTCCCCCTCCCCCCGCAGCAAAGCTCCAACTTCTCCCCCCCCCCCTTTGTATGCTGTACCTTGGGGAGGTCCATTGTTTCTCAAAGAAGGATTTGGGGGGGGGGGAGATATGGGGTTGTAGTGAAAATCTCAGTCTCCTGATGGAAATATCTTCTGTCTGAATATTTTACACAGGATCTAACCCATTTATTTGGAAACAAATTCCATCAAAACCAGTGAAGCTTAGGACATAGCTATACATTGCACACAAAGGCATGTAACCAGAATGTGCTTTTGGCAGAAGGCTTTCAAGGATGGGGGAAGAACTTCAGTTAGGTAGCTATAATGACTTACTTCTGGGTAAGTGTACATGGGAAACCCTTAAAGCGAAATACAACATTCAACTATGTATGATCCTAAACAGAAAGTTACAAAGCTGCTTATAAATTATATAAATCCAGAAAATCTACTTGGATTGTTTATATTGTGTATTATATACACTGAGGAAGACTTTGTTTTGTTCTGTTTATATATATGTGGAGTATTTGGGACAAAAAACGGCCTGTGAAAGTATGGTCTCAGGGACTTATTTTAGGGGAAAGGGGTTAAAGCCATTGGAACCAGCTTTGAATTGTTTTCTCCAAAGTTGTATTGCTTAATTGCACTAAAATATTTAAATGGGAAATAAAAAGAGAAGGATGTCCACTTGTCCTGTGTGCCTCCATTGTTGTCCACTTTTTGGTCCAGCTGGTATAATAATGTATCTTGCATTCCAAATTATGGATCAAGTTTTAAATTTGGAAATCTAATTACTTTTGAAATAGGACAGCAAACATTTTAGTATCTCACTAGCTCACTGATTTTATATTCAGTAGATGCAGCAATTACAACCTTTTGTGACCTCCAGTTCAAAACATACTACACAATATGTAATGATTTAAAGTTTTAAGTGTGTATTTCTTTAAATGTTGGGTAAATGGAGGTGAAAGAGGGGGGTGAATGAGTGAGGTGATTGGTTGGTGACTGAGACAATATGGGCAGAGCTAAGAAGTGTGTGTGGAGAGAGAGAAGGCAGAAGCCAGTCAGCCAGCCAGAAGTTAACAGTCAGTTGTGGTCAGTCAGCAGTCTACAAAGTCTGAGAAGCAGTCTTCTGATTAGAATCCTATATCTGTGCTGTAAAAGGCATTAAGATTCTATAGAAGAAAAGTAGAAATACTTAGAGGACATCATAGTGGCTAGAGAGTCAAAACCTAATATGGTCAAAGTGTTATAATTATGTGAGAGTCAGAAGATGATAGAAGCCTGAGTTAAGTAGGGAAAGATTAAACTGGGCAAAATAAGATAAAAATTGGTCAAAGTACATTCTGAAGAGAGAGGAGAATTTGAGAGTGAGGAGTGTTTGTGAAGTGAAAGAGTATGATACCTCAGAAGTTAATAACACGCACTGTTATTCAGAGCCCCGTGGCAATGAGTGCTAAGCTGCAGTGCCGCAGTCCAAACTCTGCTCACAAGCTGAGTTTGATCCCGGTGAAAGCCAATTCAGGTAGCTGGCTCAAGGTTGACTCATCCATCCTTCTGAGGTTGGTAAAATGAGTACTCAGTTTGCCGGGGGTAAAGTGTGGATGGGAAGGCAGTGGCAAACACCCCTTAACAAAAGTCTGGCAAGAAAACCCATGTCATCCCATGGGTCGCTAATAATTCGGTGCTTGCACGCGGGACTACCTGTACTGTTTTAAGCAGTGAAGAGTTAAGCTACAAAACATTTTGAAACTAATACATTTCTTGTACGAATAAAGGTTTGTTTATTGTTAACCTGAAGTCCTATGCTATTTAAATACTAGAGTCTCATACTCAGGACCACATAGTCCAATGAAAGAGACTTAGAGCTTGGGCACAATACTATGGGAAAGGTTAATAAGATTGGAATTAAATTCCTGGTGGCAGTGTTACATACCTTGAGTGAGAGAAAGAAAGAACAAGAAATCTAAAGACACATGATATCTAACATCACAAAGTGAAAGTAGTTGTGACACAACAATTTAAAACCATAGAAAGGAGAAACAAGGAAATGTGACTACTGGTATGCTTGCCAAAGCCTAACATGGATGCAGCTTCACTAAACTGATTTCTGGCTTCCCACCATAAACACTTGGTGTCTTGCCTTCATGTGGAACAAGATCTGTAGATCAGGTTCCTTCTCAAATCATCTCCTGCCATGCAGATCATCAGCCTCTAGGAAGTTCTCTAGTGTACAGCATTTTGTACATAGCAGTTTAAAACCGGTTATTACCATAGTTCCAGGGCACAATTCAAAGTATTAAGGTCCAACCATTCCCATTGCTACTGGTGAAACAAAGAAAAAGACCCCAACTGTTGGCTTTGCAGCAAGCTGCTAGGAGCTCAGCACAAATACTGGGATATTTGGAGTTCTGCTCATAATGGGTCATTTTCCAAATTTGGCAAGTTTATTTTCTTCCCACCTGTTTTGGGTGCCCTCACTGATAACAGAATTATGTACATTCTCTTTACCTAGACAGGACTAGAAACAGAAGCCTGATGGATTCTTGTTACATTAAGTATGATGAACATCTAGTGGGTGCTGAATGAATGTTTGACCATTAGATTTTAATTTTCCTTGGGCTGTGAGGTGGGTGGGGCTGAGAGGGCTCTCACAGCAGCTGCCCTTTCAAGGACAACCTCTGTGAGAGCTATGCCTGACTCAAGGCCATTCCAGCAGCTGCAAGTGGAGGAGTGAGGAATCAAACCCGGTTCTTTCATATAAGAGTCCACAAACTTAACCACCACACCAAACTAATAGAAATAATGTACACAATTGTATCATCCCAAAACCATCGCGCCCACCCCCGGTCTCTGAAAAAAATTGTCTTCCACAAAACCGGTCCCTGGTGCCAAAAAGGTTGGGGACCACTGCTCTAAATGACAGGCCTTCAAGTACTTGAAGATGGTGGTCATATCACCTCTCAGCCATCTCTCCAGCCTAACATACCGAGCTCCTTCAACCTTTCTTCATAGAGCTTGGTCTCCAGACCCCTCACCATCTTTGTCGCCCTCCTTTGGACCTATTCCAACCTGTCTATATATTTCTTAAAATGTGGTGCCCAAAATGGAACACAGTACTCCAGTTGAGTTCTTATCAGAGCAGAGCGATACCATCACTTCACATGATTTGGGCGCTATACTTCTGCTAATACAGCCCAAAACTGCATTTGCCTTTTTAGCCATTGCATCACACTGTTGACTCATGTTCAGCATAGGGTCCGCTAGGACCTCTAGATCTTTTTTGCACATACTACTGCCAAAACAAGTCTCCCCCATCCAATAATGATGCATTGGATTTTTCCTACCTAAATACAGAACTTTACATTTATCCCCATTAAAATTCATTCTATATGTTTTAGAATGAATTTTTTCAGCCTATCAAGAACATCCTGTATCCTGTCTCTGTCTTCTACTGTATTTGCAACCCCTCCCAATTTAGTATTATCTGCAAATTTAATAAGCATTCCTTCTATTCCTACATCCAAATCATTTATAAAGATGTTGAACAAAACAGGCCCCAGGACAGATCCTTGAGACACTCCACTTGTCACTCTTCTCCAAGAGGATGAGGAACCCTTTCACAAGCACCCTTTTGTGCAATCTGTTCACCACTTACTGATCCACCTAACAGTGACAGGATCCAAACCACATTTTACCAACTTGTCAACAAGGACAGTATGTGGAATCTTATCAAAAGCCTTATCAAAATAAAACTAAATCAAAATTAACTATGTCTACAGCATTCCCCTGATCCAGCAAGGTAGTAACTTTAAAAAAAAAAAGATACGGCTAGTCTGACATGACTTGTTCTTGAGAAACCCATGCTGGCTCTTAGTAATCACAGCCATCTTTTGTTAATGTTCCAGGACTGACTGACTGATTATTTGTTCTAAAACTTTTCCAGGTATAGATGTCAAGCTAATGGGTCAGTAGTTACCCAGATCCTCCTTTTCCCCCTTTTTGAAGATGGGGACAACATTTGCCCACCTCCAATCATAGAATCATAGAGTTGGAAGGGACCTCTAAGGTCATCTAGTCCAACCCCCCTGCGCAATGCAAAAAACTCACAAACACTTCCCCCTAAATTCACAGGATCTTCATTGCTATCAGATGGCCATCTAGCCTCTGTTTAAAAACCTCCAAGGAAGGAGAGCCCACCACCTTCCGAGGAAGCCTGTTCCACTGAGGAATCGCTCTAACGGTCAGGAAATTCTTCCTAATGTTGAGCCGGAAACTCTTTTGATTTAATTTCAACCCATTGGTTCTGGTCCTACCTTCCAGGGCCACAGAAAATAATTCCACACCATCCTCTATAATGACAGCCCTTCAAGTACTTGAAGATGGTGATCATATCACCTCTCAGCTCTCCAGGCTAAACATCCCCAGCTCCTTCAACCTTTCCTCATAGAACTTGGACCATAGGCCTTGGTCTTCCGGCACCTCACCTGTTCTCCAAGAATTCTCAAAAATAATGGCCAGATGGTCAGAAATTACATCTACAAGTTCTTTTAGTATCCTTAGATGCAGTTTTTAGTATCCTTGGATGCACTACCTTGTTTCTCCTCTAACATTCTATTTTGAATATTTGTATTACAAATACTTGGTCATGCTACAATTTGTTCTTGGTAGATTTTCTAAGTCCAATATTATTGCACTTTGTTAAATTCTTAATGTTATCAGACTTCTATTCTTGAAGAATGCCTTAATGGGACACACCTCCTTCCTATTCTGTAACAATGAGTAGATAGAAAAATAGAGCTAATGCCTTTGAGTTTCGTTTGAGTCAGATGATAAAGGAAACAGCAATATCATAAAAATCTGTGGTTAGTCGAAGCACTCCTGAGCAGCTCTTAAAACAATTCCTTGAGTTCTTATAAAGCCAGTTATTGTCACAGGATTCTTGAAAGGCCATGAAACTGAAAATCATTCTAAAATTTGTGATATTTCTTGGAACCCAAACTCCTCTGCATGAAACCAGTTCATGTATTTGTAAGTTGGAAAATGTTTGTATTGACCAATTCGCATGAAAACTGTACCCACGCATATTGTGTGCATGGGAGGGGAGGGACTGCATGCTCCCAACATGCATGGTCAACAGTTTTCCCATTCATGTGGATGTAACATCTGAAGAGGCTTCCAAAATAATGTGTTTTCATTGCAAGGGGGAAAAGTTTCATGATGTTATTGTTATGCATCTTCATACCCAACAGAGGGTGCTGTAGCCTAGCTATTGGATTGTTCTGCAATCTTCTTGAACAAGAAGTTAACTAGTTTTGTCTGAATCACTCTTTTTTGCTGTTGATTGCTGCTCCCTCCCTATCACTGCTTTACAATTGTTTGGTGGTTGTATTCATAGTGCGGGTCGCAGTTTTTCCCTCTTTTCTGTATTATACTCTTGTTCTTAATTTCAGTATGTTGTAAATTAGCCTGAGGTCTGTCTCCTGGTGACTGAATAAAATAAATCAGTTACATCCCTTCAACAAGAGTCAAGGACAAAAAATAAACTTAATGTGAAGCAAAATGACCAAATATAAATGTATAAAGATACTGGCTGTAAGCATTTGGGATAACATTCTACAAATTCTTATGTAATAGCACCTCAGATTAAAAAAAATGTTATTTGATAAAACCCTGGTTATTATTATTATCATCATCATCAACAACAACATCATACGGCAGTGTATGTGGTACTCCCAGGAGATCCTAAGGTTGTCTGGCAGCCAGAAGTTCTAGCTCCTTTAGCCTTATGCACCACTAGGTAGCAAGCTAAACTTGGCAAGAGATGTTTCAGAGGTGGTTTGCCATTGCCTGCCTCTATGTCGCAACCCTGATATCCCTTGGAGGTCTCCCTTCCAAATATTAGCCAAGGCTGACCCTGCATAGCTTCTGAGATCTAATGAGATTGGGCTGACCTGAGTTATCCAGGCCAGGGGTAATCCTGGTAGTGGCAGGAAATTTCTAGGGTATTCATGGAGCAGAAATCTGCCTAGACATACCCAGAGGGTGCTATCAAAGGCCTTTTTCTCTGACATAGGGCCATTCTAGGGCCATAAACCTCTGAAAATCAACTTGAAAAGGCCTTAAGCAAAACAAAATTGAACAAGATGCTGTCCCACAATGAGGTAAGCAGGAACCTTAGGGCTTTTCTTGTGACTCCAGGAGATTGCTCTAAAACCACCTAACAAGATGACTGAAGCTTGTGGGATACTAGCAAACATTCCAGTACACTTAATAGATTTCCAGAATAATACCATATCATCAGGGGGGAAAAATCAAGTCACCTTCCAGAATTAACCACCGTAGATAGGACAGTCTTCTGACACAATTAGCATAGCACCCATAATCACTCCTGATGAGATCATTTTTTTTAAATTACCGTGCTATCACAAGACCCAGAAAGCCTGCAAATTCAAGGGTACCTACTTTTAGGCTGGCAAAGTAGGCTCAATTCCTGGTCCCAAAACTGCCATCCACTACTAGGAATGGGCACAAACTAGGAAAATGCAGCTTGGTTCAGCTCATGGTTTGTGACATGCATGGTTCATGAACCACAGACCATAACAAACTTTTTTATGCTAGACGAACTGGTTTGGTTTATGCAGTTTGTGATGCAGTGCAACTCCACCCAGCATGCTAGAGATCCCAAACTTGCAGGAGACCTCTGGCTGTCTCTCCTCTACCTGCCCTCCAGGTTTTTTGATGATTGAACTTACTTACGGGGTCCAAGTTACAGCCCCCCGAAGAAGGTACCCCCATTGTTTCAAATGAAGGAGAAACAGCCCAAAAAGCAAGAGCAATAAGAAGCCCAGCAGAACAGAATCCTTGAGAGTCTCTGCAGTAGAAACTGAAGGGGAGCATTTTTGCAAGTCCAGTAGAACCAATACAATGTGCCCAGCAGAACCAGTGCCACTGTGGCACTGCAAATGCAAAAGGACTAAGGTCAAGCCAGGAAAGTGATTAGGGGAGAAATGTCAGGCACAGGTTCAAAAGTGTACAGACTGGACCACAAGCAATCTATACACACCAAACACATGGGAAACCTCACTCTGCCACCCTCTTCTCTACAATTTCTCCAAGATGGGGGCAGATTATATTTCTGGAGTTCCAGTTACAAACCCCACTCCCCCCCGCCCAAAAAAAGGTGTCCCCAGTGCTCACTCTAGAAAAGATAACACAGTCACAGGAATCTATGGAACAGCTCAGGGGAAAGCCAAAGACACCAAACTCACAGGGAAACTTCACCAGAGCCGATCCTGCCTCAGCCAGACTCTTGAAGCAAGGCAAGCATCTCTCTTACACTCACAGCTCCTCTCCCTAAAGTTTCCAAAGGCAGGTTCTGAAGGACAGAAAAACAGACATCACCAGAATTTTGACAGGGATTCCCCAAAGTTACCCCATGATGACAGCTTGGCAGGCATCCCGTCCTTACCAGACAAGAAAGGGAAGCATGCCTACAACTCTCACAGACCCCTCCCCACCACCAAGGATTGACACAACTTGCAGTGGATTCTTCTAGGGCGTTTTCGCACAGACCTTAATCAGCAGCGACGCCCCTCTTCACCGTGCAGGATCGGCGCGGATTTCACACTAATTGCCGCGGAGCACCCGGAAGAGCCAGAAAGTCCCGCGGCTTTTGCGGCGCAAATGGAAACTGGTTTTTGGCGGTTTCCGTTTGCGCCGCAAAAGCCGCGGGACTTTCCGGCTCTTCCGGGTGCTCCGCGGCAATTAGTGCGAAATCCGCGCTGATCCTGCGCGGTGAAGAGGGGCGTCGCTGCTGATTAAGGTCTGTGCGAAAACGCCCCTACTCTGCAGAGGAAAAGAAACACCCATCGGGCTGACTGGACCTCCCACAATTATTCAAAGGCAGATTCAGAAGGACAGAAAGGCAAACATAACAAGATTTCCAACAGGGGCTCCCCAAAGTTACCCCACAAGTTGGTGGGAATCCCAGCCCCACTAGACTAATGGAAATTAGAGTTTTCAATTTAAAGTGATTAGTGAAGCAAACTGTCTTGCATAATAAAGACAGTATAGTTTCTTGCCCAACCAAGTGTTTATGGACTGAAGTGCTGATGTAAGTTCATACACTGAAATAATGTACAGGGGCTATTTCAAGTATGTTCCTAAGTAATAGTTGTGATCTAGGATCGTTTCCATAGTGAATGTTAGGACTGGCTCCCCTACAAACTCTCCAATTTGGGAGCAGATTATAATTCTGAAGTCTCAGTTATGGACCCTGCAAAAGGTCACCCACATTTATACCTTTCCTGAGTATGCTGTTGACAGCCACCAGTGCCTGTTAAGGTTTGCATGGCTCCTATTGGTGTTTCCAAGGTTGCAGAATTCCACCCCTTCCCCGGTACCTTGGAATTCTGTAAACACTTTAAGTAGAGGCAGTCTGCTTCAAATGCATCCTTTCACGAACAGTCACAAACACCATACAGGTTCGTGATATGTATGTTCCTACCCCACTGACCACGATTCCCAGTGGGATATCAAACCAAAGTTTTGATGGGATACAATCTGGGCCTGCATGTAGACCCACCCAAGCCTGGATAGATACCTCATTGTTATGAATAAATACATCTGAAGTAAATATTAAAGCATCAGTAGTAGTTGGGGAATGTTACATTTTAGACAGAAGTTTCCAGAGGTTTCAGTCTAGTATCACCTAATGAACCGGCAAGATTTTGAGAGTATAAACTTTGGAGGGTTAAAGCTCCTTTTCTCTGTATCATAGTCAGGAGCCCAGTGGCACCTTTAACATTTTATGGTAGCATAAGCATTCTAGAAAAACAGCTTTCTTTGTCAGATCTAATTCTCAGTATCTACATTCAAACAGTTTGGATTGATTTGATTGTGGAGTAAGGACTGTCCAGAATTAATTTTGTGTATATGTGTGCTAAATGTTTTACACACTGACAACAGAGACTGTGGCAGATTTCAGGAAACCCATGACATCCACCAAACACCCAAATCCCAGCAAGGAAGAGGAGTTCACAATCAGGAGAGAATAAATGATTGTGCTCTGCCAGTCTGCTTTTCACAAGTTCCCTTTCGAACAGCCAATGGGCAAAGGAGTGTAAAGTTGAGCAGATGGTATAGATATAGCTTCCCATATCTATATAATAAATCAGAATTGGAACTCGGATATTGGCAGCCACCAGTGCCTGTTAAGCTTTGCATGGCTTCTATTGGTGTTTCCAAGGCTGCAGAATTCCACCCCTCCCCCATTGCCTTGGAGTTTTGTAAACATTTGAATTGCGTAGAAGCTGTCTACTTCGAAATGCATCCTTTCATGAACAGTCACAAACACCATACAAGTTCGTGAAATGTATGTTCCTACCAGCGTCAGCTTTAGGGAGCATGGTGCCCCAGGCAGGCTCCCTGCCTGCCACCCCCCACCCCCGCCCACCCTCCACAGTGCTGCAACACAGCACCGTGCTCCATTGCCCTCCCATCAGAGCACGCCACCCCACGCCAAGGATTGGTCCTACTGGCTTCGATGCAGGCAGTGCACTATCTAATCCTTTGAAGCACATGCGGGAGAAGGCTTCTTCCCCCTCCTTCCTAGAACCGGAAGTAAGGGGGAACAAAGGCTTCTCCTGAGCAAGCTTCAAATCATTAGATGGCATGCCGGCCACATTGAAGACGGTAGGGCCCAGCCTTGGCGCGCTCCTCTGATCATGAAGGGAGGGGGCAGGCAAAGCGCAAGGGAAGGGAGGGGCAGGCGGCAGCAGGGGGCAGACAGGCAGACAAGCAAACTAGGCAATTGTTGGGGGCACCAGGATGGGGGGAGCCCATTTCATCACCCCCTCCTCCTGGCACCCTAGGCAACCACCTAGTTTGCCTAGTGGGCGAGCCAGCCCTGGTTCCTAACACACTGACCATGATTCCCAGTGGGATATCAAAGCAACGTTTTGAGGGGATAGAATCTGGGCCTGCATGTACCCCCCACAATCAGGAGAGAATAGATAACTGGTTGGCATGGATAAATACATCTGAAATAAATATTAATTAATAAGTAGGAATTGGGGGTACACAAAATTACACAGCAGTTTTGAAAGGTTTAAAACTAGTAGCACCTCAAGAAGCAACAAGATTTTGAAACTATAAGCTTTTGAGGGTTAAATTTCTCTTTTCTGGTACCTATGTTGAAATGGCTCAGAATAGAACAGACTGTCCAGAAATAATTGTGTCCTTGTGTGTGTAAAGCACCGTCAAGTCACAGCCAACTTATGGAGCCTTCATTGTGTTTTCAAGGCAACTAACAGAAATTTTCCATTGCCTGCCCATGCATACTGACTCTTGCATTTCTTGATGGTCCAGCATCCAAATACTAACCAAGGTAGACTCTGCTTAGCATCTGAGATCCAACATGTTCTGGCCCACATCAGGGCTTTGCAAATAATTAAACACCCTTTTTGATTAATTTGCTTCCACCACCACCACCATTCCAGGCAGTACTTCCTCTGGGAAAGATTATTACTTAGCAGGATCCTTTGGACCTCTCTATGAACTTTTCCACATGTGTTATGTTGTCACTTGTGTGCAGGGATGAAATTCTAGCAGGAGCTCCTTTGCATATTACGCCACACACCCCTGATGTAACCAATCCTCCAAGAGCTTACAAAAAAGAGCCTTGTAAGCTTTTAGAGGATTGGCTGCATCAGGGGTGTGTGGCCTAATATGCAAAGCAGCTCCTGCTAGAATTCTTGGCAGACATTGCCCACATGAAAAATACCTGAATGGTCCTGAGTAGGGATAAATTCACCGTCATTTAAATAACACATCCTATATTTTAAGTGCAAAGAGGGCACAAGCAGTGAGAGATTCTGTGCTCAAGAATCAGTAAATTAAATGACCCCACTATGGCTGTGGGAGGCCTTTGGCCTTTTCTTTAAGTGGTTTAGCAAATTTAGCTTTTCTGAGTACACGGGCACAAAAGCAGCCACAAGCTGCAGTTTCTATGTTACAAATGTAGTTTATTGCCAAGACATAGGCCATCCCTCATGCTATAACATCAGTGGCTGCTGTACAAAAAACATTTAAAAAAAACATTAAGGCAATTGGGCAAGGCGGGTTGACTCATGGAAATTGTAGTTTCTTCATTTACATTAAGTACAATGGGTAATCACATTCATGTTGAAATTCTTAGCATCTCTGGTCTTACATTTGATTTCCTGTTTTCAGCTATTTACTACTCAGATTTACCAACCTATCCCATGTCTGTTAAGTTACTCAAGAACCTTTGTCAAAAAGCTTTCTAGAAATCCAACCATATAGTGCCTATTTGGCCACTTATTATTAGTGCAAAAAAGAGATCTGAAATATGACAAAAAGATTGAAATTCATGTATATTATTTATTTATTAAAATATTTACATCTTGCATGTCCTCATGGCTCAAAGCGGCTTACAAATCACAATTTAGTACCTACACAATAAAACAAAACACCAAAATGACCCAAAATATATAGTTATAAATTATTTCTATCCCTTTAAAGTGACAAGCTTCAATAACCTTGTTAAAAGAAAAGAAATAATCAGGCTGAACAGTCCTTACAATATACGAAAACAGCAGTATCTTCACAGAACACTTTCCTCTTGTAGTACAAAGTAGCACACAGGAAGCAAAAACTTTTCAATCAACATATTTGACAGGCTTTGGAAGTGAGATCACTACTATGTTAATATGTCAAAGACAATAGCATTCATAAAGAATACATCAATTTAAAAGCTGGGTGCCTGACCCATAAACCTTGCTATTCTTTCTGTGATTCAGACTGATTACGACAATATCTACAAAATATTTCATTTTTCAAGGGCTTGCTAGCTGTGATTATGTTTGGGTCAAACCATGAGACTTTATAATCAGTTTTTCCATGTATTTAAAGCTCACCTGCCCAACTTACAAGTCTCCAACCAGCACAGTCTATCAGTTAAAGGGCCAATAGTCTCAGGAGGCAGCCATATTGGTCTTCAGTAGAACTAGATTCAATTCCAGTTGACCAGCAAACCAACAAAATTTGGGGGTATGAGTCACTGGGAGGCAAAGCTTTGGCTACTGTGTTCCTCCTTCCCACCTTTGGAATGAGACACAAAGCTTTGACTCTCAGAAACTTATACCCCCAAAATCTTGCATTAATGGTTAGGTAAACTGTAGACTGTTATACAGCGAAGAGATCTAAAGCCTACTGTGGGACACAATTCATGGCAAGTGGGCTGCATTTGCCTTTTTTTTTTTATCCCTCATTCTTCCAAGGAGCTCCTGGTGACATTCAAGGTTAGGTAGGGTTGCCAAGTCCAATTCAAGAAATATCTGGGGACTTTGGGGATGGAGCCAGGAGACTTTGGGGGTGGAGCCAGGAGACATTAGGGGTGGAGCCAAGTTCAAGGCTGTGACAAGAATAATTGATCTCCAAAGGGAGTTCTGGCCATCACGTTTAAAGGGGCGGCACACCTTTTCAATTCCTTCCTTCCATAGGAAATAATGAAGGATAGGGGCACCTTCTTTGGGGGCTCATAGAATTGGACCCCCTGGTCCAATCTTTTTGAAACTTGGAGAGTATTTTGGGGAGAGGCAGTAGATGCTATACTGAATATGTGGTGCCTCTACCCCAAAAAACAGCCCCCCCCCAGAGCCCCAGATACCCCCGGATCAAGTCTCCATGATTTTCTATGGGAATAAATCTCCATAGGGAATAATAGAGTTTTCAGCAGACATTTCCCTCCCCTCCCCCCCCCCGCTTTCTGACAACCCTGAAGCGGGGGGAGGGTCTCCAAACCGGGGGTCCCCTGCCCCCACCTGGGGATTGGCAACCCTAAGGTTAGGCCCTCTTCTATTTTATTTTCAAACAATCTTGTGAGGTAGGTTAAGCTAGAGATACGAAAACCCTGAAAGCAACTGAAAAAAAATTGGGAAATTCCTGGGCTTTTTCTGCCTAGTACTCTTTTTGATAGAAAAAATGGGAAATTTGGTTGAGCACTCAATAAAATCCCCATTTTAAAAAAAAATTAATGAAATTCTTTTCAAGACAAGGTGTTTCACACTCAAAATGTATGTAATGAAAAAGTCTGAAGACTATTTTCCAATTTTTCTAATAAAAATAATGGGAATTTTTGGGGAGCAAAACCTATGAAGTTTTCTGTGTCTTTGGACTGAAATAAGTTGAAAGACAATATATAACATACAATGGAAAAATTGTAATATTTGGGGGAGCACTTAAAAAAACCTATAATTTCTTTGCTTGCTTGCTTTAGGAATCATGTAAAATGCTTTTCAAGGTAAGGTTATATGTACTCAAAATAGCATGAAAAGGGGCTTTTTCATCTTTTTCAATGTAAAAAAAAATGGAAGTTTGGGGGAACAGTAAAAAAAATCCTATTCTCTCTTCTACCCTTGGAATGACAGAAAAATACTATGATAACATAGGATACAGTAATTTACACCCCTCTCTCTCTTGTTTGGATATATTTGATATTTTGTTTAAAGAAACCTAAGACATTTGTATTTTAAAATGCCTGTTAATACAATTTCATATGCATTGTATGTTACTAATGCAATCAAATACGCTTAGGATTGATAGGTAGAAATAGGACAGCCAGCTTCCAGGTGGAGCATGGAGGCCTCCTGGATAGGGTTGCCAAGTCCAATTCAAGAAATATCTGGGGCCTTTGGGGGTGGAGCCAGGAGACACTGGGGGCAGAGCCAGGAACAAGGGTGTGATAAGCATAATTGAACTCCAAGAGAGTTCGGGCCATCACATTTAAAGGGACAGCACACCTTTTTAAATGTCTTCCTTCCATGGGAAATAATGAAGGATAGGGGCACCTTCTTTGGGGGCTCATAGAATTGGACCCCCTGGTCCAATCGTTTTGAAACTTGGGGGGTACTTTGGGGAGAGGCACTAGATACTATATTGAAAATTTGGTGTCTCTACCTCAATAAACAGCTCCCCCAGAGCCCCCGAAACCTCCAGAACAATTCCCCATTATACACTATGAGAATCGAACACATAGGGAATAATGAAGACGTTTCCCTCTCCCCCCCCCCCTTTCTGGCGAGTCTGAAGCAGCGGATCGGCCTCTCTACCCACCAGTTGCTGCCAGCTTCTTCACAGAGACACACCATCCTAAATTGAAGCCTTTCAAGTCAAGCCTCCGGAGGTGCAAAGGCACATGGTCCTTTGCGGGCGGGGCTCCCTCTCCCCCCCCCACCAGCCAGCTGATTGGGGGCGGGAAGCAGCCTGGGAAAACTGAAGAAAGGCTGCTGTGATCGGGGCTGGGTGGGAAGGGCAAGGAGAAGCTGCTGGGATCGGGGCTGGGTGGGAAGGGCCGCCATTCCCCCCCCCCCGCTTTCCAAATTTTTGGCGGGCGGGGAGAGAAGGCTCCAAATCGGGGGTCCCCCGGCTAGGTGGGGGATTTGGGAAGCCTACTCCTGGAATTATAGGTGATCTCCAGACAAGCTCCCCTGGAGAAAATGCTTACAGAGTTAACCTTTCAAAGCCTTATAATGCTGCTGAGGTCCTTCCCCTCCCCAAGCTTTACCCTCCAATGTCCATAGGCTTCCCAATTCCCAGGTCCCAGTGGGGGATCCCCCGTTTTTACAGGCTTCTCCCCGCCCCCAGCCAGCTTGCCGACAGGGGAAGCCCCGACCCCTACAGCCACCATGTAGTTCTAGAGCTCCTGCAGGCCTGTTTTTAAAATATGTGCCTTTAAGGCTGAGCAGGAAACAGGAAGGGCTTCGGAGACCGGCCCCTCCCTTTGTTTTGCTTTCGTTTTCAGATCAAGTAAAGTTCTACAGGAACAAGACACAGTAAGTATTTGTGTGTGAGAGAAAGAGAGGAGGCAGGGGATTCCCTGGTTTGGAGGCCCTCCCCCAGCTTTAGAAAGCATGGGGGGGGAGGGAAATGTCTACTGGGCACTCTATTATTCCCTATGGAGAACGATTCCCATAGGGAATAATGGGGAATTGATCTGCGAGTGTTGGGGGCTCTGGGGGGGCCTATGTTTTGAGGTAGAGGCGCCAATTTTTTAGTATAGCACCTAGTGCCTCTTCCCAAAATACCCCCCAAGTTTCAAAATGATTGGACCGGGGGGTCCAATTCTATGAGCCCCAAAAGATAGTGTCCCTATCCTTCATTATTTCCTAAGGAGGAAAGGCATTTAAAAAGGTGTGCTGTCCCTTTAAATGTGATGGCCAGAACTCCCTTGGAGTTCAATTATGCTTGTCACACCCTTGTTCCTGGCTCCACCCCCAATGTCTCCTGGCTCCACCCCCAGTCTCCTGGCTCCGCCCCCAAAGTCCCCAGATATTTCTTGAATTGGCCTTGGCAACCCTAGGTAGATAAGTATTGCACACTTTATGTTCTTACCAACCTTTCAGAGGGGGTTTCTAGGGAAAATTGAGAGGGGGTATTTCCATTTCCCCCCTCCCATGGCTTCAAAAGTTCCAGTACTTTTATCTCTAGCATAGGCTGAGAGAGATAGATCAAGACAGAATGACTTACGGATGTTTACCCCATGAGTTTCATAGCAGAGGGGTGACCTTGAATTCAAGCTTCCTCATTCCTTGTCCAGCACACTATTGTACTACACTAGCTTGGGAATACATTGTACATAATGGACATAATATTTGGTACTGCAGCTTCTTTTTAACTCAATGCATTCCCATATTTTACAATATGTAATTATATTTCAGTGCATTGGGTATCCTTAACAGACTAGTTTGCAAGTGCTTTAAACAGAGGTGCATCGTGCAGGGTTTTTTTTCAGTGCAACTTGTATTTACAACTTGCCATGGACAAACAAAGTAAAACAATTAAAAATAACATACAATATAATTTATGAAACTTCCTTTTGTTATGGAAGTTTACCAGCAGTCTTAAAATAAAACATCTGCATTATTTGGTTCCACTGCAAGTAGGCTCCCCCCCTGCTAAGTGAAAGAACATGATTTCTAAAAAGCTTCTCCCTGCCACCAACTAGTGTTCCCTCTAAGTTGAGTTAGTGTGAACCAGCCAGAGCCGGATCTAGGGGCGGCAGAGGGGGGTGCTTGCCCCGGGCACTGACGGAGGGGGGGCGCCATCTGGGTATGGAGTCCATTGTATTCTATGGGACCATAAGATAGAATGGCCCATAAGGGAGCACCATTTTTTAATTATGCCCCCCGCCTTTAAAAACATGTAGATCCGCTGCTGGAACCAGCTCAGATTTTTTTAGCCTCCAGCTTACACATTTTTGTCTTAGCTCAGGAAAAATGGCCCCAGAGAAAATTAATTTATACAGTAGCTCACAACTTTAATGCAAGTAGTTCACAATGTAGAATTTTTGCTCACAAGACTCCACAGCTTAGAGGAAGTATTGCCACCCTCTGAAAGCATCCAGGGTTATCCTTTTAAACAGACCCAGCTGTCCAGTTGGTGTACAGATTACTATTCTACGATGGCTGTGGTTGATAGTTACTCCTTTTAGCAGTTTTCATCGTGGCTTCTTCTAGGATTTATCTCTAGGCCTTTCATCTTCTGATGTTTTCCGGGCTAACCGAGGTGGTGGAATGGGTCTGAATGACCTGTTTTCTTCAGCATCATCTTCTTCACACAGTGTGCCAAATGTAGGCCGAGGCAGCAGTGGTTGCCTGAATACCCTGGTTTGCTGAGAGTGAATGGACTCTTGATTATCTGTGTCCATTTCATTTTTCCATTCCATTTTTTCTTGCTGCTGTCGAAGTCTCTGGTCTCTTAAAATCCTCCCTGCTTGAGATTTTAAATTTAGCACTGTGGTGTGATCTGATTCAGAATCACTGCTATCACCCACTGCAAATTTAGAAAATTAGTACATATTAATGCACTTATCAAATATTTATTCATTCTGTACAACAGAACAAAATTCTGGACATTACAACAGAATACCAAATACTTTGCTGTATGATGTGTAGTTTGTTTGTTTTAGGAATATTATTTTGTGAAACAATGGAATTTGGCGTTTATAAATGCAGGGAATGTCAAAGAAAAGGAAAATTCATTCTAACAAGGTTAATACTAGCTCTCAATACCTGAAGACATAGGCTGATGTGTAAAAACGATGAGTCATGTTGTGGGAAATTGTTTTGTAATGTTATTTTGATTAATTTGGTATGCTATGGCATTATGTTTTGTGTTATTTTTAGGGTTGCCAGCCTCCAGGCGGGGCCTGGAGATCTCCTGCTTTTGCCACTGATCTCCAGGTGGTTGAGATCAGCTCCGCTGCAGAAAATGGCTGCTTTATGGTATTGTACCATGCTTAGCCTCCTCCCTTCCCCAAATCCCGCCCTCTCCCAGATCTACCCCTAAAGTCTCCAGGTATTTTCCAACACAGACTTGGCAACCCTATTTAGTATATGTTACAAGCCACTTCAGATTTGGAGAATACATAGTACAAAAGTGTGCATTTTCCCACATATGTGATGTGAGAATGCCAATTGATTTCTTGTATTGTACATATTATCTGGAATTTTTATGTTCATTCTATCTCTTATATAACAAGAAGCCTGTCTTTATTTTATTGCTGCATGCTGTGTTGTTTGGTTGTTTACAAGCCTTCATTTTATTTACCTTTTCTCAGATCATGATAGGAATTTTTAAACAGTGTTTCTGATTTTTCAGGGTCAGGCTGGTAGAAGCGTTTGGCCTATTTTGTTTTTAATGGAAAGGCTAGATATATTTTTAATGCATAATAAATACAAACATCTCAGGCCAACTAAAGGAGGTGCTTCAACTTGAGTGTACAAAACCAGATGGTACAAAATTACATATTGTCAGTAAAAAATAAGTCATTTCTGCTCTAAAAATGACATTTCTAGTCTCATACACACCTTGAAGTAGTTACAAAAGCACTGTCATCTTAAACAAAGATGACTATAAAACCATGTTGTGCTTTGGAAACTGGGTGCTAATTTAATTTTGTACGAATGCTAGAGAGGAGGAGGGGGAGAACCAACAAGACCACATTTTTTTCAGAATAAAGAAATTTTGCTTTCCAGTGGAAAAAAAATTAAACTTGGGGAAATTATAGCTTTCATTCAGTCTGAGTTATAAGCAACAACACAGTACACTGTGAGAGTTTTGTACTCTCAAGTGCATTGTTTTGCTCCATGAAAGCTCTTTTTATTCCACACGAAACATGAAACAGTAGAACAGTTCCTGGGTATATCTGGCTCATTCAAGATTTGGGCGGGGGGAGGAAGACAAAAAGCAGATCTAGACATAACCACAATGGCATTGCCAGGAATCTGTCCCCTCCCTGGTTAGGTGCTCTACTCACTAGCAGCAGCACAAAGAATACCTCTTAAGGCATTGTTGCAACTTGATATTCACATCAGTATTTGCAGTTCCAGTTTTATTATCCTCAATATGTAGCTCTAATGTTCTAGTTAAAAGCAGCATGTATGAAAGGCACAGGTGAATGAGGTGATATTGAACATCACATTTAGGAACCTAGGGCCAAGTTTTTTTTAAAGAGACCAGGAGTCATTTTGTGGACAAATAGGTGGTGAAGCTCATCCAGGGATTATTATGCAGCTGCACATACTATTCAATGGACAAGGAGATGGAACTCTCAGAAGGAGGAGGTAGAATTCTCAGAAAGGTTCAGGAGCTGCGCTCCTGTGAGCTCCCACTGAATCCGAGGCCTGAGAGAGACAACATGCAATTATGTGTACCTAAAGAAGCTCTGGGTATGTGCTTCTTGAACAGCAACTTCCATAGTGCATAGCTAACTGCTCTGGAAACAGAAAGCAGTTTGTGATAATGCTGTTTTCCACACAGAGACAGGTTCTATACAGCACATAATGCAACAACACATCTACAACAGGACTTCCTCACAGCAAGTTTCCCTGGGTTTTTCTTCTTATTGATGATTTAATAGTATTATATAAATATTTTATTATATTAAATGTATATTAATTTAATTTTATTAATTATAGTAGTAATATAATATAGTTGTGATAATATCAGTATTAATTTTAATATTACTAATTATAATACCAAATACTAAATATACTGTATAATATATATTATACTAAATATATATGTATTATACTAAAAACATTTCCAGCTTTCATTTTTTAAAAGAAGTATTTAGCCTATTTCATTGCAGAGATATGCTTTTCATATATCTCTGCAAGGAAAGGGTCTAGAGACTTTTTTAAAAATGAAAGCCAGGAATTCAACCAACCTGATGCATATTGTAATAGCACTATGAAATTGCTGATTAAGACAAACAAAAGTAGTGGGAGGAGGAAATGGCTACTCTGGGAGAAATGGCTGCTGTGTAGGAGGAGAACCAGGAAAATCTGAACTTTCCCACCCACTTTTCCAAAACTTTGTAGAAATGTAGTTTTGAGATAGATCAGATAAAAACTGGGAAAACCTCATGAGGTACAAAAATGCACCACAATGCTATAAGGAAGCAAAAAAAAAAATAACCATTTCCCAACAGCATCAGTCTTGGGGCAAATAACCTGTACAGAAACACCTGAAGTCTGTGGTTCAAATAAGGAAAGTTTAAAAAAAAATTCCACTGAACATGCTCAAATCCCTAGGTATGGCTAAAACAACTATATCAGTCTCAGCCTAATACTGAAAGAAATAAAAGAACTGAAGGCAGTATGATAGAGACTCCATTACTTGCTCCACTCTTTATTGTGGTGAATAGGTTTTCATAAAATGACAACAGCAGGATTAAAGAAATGAGTGCCTTTGGTGCAAGTGACACTGATGTTACTGTATCATCTTCACACCAGCCTCCTTTACCTATCCTCCTAGGCTGCACCATAAAAGAAAATATAGAGGAATTTTAAAACCTTGGAGAGACTGTGTGTGTGGCTGATATGTATTCCTCCAAGGCTTCTAAGAAAGAGACTCTAGGCTTGCAAACCTCTGTACACTTACCTAGGAATAAATTTCATTGGGTGCAATGGGTCTTCTAACTAAAAATACATAGGACTACCGGACTGTAAATAATATTGCTTGAAATAACAAGTCACTTCAAGTTAAATGAATTATAGATGGATCTTCACCATTTTTTCCCCCTGGAAGTAAGTCTTACTGAGTTTAATGGCATTTTCTTTCTATTAGCCATGTTCAATATTACAGCCTTATTAACCTATTGGGGGTGGGGGGTGGGCTCCCTCTGGGAATCCTACCCCCCCCAGGGAAAGTGCATGCGCAATACATAGCCTCTCCTCTCCCGGTGTAGTGAACGCCGCGTGGTCACTGTCTGGCTATGCCTGGCAGATGGTCACTGCAATGGCCTCTCCTGCATTACTGCATCCGTAGCAACACCTTCTCGCTGGTCCCCCCCGTTTTCACAGAGTTTGCTACGTCATGGTGCGACCGAATTGTCCGGCGGTATAACCGGATGGGCAGGCTGGGCCCACCAACCTCGTCAGCCTAAGAGAAGGAAAACTCTAACATCAAACCCGGGCAGTTAGAGCTCGTTAATGTAACACCTACCACCTGGAGGACTCGCTGCCGGCGTCCCGGCTTACTGGGCCATGGCAGATGACCCCCAGGTGAAAGGGTGGAGCCAGTACCGCGCACACTGCGCTTCACCTAAAAAATTCCTCTGCGCAGGCCTGAAGGGCATATCCACACACACAACCCACAATGCATCAAGTCCTGCAGCGATAGGCAAGGGGCGAAACGGCAGGTGGAAGGTGCCACTGGAAGCCGCAGTCCCAATCCTGCATGTAGGCGGTTCAGGATATTGGTCGCCTGATGCTAACCCGGAGACGAAAGCATCTTTCGGCAGCACCCTGAACGACCAAGCAGCCTTATCTAGGGACAGCACTGCTTGCTCCACACGGAGAGGGGCCTAGAAAAGGTGGCCTAAACAAAGCTCGTCTCCCCCACCCCAGTTGGCTAGCCGCGGTCAACGGGCATCCTTACTTGCGGTCGAAAAATAACAACAAAGAAAAGGCATGCACCTGCCTCACAAAGTGTGCAAAGACTAAAGCTTGCGTGTTGGAACATCAGAACCATGCTTGACACAGTAGGCAGTGGACGCCCTGAACGACCAGTGGTCTGACCTAGCCTCAGATCGCAAAGCATGGAGGCACACCATCCACCAGGCTGTCTCTTCCTTTGAGAACACACGCATAGCTGGTCTTGAGGACAAAAGGAGATTGAGGAAGAATCGCACTGCTACAGGACCAACCCTAAATCAGACTTTTCCCTGCAGCCGCTGTGGCCGGACCTGCCTGTCCCACATTGGTCTTGTCAGCCACCAGCGAGCCTGCAGCAAACGTGGACTATTGCACCCTTCTTAAATCTTCGTTCGCGAAGCCAAGCCGAGAGATTAACCTATTCTAAAATACACTGTTTTACTATGCAAGGGTTTGTGGTGTACCATAACTGAATGAAATGCTACACAAAATGGGACTATAAGAACCCTGGAAATTCATCTGTTTGCGTCAGCTTTGGGAGTTTAACTTACATATTCAGAAAGCCTTCTTAGCGCCCTGCCACAGAGGCTGTGATCACACACATTAAATAATGCACTTTCAAATCCACTTTCAATGCACTCTCCAACTGGATTTTCTGTGTGAACTGGCAAAATCCAGTTGGAAAGTGCATTGAAAGTGGATTGAAAGTGCATTATTTAATGTGTGTGATCACAGCCTCAGACACATATATAAATTATACAGTCAATATGTGCAATATACAAGGGCTTTGGTCACACACACTAAATGATGCAGCACTTTCAATCCACTTTCAAAGCACTTTCCAACAGGATTTTACTGAGTAAACGGAGAAAATCTAGTTGGAGAGTGCTTTGAAAGTGGATTGAAAGTGCATTATTTAGTGGTTTTGATCGCAGCCAAATATCACTCATATAATTATTAATTTATCCTCAACCTACATTGTGTGTAACATCAATATACTTATTTGTATGAACAAAAATTGTAAACAGCCTTGGCTATAACTGACAATTTTTTTCATTCATTTTATTAATGAATTCATTACCTCTGAAAGAGAATTGACTTCTTTTCTGTACTTTCTCAGGCAGTTTTGTGTTTTTAGGCAGTGATAAGTAGCGAGTTGCTTTGTTTGTAATCTGGAGAAATAAGAATAGTTATGTGCCCACAGAGCAAAATAGATGTTTGAAAAAGAGATTTAAAACAGTTTCACAAACTAACAAAGCTGTGAAGTAGACATACCTGTGAAAATTACTACTTTCAACTGAGGCTAATCATTTTGTCTCATAGTATAAATAAAATCTTGCTCAATTTTATTCACAAGCATGAGTAGAATATATGCGTTTTCTCTCTCTCTCTCACTCACACACACACAAAAACCTCGGCACATGTCTACCCACTGAGAACTAGCCAGCAGCCTCACTATATTTTTCAGCAACATAACATGTATATTAGACAAATTAGATCTATGCAGTAGAATAAACTTGAAAATACAAATACCGGTCTTGACAAACTATTGCTTTTCCTAATGCTCTCCCTTAAGCTGTGTCGGCGACGGATCAAAATTTCTTTGGCCTGTTTCTCATTTGCATCTTCAGCTAGGCTGTATCTGTTGTATGAAGGAGCCTGAAACAACAAAGATAGATTTCAAATCTGTAGTAATACAGACAGCAGCATAGCAACACAAAAGGCAACCATACCTTCAATTAGGGTTGCCAGCTCCAGGTTGGAAAATACCTGGCGATTCTGGGGGTGGACAGGGTTGAGGAAGGACAAAGAGATCTCAGCAGACTATAATGCCACAGACTCCAAAGTGGCCATTTTTGTCAGCTGAACTGCTCTCTGTTGCCTGGAGATCAGTGATAATAGCAAGAGATCTCCAGCCATTGCCTGGAGATTGGCAGCTCTACCTTCAGTGCTTGAAGAAGATATTGGATTTGTATCCCGCCCTCCACTCCGAAGGGTCTCAGAGCGGCTCACAATCTCCTTTACCTTCCTCCCCCACAACAGACACCCTGTGAGGTGGGTGGGGCTGGAGAGGGTTCTCACAGCAGCTGCCCTTTCAAGGACAACCTCTGCCAGAGCTGTAGCTGACCCAAGGCCATGCTAGCAGGTGCAAGTAGAGAAGTGGGGACTCAAACCCGGTTCTCCCAGATAAGAGTCCGCACACTTAACCACTACACCAAACTGGCTGACCAGCAACATTCAAAAATTAAAACTGATTATCTGCAACCAAACTTGTGCACGTAACTTATTAGATGCAACATAAATGAATGCATGTTCAATCAGACTGTTTGCTGGTAGTCATCTTGGTTTCATATAGGTAGAAAACCACTAAGGATATACCACTTGCCAACCATCCTGTTTATGTTTCTACAACCCGAGAGTTTTTGATTCACAAAAAGTTGTGTTTCTGCCACCTATAGTAAGAAGGCACAGAATTTCACACGCATTTGGCACAAAACAGAGATGCTGCCTTCCCTCTTGCATACCCATGTGCTGAGGTAGTCTCCAATGTGAATGAGATGGAAATTAAACAAACTCTTTGTACTATTAACAGTCAAAGCTTCATACAAACTGAGGGATGGACTTTTTTTGTTGTTGTTCAGTTGCACAGTCAACTCTGACTCTTCACGACCCCATGGACCACATCACACAAGGCCCTTCTATCTTCCATCATCCTCCTAAGTTTGCTCAAATTCATGTTTGTTGCATCAATAACACTATCAAACCATCTCATATTCTGCCGTCCCCTTCTTCTTTTACCTTCAATCTTTCCTAGCATCAGTATCTTCTCCAGTGAGTGCTCCCTTTTCATTTGGTGGCCAAAGTATTTGAGCTTCAGTTTCAGTACCTGACCTTACAGGGAACGGGCAAGGTCGATTTCCTTTAGGATTGATTGATTTGATTTTCTTGCCATCCAAGGGACTCTCAAGAGTCTTTTCCAGCACCTCAATTCAAAAGCATCTATTCTTTGGTGCTCGGCCTTCCTTATGGTCCAACTCTCACAGCCATACATTACTACTGGAAATACCATTGCTTTGACTATACAGACTTTTGTCAGCGGGGATGGACTTAAAGATGTTCTATTCACAGTGAAGTCCTATGTATGCTTACACAGAAGTTCACCAGTTTTCATCACAAATATGTGCACATATTATTGTAGCTTAAGCCACCTTCAATCTAGTAGTTCTCAAACTTTTTGAAACAGGGCCCTTTTTGTTTTTGGAAATATTTTGGAAGCCACTTACATTCCACACTATTTTCCCCCTACCCAGAATAAAGCACAACAATCTCACATCAATTAACACTGAACAAGTTTACATTTTATTTTTCAATTTGAATATTTATACATACATAGCATTATTTAGCAACAGGACAGGGCCATTTTACACATTATGCAGAGAAAAATCTAATTTGCCCCCACTCCCATCTCATCTTGTTTCTCATCCTCCTTCCTGGCCCACCTGTAGGGTTATCAGGCATGACCTGGTAACCAGATGTGGGGTCCAGTACTTACTGCAGGAAGCAGTGATTTTTTTATACCATACAATGACATCACTTTCAGCACAACCCAGAAGCAGGCCAGACAAACAGAGGCAGTGATCTTTGTCACCGTTTGAGGATGTCACAGTACAACCTAGAATTGCTGACATTGCACCAGATTGATGCTCTAGCACTTGCCCTCAAACTCTATATAAACCACAGAGTTCAGGAGCGAGTGCTGGAGTATTGCCCCAGTGTGATGCCAGCTGAGCATTGGCAAGCAGCAGCAGTTACCAGGAGTTTGCCTGCCATTAGTGGGCACCTGTAAAGCCTACCCACCCTTGAAAGATTTGCAAACTATCCACTACTCTATACTGTAAGAAAATGCAATGGGATCCAGTTGATATGGTTGAAATTAAGCACAAGCAATAGGGTGGATCTACGAATAGGATCCCCATAGGATAATAACAATTTCTCAGTCTCAGTACTCCATGTCCCTACTGGAACATTATGTTAAGAATAAATGGGATATAAAGCCTTAGCAATTGGAAAACATTGCCTTTGGAAACAGTGCCTAAATATTTAAATCAAACTCACAAGTACTTTTGCTCACTGTTAAAAGTCACATGTTTAGAACAAAGGACCAGGACACTGAAGCAAACTCATCTTCTAAAGTTGTTTTGGAAAGGCAGAAACACAGCTTGTCAGGTGCAATTTCTTGCCTTTGCATGTTTATTCATCAGCTTCCTTATACACTAATCCTAAATACATTTGCTTGGAGCCAAGTACCATTGATTGCATAGGGATGGCGTCCCAGTGTTTTTAATAGAGGAGGAAAAATATCACCAGCTGAGGCAGTAGATACATGAGCAACAGGGTGTTCCATTAATACCAGTTCTACTTACTCTGTGCCGTATTTGATAGAGGTTCTTTGTTAGTATATCGCGCATATTATCTATCTCACCAGGAAAGAAGGTTACTGTTTTTTCATCTTGATGGTCACTGTTGCAAGGCAAAATAAATTTAGGATAAATATGTAATAACTTTTAATAATATGAATTACTTGTTTTCCCCCTCATAGAGATAAAATGGCATTTTAGAGGAAGAAAACCCCCACATTCCTATAATTTCTCACATTTCTATAACAAAAATTGTAGCTGATCTAACTCCAAGAAGTTGCTGCATCTCTCTTCAAAGTGTTTAAAATGTAAGTTAGTAGCGAAGTATCCCAGTAAAATTCTTACTTTTCATTAGCAGAGAATACCACAGAGTTAGTATACTCATCACAGTTTAGTATAAATTAATTATTGAAAGGCCTATTCAGTGATTGAAGAATTTTCAGTTGCTAGCCTATGGCAGGGGTGTCAAACATGCAGTTGGCCCCCAGAGGGCTCCTATCAGGCCCCCGAGCAACTGGCTGCCATCTGCTTTCTTCTCCCTATATCTTGCTGCCTTCTGCATAACAGTTTGCTTTGCAAGGCTTGCTCAATTGCGCAGGAGCAAATTTTCTCCATTGGCTGAGGCTTCCCCCTTGTGGAGAAAGGGGGGGAGGCAGAGCTAGTTTTTCCAGGCTTTCTCAATCACACAGCAGAGCTACTGAGTCAAGTCTCTCTTCCTTCTATTGACTGAGGCTCCTCCCCCCCTTCCCTTGGGGAAAGAAGAAAAGAGCCAGAGCTTCCTTTGCCCAGTTCCCTGGATTCCATGGGAGATACAAAGAAAGCACCTTTAAGACCAATGAGTGCTAACATTTTAAATATGTTTTAAGGTTTCTGAAAATATATTTAATTGTTTTTGTCTGTGTCCTTTATAAAGTTTATATCTCTGCTACCTAATCTTAAATAGGTACACACATAGCCCAGCCCAACATGGCTCAGCCCAACCCGACACGGTCTGGCCCAACAAGGTCTCATTTATGTCAGATTCAGCCCTCATAACAAATGAGTTTGACACCCCTGGTCTATGGTTAAACAGCCATACCAAATATATTAAATATAAAATATTATCAAAACCCCTTTCTGAAATACTGAAGGTAACTCAACAACTTTATGTGAGATAACCTGCACAGTTTAATAAACAAAATCTCACTAGTACAAGAAAAGTTGATATTTTGATATTTTCTTTTCAATTGCAAATCTAACAGAAACAAAAGAAATGTGTTTCTAATTTTCAGTACCACCAAACTACCAATTAAAACAGTGGAAGTTTACAACCCTAAATGTAAGAAATACTATAAATGAATATTTGCATATTAATGGAAAGCCATGAAGTGTAAACATCAAAGTCAGTGTTATTTCTTCGTGCAAAAAATAATGAATGCTCCACAGTCCCTTTACTTACCTGATAGAAACTAGAGATGGTACTGTGCTTATCATTCCCGTCTCTGCCATTTCAATGGCATGCTTTATTTCAAGCTTCTTGTAAAGTGCAACAATACTTGATTTGGGCTGGTTTTCCCGAATTAGAAGTTTCCGTAGGTACTTCTTATCAAACTTCATAAATCTATATGAAACGCCAAAGCAATGTTGTCTATTATTTTGTCATCTAAACACTCATGAAGCAGAATACCTCTACGGTTAGTTAAAGGTAAGGCTCAGCAGATTACTCCTTGAATATATTGAGCAACTGTTTATTGAATGTAGGAGGTTGGGGCAGGGAGATATAGCACTAAGTGATGCCAAAGCAAGTTCATGTAATTTGGTTAGTGCTCTTGTCAATAAATACAATGCACAGAATTCAGATGTGGTACAATTAATTCATCTATATCTTGCATCACACAGCCTCAAAAATAATGTTCTAGAGAATTAACAAATGTTAGGAGACAAACACTGAACTAAGAAATTCAGTCAGCATTTGATTTCCAAAAGAATTAATATTCTTCTTACTTGTCTCTCCAAAAGTTATGACCCCAATGTCCACATACATCTTCGATTCCAGCCTTCACATGATCAAAAAACTAAAATACAGAAAGATTCATGACTTGTTTTGGTAGATATCAATTAGTTATTACATGTGATTATAACATCTATTACATATTTTACGCTGCTGTTCTTCCAAGGAGTCAAATGCTATGCACATGGTTCTCCTTTTGGACATTTCATCCTGACAACACCCCTGTAAGGCAGGTTAAGCAAAGGAGGAGGAGAGTTGGTTTTTATACCCAGCCTTTCACTACTCAAAGGAGTCTCAAAGCAGCTTACAATAACCTTCCTTTCTTTTCCCCACAGGTAGGTGGGACTGAGAGAGCTCTGAGAGAGCTCTGAGAGAACTGTGACAAACCCAAGGTCACCCAGCTGCCTTTTTGTGGATGAGTGGGGAATCAAACCCAGCTCTCCAGATTAGAGTCCACCTCTCTTAACCACACCATGCTGGTTCTCACGCGCAAGTGACTGACTCAAGTTCACCCCATAAGCTTCATGGCCAAGTGTGGTTTTGAAGCCCAATGTCACCAGTCCTTGTCTGATATGCCACTTTAACCAAATTCAGTATCTTGGACTTAGTATGGAACCAGTTTATTCTGAGTCATAAAGGAAATTCACATATTTAATCTAGCACTTGAACATAAGCTGTGCAAATGGATTGGCAACAGGGTTTTCTCAGGACCCTGGCATTCAAGTCGATCAGACCCAGAATATGCCTAATAGTAGTTGTGGAGAAACAAAGGTGGGTTTACTGTAGCTTGAATTCTATGACATTATTCCAGTTGCTTTTCTCTTTGGCTGCTGTGGAGGCTTTCTTCTGCTGTGGTGCTTAGTTCCTCCATTACTAGTATTTCTACATGTGCAAAATCCATGTTTTCAAGGAGCCTTTACACACAGAGAAGTGCTAGAAGCAGACGACGTGACCACCAAAGCAGAGGAAAGCCTCCACAGTAGCCATAGCGAAGCATAAGAGGAACAGTGTCATAGGACCCCAGCCTATGCCTCAAGGGCAAAGAATCATCATAACTTTAATTACGTCAAAACAATACTACACAGGTAAATGAAAGGTTAAATTGAGTTCAATGAACAGATTTCTGTGGCTATATGTTTTTAAATTACAAAACTGCAATTTATGACAAAGAAACCCTAGGCAGGAAAAGCTGCAGGCTAATAATGTGGGGAGAAAGTATTTGCCTCTGTGCAATGCATGCATTCTTAAAACGGGGAGAAAAAACACAAATGAACAAACCCAAATTTCAATGCATTTCCAGAGGTACAGTATGTGTCCAAAGCTGCAAGCATACCCGAGAGTAAATCTCCTCACTGACTGCTGGCTGCTTTTTATTTGACCTTTTAACGTCCAGAAATTCCACCAATGGGCGAATTGTTATCCCCTGTGGAAAACAACACAAAGACAAGCCAAAAAGTCATTTCAGCCCCTAAATTTCTTATCATGTGTGTTTTCACACATGCTAAATAAATGCCGTTTCAATCCAGTTCAGCGACTGCTTGTAAGTAGATTTTGCCATTTCAGTTGCAATCCAGTTGCAAAGTGTGCAACTGTGTGTGTGAAAGCATGCCATGTGTCATTTTACTGTACTATTCAGATTGCCCACCAAGGTCGGAATAAAGAGTCGGACACAATGCATTGGAATGAAATTGGGCCACTTTATTAGCTTCCAACATGAACAGCAAGGGCACCCCACCAGCGGCCTGGCCAGGGCTAGGGGTCACCGCGACCGCTCCCCTGCCATTAACGGGCGAGGACCCAGCCCCCCAGCCGGAGATGAGCCGCTCAGCTCCCTCCAGGCAGGCCCAGCAGGGAGGCCCGCACCAAAGGGCCCAAACCCAGACGCACGTCTCGGCAGAAAGGCACCCTCTAGCAGAGCCTCCTGGACAGTCTGCATTCTCCAACCCGGGTCTCCAAACCCCAAGGTCAATCATGCCAGACCCCAAAATTCCCCCAAAGGGGGATGCTTCACAGTCCTCCCCTAGCCGCATAGTGTCCTAAACCCCTAAAACCTGCCAACTAAAGTGACCACCTATTTAAAGGCACCTTCCCCAAGCCAATTCCACAATCCACTGCACTGCTATGCAGTGTAGGCAAAAAACACACCCCAGCACCAGCCAATCAGCTGGGGCGTAAAAAATTCCTACCCGGCTCCCCAAATGAGGCAACCAGCAATGCCTACATAGCAGCCAGGGCGGGTGGGAGGGCCGATCGCCAAGGGACTGAACGAAGAGACGGGGAGCTAGCCGTTGAAGCGGCTAAACCCCGCCCCCAGCAAAGCGCGCCCAAACGGGCGAACTCCAACTCTTCCCGCCCTGGTGGGCAAACAGATCCAAGCAGCCTAGCAGCTATGCTGCAGGCTGCAAGATCACGAATGTCAGATAAATGTTTACCAGTAGTGGTACTCAGCAACTCTACACTTTGATGATGTTCTCAAAATAACATTTTAAAGGTTCTTAAATTGTGGCTCACAGTGTACTTTCAGGAAGACCATAATGAAAATATGAAGGCCTTTTACATCCAAATACTGACAAATAACACTGACAAACATGTTGCTGACATGAAGCATGTACAAATCTGGCATATCTAGTTAGCAGTGGTTCCCCTTTTCTTCCTACTAAAGAAGAACCCCAACAGAAAAAACGAAGAGAATCTTCCCCTAGAAAAGAGAATCTTCCCCAAATGTTCATGCAATCTGAAGTATTGCTAGTCATCCTTGCTATGTGTACAGGAGCTAGTTAACAGGGCCAAGAAGGAGCTTTACCCTTGGGTCCAAATGCCTAATAGGCCTTGGTTGTTTTGTCTTTCCCTTAGCAATAGAGTGTATGTTTTGTTAACTACTGAATGAGCATAAGTGTCATAACTAGCTGCTGGCCAATGTTCCCTCTAAGCTGAGTTAATGTGAGCTAGCTCACAGTTTTTTAGCCTCTGACTCACATGTTTTTGTCTTAGCTCAAGAAAAATGACCTCAGAGCAAGCTAATTTATTCAGTAGCTCACAACTTTAATGCCAGCTCACAAAGTAGAATTTCTGCTCACAAGACTCCACAGCTTAGAGGGAGTGCTGGCATGATGGCACTGCCTTGGGAAATAGTATAAGGTGGGCTACCTGCATAACCCTAAAGAGGTCCATTTAAGGAGCCCCTGAGGGCACAGTGCACGATAGCTATCTTTGGGGCTGTTATGTGGACCAGTCCCAAGAAGCTGGGAGAGGGCAGGAACAACAGCTTCCACAATTTTCAGCCTTAAGACTAGCAATCTTTCCTTGGTTCCTCCATTGGCCCCAGCCTTTGCTGTATGTACTGAGGAACCTGTAATCAGTATTTTCCCCCAGTCCACTATGTCTGTGTCTTCTTTCCCTTCCTCCCCCTTGATCTGGTGTCCAACTTGGACACAAGCACCTGAGAACAATCAAGACATCAAGGGAGAGGATGACCAGCACATTTTCAAATAAACCAGGCATAAAATTCCACAATACATGTAAGGTTAAAAATCACAGGGTTATATTCATGAATCCTATTGATAACTCTCATTTTACTGTAACATAATTCAAGGCCATTTTACAATAAAGTTGACAACTCAGGCTTTGTTAACCAACTAACTCTGTGTGATTTACTAAGTCTAATATAAATCATAAAATATGTTCCAATATTCTTGGAACATAACTCATTCATTGGCAAAGTAAAATGTGATCAGGCATAAGATTAGAAGGCAAGAGGGAACATTATTTGGTCTATTAATGTCTCTGCAGAGTACATTCAAGAAGATAGAAGAAGAAGATATTGGATTTATATCCCGCCCTCCACTCCAAAGAGTCTCAGAGCGGCTCACAATCTCCTTTACCTTCCTCCCCCACAACAGACACCCTGTAAGGTGGGTAGGGCTGGAGAGGGCTCTCACAACAGCTGCCCTTTCAAGGACAACCTCTGCCAGAGCTATGGCTGACCCAAGGCCATTCCAGCAGGTGCAAGTGGAGGAGTGGGGAATCAAACCTGGTTCTCCCAGATAAGAGACCGCACACTTAACCACTACACCAAACTGGCTCTCCATTCAACTACTGCTTACTAGTTCACTTTTGGTTTTTTAGAGGAAGCTGTTGTTCCTGCCCACTCCCAGCCTCTTGGAGCTGTGGTCCACATAACAGCACCAAAGAACTTACTAGGAGCTGTGCTATTCTAGCAATAACAAAAGGCTCCAATTAAAATAACTACTGATTACTACCTACAGGTAAGCATCCCCTCCTCATATTACCTGAATGAAAACAGTGAAGAATATCACCACAATAACAGCAGTAATGAAAAGCTTCTTCTTAGGGAATACAGCAGCAGGAAGTAGGAAAACCAGAGAAAAGCATATGGCTCCTCGGAGGCCTCCATAAGCAATGATAAACTGGTCCTTAAATGTCAAGGGAATAGTCCGGAACAGGTTAATGATCTGAGTCAAAGCAAAAACACCTAAGAAAAGCAGGGAACAAAAAACACCTAAGAAAAGCAGGGAACAAAAAAGCGGCTAAACATCATCATCACAGCTTTAATTTTAAAAATAGTTCCTCTTAAAAGAAAACCTATGAGAATGAAAGAATAAATAAGAACTGATGTATACCCAAATTTGCATTCTATTATACAGAAATATATAAGATTTATTTACTGGATGTACAGTACAATTCTAAGCAGACCTACTCAAAAATCCAAAATGTGGCTTACTCCTAGGAAAGTGTTCTTAGGTAAATACTGACATTAATTCAGGAACTACTTTCAACTAACAACCTGACTTTCTCTGCATTCAGTCTGTCTCAAGACCTATGCAAACATTTTATTTGAAAATATTGTAGGGGAGAGAGGATCAGAATTATACCTGCTGGAAATGGAAATGTGGAAATGGAAAAATAAGTGACAGAACAAGGCACAATCAAGTATCACATAACTACAAAAAAGAAGGAAGGTCCTCGACATTTAAAAGAAAAATAGACAAACTAATACATATTTTTGGATTAAGAATGCAGTCACTGTAATATTTCAGTGAAAAAATATCAGTACATGACCATCATTTGGTAGTTGATTTCGCCAAGTAACTCAAGTATACTCACCAGGATATGGCACCTAATTCTTTCCAAGTCTAAGTTCCCATCATTTATCATTACAAATAAATTCATTTGAGCTAAAGACTGTTTTCTTCCTGAACTCTCTTCATATGCATACGATTAACTCATACTAGTATAATCATAATTAATTCAATGTTATCTTCAAAGAAAAATGCTATCACGATAACCACTGGTCAAAGCATAGTCTAGGCTAATCTTGTATTTTAAAATATTTGTTCCTTCTTCCTACATATTTCATGTAATGAAATCAAGAAGTCTGAAGATTAAGATCAAGATGATTATGTCAAACCCCATATCAGCAATTCTTAGCTGTATTCAGCTGTTCTCTTTGCCCATTTCCTCTTCCCACCTTCCTTTCTCCCTCAGACTTTTTCCCTCTGATCTTTTCCTCTTCTTTCAGTTCCACATTTCCATTTCCAAATCCAAGCCTGTGCCTTTTCCCCCTACTCAGCTTGCTTGGTCCTTTATTATTCTGGACCATGATTTTTTTTACTTCTCTTGTCCCAGGCATTTTTATCTTCCCTGCTTCTCTTTAGATAGAAAGGATCTGAGGTGTTCAGCCAAGAGTGATCAGAGCATTTATGGGCCTTCCATGCGTTCTGGATATTACAGCAGCTCTGCCAATCCCTGCTAGAAACTGCAAAATGAAGACTAGTGCTAAGATGAATGAAGGCTCAAACCCCACCACCACCCAAGTACACGGCAGAACTATCCCATGGCAGGCAATCCTTCCTGTTCTTTTCTTCACACAAGGTAAAGGATACAGCAAATGGGCCAGGCATGGCCTTCAGTGAGAACCACATTTCTTTCTTGCTGTTTGTCTTCATTTCCTATTGAGTCTAGGTAGTTCTATTTTACAGAAAATGTTGCATGAAGATAAGCATTTTTAAGTTGTAAAGAAAATGTTCAAGCACAATCTAGAATGATCAAAATTCTTACCCAGGGCACGCCAGATCAAACAAAAGAGAAGGGTGAAGCAAACAAAAGCCCAGTTCCACTCATGATTCTTTCCGACAGTGGACACACCCATGAAAATGAAGATAAGAGTCTCACTAACGCTGCTCAGCATCTTCATGAAATACTTTATGGTGGTGTAGGACTTTTGTGAAACATTCTCTTCCACATATTTGTTCATGGTCATAGCACAAGATGTAATCCTGAAGGAGCAAGATAAACTTTAATTCAGTTTCTTGATATTTTCATTGAGATTTCATTGAGATTCACACACCCTAGAGATGTCAAGATCTCAGAGACATGCTAAGACATACTTAAGAGGAAGGCAGCCTTTTAGTCCTGAAGTATCCTGGGGGCTGGATCATCCCTATCCCAGCTGTTACACTGTCAAACCACAATTTGAAAAGCTTAAAACAAATGGGCAATTATGTGGCCTGTGGGAAGCAACTTCATAAGTGGCAGAAAAGGCTCAGCATCCATAAGTAACCATGTGGATTGGGATCCCGTTAAACCTAAATCAACAGGACTAGGAGCATGCACTGCAGGGTCTTTGATTTTTGCTAAACAGTAAGTCACTTTTCCACACAGTAAAACTGTTGTTTAAAAACGTTTGCAATGCAGCGCTTGAGAGCGGTACTTCAGCAGAACTAAACAGACTTATTTGCTTATGTGCAAAACCTAAGTAACTCAGTTAATGTAAAAGAACCCAAAACTATATAAAATTTACGTCTTGTATTCTAATAGCATGGGCCCATCTGCAGAAACATGTATCTGTGGATCAGACCCAACCTGATGGAACTGATATTATTCTCCAAACTTGGGGGATGCCCCCAGGTTTACAGAAAAATCTTAAACTACAAACCACTGTTGAGACAGCTGAGTGGGGGGGGGGGCTGCTGCTGCCACTGCCATTGAAGCAACAAAGCAGCTGGGAGGGTGGTGGGATTGCCACAGTGGCACTCATTCTGCAAAAATGTCCCCCTTCAGTTTCTACTGCAGTGACTCTCTGGTTTGACACCTGCTTTTTTGCTGGTTTTTTCCCCTCTACTGGAAATAATGGATGATGGGTGCACCTTCTTTGGGGGACCATAGAATTATAATATAATAATATATAATAATAATAAATTTTATTTATATCCCGCCCTCCCCGCCTAGGCAGGCTCAGGGCGGCTAACAACATTTCAATAAGTTATACAATATAGGGTTTAAAACAATTAGGTTATACAGTAATATAAAATACAATCTAAAACAATATAAGATTATACAATAATTTAAAACAGAATTGGAACCCCTGGTCCAATCTTTTTGAAACTTGGGAGGTCTTTTGAATAGAAGCACCAAAAACTACACTGAAAAACTGGTGATGATCTCAAAAAACAACGCCCCCCTCTGACCCCTGGATAGATTCCCCATTATAGCCTATGGAGATCATTGACTGTAATAGCCCCCATACACTATAATGGAGCTGAAGGTATTTAAAGGTGTCACGGTCCCTTTCAATGTGTTTTGTGAAGCTGCGGCTTCACCCAAAACTGCATTTGATGGGAGTGCACTCTCTTTAAATGCCATTTAACTGTGGGTATCCTGTTTTACCAGATAATCCCAAAATTTGGGAGGATTATTCAGGATTGGCTGTGATCAATAGCCAAAAATACACCCCCTTCTATATTTGGCTGAAAGAATAGCCAATAAATACCAATAAGGTATTTTCCAGCTTCCCCCCACCTCTTGAATAGAGCCAAATGCACACCCCATGTGCAAATGAAGAACACACAAGGACTCAGAGGAGGCTGTTGCTGTGCCCAGTTGAGTCATGTAGCATCAAGGCATTCAGTAGCTGCCACCACACTTTGGTGAGATGCACAAACTGTATGAGCAACGGGCCTGATGGCTGCTGCTCGGTGTGGATCCAATGAGTCTCCAATCCAGGGCATGAGGGAGAAGGCAAAGATGGACTGAGAGGCCAAAAAGGTCTGAAAAGTGCCCTGCCCTCTCCTTCTGCCTCTTACTGAAAGAAACCAAACTTTGAATAATGATGTAATTGCCTAACAACTACCTTAATAACCACTGAGATCTTAGAAGGCTTTCATTTCTTTAAAGTACATGTGCTGCTTCTATTATTTTGGAGGATTCTAACCTCCCTTTTTTTTAAGATTTCACATTTTTAGCAAACCTGGAGCTTTTCTCAGGTTTGTAGTCTCTATATTTTAAGTATTCACCCAATGGGGCCATGTTGAGAATTGGATATACTGATAAACCATCTTACAACTGATGTATTGCTCAACTCCTATATGTGCATACCTGAATCTATGTAACTGATTATTCAGGGGCTGTAATTGTACAAATAATTGCTGGTAAGTTTGGGTCAAACAATATGTTACATTGGATGTGCATTATCAGATGGTTTTGAAGGTGCTTAGGTTTTTAAAATCCTGATCAGCAGCTGTTGTTGGCCCCAGCTAGATCAATGCCATAATCCTGTGCAAGTGAAGTGCCAATTCCTTTCCTCCTATGCCATTTTCCAAGTTGAAATTCACTTCCCCAGGCTGTCTTTGATTGTTTTCTCCCTCTATCAATGTTAAATTTCAGCCCACAAGGCAGTTACAATTAAAAAAAAATAACATGGAGAGAAGACTTAATTCCTCCCCTGCTCACTTCCACATGACTACACTTTGTGAGGTCTAGTCATAGATCTCCAATGTAAGTGTAATTTTGCCTTTAGCTACATAGCAGTAAATGCAGTTATAGAACTCTAGTGAGAGGCAAAGGGCAGGGCAAGAAGGGCAAGAAGAAGCTTAGAAAAAATGCAACAGAGATATGCAAGTCAGAGACAGCATTAGGAATATTCTCCTCCTCCCACCCTTTGCCTATTCCTTGCTCCAAATGGGCCCACAATAAGGAGGCTTCTCCTGAATTTAAAAAAGAGCTGGTGTCCCATGTGCTAATATGATTTATTTAGCCAGCCGACAATATTCCAAGATAAGAGGTGAAGATCTCTAGTTGAAGACTTTTTGGACAGTCAGTCCAGCTCTGTAATTTGGTCATGTAGTTTTTGAGAGTCTTGATATATACACCCATTGGTAGATGGAAAGCTGGATCGTGTAGAATTAGAGGCCAAATTGTCAGAGTTAAAGTTAGTCTGAAGAGCATGGTTGGAGATTATAGGAGTACAGGCTTCTTCTTGTTGATCTGACTTTGTTGGTAAGGTGTCCTGTGAAATTTCTATTTGATTATTGGGAATCCCTTGGATTCTCTTTTGGAATTCAGTCTGTTTTAATACAATATTTTCCCTCAATAGATCCAGTCTTTTTAGGATATCCTGTTGTTCTTGTGCTTGAAGTGATTGGAAGTGATCTCTGATATTATCTTCCAGAACATTAATTCCTGCTACTATGTCCATAGTTTCATCAAAATTATTAGGCGAGGAAGGGCAGTTGGTTGAATCAGTTGGCTCTTCCCTATTTGAATTATTGTTGTCGACCTTTGTAGTCAGGGGATAATTCTGTTGAGTTGGACACTTCTTGGGGTAGTAGTGGAGAGATCATCTCATTCTTAAAAACACAGGATAGGAAGACTCCCTTAGATGCCAGATAACCTTTAGATCGTAATAGAAGCTGAGGTATACATGTTGAATTAAATGATAATATCACCCTCTGAGTCTGAGCATTGCCATTCACAAGATCCACTTCTAGTAGATCAGTCTGGCTCATTTCCCTTGGAAACAATATTTTCAAACATTTCCTAGTTTGTTGCATAGAATTCCATGCAGGGCATCATCCTCTGTAGTTGCAAATAGTTAGGCAAATTTTATTTGGGGTGAGAAACAATTTGTAGGGTTTTATTAAGTTCTTACTCGGTGAAAAAGGCTTATCATATTTCTTTGGCTGTAATTCATTGGCAGATGGGATGCCCTGTTCCAAGGTGCTTCTTTTAAAAGTTAGCTGCTCAGTAATGTAGTCCATTTTATTATGAAGTAGTTTCAACTGGCTACAGATGCAGTCTACTGTTACAGCTGTTAAATGTGTTATATTAAAGAGTTCTCTGCAACCCACTTCAAGACAGTTGCTTTCAGCAGAATTTAGAGTTAATCTTGTCTGCGGCTTCCTCAGAGTTTGCATTTGTATTAATCTTGTCATGAGGGTCAGTAGACTTTTGTGTAAGTGAGGGCTGCTCAATAACATCCTCATTATCAAAATTAGCCAAAATCTCAAAACAATTAGATGTGAGCACTTGGGCTGAATAAAAGTCATATATTTTCAGTTGTTTAGCTTGTAATGGAGAATCTTCAGCTTCTCTCGGTCTTTTGGTAACGCCCATGTTAATTGGTAGACAGAGTATTGGAGGCAAGCCCAGAGAAGGATGGGGTAATTAAAAACAACTCTGCATCTCTCCCACGTTTAAACGACTTCAAATTCACTGTTATTAAAAGAAGAGCTTGCAAGGCAACTGAGGGGAAATAGTAGTAGTAAGTTCCTAAATAAGCAAAGCTCCCACTTGGTAGCCTTCCAGAGTCAGAGATGGTGAGGAGGCCAGCAAATATTCAGTTAAGCAGGGGAGGTTTGCATTCCTCAAAAACTCTGCTTACAGTTGAGAGAGTTAAGATGGAAAAGGTAAAATCCTCAAGGTTAAAACAAAACTTTAAAATTAAAAGAGGCTTATCATAGACTTATCATTATGGAGCCGTAGAACCGCAAGTCTGCCTCCCTGCAATGCTCCAGTAAAGTAAAGTATAATCGCTTTACCTCTCCTCTATTAGTCTCAGAAATTCCTGCCCATGACTCAGGTCATGAAAGCGAATGTACCAGTGAGGCAACCCACTGCAATCTAAGTCTTGCCCATAGTTCGTTCAGAGGGTCATGGGCTCAAACTCCATGTAATGTGTAACTAGGCCTTGATTTCAATGGATAAGCAGGGCTTTTTTTTAGCAGGAACGCGGTTCTGGCAGGCTTGGCATCGGGGGTGTGGCCTGATATGCAATTAAGTTCCCGCTGGGCTTTTTCTACAAAAAAGCCCTGTGTGACACAATGGTGATGTCACAGTGTGGCCTAATATGCAAATGAGTTCCTGCTGGGCTTTTTCTACAAAGAAGCCCTGTGGATAAGTGTGCATAATTTGTAAACCAAATTGTGGTCAGAGTATACAATAACAGAAAATGAAGTATATTAATAACCATACATTGTTCCATTCCCATCTCCTGTAGAGAAGCCAGATTTTTTTATTTCCTTGACAACATGGAAAGTGATTCCACATTTAGGACATACTTTCACTTCCTTTCTGGTAACTGGAAAGACATTGCACATGGCTATCTTTACCACCATGCCAGGGGGCAGCTATAAATAGTTAAGCATTCCTTTCTTGAAAAGAAATTGGCCTTGTGCAATTCAATATATAAAGATTTCACTTTTCACAAGATACCATTCCATGACTTAGGATGAACTATAAATAGATGTCTTATGTAAGAGGGAAAACCAAGCTTCCTGTTCTAATGTTGCATTCTCAGGTGTTTTCCATGGTCGCAAATGTCACTCACTGCCCACTAAAGCCAGATTCACACAGGATAGAGCCATGTTGCACACTGCATCCAAAAAAAAAAAAAGGTATGATACCAAGGGTGTACCTGTGACAAAGCCAAAGAGAATTCCTGACTATATGGCTCCCTGATTGTATCTGTAATACGCAACATGGTGGCCACTTGTAGAGTAACTCAGTGGAAGCTACTTCACTAGCAAAGCTGTTTAAGCCAGTTCCTGCAGTTTATGAGACAATATTTCATTTTAGAAAACAAAGAAAACAGACTGAACAATTCCACGATAAAGGCAGGTTGTGTTCTAGTTATGCCACAGAAGACAAACATGAAGTAGAATCTTGGGAAATTTACAGTTAAACTTTGCAGAATTCATGTGTGTTAACACAATGTTTCCAAAAGTGATGTCAGTCAATTTTCTTGCAATATATGTAATAATACTTAAAAAGGTAGGCAGCACATATATGAAGGCAGCCTGGAACACTGCAGTTGGGCTCCCATACAATCTTCCTTACAATGCTGACAAAATATATTCATAGATGTTTGGCAGGCAGTTCTGCTGGAGTTCCACTCTGAGAAATGGAGGGAGTATGACAGGAGAGGACAGCATCCCCTACCAACGCTCTCCAAGTGGTCTTTAAGTAACTTCCTTATGCTGCCCTTTAGTACAATTCTCTTGATTCTGGGAGAGCCCTGGGATGCCAGGCAGTTCCTGAAGTTTCCATAATCTCAACACCCACTTTCACAAGTTTTATGTTTGCAAAGAAATGCTGAAAACCAATAACAGCCTTGGGTGTCAGCAGCTGCAAGGTCATTAGGTCATCTACATATGCCATCTCACAAATGTGTGGCATTTGCCTATAAATACTTGAACAGTTACAGAGCAATCCTAAACAGAATGTCCCCTGTCTAAACCCATTGACTTAGATTGTTGTTGTTTAGGATTGCATTGTTAATGACAGTTACAGCAGCATAAAGCTACAAAATTGTGGATAATGCTGATCAGGGCTTTTTTTGTAGAAAAATCCCAGCAGGAACTTATTTGCGTATTAGGCCACAACCCCCGATGTCACCATGGTTTCACATAAGGCTTTCTTTACAAAAAAGCTCAGCAGGGACTTATTTGCAATTATTTGCACACCCTGACACCAAGCCAACCGGAACTGCATTCCTATGTGTTCCTGCTCAAAAAAAGCCCTGATGCTGATAGTGATCAGGAAAAAATAGTATGTTGTGCTTCCTTTAGTTCTTTTCAAATCTGGGGCTTTTCTTATATATGTAGAAAGAGCCATCTTGTCTGTTCATGCTCAAAGCTCCAGATTTAATTATCCAAAGATGGGGCTATGTTGAGAATTAGATATACTGAAAATCATTATACATGACTTCTGTTATCCTAGCAAATGTAAAATACTGCAAGTAATAATAACTTACTTGTTCACAGAAATGATAGCATTGACCCCATATTTATTTTGCCAGGTATCCTTTTTGGCCATGGTCCAACATGCTTAAGACCACTAATTTAACTGAATTACATATATCTAACTCAGACGGTGCTGGATTGTGGTGTATGAAATGTAATCATGTTCACTTTTCTAAATCTATATTTAAACCAGGAAATGGAATAAAAGTTTGATGACGGTATATCGCGGGGCTCACCTGAAATGAAAGTCACTCTGCACAAACAAGGCAGTTTCTGTCTCAAGACTGTTAAAAAAAAACTGGATCATTGGATACAGTCATCAAGTTACTTTGACCTACTATTTAACTTTACAAAGGTTTAGATGTGCTTCTCTGATCCGTTTTTCCCAAAGGAAAAAATGGCAAAGAAATTAGAGAGAGAAATTAAAAGCAAATAGTTTGAGAAGTTCTGTTTGTCCCATGCTAGAATTAATAGTGAATGCACAAAAAAGCTGAATTGACAAAAATACGGTAATTCTGCACTGATCACTTTCAATGATTTTTCAGTAAAAGTCAGCTGGTAAAGCTTTACATGCTGGATACAAGTTTGGGCCGTTTTGAATTTGCATACTAGTAGCAACAGCATGTCTTCCTGCCTTTCATAATACTATATACCCAATCCATATGCCAATAAGAACAATTGTTCGATTCTTTACAGACTCAGAGACCTTGGACTTGTGTGAAATAGCTGACTTATTATTTGAAAGATATTTGTACACAAGACATTTCTATGTTGAGATCAAGGATCAGAATTTGAACTAGTTTTTATGCTGTCAGAAAAGATCACCCTTGACGTATTTAGCAGCCTAGATACTTTTCATTCAAGCCATTTCTAAATTGTATATGGTGCAATCCTAAACAGAGTTACACCCTTCTAAACTCATTGTCTTTAATAGACTTAGATAGCTGCAACTCTGTTTAGGATTGCACTCTTAAAGTAATCCCCTGGCCAGGGATTTTTAATGTCTGTGTGTCAAGATACCCTGATTCTAGCTTAGGTATATATTCTGTGCTGCAGTTCAGTGATTGTGAGCAGGATATGTTATCCTGGAAATACTAGATGAAGAGTCCTGTTAATCCGCTGGACCAAAAAAACCATATTTGTAACTTTATTTATACCCCACCGTTGCCCCCTAAAGCAGACACAAAGCAGCTTATATTCCCCTCCTATCATCCATTTTATCTTCACTATAACCTTTGTGAGGTAGGTTAAGTTGAGAGTAAGTGGCTGGCCAAAGGTCATTTATGCCACATCCCAATTTTCCTTGTCATAATACACCAGAAAATTACGTCAAATGAAAAGATAAGGGGATTTATAGAATGAGAGACTTTTATGTAACCGGGACTCCTTTCACTGTAATGCAACTAAAAGAAAAATTGCAAGGAGGGTTAACAAATTGGTTTCTGCTATACCAACTACATTATTTAATTGTAAACCCTACAGCAAAGGTAACTATGACCAGAAAGTTGTTGAAATTTGACCAAATTCTAATGCAACATTTGACTAGTGCAAAAAGAGTAATCTCTAATTGAGATAGACTCGAGTACTTTGAATGATTTGAAATTAATATGGGAAAAAGATATTGGAACAAAGAATAAAATATTTGGAATAAGATATGGTTTGCTCAGACAAGGAAGATTCTGTCAATAATTCTCTGAAAGAACTCCTTGAAATTATTACATAGATGGTATCTTACGGCAGATAGCTATGGCTGAAAAATTAATGAACCAAAGCAGAACAATTAAAGACAAAAACAAAACTTCAGATTTCTTTGAAATGTGGCATGATTTTATTTTATACATAACTTAGAATAATACTCAATGCGTGTTTAAGCCCTTTCTCTTACATTTTACCTATATTTAACAAATCCTGAGCTTTCTATCAATGCTTCAATGCTAATTTGTTTAATTAGTTTTTTTAAAAAAACTTGGTGTTATACATTCATTGGAGTTTTTTTTTTATTTTGGGGAATAGAATGTCTTTTTTGTGCCTGTGTCCATATATTGGCTTTATGTTTTCTTTAAAACCAATAAAATTTAATATCTAAAAAAAAGGACATTCAGCAAGTTTCCATAGTGATTTGAACTGGAGCCTCCCACATCCAAGTCCAGCCCTCTAACCACTGTATCATACCGGCTCTCTAAACAGGATTTGTGGCATCAAACTAACAAATATATTGTGGCATCAGTTTTGATGGTCCAGAACCAATTCTGTCAGATAACAGAAAGCTACCTTTACTGACAGATTTTATATATACACACAGGGCTTTTTTTGAGCAGGAACATAGTTCCGACTGGCTAGGTGTTGCAGGGTGTGGCTTAAATTTTTTCTATAAAAAAAGTCCTGTGAGAAACAATGGTGATGTGGGTGTGGCCTAATATGCAAATAAGTTCCTGCTGGGCTTTTTCGGGGGGGAGCCCTGTATACACATATGTTTATGTACAAACAGAATGAGGACAGGGACATTCAGGAGGCCCTGCAATCCAATTCATATGTTAATATACAGAACACAAAACAAAATTCAGTCAAAATAAAAAAGGATCTTAACAGAGTGAGAGTGGATCACTTTCAGTCAGCATCCATCTCAGCCATGCTGACAGGCCTCTTCTGCTCAGTACTTCTCTAATCTAATAAACCCATGCCAACAACCAGCTTTTATGCTGGCCAGACTCAATATATTCCCCTCGTCTGTGACCTTTGACAGGTATATGTGTATCCCTTACGAGCAGTGATTCTGCAGGTGTGGTAGAGAACTTGATTCTTTAAGACACATTTTATTAGCTTGCCCGTTGCTGATTTCCCACCACCACCATTTGGTCAAACCACTTTTCTCAACCCCTAATTTTGCCATTAATAAACGGACAGAATTCTTGCTAGCTGACAAATGACTCTCAATCACCAAGCAGGTGGTGGAGTTCTTGGCTCTAGCAGTGAAAGAGAAAGGAACAAAAAGCAGTAGGGGTATCAGACATGGGACAACTTTGCTTTATCCTTCTGATTAAGACTTGACTGTAACTATGTTCTTCAAGTTGTCTGTACTAGAAAACTCATGAGGACTGTTTACTTCTATCTTGGCCTGTATTTTCTCTTCCCGCCCCCCCCCCCCCAGGTTTATGCCAATAAAGGTTGCCTTTAAAGTAAGTAAAGATCACTTTCACCTCCACTTACAGCTGCTGGAATGACCTTGGGTCAGCCACAGCTATCGCTAGGGTTGCCAATCTCCAGGTGGGGGCAGGGGATCCCCGGTTTGGAGACCCTCCCCCTGCTTCAGGGTCGTCAGAAAGCGGGGGGAGGGGAGGGAAATGTCTGCTGGGAACTCTATTATTCCCTATAGAGATTTATTCCCATAAAAAATCATGGAGAATTGATCCGCGGGTATCTGGGGCTCTGGGGAGGCTGTTTTTTGGGGTAGAGGCACCAAATTTTTAGAATAGCATCTAGTGCCTCTCCCCAAAAAACCCCCCCAGTTTCAAAATGATTGGACCAGGGGGTCCAATTCTATGAGCCCCCAAAGAAGGTGCCCCTATCCTTCATTATTTCCTATGGAAGGAAGGAATTGAAAAAGTGTGCCATCCCTTTAAATGTGGTGGCCAGAACTCCCTTTGGAGTTCAATTATGCTTGTCACAGCCTTGATCTTGGCTCCACCCCAATGTCTCCTGGCTCCACCCCCAAAGTCCCCAGATATTTGTTGAATTGGACTTGGCAACCCTAGCTATCACAGGAGTTGTCCTTGAAAGGGCAGCTGCTGTGAGAACCCTCTCAGCCCCACCCCCCTCACAGGGTGTCTGTTGTGGGGGGAGAAGATATAGAAGATTTTAAGCCGCTCTGAGTCTATGAATCAGAGAGAAGGGTGGGGTATAACTCTGCTGTCTTCTTCTACTTCTTCTTTGTACACACATTAAACTTTAATCCGCCTTGGGCATTGTGGAAAGGTGAAATAAAATATGTTAACTAAATAAGTAGGAAAATATGCTTACTGTGGTCAGAAAGCAACTACTTGTCCTCACAAAGACCAAGCCTGATAGTGATAAATTTGAATATAAATTCTAATTCTGCTCAAAATCTTCTTTTGGAAAAAAGAAAATAAGAAAGAGAAATAATTACAAATTAATTTTTGCTGTTGGCCACAGAGTGGCACTGCTTGTATCTCATCTATTTTAACTGGAGGACTGTATCAACAGAAATCAAAGGCAATGGATACTACTACATTCTGTATGTTTAGAGCACACTATTGAAAGTAGGTGGCTTTCTGTTTCATACACTGAATATGAGCAGAGTCTCTTTTCTCATGTGAGGCAGAAGTGAGAATCAGCTGTGCTACTTGATAAAATCAAGATAACAGGTTAGTATTAGGAACAGGGAGCCCACCAGATAATAATAATAATCATAATAATAAATTTTATTTGTGCATGTTGCACAATGCATGTTGGCCTCTACAAGTTTATAAACTAGATTATAAAGTATTATGAAATAGAAATGACCACAAAAAGCAACTGTTTTAAAAAGGATTCTTAATAGCTTAAAAGCTCTTTAAGTACCTAACCATATGTTGTAAATGACATCTGAATGTGAAACAGAAGGGCACTCGAACCAACACAAATGCTGTTAACAGAAGCCAAAAGAAGAGATGGGGCATTTCAAAATGGGGTCAGACTGGATTAGTATGTTACTGTATTTAGATGCATCTCTACAAAGAGGTTTACATAACCTTAGATTCATTAATGTGTTTTCTGTTTGTAGTTTTTCAATGTCCAATTTTATTTTCAGAATTTATATTCTGCTGCTCCCTCGATGTTACTTTTGCTGGAGTGAGCAACTCAGCATGCCTGAACATAGGGAAGCACCAGCGGCGTCACTAGGGCGGGGCCAAGGGGGCCATCGGCCCTCCCCCAGAGCATTCTCATTGGCCCCAGGCACTGACCCATGACCCCCCCCCCCAACAGGAAGGGGCTGGCCCTGAGACTAGAACGCTGCTGCTGTGTGTGGGCTGGCCGGGATTCTGAAACCGGGGCCGCACTGCCGCCGGCTCAGCTAAAAGCGTGTGGGTGAGTGGGGGAAACTTAAATGCTGCAAAACTGGTATCTTGGATTACGGGGGCTGGTCATGTGAGCAGAGGGTGGATGAGGGAGGGGCCATGTGAAGTGGGCGGGGTTGTGTGCGGAGGGGGTGACGCAGCCCTCCAAAAGGGGTGATGCCCAATGGGGGGGTGACTTGAATCAGTTACACCCCAGGGTGCAACCCACCCTAGTGACGCCTCTGGGAAGCACCACATCACTCTAAGTGTGTATAGGTGTTATCTGATTGAATGGGATGCCTCTCTTTGTCTTAACTGAGGAGCTGCCCTCTGATCCCTCCTTTCTCTTTTTCTGTATCCTCACTTTCTTTGCACATGGCCTTCCATGGAGAAATATGACTTTGCAGGTCTCTCTTGTAGATGCAACGCCCTTATATTCTCACACGCATGACACCGGACAAGATGGCCAATTTGTGATAGAGGAAGTACTTTTTAGATTAGGCTTCCTTTCCTTCTTTTGACTGCAACCTGAACGTGAACTGGATCTACCTGAATAAATGTAAGTTTGCCTTTTCTGCAATATACTTTTTGGGAAATTTATTTACCTCACTCAGTATCATGCTTCTTTGGGCAACCTCTGCTATATTAACCAATTGTCTCATTATTTTTAAACTGCTACAAGTTTCTATTCCTGTCACTCAGTACAACTGACTTTCAAATATTTTAAGATGTAGTTAACATATAGTGTGACTCAGGGCTTTTTTTGTAGCAGGAACTCCTTTGCATATTAGGCCAGAGCCTTCTGATGTAGTCAATCCTCTTGGAGCTTACAGTAGGCCCTGTGTTAAGAGCCCTGTAAATTCTTGGAGGATTGGCTATATCAGAGGGGTGTGGCCTAATATGCAAAGGAGTTCCTGCTACAAAAAAAAAGCTCTGGTGTTGCTATTAGAGGTATCAACATAATAAGGCCTTTCACACACTACATTTTCAAAAAGCAGTGGGAGAACATTTTAATCTTCCAGGTCATTCCAGCACTGACCTAAGAGTGGCAGTCCTCAAACAAAGAAAATTTTAAGATAAAATTACAATACAAATTGCTGAAACCAAGTTCATTCACAAGTACAGAACAATGCACTCACCCCCCACCCCACCCCACAAGGGCTGAACAGAGTATATCTCACTACAGATGCTAATTTTCTGTCTCCAAACATTTTCCTTCTGCTCTAATCAAGCTGATTACAACATGCAAAAGTACCTTTGCATTCTTTACAAGCATTCTTTATCTCCCCTTCCACCTGGGATATGAAGACTCAGAGATGTCCATTCCTACTCCCTCCAGGCAAATTTGTTAATGGCCAAGTGCAGAAGGTTGCTGACTAGGTGGATCACTGGTCTGATCTAGGAGGGCTTTTCTTAAGTTCTTACCAGTCTGTGAAAACCCCACATAATGCTATATGTTACAACTTTACTTATTTACTGGAGAAGAGACAATCCTAATTTAGGCCATAATTATTCCTATTTTGGAGTGTTCCTTAAAAAAAATTAGGCTATACTTTTCTTCAGTTCAAATAATTGTCATCCTAATTAAGAGTAGGATCCTGCCATCTTGTTCATTTCCTCTCGCTTTTACTGCCACAGTCCCCAATGCCTTTTGAGTATGTTGGTTCCATGACCAGCAGAGCCATTTTGGTGGTCAAAGGGGACTTTGGTCACACTTCTTTATCAGCTAAAGCAGCTGGTTTATTAAAACCCAAATGTCTTATGCCAACCAAAAAGACTGATTTAATATTTCATCAGTTTTCATGGACTACAGACCTTAGGCAAATGCATGAAGTGCTCACCTATGGGTTGACTGAGATAGCATAAGTAGACAAAAGGAAGGAAGTAGCTGGTTGAATGTGGTAGTTTGTTTGTTTTTTTACAGAGTGAGAACAAATGGTCTGACAATGCAATGTATTTGGAGCATCACTTTATTGTGTGGCATTTATATGTCTGTTTTGCTGCAACAGACTAAAATAGCTTTTCCTCAAAAACTATTAACAGTATTTATACCATTGTTCATAACAGGGGTCCCCAACCCCCAGGCCATGGACCGCTACTGGGCCGCAACCTGTCCAAAACCAGGCTGCAAAGCCTGGCAGCACCCCCCCCCCCACCGCCACGATGGAGTTTAGCTCCGTCGCCCCCCTGCCGCTGCCAAATTTGTTGCCCCCACCCTGCTGGCCTTGGGGCCACGATGGGCGGTTTGGCCCTGGTGCCAGTCCCCGGTACCAAGAAGTTTGGGGACTACTGGTTTATAACATTCAGGGAGTTTTACGTGCAGTGTATTATGATCCTTACAACTAGCTGGCAGGGATGAAATTGGCATTCCCTGGAGGCAGATGGGACAGCAGAGGCTAAGATTGGCTTGCCTGAGCAGGCCTAGTGTATTCATGGCTGACTGATCCAGTGACTTCCTGATCCAAGCTCTGTCTATCAGTGACCACACTAGACCAACATCCACAACTGCCCATACTACTGGATACACTAGAGAGAAGAACATGCAGTAATCTGAATAAGAAAGAGGCATTCAGTCAAAAATCCTTGGTATGAAAAATAAGTAAGCATACAAGATTTTAACTATTTTCATTTGTGAAATAGTACACTATATGTGAACTAAAATTCAGATTACATGAGTAAAGATTGGTGGTTTATGAGGAACAATGATCCCATTCTCACAACCTGAGTTCCTTCTTTGCAGCACCCTTCCAGCCTTCTGACAGAGATATAAAGACTCAGGAATCTCCATTCTTACTTGGATTTGACAAACAGACCTTTGACTTTCAAAAGCTCATACCCTCATAATCTTGTTAGTGTCTAAGGTGCTACTGGACTCACTCTCACAGGGCTTCATCCTCAGTATTAGAGCTGGAATGCCGGTGCAAGGCTGGTGCCCCAGGCAAGAAGCCACCCCCACCCAGCCGCCCGCAGCTTTCCTCCCCAGCAACATAGCATGGTTCTGGAACCTCAGAGTGTGCCCGCCATCACTCTGCCTCCTGGCTTCTGTAAGCTTCCGGAAGCTTCCAGAAGCCAGTAGACAGGGCAGTGGTGGCCTAATGGCAGTGAGCTCTGAAGTGCAGAAGACATGACATGCCGCCGAGCTCTCCTACTTCCCTCATCACAGAGGTAAGGGGGAGGGCCCAACTCAGCACACCCCTCTCTGGGCCATGCCCCGGGCAGCCACCTAAAGCTGCCTAATGGATGCGCTGGCCCTGTTCATCCTTAATACAGTTAATTCACTTACAGTGTAATCCTAAACAGAATCACATCCTTTTAATTCCAATGAAGTAAACAACCATGGAAAAGTAAAGCTCTGTTTATAACTGCACTGTTAATGCGTTGGACTGAAAGTCTCTCCCTTCAAGAAGGACCACTGAAATAAAGTAACTACCAAAAAACCCAAAGATTAATTTAAAGATGAACAGTGCCAGACACTGTTCATCTTAAAGGTCATAATCCACCTGTGCTATTCTTAGCATAATATAGTTTAATGTATACTTACGCCATAATGCCTGAGAGATGAAACATTTCAGCTGTTACATATGACAGGTAGCTATATAAGAAGACAAACAGTGGCTCAATCACCCGGACTTTATAGGTGTAGCGAGTAGTAAAAGCTGCTACGAATCCCAGAACAATTCCAATCAAAACTCCACCAATCCCAACTACAAAGAAATTAGCAATTCCTGCAAATACATCAATGGGCTTGATTGTATGCATCTGGCAGAAAGACTTGAACAAGTTGTACAAGACCTAAGAAGGAAAAAAGTTAACATTTTAGAAACCTTGTCAACACATCTCTCTGTTATCTTAGTTGAAAAATATAGAATAATTATATTAGAGCACTTCATATAATAAAAGGGTTAGAAACAATACTACAATACTTTTTAAAAGATGGGAAAGACATGAAGCATATATTTTAATTCCAATTGATTTATGTTAAGTATACACTTTTTTGCTGCAATGGGATTTAATACTGCTTAACTTTGAATGACCTCAGTAAAGGAAAACATTACATTTTGGTAGAATAATGAAAATAGTCTGATCTGTCTTTCTCTCTCTCTTGCTCAGCAAAAAGATACTTTTAAAAAAGATTCTTCCAGATATAATATCCACATATTACATGTGTCATGTTTCTTTTTGTGTAACATTTATATTCTTTCCTTGATGTTTAAGCATCTGGGTATGAAGCCAGACATAGTAATTTTTTTAAAAAAAAATTGTTGTACATATATTGTCTGCTATTTTCTCTTTACATCTACAGTGTTCATTGAGGAAATTACAGTTTGCCCTTTGAAATAGGTTTTTGCTGCTGAATAATGAATTTAAACATATCACAACAAGCTGTTCATGATGCCTGAATTCCCACGGTTTGCATTGGTTAAAGAGCTTTTTTGGTAGGAAAAGCCTAGCAGGGACTAATTTGCATATTAGATCACACCCCCTGATGTTGCCATTGTTTCACACAGGAACTTATTTGTATATTAGGCCACATCCCCTGACACCAAGCCAGCCGGAACTGCATTCCTGTCCATTCCTGCTCAAAAAAGGACCTGGGTAAAAGATATCCTAAATATTCATTATTTTATTTAAAACCATCAAAATGGATGTCACTTTTTTTCTCATCCCAGAAGTTATACCCTGTTCACATAACCTACAATGCAACCCTAAAGATTTACACCCTTCTAAACCCATTGACTTCATCTGTCAAGTCACAGCTGATTTATGGTGACCATGTAGGGTTTTCAAGACAAGATATGTTCAGAGGTGGTTTGCCATTGCCTACCTCCACATCATGATCTTGGCATTCCTTGGTGGTCTCCCTTAAATACTGGCCAGGGCTGATTCTGCTTAGCTTCCAAGATCTGATGAGATTGGGCTAGCCTGGGCTATTCAGGTCAAGGCTCAATGGACCTAGAAGTGTGTGATTCTGTTTTTTCCTTTATCATCTAAAACATATTTTTGCCTCTCTCTCCATCCATGAACAAATGGAGCTTTCCCATACGAAGTAAGAGCATTGGTCTATTAAGGTCAATATTGCCTACTACAGAACTGTCTACCCTGACTGCTAGCGGCTCTCTGGGCTTCAGGCAGAAGTCTTTCACATCATCTTCAATGTGATCTTTTTACATGGAGATATAGGGGATTGAACCCAGGGCCTCCTAAATGCAAAGCAATGCTCTGCCACAGCCTTGTTGTGCTTAACATCTATCCTGATACAAAGTTCTAGAGAACTCAAAAACTGGAACACTATTGTGTGATATGGATATTTTGGTTGGTCCAGGCAGAAGGTATCTTTTGGATTATATTTTGGATCACTGTGGCCATCTGCAATTGCAACCGATCATCCCTTAAACAATATCAGCTTTTTTGTATGAGAACATATCTTTTCTTTTGCTCTCGCAAATACCAACTTTTCTATTAAAATAAAGATGCATTCAGACATTATCACAAGCTGCTATTGAATTCCAGTTGTGTACAAACACAGTTTTTTGCTGCCCTCCTGTTTGCCACTTGCTACTTCAGTTTCCCTTTTAAGTTCAGAGCTTGATGCAAAACTTCCCAGTTTCACCAGGCTCCAATACATCATGATATCCACATTTTAATCCTCCATGTCATGTGAAATAAACTAGCTTCAATTCACCAAGGACTGCATTCAGGCAAACTGTGCTTGGCCATGAGCAGAGTTTAATTGCAGCTTGCTGTGATGTCTGAATACAACATGTTCCTTAGACATTTCCACCACAGTGACTTGTAATATTGCACAGCGGCTAAGAGTTGGAAGTCCTGAATTCAGATTCTTTGAATCTGCCATGGAGAGTCACTAGACAACTTAAATAAGCCACTTTCTTTCCGTGTCGGCCCATCAATTCCAATATGTTAACAATATGACTGACCTACAAGATTTCTGTAAGGATTGCAATGCAAGAACATATCTGAAACACTCTGAGCACACTCAGTCACTATATAAACACCAAAGAATAAATCAAGTCAAGTCAAGGATTGTAATAATGGAATATCTATATACAATACTTTTGGAAATGGGGGGGGGGGTTCAGATTTTCCCCCATGGTTTTAGCATTTCTGAAAATTTTACATCTGTAAGCACATCACAGACATATATAATATTTTCAAGGATATGTTTATTTTTTTACTGTGATTAATTTTGTACCTGAAATTAGTATGACATAGTGTGTTTTATGATAATACATGATTGAAGAATTCAACACAATATTAAAATATGTTAGTAGGCCAACTGCAACTGTATTAGACTGTTTCAGATAATACAATTTCTTTTCTGCTTTCAGTTTTTCTCCCTACCTCTCAGATTACAGAAGCTAAAGTACAATGGTTTGCAGTTGTCTCTGTTTTTAGAAAATGAAAGCATTTATACTAACATGTCAAACAGTACAATTTAATGTGCTCAAAAAATTCTAAATGTTGTATTTCTTATTAAAAAAGCAATATAAGATTAGGTTTGATAAGAAAGCAAGTACTGTGTATATTGCTATTTTCCCCTAACATTTCTGTTTCAGCATGCAACAATTTCCATTTCTACACACCAGGAGAGAGAAAGAGACAAACTTATAAACCAATGGGAAAAATCAAACACACAGCCACACTGTTGTTTTTACAGGCAGCCAGCACAATGATGATCATACATTTGATCTAAATGATAGAACCAGACCCAGGGAAGGATGCAGTATTCGGTTACCTAAATACACTTAGTTGGGGATAACTATGCAAAATTGAAACTGAAGGCATTTATAAGTCCATGAAACACCTTCAGATGAGATTTAAATCAGAAGAAACCAAACTTGTAAACACTGCATTTCCACCTCACATTAAGCCAGCGTGCTGTCATTGTTTCCATTCCCCAGGCAATTCTTGTTCCTTTCACATTCTTGTTCCTTCAGTGCACCAAATTCAGGGTCTCTTAAACTGCACAGAAGGGAAGAAACCAACTATTCTCTAGACCAATGACTTCTGGGAAGTCCTACGTTCAAGGAACCCTTTCTAAATAAATGTCTCTGCCTTAGTTCTGAAGAATAGTTCCCTCAGGTAGCTAGGTCCCTTCTTCATCACGACAGGGGGATTTTGGGGGCATTCCAGGGGTGGGCAGGATGTCATACACAACGTCCCTGATGTGATGATGTCACCTGGAAGTGATGTCATTGTGTCAGCGCTGTCGGAGACAACACTCTGGTTTGGGGCAAAACTATGGTTTTTAGGGTTTCAAAACCATTCAGACCTGTTTTAGTATTCAACCGGCCTTCTTAGGCTGGGGGCCGTCCATTGCCTCCCCTGCTGGAGGACAGACAATGGTCTGTTCTGGACTGCTGGGGGCATGGGCAGCCTTATATAGGCTGGCCCAGCCCCTGTGGTGCAGTTTGCTATAAGAGTTTGTCGGGAAAAGCAGCACTGCTGGCGATCAGCTGTTTGGCTGGTGCGTCCAGCCGTGCTTGCTTGCTGAAGCGTCGGAGCGAGCGGCGAGGGACTTCCCAGGGCCGGAGGCGTCGGGGGCTTGCGTGGAGGAGCGGAACAAGCGGTTTGGCTTGGTGGCGGCTGCTCCGGACCGTTGCTCGTTCGGTCGGGGCAGCCGGTTTCCATCTGGCTCAGTCACGTTTCCACCACCCCCAGCCCTGTTGGTCTTAAAGCGTTGGGCTCTGGCGTTGCAGGGCCGGTGGCCTCTTCGTCGCTGGGTTTAGTTGCCAGTGGTGCCGTTGCCTGTTTGCCCCCCCCCATCTCCCAGACGGGCGTGGCTGCTGGTCTTTCGGCGGAACGCCCTCATTGTTGGCTGGAGGGCCACTGCAAGTTACAGGGAAGGCGTGCAAGTAGCTAGGAGGTGAAGAACCCCCCCCCTTCCTGTTTTTCCTGGCAAGTATATTAGCCCTGTAGCCCACGTTGAAGCATCGGGAGCACTTTTCTGGGCAGTGAGGACCAGGCCGGTTGGCTTTGGGAGAGCTAGGCTCGTCGGCCTTTGGGGGAGTGGTTGGTGCCCTTTGGAGGGTGGAGTCACAGTTTTCATTTGTTGTTATAGGAGGGGAGAAGCATTTCAATTGCTATGGGGCCTAAAAAAGGGCAAGGCAATTCAAGGGGAAAACAACCTGCAAAGAAGCCTGTGAAGAGGCCCACTCCCGCAGAGCCTCCAGCGGAGGATTGGGATGCTGCTGCTACGTGTCAGGCCATTTTTGACCGCTTAGCGGTTTTGGAGGGTGAAAAAGGGGTGGCTGGCCCTTCGCGGAGGCTCACAGGTCTTACGGGATCTGGCAGGGCCGTCACGATTGCTTTTCAGAAGGAGGTTCTTGCACGTCTTTCTGCCTTGCAGGGCAGATGCGGGGCCGGCAGAGGAGGAACACAGGGAGGAGCCGGAAGAGGTTGTCATAGTCCCGCAGGATTGTGATGGTAGGTTACCCAATCAGCAAAAGGGGAAGGTTTGGCCGCGGGGCCCTTGGGGCCCGATTGTTGGACCTGGCACGGGATCAACAGTGCCGCCCCATTTGATGGGTTCCCCTTACATAGGTGGAGGCCCGTCAACGAGCCAGCAGGCAATGGCAAGATGGCAATCCATTCCACCATCTATTACAGGGCAGAGCGGGGTTTGGTCACCTTGGTCTCCTTCCCCAACATTGGCAGGACAGTCAGGTAATGTAGCAGGGGTCGGGCATCCCATAGCTGGGGGGGTTCTCCCATGGGGTATGCAGCAACCTTTGTCGGTATCTTCACCCTGGTCTCCGCAGCAGTGGGGGTGTTGGGGGTTCCCCCCGCATCCCCCAGTTCCATATAGTTCAGTGGCTTTTCATGCCATCCTGTTTTGGGATCCAGCTATGCCACTGGGAGACCACCTCACTGCGGCAACCAGAGAGAAGATCTTGAAAGGTGAATACGTAGACGTATTCAGTTTGTTATATAGGGAGCTGGAAAAGAAACCCAAGAAAGAGATGGATGAAAAGGACAAGAAAAAACTGAAAAAACGAAGGTAGATAGGTCATGGTCGAACTGGTTGCTGGGATTTTTAATATATGCGGGAGTTATTGCTAAGGTGCAGCCTTGGCGGGCGGCCCCGCTCTTCCAGTATTGCGATATTATTTATTGCGCTTACAATGATTTTGTTGGTGGGCCGTGGCTTCAATACGATGAAGCGTTCCGGATGCGGGCAGCCGTTAACCCAGGGTTACCGCGGGACCAGATCAACCAGCAGCTTTGGCTGCAACTCATGGCTCCTGCAAAACCCAATTTGGGGGACAGATCGGACAGCGGTCATCTTGTTCAAAAAACGGCTCAATCTGCTGGTGCCCGCGTTACCGCGGGGCAGTCGGTTCAACCTCGGCTGCTTTGCTGGGAAAGCCTGCCGATATAAGCATGAATGTCCGCTATGCGGGGGCCCCCATGCCTTCACAGCATGCAATAGATCAAAACCAAAGGGAGGCTTCAAGCGGCCCAGGGGCTCTAATCAATAAGCTGGAAAAGGGCCCCATCCCCATCAAAATGACGGTTCTTAGAGATTTGTTATTGGATTATCCACGTCGTGAGGATAAGCGTTTTTTGTTAGAGGGGTTTGCCCTGGGTTTTAGGATCCCTTATCAGGGTCCGCGGGCCTCATTTTCATGTTCCAATTTAAGGTCGGTAAAACGTTTGGAGCATGTTGTGAGGGACAAAATAAGGAGGGAATGTGCATAAGGGCGAGTTTTGGGTCCCTTCGTGGCGCCTCCCATGCCTAATTTACGGGTCTCCCCTTTAGGGGTGGTGCCTAAAAAGGCGGCTGGTGACTTCCGGTTGATTCACCACCTATCATACCCGAGGTGCCAGTCTATTAACGACGCCATTCCTGTTGAGTTATGTTCGATTAAGTATACCTCTTTTGGTCGGGCAGTGCGAATTGTGCGTTGCTGCGGGGTGGGCGCGGAGCTCGCAAAGTGCGACATTAAGTCAGCCTTTCGCTTGCTTCCCGTGCCCCGGATGATTTTGAATTGTTGGGTTTTTGTTTTGAAGGGGGGTTTTATATGGACCGCGCTCTGCCCATGGGGTGTTCTGTGTCGTGAGCCGCTTTCGAGCGGTTTAGTACGTTCTTGGAATGGGCATTGCAGTTTAGGACGGGGGTGCGTGACACGGCGCATTACCTTGACGATTTTCTTTTTGTCTGCCCAGCGGGCTCTGGACAATGCGCCCATTTGCTCAGGTCTTTTGAGCGGTTGGCCGAGGAGCTGGGTTTACCTTTGGCTGGTGAAAAGACGGAAGGCCCTACGACAGTTTTGACGTTTTTGGGGATAGAGTTCAACACCATGCAGCAGTGTTCACGGCTGCCGCTCGACAAGTTAAGGACGCTGCATGAGAAGGTGGCGGCGGTTAAAGGAAAGCGAAAAGTCACGCTGCTGCAGCTTCAACAGTTGGTTGGCCACTTGAACTTTGCATGTAAGGTGGTGGCTCCGGGAAGAGCGTTTTTGCAGCAGTTTTGTGAAGGCATGACGTCTTTGCGTGTGCCCCATCATTTTACCCGGGTTACCAGCGGCATGCACAGCGACCTCAAGGTTTGGGAGACCTTTTTGACGGACTTCAACGGTACATCCTTTTGGCAGGGAGTAATGCAGCTGGAGGCTGAATTACAGATTGTTTCTGACGCAGCCGGTGCCACCGGCTTTGGGGTGTATTTCCGGGGGCAGTGGTGTGCTGAACCGTAGCCAGCGGAGTGGTTATCCTCCAATTTAATTCGTAATCTGACATTTCTGGAGTTTTTTCCTATTGTAGTTGCAGTTTTTATTTGGGGACATGGCCTTGTTAACCACACAGTGCACTTCTGGTGTGACAACATGGCGGTTGTTCATGTTGTCAACAATCTGACTTCCCGGTCTCCGCCGGTCATGCGGTTGGTCAGGGCATTCATGTTACGTTACCTTGAGTTGAATGTTTTGTTTTTAGCCCGGCACGTACCCGGCATCAGTAATGGCGTGGCGGACACTCTGTGTCGCCAACAGATGGTGAGTTTCCAGCAGCTAGCCCCAGAGACCGACCCTCTTCCAGTACGTTTACCGGCAGAGCTGTGGCGAATTGGAGGGACGAAGTTAGCCGGGCGATTCGACTCGCTACAGCACCTAGCACAAGAAAGTCGTATGACTGGGCAGCGAGTCGGTTTTCTGTTTTTTGTGGGGACCTTGGACTTACGGAGGTTTGGCTGGTTCCGGTCGAGCATCTGCTGCAGTTTTGCGTGTGGCAAAAGGAGAGAGGTCTCTCCGTCAAATCTATTAAGGTGCAGCTAGCTGGCTTGTCTTTTATTAGTAAGGCGCGAGGACACCCGGAATTGACAAGGGATTTTCGGATCTCAAAGATGTTGGAGGAGTGGTCTCGGGAGGCCGGGCGCCAGGTTGACAGTAGGCGCCCTATTTCTCCCTCAATACTCCGAGGGCTTCATGCCACTTGGGCATTAGTTTGCACAAGAGCAAGAGCTATTTCATGTAGCTGCATTGACAGCCTTTTTTGGGGCGTCAAGAGTGTCCGAGTTAGCGGCACTCTCTCGTAATGACGCCTCAGGTAGGGCCCTGCAGGTTGGGGACATTAAGTTTGAAAATGGGCAGGCGGTCATTCGTGTCCGTCGGTCCAAGACTGATCAGGGTTAGAAGTGTTGCACAATTATTTTGGGCCCTTGTTCTGACAAGGAGTTATGTCCGGTACGTGCTCTGGCGCAATATTTGGAAAGCGTGGGCCAGCGCCAGGCCTCCTGTTTTGTCACAAGGACTCATCCCCGTTGTCCAAATTTCAATTCTGGACTGTTACCAGTCGGGCCCTGGAAAAATTGGGTTTGGGGGGTGCAATGTTTGGCACTCATTCCTTTCGTATAGGCGCTGCATCTACGGCGGCAGCAATGGGCTATGAGGGTGAAGTTATTTGCCGGGTGGGCCGTTGGAGGTCCAGGGCTTTTCGGACTTATATACAGCCACTGCAGCCTTGTTAGGGGGCAGTGTTTTTGGTTCCTCCTAAGATGCTTTATTGTTCATTATGCAGTTGTGTTCTAATGGTTTTCTCTTTTGTAGGTGCTGTGGCTGGCCTGGAAAGGAGGAGGATCCTCATTTGCGGCCACAGTATTGTTTTCTGGGCGAAACATCAGGCCCGTCGGACGCCGGCTGGATTCCAGTTGGGCCTGAGTGAGCGGGCCGTAATTGAATGGCAAGGACGATGGGGCATGAAGTGGGCGGGACTCCTTTCACTTTTGTTCAAGGAAAGGAGTGTCCTAGTGCCGCATATTTTGGTGATTCACCGGGGAGAATGATTTGGGCTTACTTAAGGGTAAGGCCCTATCACTTCAGGCCCGGGATGATATCACCTTGATTAGGAAGAGATGGCCGGTTATCCTTGTCCTGTGGTCGGCCATGTTGCCGCGCTGCAAGTGACAGGCGGCTTGGGACCCAGCAGGCTTAGAGCGGGCCAGGAGGAAGGCTAACAGAGCCTTATGTATTCCTATGGAATCGGGGCTGGGAATTTATGTACCCCACCTGTCCATCAGAGCCAGCTGTGCGGACTTGTACCGGCTTGACGGGGTGCATCTTTCAATAAAGGGCAATGAGGCCTTTTTGGCCGAGTTACGGCAGGGGCTTGAACGTGTTCTTGTTTAGGTGGGGACAGTGGCCTAAGCGGAGGCTTGGCTCTGTCTGTGGCAGTTTACTTTTGGGAACATGTTCTTTTGGGTTATTGGTGAGCTCCCATGGCAACACACCGTTGGGGTGTAGGGCATCCCCAGGGTGACCTAAGCTGTACGGCACAGGTTGGCTCCAGGGAGCCTCAGGATCCCATCACATCGAGTTGTCCACAACCCAGGCGGTATGGCTTGGGTGGGGGTGGAGCTTCGTGAATGGGATCTTGTGCCTGGCCGGCCGGGTTTGAGCCATTGAGTCGGCTCGCACCCGGGGCACGGGGGGCTCGACCAGTTTAAGGGTCAAGGAGGTGGTCGGGTTGACCCCTGGCTTGACCTGGCCCTATATGTTTTTCCCACTGCCATTAAGTTTAAATAAAGTGGCCCTTTATTCCACATTGTTGTCTGTCTCGTTATTCCGAATGGGGGGGGCAATTCGGCCCCACCCAGCCAGGAGGCCAACCGGCCTCCTTAGGCTGGGGGCCATCCATTGCTTCCCCTGGTGGAGGAGAGACAATGGTCTGTTCTGGACTGCTGGGGGCGTGGACAGCCTTATATAGGCTGGCCCAGCCCCTGTGGTGTAGTTCACTGTAGGAGTTTGTCAGCCCGCCCATCATTCAGTGCAGGCATAGGCTGGTCGCCTGATTATGGGGCCAGGTAGGAATTTTTCGCTTCCGAACATATTGGCCCAGTTCGGGAGTGTTTTCGCCTACCTTGCATTGTGGACGGTGCGTTGGCATTTGGCTGGGGCGGTGCTGTTAGTTGGCTGGTCACTGGCGGTTTACTTTCGGGAACATGTTCTTTTGGGGTATTGGTGAGCTCCCATGGCAACGCACCATTGGGGTGTAGGGCGTCCCTGGGGTGACCTAAGCTGTACGGCACAGGTTGGCTCCAGGGAGCCTCAGGATCCCGTCACTTCGAGTTGTCCACAACCCAGGCGGTATGGCTTGGGTGGGGGTGGAGCTTCGTGAACAGGATCTTGTGCTTGGCCGGCCGGGTTTGAGCCGTTGAGTCGGCTTGAACCTGGGGCATGGGGGCTTGCCCAGTTTAAGGGTCAAGGAGGTGGTCGGGTTGACCCCTGGCTTGACCTGGCTCCTATATGTTTTTCCCACTGCCGTTAAGTTTAAATAAAGTGGCCCTTTATTCCACATTGTTGTCTGTCTCGTTATTACGAATGGGGGGGGGGGGCAATGGATTTTATCTTTTCAAACAAAGCTGCTTGCATCCAGTTAACAAAGCATAGTTGAGCCCTTTTTGAGCAAAACTGCTTTCTTCCGTTTTACCTCTTCACTGGGCCTTTGAATTGCTGTCCATAGTGCTTCCTACAACTTTCCCCCACCACACCCTTTTTTGCGGTGTGATCTTCCACAAACTTTTTTTAGCATTCTAAGTTGAGCACTAAACCAGTATAGCACTTCAGTACTACTGAGGTGCCCTGGCACTACTGTATTGGCCTAGCACTCTATCGCTCAACTTAGAATGATTTAAAAACCTTCAAGGAAGACTGATCATGCAGCAAAAAAACCAGTGGGAAGTGGCACTGTTTGAAATAGTAAAATTGCTTCAGAGACAGCTCATTAATGAAATGGAATTTACTGTATGAAACCTCTGTCCCTGCATAATTTTACTCAGAACTGGGCCAACAACAGATAGCATGCAGTTTAAAAAGGTAATGTGAAAGGGGCCAGAGTCACCTCTCCACTGTAGTAACACACTGCAAAAAAAGACCAAGAATGGTGTGCAATAAATATTTCAGGAAGTGATGTCAGCCTCCAGATGGGACCTGGGAATCCCAGCTGATCTCCAGACTGCAGAGATCAGTTCCCCTGGAGAAAATGAATGCTTTGGAGGGTAGACCCTGTGGCATTGCATCCCACCAAGGTCTCTGTCCTCCCCAGGTTCTATCCCCAAATCTCCAGGAATTTCCCAATGTAGATAAGGAAACCTCAGGGCTTTTTTGGTAGAAAAAGCCTAGCAGGAACTCATTTGCATATTAGGCCACACCACTAACAGCAAGCCAGCCAGAACTGTATTCCTTTGTGTTCTTGCTCAAAAAAAGTCCTGGGTAACCCTATCCCACATTCCCTGCCGGTAGCCAGGGGGGATCTGGCAACCCTACTTTCAGCAACACGTCAGCCATTATGTATTGTCTCACTGACAAACGCCAGTTTGGTGTAGTGGTTAAGTGTGCGGACTCTTATCTGGGAGAACCGGGTTTGATTCCCCACTCCTCCACTTGCACCTGCTGGCATGGCCTTGGGTCAGCCATAGCTTTGACAGAGGTTGTCCTTGAAAGGGCAGCTGCTGTGAGAGCCCTCTCCAGCCCCACCCACCTCACAGGGTGTCTGTTGTGGGGGAGAAAGGTAAAGGAGATTGTGAGCCGCTCTGAGACTCTTCGGAGTGGAGGGCGGGATATAAATCCAATATCTTCTTCTTCTTCTTTTTCTTCTTCTTCTTCTTCTTAAACTGAAAGTAACCCCAAACAAAAATGCCATACTTATACCAAATGGAAAGGCTCAATTAACCAGCAAGGAGCCATTTCCTAAGTGGTATATGTGTAATATACTCTGAGTTAGGAATTATTTGGAGATTTGGAGCCTAAGGAGGGTGTGGTTTAAGAAGGGGAGGGATTTCACTGAGGTATAATTCCATAGAGTTCATCTCTGAAAGCAACTGTTTTATCCAGGTGAACTGAACTCTGACACTTGGAGTTCAATTGTAATCCCAAGAGATCTCTAGCTACCACCTAGAGGCTGGCAATACTATCTTCATGATCCATTGCCATTCCATATTAGCTAATTTGTCAACCACAGTTTGCAGTAATAGTGGCTATAGAGATTTCTGAATTTAAAAATCACAATTTGAGACACTATCTGTGCCTCTCAGTCACTTGGCCTCAACAATGCAAGTTCACGACAGATGAGAGCTCTGTTTTGAAGCCAAGAAGATCCAAGATACATACAGGGCGTTTTCGCACTGACCTTAATCGGCAGCGAAGCCCCTCTTCACCGCGCAGGATCTGCGCGGATTTCGCACTAATTGCCATGGAGCACCCGGAAGAGCCGGAAAGTCCCACGGCTTTTGCAGCACAAATGGAAACCGCCAAAAACCAGTTTCCATTTGCGCCGCAAAAGCCGTGGGACTTTCTGGCTCTTCTGGGTGCTCCGCGGCAATTAGTGCGAAATCCGCGCAGATCCTGCGCGGTGAAGAGGGGCGTCGCTGCCGATTAAGGTCAGTGCGAAAACGCCAACAGACTGTGATTGACACACAAACCAGTATTTGCTACCTATATCTGGTAGATTAACCAATGCTGCTGGCACCAATCACAGTTTAGTTTTTCATAGTATCTGAATGTAACCATTGTCTTGTTTGTTTTGGATCTCCCATTCTCTGAGACCAGCACACAGAAGTCTATGCAAATGTTAAAGTAACAGACACAATGGATGGAGAGATTCTTAGCTATACATATCATTCTATCAAGAGAAAGGTTGGCATTACAGTGTTCATAAAATGAGGGGGTTTTATAGTTACTGTAGAGGGAGATTAATGCATATGCAGGGATTTCAAAAGTAAACTTAGGCAAGAACAAAGTCTAATATTGTTCCATCCTGATGTGATGCTAGATTGATTTATACATGGAAAAATGGGTGTATAATGAGATCTACTGTGTTTTAAAACCAATCCAGTTAATGATTAAACATTGCTCCCATCTAAAGGCAATCAAAGGGTTGCATCAGTAATCAAATTGCAGGTACAAACAGATGTCGCCATAAAGGTAGCACTAACTGAAATTTCTGTTTGCAGTCTTCATTTGATATGAGAACTGCTTATGCTTCACCAGTTAGCTAGCTAGTGCTAGACACCCCTCCTTTGCCTTTCTGACATCCCAATACACTCCTATGTCCTATGACAAAGAACTGAACATTTTTTGAAATGTAAAACCTGCTAAAAGGATGTATTACATATGCATTACCAACAATTCCTGTCTAAAGAATTTTTCCCCATTCTGACTTTGAATCAACACTAAGGGTTCTATTGCTGAAACAGTGCCAAGAGGGCTTCACATGATAAAAAGAGATTTAAAAAACTTACCACTGTCACAGCATCATTCAACAAGGACTCGCCAAAAACAAGGATGTACAGCTGTTCGTTGACATGAATATTTTCAAAAACAGCCAGCACTGCCACAGGATCCACAGCTGAAATCAAGCTGCCAAAGAGGAGACACTGCAGCAGACTGATATCACTCAAACCAAAGGCGGCAACCTGGCAAATTGCAAAAAGGGAAATGCCAATGCCAAATGAATTCCAGAGAGTCCCTATGACTGCATACCAGAAAATTGTGCCAAAGTTCTCAAAGAAGAGGCGTGTTGGCATAAAATAACCAGCATCAAGGACAATTGGGGGAAGAAGGTACAAGAAAAAAACATCGCTCTTCATAACCGGTGGAGACTTTTCCTGTACTGCAAACATAATTCCACCCAGAAGTAATCCAACCAGAATGAGGAGGCAGCTCTCTGGCACTACATGGGGCAGCTTGTGATAGAGATGAAAACCTTCAGAAGAGCAGGAAAGGAAAAATATGATTAGCTTATGTTTCATAAACCAATGTCACATAATTCTTTGTGCGTCTGTGTTAAGTGCTGTCAAGTCACTTAAAACTTATGGTGACACTATGAATTAATGACCTCCAAAGCATCCTATCACTACATTTAAGGAATCCTAATTCATTAGTAACTTTGTTCTCAGAAATGACCACAGCATGATACAGGCTGCTACTGCTGTCTTTCTTCCCAAGGATATCTCAAGAGTAGAACATTTTTGAGTGCTTTGGGTTTTTTTCATAGAAATAATACCATTTCCAAAGACTCATTAAAATTAGTAACAATGAGCAGATGTCATTGATAATACAACATTGATAATATTTTCCCTGTCTCAGTTTATCCCAAGGTCAAAAATACAGCAGATGTCATTGATAATAGACAAGCTTTGAAAGTTTCATAGTTGCAATTAATTATCTCTCACCTTGTCTTGAATGGCCCACACTAGCCAAATCTTGTCAAATCTCAACAGCTAAGCAGGCTTGGCCCTGGTTAGTACTTAGTTGGGAGACCACCAAGAAAGTCCAGGGCTGGTATGCAGAGACAAGCAATGGCAAACCACCTCTATTCATCTCTTGCTTTGAAAACCCTACAGGACCACCTTATGTTGGCTGTGACGTGATGGCACTTTAGACAAAGGGATAAACTTACAAATACATATAATCAGGCATCAGATTCAGTGGGAGCTCACAGGAGCACAACTCCTGAACCTTTCTGAGAGTTCCACCTCCTCCTTCCCACCTTGTCCACTGAATAGTAGGTGCAGCTGCATAACAATCATGAATGAGCTCCACCATCTATTTTTCTACAAAACGACCTCTGCATATTATAATACAATTTTTTAAATCCAGTTTGGCTTGTGTAGAGCATATCAAAACCCCTAAGATTCTTATTTATATGTCTTCTCTCACATGGCAGAATCACCAATCTGATACTGAACTAATAAGTAATGCAAGTTATGAGGTATCCCAGGGGCTATCCAGATGAGCAGATAATCAAATCCACAGCATATTGAGCACAGTTCTTCCAGTGTGACATAATTTATATGGCAACAGTTTCTTGTACCTTTGCCCCCCCCCCTTTACATTTAAACAATGTAAAGAAGAACATGCTATACTGACTTTAAATCTTTACAGGTAATAATACTAATAATAATAATAATAATTTCTACATAAAGGTTTTGAATGTCCGGGAATAACATTCAAACCACACTTGATTTCAAAGATTTCAGGTTTTCACGGCTGGTAACATCATTAGGGTTTGTAGAATCTTTCGGGCTCAAGTGCCGTGTTCTACTGGAGAAAGTTTTCCTTCCAGACGTTTCGTTCTCAGCTGCGGAGAACATCCTCAGTGGCGTTGCAGCCGGAGCAGGCGCTCTGACCTTCTTGGCTGCTGTGCGTTGAGTGGGGTCAATCACACTTGATTTCTTTTATCCAAATCAAAAATTTCAGTTCAAAAATTGTTGCTTTGGGGAGATAAAATTTAAATGGAATACTTTTTAAATTTTGTGTACTATATAAAAATCTATATAAACATGTTAAATCGGATTGTGCTCTGTTCAGTGCATTGGAATCTTTTCCTGAAAAATTTCGAATTCATTTCTCCCCTTCCCAGAAAACTCACATCAGTGCTAAAGGGCATAATATTTTCCCTGTCTCAGCTTATCCCAAGGTCAGAAAGCTCTGTCAAAGTTTAGTCATCTCTTTTCGAGAATGGTATCACTTTCTAATAGTACCAACATTCCAAGAGGAACACACAAAAACATTTGTAAAGATAAGAAACCATGCCTTATGAGGGAAAGCTGGAAGCAGAGCATGCCTTGGTCAAGATGGGAAAAGTCAAGTATCATAAAGAAGAAAGAGAATTACAGGTTACCATCACTACTACCATCTCTAGAAAGAAAGAAAAAGATGGGAAATATTGCAGCAAAGGCAAATTATCTTGTCTTACTGGATAATCAGATAATAGTACATGTGGCCCGGTAAACCCTATAATATCTTTTTCAAGAGGTTATCTTAACAATAATGTTCATATCTGGTTTTAGACTCACACTCACAGTCATGCAGAGACAGTGGTAGTGAAACACATCAGGAAGGAAGAACGTGATTTCAGCTCATCAGATACAGGTCTAGCAAGAGATCAAACACATGCACAGACACACACACATTTTAAAACCTGGCAATCTCAAATGCAGCTGAAATGTCAGCCAATACTGAATCACTATATTCTTCCTGTAAGCCACAATGGAAAGGACATAGCCCCAATAATAAACTTAAAATTATGTCCATAAGTGTAGGTATAAGGAACCAGTGGGAGAGACCAATAGTGAGACAAAGATTCTGAACTGGTTAATCATAACACACTATTATACGGGGCCCAGACCTGGATAGCCCAGGGTAGCTGAATCTTATCAGATTTTGAAAGCGCAGTTGAGTTGGCCTTGTTCAGTATCTGGATGGGAGACCACCAAGGAATACCAGGGCCATTGTGCAGAGGCAGGCAATGGCAAACTACCTCTGAATGTCTGTTGCCTTGAAAACCCTACAGGGTCGCCATAATTCAACTGCAACTTGATGGGGAAAAATTATGGAGTTCGTGTGTCCCAGGACTAAGTCATGACATTGAAGATAAATTTAATACTAAACTCTGTTGAAACTTAATACAATGGTTCTTTTTAAGGTGTATACTGGCTGAATTCCTGGCTGGCAGAGTATCATCAACCAATGCATGCACATCAGTTTGAGACAGCCCTATCCTTTGGATCGCTAGGACAGGCATTAGCTGGTATCGAGTCACACAATTAAACCTGTCTAACAATATTTTTATTTGTGAAACGGGGTGGTGACACCCACCTGTTTCCCGCTCTGCCTTGCATGCTGCTCCTGAGGATCTGCTGACCTCCAAGGCACAACATCTCAGGGAACCGCAGCAGAAAGGGGGAGTGAAAAAGTCTCACTCTGTGAAGTTTGCGGCTGCTTAGATACACACAACCGTTTGGATTTTCCATTTCAGATTTTGTTAAAAAAATTAATAAAGCTGGACTGAGAACAAGTTCCATTTCAAATCCATAGATAGTACTTAACTGTCATACGAGTCTTAGGAAGTCAGAAATCAGAAGGCTACTTGTACCCTTTTTATCTTTACCAAGAAGAAAGAAAAGAGCCTAAAGAAGAGACATTCATGGTTCTGTCAGAATCCTCTGCTCAGGGTACAGAATCCAGGGGTTCACCTTCCAGAAACTTTTCCAGTGCTCCTGTGAGCAATGCCTCAACAATGGATAGGAGGGAGAGTCCCTTGCCCTGATTCCCTCTTCCCAGCTTCTGCCTGTCCACTGGCTTTCAGGACAAGACCAAGCCTCCTTCCTGCTCAACTGTCACCAGGCAGGCCTTTATAAAGGAGTACCTGGGGTGGAACTTCCCTGGGTTCCCACCAATAAGGCCCAAACCCTTTCACTGACTGGCCTCCAAGCCAATGGGCTGTTATCCCTCTGCCTTCTCCAACCTGCCATTTCTCCTCCAAGACTTTAAAAGTCTCTGCTACCCCACCTTTCCAGGGCTATCAAGAGCCAGTTGGGTGTAGTGTTAAGAGCGGTGGACTCTTCTCTGGGAGAACTGAGTTTGATTCTTCACTCCTCCACATGAAGTCAGCTGGGTGACCTTGAATCAGTCATAGTTCTCTCAAAGCTGCTCCCTCAAGAGCAGTTCTCTCAGAGCTCTCTCAGCCCCACCCTACCTCACAAGGTGTCTATTATGGAAGGGAAGGAGACTGTCAAACTGCTCTGAGACTCTGAGTGAAAGGCAGAGTAAAATACAACAACCTGGCCCATTCCATATTTAGGGTTGCCAGGTCCAATTTAAGAAATATCTGGGGTGGAGCCAGGAGCAAGGTTGTGACAAGCATGACTGAACTTCAAAGGAAGTTCTGGCCATCACATTTAAAGGGACTGCACACCTTTTAAATGTCGTCCCTCCACTGGAAACAATAAAGGATAGAGGCACCTTCTTTGAAGACTCATAGAATTGGACCCCCTGGTCCAATCTTTTTTGAAACTTGGAAGGTGTTTTGAGGAGACACACCAGATGCTATGCTGAAAATTTAGTACCTCTACCTAAAAGAAACACACACACACAGAGCATCAGATACCTGTGGATCAGTTCTGCATTATACGCTATGGGAATTGGTCTCCATAGAGACTAATGGAGCACCCAGCAGATTTTTTCCTCCCCCACCCCACTTTCTGATGACCCTGAAGCAGGAGGAGGGCTTCCAAACCAGGGGGACCCCTGCCCCCCACCTGGGAATTGGCAACCCTATCCAAATTTCCCAGGGTTGTTTTTGGTCTGCTGGGCCCCCTGACTGCTGGCAGCACCCTGCCTTCCCTCCCCTACTCGGCTGATGGCTATCAGGGATGGTCACTCAAAGTCCTTACCACTAGGGCAGGGCCAGGCCGCAGTGGAAGCTGCAGGAGACTGCCATGACCAGCTCATTGAGCTTCTCAGAAGGAGGTAATTGCAGGAGACCTCTATCCCCAGTCAGGTTCATAAGATTGTTCATAGAATCATAGAGTTGGAAGGGACCTCTAGGGTCATCTAGTCCAACCACCTGCACAATGCAGGAAACTCACAAACACCTCCCCCTAAATTCTCAGGATCTTCATTGCTGTCAGATGGCCATCTAGCCTCTGTTTAAAAACCTCCAAGGAAGGAGAGCCCACCACTTCCCAAGAAAGCCTGTTCCACTGAGGAATCGCTCTAACGGTCAGGAAGTTCTTCCTAATATTGAGCCGGAAACTCTTTTGATTTAATTGCAACCCATTGGTTCTGGTCCTACCTTCTGGAGCCACAGAAAACAATTCCACACCATCCTCTATATGACAGCCCTTCAAGTACTTGAAGACGGTAATCATATCACCTCTCAGCTGCCTCCTCTCCAGGCTAAACAGCCCCAGCTCCTTCAACCTTTCCTCATAGGACTTGGTCTCCAGACCCCTCACCATCTTCGTCGCCCTCCTCTGGACCCATTCCAGCTTGTCTATATCCTTCTTAAAATGTGGTGCCCAAAACTGAACACAATACTCCAGATGAGGTCTTACCAAAGCAGAGTAAAGCAATACCATCACATCACATGATCTGGACACTATACTTCTGTTGATACAGCCCAAAATTGCATTTGCCTTTTTAGCCACCGCATTACACTGTTGACTCGTGTTCAGCGTATGATCCACTAAGACCCCTAGATCCTTTTCGCACATACTACTGATAAGACAAGTCTCCCCCATCCTATAACCATGCATTGGATTTTTCCTACCTAAATGCAGAACTTTACATTTATCCCTGTTAAAATTCATTTTATTGCATTTAGCCCAGTTTTCCAGCCTGTCAAGGTCATCCTGTATCCTGTTTCTATCTTCTTCTGTGTTTGCAACCCCTTCCAATTTCGTATCATCTACAAATTTAATAAGCATTCCCTCTATTCCTTCATCCAAATCATTGATAAAGATGTTGAACAAAACAGGCCCCAGGACAGATCCCTGAGGCACTCCACTTGTCACTCCTCTCCATGAGGATGAGGAACCATTCACAAGCACTCTTTGGGTGCGATCTGTCAACGTGTTACAGATCCACCTAATGGTAACAGGATCCAAACCACATTTTGCCAACTTGTCAACAAGGATAGTATGTGGAACTTTATGAAAAGCCTTACTGAAATCAAGATAAACAATGACTACAGCATTCCTCCTATCCGGCAAGGTAGTCACTTTCTCAAAAAAAGAGCTCAAGTTAGTCTGACATTACTTGTTCTTGAGAAAACCATGCTGGCTCTTAGTAATCACATCCATTCTTTCTAAATGTTCAAGGACCGACTGTTTGATGATTTGTTCTAAAACTTTTCTAGGTATAGACGTCAAGCTGACAGGTCGGTAGTTACCCGGATCCTCTTTTTTCCCCTTCTTGAAGATGGGGACAACATTCGCCTGCCTCCAATCTTCTGGCACCTCTCCTGTTCGCCAAGAATTTTCAAAAATAATAGCCAGAGGCTCAGAAATTACATCCGCAAGCTCTTTTAAAACCCTTGGATGCAATTCATCTGGCCCTGAGGACTTAGTTTCATTTAAAGAAACTAGGTGTTTATGTACTTCCCGTACACGGATCCTAGGTTGGAACTTCATACCCTCCTTATATGTTGTGTTTTTGCCATGTGTGAGCACCGTTTCCCTCAGAAGAGAAGACTGAGGAAAAGTAGGAATTGAGCCGTTCCACCCTCTCTTCATTACCTGTTACAATTTCACTTTCTTGCCCTCGCAATGGGCCTACCATGTCCTTGCTCTTTTTCTTACTCTGAACATAAGAAAAGAACCCTTTTTTGTTGTTTTTAGCATCTTTGGCCAGCCTAAGCTCATACTGAGCTTTAGTTTTCCTAACTTTTTCTCTACAAGCACTGGTGATTTGTTTATTTATATCCTTGGTTATAAGGCCCTCCTTACAATTTTAAAGGAGTCTTTTTTATTTCCCAAGTCTTAAGAGTGCTGTTTATGGAGCCACTTCGGCTTCTTTAGGCTTTTTCAATTTTTTCTTCTCATAGGAATCGTCTGTGATTGAGCTTTCAGTATTTCGCTTTTAAGAAACTCCCACCCCCTCCTGAACCCCCTTCCTCTGACCATGGGATTTTACCCAGCATAGTTCTAAGTTTATCGAAGTTTGCCTTTCTGAAGTCCAACTACGTATAGCTTTTCCCTTCCCTAAGACTGTAAATTCCAAAATCACATGGTCACTACTGTCCAGGGTGCCCACTATTTCCACTTCTTCAATCAATTCTTTCTTGTTGGTGAGAATCAAATCCAAGATAGCAGATTCCCTTGTTTCTTTCTTCACTTTCTGGAAAAGGAAGTTGTCAGTAAAACAAGTCAGGACTCTATTTGACTTTTCATTTTTAGCAGAGTTGGACTTCCAACAGATGTCCGGGTAATTGAAATCTCCCATGATCACTGTATCCCTTCTCTTGGAGAACTTTGCAATCTGCTGTAGAAGTATCTCATCCAAGTCCTCTGCCAGACTTGTTGGTCTATAGCAGACCCCCACAGTAATATCACTGTTGTTTCTTACTCCTTTTATTTTTACCCAGAGACTCTCAACTGAGCTGCCATGCTCCGATTCACATATTTCCTCACAAGTATATACCTCCTTCACATATACTGCTACGCTTCCGTCCTTTCTCATTTGCCTGTCCCTTTTAAATAAGTTGTACCCCTGAATCCTAATATTCCAGTTGTGAGAGTCATCCCACCATATTTCAGTAAGACCTATTATGTCATAATCTCCTTCCTTTATTAGGACTTCCAGTTCCTCCTGTTTGTTTCCCATACTCTGTGCATTAGTGTAGAGACATCGGAATCCACGTTTTATGCATCCCGAGGGTTTGATTTCCATACAAGCCTGCAAGTTAACATTACCTAGCGTATGTGCCACTCTCTGAAAATCTTTAATGTTCTTATCCCCAGTTTCTGGCACCATACAAGGCTTTGAATTATTGTCTCGCTCCCCCATACAATTTAGTTTAAAGCCCTCCTTATTAGGTTAGCAAGGCTGTTACCAAACACCCTTTTCCCTACCGCCGTAAGGTGCAAACCATCTCCCGATAGAAGACCACCATCTCGAAAGCGTAAGCCATGGTCCAGAAATCCGAATCTTTCCTGATGACACCATCGACATAGTGAGTCATTTATTTGAAGTATTCTTCTTTCTCATCCTAAGCCACGGCCTTCAACAGGAAGCACTGATGAGAACACAACCTGTACACCCAGCTCCTTCACCTTCTGACCCAGAGCCACATAGTCTTTTCTAATACATTCAGGGCTATGATGGGCAGTATCATTCGTACCCACGTGGATCAGCAAGAAAGGATAGTAATCCGTGGGCTTGATAAGTCTTCCAATCCTTTCTGTCACATGCTGGATGCGTGCTCCAGGCAGAGAGCAGACCTCTTGGGATGACAAGTCCGGTCGGCACACTTTGGGCTCCACCCCTCTGAGCATGAAGTCTCCAATCACCACCACCTTCCTCTTCCTATATTGGGAAGCAGAAGCTCCAGGCTTCTGATCCACAGGATCCTGAGAAACTTTGTTCAAGCTTCGTGGAGGCTGGGGAAGTAGGCCTTGTTTCAATGGTTCAAAATCAGTTACTGTGGGGAGATCCTGGAACCTATTGCTGAGCAGCACCTCTATATTGTTAAGACCTATACACTGTCCAAAAATGAGTAATTATTAGGCTGAGAGGGCATGACTGGCCCCAAGGTCATCCAGCAAGCTTCTATAGCATGAGTGGGGATTTGAACTTGGGTCTCCTAGATACTAACCTAAACCTCTTAACCACTACATCATATTGGCTCCCATTCTAGTACCTGTAGCCTGGCAGACCCAAGAAGTTTAACTCACAGCCATCTGTAACTCATGCTGCAGAAAGATTCTTACATTTTCAACAGTAGCAGTACAATCCTAACCAGAATCACACCCTTTTTATATCCAGCAGAATTGCATCCTTCTCAGTTTACTGAAGTTAGTTAACAAGTTTACAAGCCCTTCTGTTCAGGATTGTACTGTTCAGCTGCAGTCCTCTGCAAATCTTTTCTGGAACAAGTTCCATTGAATTCAGTCACTATTTGTATTTAAAGTCTCTTCCATGGCTCTTATTTGCTTTTCTCCCAATAAATGAGGCTAATATCTGCAAATGTGTATTTGTCCTTTCCTTTATCCTCATACAACTTATGCAACAACACATGCATTGTTTATGGAAAAACAGTCACGTTTTTGAGACATCAGTAGTTCAGCACAAAAGTTGCAGCTAAGTAATGAAGTAATAAATTGCAATGTTCTGACGCATGTGTGACCCAAAAACTGACACACCCCTTGCATTGTGACACCTGATGAGCTGCCTAATGTCTTTCATAGAAGTGTAAAAAAATCAAAATAATGTGGAGACATTTTCTTGTACTATAGTGACAAACTTCAAAATCGTGTGAACTACTTTTTACTACTTCATAGCAGAACGTTTTGTAGTGTATAGCAAGTAAATAGTGTATAGCAAGTTAAAATACCACGTAAGAAGAGCAATCGAGGCAAATAGGAAACTGTGCTGCAAGAGAAAATGCCCTTAAACTCTACATTAATGCAGTCTCCCTCAAGGTTTCTGCTTAGGTGGACAATCAACAAGTATACATTTCAGTTCAGACTAATTATGCTGTGCCAGCATCTCTACTGCACACAAGTCACACAAGTATTCTTTTTAAGAAACTGCAAGCAACAATGCCAATACAACTGCATAAACTAGGGGTGGCCAAATTATGCCTCGGGAGCCACATGTGGCTCTTTCACACATATTGTATGGCTCTTGAAGCCCCCACTGCCTCATTGGCTGGCTTGGAGAAGGCATTCCTCTCTTTAAATCACTTCTCCAAGCCAAGCCAGCCAGTGGCTTGGAGAATGCATTTAAAGTTGCTTTCTTTCTACCTCTCTCTCCCTACTCCCCCCCACCCATCTATTTTCCTTCCTTCCTCCCTTTCCCCATCCCTTCCTTACTGTCTTGAGGCTCTCAGCCATCTGATGTTCATGTCTTGTGGTTCTCAAACATCTGACAGTTATTCTATGTGGCTCTTACATTAAGCAAATTTGGCCATCCCTGGCATAAACCAACAAAGATAATATCCACCTCTGCCATTTTAGGTCTTCAAGGTAAGTTCCATCAGTACCCAAGCAACAAAACTGAAAATGTCACTCTTGGGTATTGTTGTTGTTGTTTTTTTAAATTTCATACACAGCAAACAACAATCCATATTCTTAAACTATAGCTTACAGTAGTTCAGTATACAAAGTATATTATTACTGTATGGATCATCATAATATACCATCATCACTTGCACTCTTATCTTATTCCACAGGTTAAAAAAGCAGAGCTCTGAGACAGACAACCCCCAGATCCAGACCAACATTCTAGTAACCACATAAACTAAAACTGCAATCCTAAATTAACTTACGCCACTGACTTCAGGATGCAACCCTGTTTAGGATGGCATATGACCTTGGGCTAATGGTGTCCAATCTGGCTCAAAATCTGTTCTTCGTGAATCAAATGAAATCGCTCCGGATGTCATGTGAGCAAGTGAATGGAATCACAAATAGCAAGAACAGTAGATCCGATAACCACTTTTTTCTTTCAGAATGAATACCCAAGGGACTCCAAAAGTGATTACACAGTAAGAGAGAGGCAGTACAAATCAAGCACTTTTAAAGTAAAATTATCTTAATGGAAGAATTAGGCATGTGCTGCAAGGTCCGATACTGAGATGCTTATGTAACAAAGGGAATGCCATCTGCCTAGACTGTGATGGAAATGGACTATTTAGGTGACACACAAGAGAACTACATGAGCCATTTTTGAAAAACAGATTCTAATTTCTATGTGAATATACAAGATCTGCCTGATGGAACATGAAGTTGGTACTGCACAAAGGCATGCAATATTTTTGAAATATATATTTTATCTCAATATTTTGAGTTGAACACAAGTTGTAATGATTGGAAAAGTTAGTGTCTTTCTCTCTTTCTTCTGTCTTCTTTACAACTACTCTGTTTTAGATCACCCAAAATAAAACTTAAGAACAAAAAGCAGGAAAGAATCCGGTTACAAACCAATAAATCATTATGCATGTATACTTCCAGGTGATCTTTATCTGTTAGGCATTGACGTTTCTTTGCATACTTCACAGAAAGCACGTGATGCCAGCCACTTCGTTGCTTTTCTTGTGATCGGCCGTCCAGCCCGATCACTTTATGCAAGTGAAATATCTTGACCATCAGATCTATTCAAACAGTAAGGAGCAGGCGCCAGAGCTTTTCCAAAACATTTCCCTGACGTTCAGCACTTTCAGAAAACGAGTCCTCTTTCAGGAGCTGCGGTAACTAATTTGTCTTCCCTAATCTCCCTTGTCATAAATAGGAAGCTGACACATTTATCATTCATGTCAGGGTGGGGGGAGACGAGAGCGCTTAACTTTAACTCCTTGGAAAGATACTTATTCCCCCTCCCTCCGAAAAACACCTGGTTCCTCCACCTTTACGACGCAGGTCAGGAATGGGGGTGGCAAGGGAGAGGCATCCCCATTCCGTGATCTGTTGAGAGTTCGTTTCCTCTGGGGTTGTTTTGGGTTACTCACCGATCTTGGCTAAGGAAGCCAGCAGGATCCAGAGGGTGATCTCGAAGGGGATCTGCACGTGGAGGTAATCCAAGGTGAAGACCTGGAGTCTGGTCTCCTCCAGTGGGGTCCCGCCTGGCGCCTGCAGGGTCCCTTCGATCGGAGTAGGGCTGACGCCAATCATCGCAGCCGGCTCGGGCGGACCGTTGGCCGAGAAAGCAGCCACGACGCCCGGCTGAAGCAGCCCGGCGCGGAGGAGAAGCAACAGAGCCCCGCCTCCGGGTGCGCACCAGGGTCTCCCAAAGAAACCCATAGAGCCGCAGCCTTACTTCTCAGCTCAGCGGCGAAGAGAAAAGGCGAGAGTCGGCTTCACCTCGAATGCATGGCCGCACTGGAGTCGGGGCTGCCTGCAGGGGGAGACAGAAAGCACGCGGGGGAAGGAAAGGAGCCGGACGCCGGCTTTGCTCCTCCTCTTCGCCGGCGGAGTCACTTCGGGGGCTCTTTGCACTCTCGCTTCTTCGTCATGGCTCCCTCCCTCCCACTGAGGCGGCAAGAAGCAGGTGAAGGGCCGCCCGGCGCGCGGGGCTATTCTCGCCGGTGACTCTTCCCCCGCAGCCAGGGAAAGTTCCCAAGCAGCCAACACCCTGCGCCGCCTCCCCTCCCTTCAGCGAGGCGGGACAGGTGCCACCCAGGACGCGCCTCGGGGTCGCTGAAGGTCACCCACATGGCAGGGCTGCCAGGAGACACGCGCGGCGCGACGGCCTGCCACCCACCCACCCAGCCAGCCAGCGCTCGGGAACGCCGCTTCCCGCCCGGCGCGCGTCTTGTACCTGGCCGGAGCAGGGAGGGGAAGCAAGCAGCTGAGCGCCCAAGATTTCAGAGTCTGCGAGGGAAGGCCGAGGAAGCGCCGCCTTCGGAAAAGCAGACAACCCGCAGCAACGGGGAACTCGAGGGGTGGCCGCTGGAAGCCTTGAAGCAAGCCAGGAGCTCACTTGGCCCCTTTTTGACTTCGCCTGGCCTTTTACGACCATCTTCTGAAAGATGACACTGAAAAGTTCTCATTTGGAAAGTGGGGTACTTGAAGAGCAGGGTATTTAAATAGGAGCTGCAGTCTCTTGAAAATATTTGTCTTCACTGACCAAAGGGACTTATTCTTAAAATCTGAGCCATAATGAATTTTCTGCGCTTTATGATTTTGGAAACAAACTACCGCGTGTGATGTATATTGCTCCCTAGCATGGTGTGTTCCTTTGTGGATGGGAGCCAGTTCGGTGGTTCTGTGAATGAATATGATTTTGCTTCCTCTGATAGGAAAGGAAAGGTCCCCTGTGCAAGCACCAGTCGTTTCCGACTCTGGGGTGACGTTGCTTTCACAGCATTTTTACGGCAGACTTCCTCAGTCATACACTTTCCCCCGAGCAAGCTGGATACTCATTTTACCGACCTCGGAAGGATGGAAGGCTGAGTCAACCTCCAGCCGGCTACCTGAAAACCCAGATTCCGGAGGGAGCAAACTCAGGTCGTGAGCAGAGTTTAGGACTGCAGTACTGTAGCTTTAACACTGCGCCACGGGGCTCTTACCTCTAATAACCAAGACGAAATAGCTATGCACAGGGGTCTATTTTGTAGAAAAATAGGTGGTGGAGCTCATCCAAGGATTGTTATGCAGCTGCACCTACTATTCAATGTACAAGGTGGGAAGGAGGAGGTGGAACTCTCAGAAAGGTTCAGGAGCTGCACTTTTGTGAGTTCCCACTGAACTCAAGGCCTGGCTATTCAGTTGTTAACTAGAAGGGGGGGGCGGGGGGATCACAGTACAATAATAATGGTGGATGATCTCCCTGCAAAAGTGAAAAAGTTGCAGATTGTACTCATCTGACCTACCAGCTAAGCTCTAACATATTCCTCTTGGCTCTGGGTAGATCCCCCACCCTCCAGATCACTATCGATGTTTTAAGTGTCCTGAAAAATAAAAGCAAGGTACTGTGACTGTCTGTATCACAGGTTCTAAAAGGGACAAAAGCAGAAGGAAATTAATGTTAGAAAATAAAATCATTATGTCCTTAGAGTACTTACTTTACTTTTTTTATTTATGCACTTCTAAACTTAAAATTAACTTTTTGTTTACATTTAATGTTGACATCACTGATTTCCTGTTAATTTCCTTAAAGCTCCACCTGGAAACTTGGCAGCCCCATCTAGCAATAAAGGCTGGCTGCAATCCTGTGCACAGGACTTTTGTTTACATCATCTGTATTTTAGTGTATTTCTTTTTTTGAATAGTATGTTGGAATAGTAAATGTTATGTTATTCAATTAATATTGAAATGTGTTCCTCTGAACACAGCACCCCACCTCAAAGGAAAGGATGCTGTCAGCTCACTCCATGCTTGAGAGAAGACAAATGGAGCATAACAGCAGAGTCCCAATTAGTCTTAGCAATTAAGAAAGATACTTTTACGCATTAGTCACCTCTTTTGACATATTTATTGCTCCACTATTTTTCTCCCATAACTAAATCCAAACATATTGTGACCTATAAACTTAGCTTGTTATTGCTATTTACTCTTTGCATAAGTCAAAACATATTCATTAAGTTGTATGCTAATTTACTGTTCACCTATGTAGAGACATCTGCCTAAATAAATGAAATGTTAACTTCCATTCCACTATACCTGATGAAGTATGCGTGCATATGAAAACTCATACTTTGAATAAACTTTTGTTGGTCTTAATGCTGCTGCTGGACTCAAAATTCATTCTACTGCTTTAGACCAACACGGCTGCCCACTGGCATCTCTCTTCTAAGAATCATCATGTGACAAGATAGTTTTGCATGCTTGTGTTGGAAATGTGTATCATCAATTGTATGGATAGATGAGAAATACACCAACCCTCCTGTAAATCTTTTCAGTTGGGCATTTTTTTTCTCATAAAAGGTAGCATGGGCAGCACCCACAAGAGAGTTTCATAGCAATCAAGGTGCAGGAATAGTTGGGGGTTCATTACTCTGTCCCCACTGGAAGAAGAAATGAATTAATTGAACTTTTATACATTTCCCCTTTTGGGTCACTAGAATGTTGCAAAATGACATCACTCGCAACATAGATCAAAAATGAGTAATCATAAAGGCACCTCCTCTTTGCTTAATGGTCTTTAAGGCTCCAGAAGAACAACCTTGCTGCTTAATATTTAAACAAAAGCTATTTAAAAATTAATAGGCAAAATTGTCGTCCTGATGTCATATACCAAATTGAAACAGAACAATTGACTCTTTATAGGACTCTTGAGACAGAATCCAGACATCATGGCATGCAAGTAGAAATGACTTTTTAGCAGTGTTAGGAAACATCACTCCAAAATTTGAGAAAGCTTGTTATATGTTCTGATACACTACAGAAAAAATGTGCTAGCAGTAGGTTTAGGTCTAATTTGATATCTATTCCCAAGCATAATGATGTAATATTTTCTAAGCAGTATTGTCCACAATCTTTTATTTCCATGCTCTGGGTTTGAAACTGAAGGTAACACAGTTTGTGTGCCTTCCTCCACCAAACGTATTTTAAAGACAAGAGAAAAACAGCTAAGAACTGTCTTGGAAGATGACAAAGTCAGCAGAGGACCATTGAATCAGAAAGCAGCTACTTAACCCTTTCCTTCTGGCTATTTCATTTTTCTGCTCAAGATCATCTCCAGGCAGGGCCAGAATGCGGAAGTCAGCGGGGTAGGCGGCTACCTGGGATGCTACCCTGCCTTGGAGCGCCACTGGGTGCCCTCTTACTTCCCCTTGCTCACACAGAGCACTCCTCCAAGCCTGCCTTGAAGGCAGGATCAGAGGAGCACTGCACAGTGCACTCCGCTCTTCAGAGGCTTCGAGTTGAAAGTGGTCAAGTGGTGCCTTCAGAAGGTGCCACTCAGCCACTTTCAACCCAAAAGTGGCCAGGCACCACTAAAACTGCACTCTTTGGAGACTTCCTTGCAAGCCTCCAAAGAGCGTAGTGCAGGGGGGAAGCGGCAGCACAGCAGCACTTGTGCACCACCTGTTGGTCTCTCATCCCCCACTTGCCGCCCTGCAAGATGATGTCACTTCTGGTGATGCCATTGTGCCATGTGCAATGAGCTCCATAAAGAGAGCTTGCGGGGCGGGGGAGTGCAGCGCAGGGGTCTTCCTCAAGTGGCAGAACCCCTAGCACCAGGCCTGTCTCCAGGTGTTTTTTTTTTCCTGCACAGGAACAGGTATGGTATGCATCCTGTTCCCTTTCAGAAACAATATGTCCCTTTGGACCTAAGAGCTTTTAATGCGAAATCTAGCCCCCAACTTTTATATGGTGCCCCCATATGGATCAATGCCTTCGATCACACCACTGAAGGCCTACAATCCTTCTTTTTGAGGAAAATTCTGGGACTACCCAACTGTGTTCCTTATGCTGCAATTTGCATGGAAACTGGACTGTTGCTGCTGGAAACTCGCACCTGGCTTTTGACCTTTAAGTTTTGGCTGCGCCTTTTATTTAATTCTGATCAGAATTCTTTCACCTTTTTGATGCTGATGGACCATCATGCATCCAAATGGTTGACCCTGATCCAAAAGAAAATCACATCCATAGGAATTTCCTTGGATGCATTTTATCTATCCTCTGCTTCTGCGGTATTTCAATCCATCAAACGTAGACTACTAGATATCCAGTTGCAACGTCTATCTGAGGCAGCTCGGAAAACTTGCTCCCCAAGCTATCTGGGTTTATCCCAGATTCCTGGGCTTTTAGCTCCCTATTTCCTCTTTTTAACTGATCCTCACCAAAGAAGAGCATTCATGCTGGCTAGATTTAATGCATTACCATCGGCCATCCTTTTCGGAAGATACCACAGAATCCCCCGCAATCTTAGACGATGCCCTTGTAGTCAAGGAGTCATCGAAACGGTCCCTCATGTTCTTTTGGACTGCCCTTTTTATAGCAGTCCACGTGCAAGATACCTAGATGCACTGCTTTCTGACCATCAAGGCCTTTCTGACAATGCCAAGGTTCGTTTTTTACTCCACGGGAAACACAACTTTGTCACTACTCACGTTGCTTGCTTTTTACAGGTTGCGATCCAAATCAGGCTTTTACTCATGCATAGCCTACTGCTATTTTATGTCATTTAACTTTTGCTGGTTTTTTATGGTTTGGACTATTGCATCCTTCTTAAATCTTCGTTCGCGAAGCCAAGCCGAGAGAGAGAGAGAGAATATTCTATAGTGTCACTGTTGGATTTAAAGTATTTCATATTTAATATGAAATGTTAATTTTAAAGTGTAATTTATTTTTATGTTAGTTTTACATATGTTGTAAGCCGCCCTGAGCCACTCGGTGGGAAGGGCGGGATATAAATCCCAGATAAATAAAATAAATAAATAAATACTGTATTCTTGTATTAATGCCAATAAAGGTCTATGGTATGGTAATAACCCTGTTCCCTTGCAGGTGGAAAAACATCTCAGATTTTAAACAGAAAAATAGCCAGGGCTAAAACAACGTTCTTCTGCTCAACATTGCTGTGTATTGAAGCTGCTTTCAGTTTTAAATATAAATTAGGGGAAAGGTACACATAGTTTCCAGCCTGAGTGACTGCTTTCCTCAATGCAATACAATAGTACTTACTATGCATGCATAAATCTGTTTACTTAGGAATTTTGATTGCTGAAATGTCACCTTAGCATCTTTTTAGGCCACAGCATATAGAGAGATCTACAGTACCATCCTGAGCAGAAAAAACACATTGACTTCAAAGAACAGCGAATTCTGCTTAGGATGGGGCTACTGTATGTGCTGTACATTTGATACACACTGCTGATCCCATTCCAGTACAGAATTAGGCATACTTAAACTCACTGAAAAGAATGGGTTTACTCTGTATTGGATTCTACCTTTATTTTATGCCCCATTATGTTGTTATTATTAATAACCAGGACCAGTCTGCTCCAATCCCGACCTAAGAATGAACCCAGATAGACCAGCTCACTGCAAATGCAAGCACTTCTATCAGCACAATAGCTTGCAGATTCGTCACAGTGAGCATACTCACATCCTAGCTCTACATCATCAGAGACCTGAAATAGAAGCACCCTCATCCCCCTGATAGAGTGATGGCTTTCATCAGTGCCACAGTGCACAATAATGCACTTTCACTCATATTAGGTCACACTCACTTGGAGTTTACCTCTACTTGCACTCTCCTTACCCAGTTTTTACATTATTCCAAGCTCCTCCATAAACCAAGGAACATTCCAAGCTCAAGAGGAGAAGGAGGATGCTCATGAGTGATTGTTCCAGCTTATGGAATGAAGAGATGACCAGGGCTTTTGCAGGAGCTCCATCTTTGTTGGCAGGGAAATCCCTCCGAGATACCAGAAAACCACCTTGATCCAGCAGCTTCCTAGGGCAGACCTTTCTAACCAGTCCTTTTATCCCAAGTACCTGCCTGTTAGGAACATGTTCTGTTCACTAGCTGTGAAAACAGAGCTGATTTTTCATTGATGTTGTGGCTGTTCATGATCAGTTCAAGTCTATTTATCAGGTTACCTTTTTAGTGCAGTGCAATCAACAGTGTTTCTTGCATCTGAATTCTCACACAGCCCAATGAGAGTTCTAGCTTCACCCATTCATAGAATCACAAGAGTTGGAAGGGGCCGTACAGGCCATCTAGTCCAACCCCCTGCTCAATGTAGGATTGGCCTAGAGAGCATCCCTGACAAGTGTTTGTCCAGCCACTGCTTAAAGACTGCCTGATATCCAGTCAGTACCTTCCCGCCCTTAATTTAAACCCATTATTGCAAGTCCTGTCCTCTGCTGCCAAATTCCCCACAGATGTGTCATCACTTTTCGCCACTCAGCAGTCAATTATATAAACAGTGAGCAAATCAGACAGTGATTATCAGTATGTATGGCTTGTCTTTTCAAGACTCATCATTTGGCTGTTGTTGTTTTTAAGTCCATTTAATCAAGGCTGCCATGAGAGCCCCGTGGCACAGAGTGGTAAAGTTGCAATACTGCAGTCAGAGCCCTCTGCTCACACCCTGAGTTCGATCCCAGCAGAAGCTGGTTCAGGTAGCCAGCTCCAGGTTGACTCAGCCTTCCATTCTTCCGAGGTTGGTAAAATGAGTACCCAGCTTGCTGGGGGGAAAGTGTAGATGACTGGGGAAGGCAACAGCAAACCACCCCGTAAAAAGTCTGCGGTGTAAACGTTGTGAAAACGTCACCCCAGAGTCGAAAACAACTGGTGCTTGCACAGGGGACTATCTTTATCTTTAATCAAGGTTATTTTACACATGCACATTTTCACTTTCTTGTGAGACTCATAAGTTCCCTGCCTGTGCTATTAAATCAGCTGACCCAACCACCCAGGGTTCTGGGGAAGAGGTCATTTCACCTACTTGGCAGATGACAAGAACTCCCAAGGCAAGGGCATGAAACTCCACCACCATAGCTCCTACTTGTCTGGTAGCCGCTCAGCTCAAATGGCAGTGAGCCAAAGAGATCTGCAGCTCAGTTAATGAGAGATCCCAGCTGTTGGACATGCAATGTTCCCTCTAAGCTGTAGAGTCTTGTGAGCAGAAATTCTACTTTGTGAGCTACTAGCATTAAAGTTGTGAGCTACTGCATAAATTAGTTTGCTCCTGGGTCATTTTTTTGTGAGCTAAGACAAAAATGTATGAGCCAGGGGCTAAAAAATGGTGAGTTAACTCACACTAACTCAGCTTCTAGGGAACACTGCATGAGATGTCCATTTCCTGAACATTTGTGGCATCTTTCTGTAAACAGCAACATCCTGTCTATTATGAGCAGGTGAGATATCACTGACGGGGCTTTTTTGTAGCAGGAACTCCTTTGCATATTAGGCCACACACCCCTGACATAGCCAATCCTCCAAGAGCTTACAGGGCTCTTATTACAGGGCATACTGTAATCTCTTGGAGGATTGGCAACATCAGGAGTATGTGGCCTAATATGCAAAGGAGTTCCTGCTACAAAAAAAAGCCCTGATAAAAATCACTGGTGGGAATATAATGCAAAGACTATCGTTTTCTTTCATCACAAGAAGTGGACGTGTGGCAAGGCACTTTCAGGGACCCACTGTGTTATTTCTGTCTTGAAAAAAAGTCACCTGTATGGTAGAACAATTGCCTCCAGTGACCAGGCAAGGAAACTTGCATAAGTTGTTTCTGGTTTTCCTCTCCAGGCTTTATACAATGAACAGCAGGCAAGTGAAAAATAGATGTGTGTGTGTGATGTTTGAAATCTTGTTTTGTACTCATTTTCTGTAATGTACTGAAGTCGGAGACATTCAGATGACAACATGCTTTATTAGCGAGTACATCACAAAGACAACATGGCAGGGCCGGGTCCCCTGTTATTTCCCGGAACAACCTTCTTCCTGGTCAGGTCCAATCCTGGCCAGTTAAACTTCCCGCCACTGATCGTCATAGGCGGGCTGTGTTCGTCCCTTCCAGGCACCGCCCACAGGTGCGCTGTGCTGTACTTTCTGGGACGAACGCCAGACACAACACTTTCAAAATTTGGTGTACTTTTACAGGGACAGAACAGAGATACATGGAGGGACTTTACAACAGCCAAAAGAGTTAGCAGGAAGAGAGCATTGTATTCTGATGTAAGAGTCCCTTATTTCCTTTTCATTTCTGTACCACTTAACAGGAAGTCCAAAAGTCCCTGCAGAAAGCAAATATATGAGATATGCTAATATTACATCCCCCCCTTTACATGTCTACCAGCACTCAGTCTGAAATTTCCCCTTACCTGGGCACAAAAAGAATTTGAACCTACACACAGAGTTTTGAAGCTTCCAATCCAGGAAGCACTGTGCATGTGGGGTGATAGAAGCATGGGAATCAACCAGGTTTGTGTGCATGACAAACAAGTCTCTGTGAAGTCCAATCCCAACCTTTATCCATCATGCCAGCTTGATGCACTGATTAGAAAGTCAGACTACGATCTGGGAGACACAGGTTCAAATCCCCATGCTACTGGATAACCATGGGCCAGTCACTAGCCCTCAGCCTAACCTACCTCATAGGGTTGTCATTGTGGGAATATAATTGAGAACTATGTTGTAAGCGTCTTTGAATCTGTGCTGGGGAGAAAAGTTGGGTATAAATAAATAGAGAAATACGTCTGTAATTTCCCCCCTGTCCAAGTTGGAGAGCTGAGGTAGGTAGCACTCTGTTATGACCCAGCAGTACAATTCTTATGTATGACATCAAGCTTGAAATCAACTTAAATGTCAGTGTTTAAATTATGTGTCTGAGTGAGACACAAATTTCCACTAATTCCAACAGTTATGCAGTGACACACTGCTACATAACTAGGCTTCCAGGTATCTTTTTTTCATGGATAACTTTTCAGACAGGAGACAGTTTCAGTTTAGAAAGAGAAAGCTTTATGAAAAATGCCATGTAAAACTCACTTCTCAAGCAATAAAAGAGGGTTCACTCCATTATTGGGACTGAACATACATTACTATGTAGCTCATGCTGTCAGGTGACAGAATCAATTGCTTAGGGCAAACAACTCCAAACTGTAAGTACTATGCACAATATGAACTGGACTCATTTAGAGGGGAAATTAAAAGAAACGTAGCCTTTCATCCAAATACATCTGAGAATGCTCATGAAAGCAGAGGTGCCAACTGACTAACTTGAGACATAATACAGTTATAGCATTTTACAATGAGCATGTTGTTTCTCTCAGGGGTCATTTTGTAGAAAAATAGGTGGTGGAGCTCATCCAGGGATTGTTATGCACCTGCACATACTATTCAATGGACAAGGAGGTGGAACTCTCAGAAGCAGGAGGTGGAACTCTCAGAAAGGTTCAGGAGCTGTGCTCCTGTGAGCTCCCACTGAATCCGAGGCCTGGTTTCTCTCAATCACACACATACACACACATGTTAGTGTTCTTAGGCTCAGCAGGCACTATAAAACAGGAAGGTTATCATTCTGTTGGTGGGGCTACCTTTGGTATGGTGTGTCAGGCCTAATGATTCTGAAATTACTCATTTTCTATAATTACCGCAGTAAGGGAAGATTTTGACTGACCTAGGATTATGTTACAGAACCCTGGAAGGGGAGAGATTTGGAGAGTGGGATTTCCAAATTTCCTATCCTCCTGTGATTCTCTGTGGGTTCCTAGCTTGTGGAATTGAAGCTGCCATACTGAATTAGATCACTGGTCCACCAAAAGCAGCACTGTCCAATCAGATGGGCAGCAGGTGGGGACTGAACCTGGGACCTTCTTCATGCCAAGCAGATGCTCTACCACTGAGCCACAGCTCCATTCCCTAACATTCCAAGGAATATTTGTACTATGCAGGGCTTTTTTTGTAGCAGGAGCTCCTTTGCATATTAGGCCACACACACCCTGATGTAGCCAGTACTCCAAGAGCTTATAGGGATCTTTTTACAGGGCCTACTGTAAGATCTTGGAGGACTGGCTACATCAGGGGGGGTGAAGCCTAATATGCAAAGGAGTTCCTGCCCTGGTGCTATGTATCAAAACACATTACCACACCAGGGGAAGAGCACATACAGCACTTGTGAAATTCATTGCTTCATTTTATCAACAGAGGTCACTGCAGCACTTCCATTGCATATTAAAAGCCATGCTCTATAACAAGCAAGTATAATAAAACAAATAGCATAACAGATGTAATTTCAATGTTTCCTTTGTATGCAAAAGCTGTTTTGAAGGACTTAGGAAAAACTGATGATATGATTTTGGAATGGTATTATTAAATTTAAAAGCTCAGGATTTGAAAATCTGAAAGCGAGGGAATCCTCCAGGGTAAAGAAATGACATCTACTTTCAATTCATATTTCTCTCAACACTTAGTCTGGACTCCTATGATCACATGCATGGGAGAAAGGACAATAAAATGTTCTTCTCTTAATTGGACTTGCTTGAAGCATACCAGTTAGCCTGTCCCCCTCACTCGATGCCCTGTCCAGGACTCTTCTGGGTTTGAGAGTGTGTATCTAGTGGTTAATTAATTATCGTATTGCAATGGGTGTAGTATAGTCAGGACAGGAGATCTGAAGATGGGGGGGGGCGGAGGCTGAGAGAATTGTAACCGACCCAAAGTGACCCAGCTGGTTTTAAGTGGAGGAGGGGAGAATCAAATCTTGTTCTCCAAATTAGAATCCGCAGCTTTTAATAACTATTCCAAACTCCTAGTGGTGAGAGTGCAAGACAGAATCGGGATTCTGTTGGTGTTCCACCCACTCCACTCCCTATCTTCATTCCTGAGCTAGTGGACATAGTCTCAAACAAGCTGTTGAAGACTTCTAGGCTGGTTCATAGAATCATAGAGTTGGAAGGGACCTCCAGGTTCACCTAGTCCAACTCCCTGCACAATGCAGAACATTCACAAGTACCTCCTCCCAACATACACTCCCAGCAACCCCTCCTCCAAGCCCAGAAGATGGCCAAAAAAAAAACCCTCAAGATCCTTGGCAAAACTGACCTGGAGAAAAACTGCTGACTGACCCCACACTGCGCCTGCTTTGGTGGGGAGGGTGGGATATAAATTGAACAAATAAATAAATAAAGTGGTGGACAGCAATTCCCTGGGTATGTAAGAAGGGGCCACGAGAACTAAGCACTGCTGCAACCCTTCCTGCCCTTCTTCTCATGATCTCCCTAAAGTCACAGAATCAGCATTGCTGTCAGATTGGCCATCTTGTCTCTCTTTAAAAACCTCCAAATAAGGAGAACCCACCACCTGCCAAGAAAGCCTGTTCCACTGAGAAACCATTCTATCAGAAAGTTCTTCCTAACATTTAGTCAAAAACTCTTTTGATTTAATTTCAACCCACTGGTTCTGGTCTGACCTTCTGGGGCAACAGAAGACAACTCTGCACCATCTTCTATATGACAGCCCTTCAAGTACTTGAAGATGGTGATCATATCACCTCTCAGATGTCTCTTCTCCAGGATAAACATACCCAGCTTCTTTAACCTTTTCTCATAGGACATGGTCTCCAGACCCCTCACCATCTTCTTTGCCCTCCTCTGGACAAATTCCAGCTTATCTATATTCTTCTTAAATTGTGGTGCCCAAAACTGAACATAATACTCCAGGCGAGGTTTAACCAGAGTAGAGTAAAGCAATACCATCACTTCATGCTATCTGGACATTATACTTCCATTGATACAGCCCAAAATCACATTCGCCTTTTTAGCTACCACATCACACTGCTGACTCATGTTCTGTGTAGTTTACTAAGACCCCTAGATCTTTTTTGCACATACTACTGCCAAGAAAAGTCTCCCTCATCCTGTAATTATGCATTTGATTTTTCCTACGTAAATGCAGAACTTCACATTTATCCCTGTTAAAATTCATTTTGTTTTAGCCCAGTTTTCTAGTCTCTCTGCTTCTTTGCTATACAGCCCCACTTAGCTTTTACATTTCCTTTCTCTGCCTAGTTTCAGCTCCAGATGCTGCTTCATCACTGCTGAAGAAGCTTTCACCTTCTGTCTGAGACCAGGCTCATATGTCTCGTTTTCCCCTCCTTCTAATCCATTTGTTCGGTTAGACAGTTCATTAAGAAATGGTTTCGGGTGCTTTTCTAATGCAATGTACTTTTCTGTAAACTTCTGTTTTGTTCTGCAAATAACTTAATTTGGTTTCTTTTCTGTTAATGAAATAAAACCCTTTTCTGTTTGAGAAAGCGTATTCCCCTCATTCTTTTGAGCATAATCTAGGCCTTGCTATAGACAGGATTAAAGATCCAAACATATTTTTAAGTACCCCAAAGCATATCTTTTTGCTTCCTGCTACCCAGGAGATGCCTTTGCGAGTTACAGGACCTTCACATGTATGCTGATTTGGGTAACAGATTACCATGTTAGAGCCTGTGAAGCACCATCTGTTGGAGATGTCTTGATTAGATCTATATGGAGCATTTTCAGTGAAGACACTAAGCATGCATCAACCTCATATTAAACTGCTAAAACACCAAGGCTGAGCAACTTTGTTGATAAATTGCTTTTGAAATTAGTATGGTGATAAAGAAGTCGCTGACCAAGTTCAAGGAACTTAGAGTGCAGTTTGACTTGGGATTGCACTGTTAGCCTGATATGGACTGAAACACAGACCGTTTTCGCACAGAGTTTACCATGCAGTCACGTTCCTGTTCTCTCCGCAGCATCCGTCGGATTTCCCACTATCTGCACCGAAGTTACAGGAAGTGCTGCAGCTTTTGCGTAGCAAACATAAACTGCTAAAACCCAGTTTACGTTTGCTACGCAAAAGCCACGGCACTTCCTGTAACTCCAGCGCAGACAGTGGGAAAGCTGACGGACGCTGCGGAGAGAACAGGAACGTGATCGCGTGGTAAACTGTGTGCGAAAACAATAACAGTAAAAAAAAAAAACAGAGCATAACCCTATTTCTCAGAAGGTTATGGGGCTTTTTAATAGGAAAAGCCCAGCAGGAACTCATTTGCATATTAGGCCACACCCCCTGATCAATATTCCCTCTAAGCTGTGGAGTCTTGTGAGCAAAAATTCTATTTTGTGAGCTATAGGCATTACAGTTGTGAGCTACTGCATAAATTAGTTTGCTCTGGGGCCATTTTTCCTGAGCTAAGACAAAAATGTGTGAGCTGGAGGCTAAAAACTGAACTAGCTCATAACTCAGCTTAGAGGAAACACTGCCCCTAATGCCAAACCAGCCAAAACTGTGTTTCTGCTAAAAAAAAAAAAAAAGCCCAGGAAGATCATATAAGGTTCTGTGCAAATCAGTAGAAGGAACATATATAGGGTAAATTTTGATCAGTGGAGGGATAATTTGATCCTTTGTGAATGGTGGATTGCAGTGTATGAATATTTTTATGAACTATGCAAAATAAACCAAAAGTTCATTCTGAAAATGTGTGTGTGTGGTGAAGATTTCAGGTTACTTCTACCATAGTATATTTTAAAATAGATTTTTTACAGGTGATCAGCCACTCTTGACAGTATGAGTATGATTGTATGAGTTCTATCTCATGCGATATACCTGGAGGCAGTCTGCAGTGGAACAAGATAGCTCAAATTCACCCTCTTTTTCACCACCATTTGATAGCACTAGAAAGATCATGTGGAGCTATTCTTGAAGCTGAAGTGATCAGAGATGATACATATGAAAGTAACACTGCATAGGTACACTACCAACCATCTAAACATGCTTCTGTCTACCAAGCAGCACATGAAGATCCATGTAATTTGGACTGTGGTGGCCACTGTTTTACTGGTTTGAATTACTTGGTGAATTATGATATGGCATCACCTGATCTAACCACCTCTCATCATCTACCAACCTGAAATAGTAGTCATGTTTTGTTGTTTCCCTTTTATTTCAACTTATTTAATAAATAATAAATGAGCATGTGAACATTACTAAAACAGAAGTAAATATGCATGACAACATTTCATGGATGTGCGTAACTCTTTTCTGTCAGATGCATGTTGTGCATGTTGCTATCTCAATTTCTGGAGATAAAATTATTATTCTGCTCCCCCCCCCCCAGTAAAGTAGAAAAGTACCACCTTGAATATTGACATTTTGACTGAGAGTTCCAGGAATGCCAGGGTCTTTGTTCCATATCAGTTCAGCCCAGCAATCATTTTAAAATGTTATTTTGTTCTCAACACAATATTTGTGTTAGTATATCTTTTGTCTGTTCACTATGACAATTAATAGAATGTCCATATACAAATGAACATATATACCTCTGTATAAAAGACACTGGAATCAAGCAGGGGAAAAATCGGATTCATGCAATTGCATTTGAGTGCAGAGGAATCTGGGTGAGGGCTTTTGGGAGCAGAGTGACCAGCTCAATGGTTGAGCCTGCAAGACTATTGTTGTGTTATTTTTAGAAATAGCCATATAGCTGTTTTGCTCAATAAACTTTGTCTGGGTATTTCAAAGCAGACAAAACCTCCCTTTAGCAGGACAAGGGGTGTGTCTATGACTGGTAAGCAGCTTCCCATTCAAGTTCTTCCACTTTTAATGCCTTGGGAGAGAGTTTCAGTCTATTCCTTTACCTACCTGAGGACATATCAGTTATGTAAACTGTCTGCCTGTGGTAAGAGACAATGACATCATCCAGGGGCAAATGTGAAAAAGCTCTCAGTCAGGTTCACAATAGAATTCTTTGGACTGAACATGATCCAAACTAGGTCAGAGATTCATTCAGAGATGCTTTCAGACCAATCCCCTCAGCTTCCACTTCCTCTCAGAGCTATGTCCATTTCACACAATGTATTTGCAGAACTGGATGAAATCAGGATTTCAAAGCATTTTTCATACAAAAATTTCTATGTTAACTATAAGTAATAATTGGTGAAAATCATAGAAAGTCAAAGGCAACAGTTTCTTACTTAGATCAATGAGATTTAGGTGTTTAATTGTATGCCTAACTTCCTTTGGATTGTCTTGCAAAACACAGAATCATTATTTGTACTCAGCATTTTTCCTTACTTATATCTTTAAAAAATGATAATGCATGCAATTGCTTAATTCATCACTGATGAGGAAAATGTTTGAAATTCCAATATGTGAATGCACTTTGAACATCAAAACCTTACTCTATTCACTAAGGCAAACCCGAGATACTGTATTTCCATTCCTTTCATCCTGTGAATTATGGACAGTCTAGTTCTCATTTTATCAGTGAGGCAAAACAAATAGGAGACCAGTAGGCCTACCAATGACATGATAGTTGTGAGCATCTAGTTGTATTGTTTTGCCATTTCTTCTGCTAATGGCAAATTGGCTGGCTTTAAAAGATGCACCCAGAGAGGACTTCCAACGGATTATCCTAAATGGATTACATGATATTGACACAGCTATGATCTAGATTGGGTGGAGGGAGAGAAATGAGAAGAGACAAAGAAAGGGAGAAGAAAGATCTAGGTATCTATAGGAAAAGGTAAATGTATTTATGATTTTAAAAAATTAAGGGTGGGCTACATTGTTCAGGTTGGAGTTAAAAGTGGACCATAGGTCTGGAATGACTAAGAACTCCCTGACACGGAACAAAGTCTGACAGAAGTTTTCCAGTATGCACTATATAGCTCAGCACTCATCAGGTAAACTATGGACTCCCCATACCCTATAAATCAGAAACAACATAATTTACTTTGACACCTAGCTAATACTCTCTCCTGGCTGCCTATTCCTAAAAGCTGTAAAATGATATCAGGGTAATTGCAATGCAATTCAAGACAGCAGTCAATAATGGAACTGAGTTTTCTTTCAAAATTGCATTTCAATTTAGATTGGGAATCTGCCAGTTTCCTTTCCTTTTCTTTCCAAATCAATACAACCATTCTCTCTACGTATTTTTTTCCACTACACATAAGCAAGATAATCAGTTCATCTTTTTCGTAACAACTCTAAAGTTTGTTTTTATTTGCTGCCTTTTGAAGTAAACAGTTTTATTCCATGACTCATTCATAGTCAGTACAAAAGTCAAGCTTGACATCACCCCACTTTGCCTACATTAGAGCCACTTTCTTGTACAGGTACTATTCTCTCTCTCTCTCTCTCTCTCATCCACTCAGCCAAAGCAGGCATTCCCCCACACCATCTGTGCATAGGCTGCCCTCATTCATCATCTAGAGAAGACCCATGGCTGTATGTGGCAGCTAAGTCCAGACCATAAGATTGCGGTCTCAGAAATTGAACATCTCGCCTGTTGTGGCAAGCAAGCTGCCCAGTGTGCTCCACAGCAGGTAAGGAAGGCACTCACAATAGGCTCAGAAAGATAACAGGTAGGAGGAGGCACTGCTTTCCTGTTGCATTGGGAAATTTAAAGGTATATTTCTCATATTCAGCTTGCAAAGAGCAATTTCTACCGCTCATCCATGACAAAGGTTTTTGCACTAGAAAGTCTGTTTCACAGTGTACCTCCCCCTTCCCCAGGGTTGCTTCCTTCACAGACACAGGCAAGGAGCATGATTTGAAGAAGCTCACAGTCAGAGACATTATATGTTTCTGTTGTATCATAATGCTTATCTCATGATTTAATTGTCTTTAGGGTAGGGTATATAATGACAGTGCTTGAGAGTGGAGTTTACTCTTCCACTTCAGAACTGCGTTTGTATTGACTATCAGTTACTATTTAATCATGGGTTACTTCCCATGATTTCTATTAGGCAGTAATTAAATTTTATAGCAACATTACTAGATCCTTTAATTGTATTTAACGTATAACAGACATTGTGGCTGCTCTGTACTGTCTGTGTTTTTTGCCTTGCCTCTTTCCTGTTATTGAATGGTTTGTCTGTGGATGAGAGCTGAGATTCTTTTCTTCAGCTCACCATACTTTTTCTAAAAGTGTGAAGGAAAGGATATCTGGATAAACTAAAGAAGCAAAATTTGGATTCTTTTCATGATTGGGGAAAAATGCATAAAATGCAAGTAATGCTTAGTTAAAAGAAAGACCTACTGCAGAACACCAATTAACTGTTCCACAAAGAACACCAATGAACTATTCCGCACAGATATTCATGAAAGAAAAGTGGTGGGCCTAGAACAAGGCAATATTGTTCATCTGGGTTATCACACAGATAGCACAGCACATTGCTTACTGGACATCTGGACAATTGCTCAATACTGCAGACTTCATTGGACTTGAAACCAATGAAATGTACATCTGATTCACTACATGATCAACACCTGTTTATGTAACCAAATGGTGGATAAGAATCAATGGAGTCTAAGCCTGTAATGCAATTACCTGAATGAACAAATCAGTACACTTAGGCATGGGAGAGATGCCACTAAACCAATTCATATGTAAGTGCTGTCAAATCACAGCTGACCTATGGCAACCCCAGCAAGGAGCTTTCAAAGCAAGTTAGAAGCAGAGGTGGTTTGCCATTGCCTTCCTATGCAGAGTCTTCTGTGCTGGACTGCCATCCAAGTACCAACCCTGCTTAGTTTCTGAGATCTGATGAGACTGGGCTATACCATACAATTCCACAGCCATCACTAAACCATCAGGGCATTGAAAATCTTTGCAGATCAGTACATGGAACTGAACTGATAATTCCACAGGAATACATTTATATAATTTAAACTGTTTTTCTCAGAGTTAATACCTCCCAGTGTTTCCTCTAAGCTGAGTTAGTGTAAGCTAGCTCACCATTTTTTAGCCCCTGGCTCACACATTTTTGCCTTAGCTCAGGAAAAATGGCCCCAGAGCAATTTATGCAGTAAAAAAAAAAAGGTAAAAGTAGTCCCCTGTGCAAGCACCAGTCGTTTCCGACTCTGGAGTGACGTCGCATCACAACTTTTTCACGGCAGACTTTTTACAGGGTAGTTTGCCATTGCCTTCCCCAGTCATCTACACTTTCCCCCCCAGCAAGCTGGGTACTCATTTTACTGACCTCGAAAGGAAGGAAGCCAAAGTCAACCTTGAGTCAGCTACCTGAACCCAGTTTCCACCAGGATCGAACTCAGGTCATGAGCAGAGAGCTTTACCACACTGCACCATGGGGCTCCTACAATTTATGCAGTAGCTCACAACTTTAATGCTCATAACTCACAAAGTAGAATTTTTACTCACAAGACTCCACAACTTAGAGAGTATTGCTCCTATTGTGTCTTCCTATATTATCAGTGTACAGTATGGCACAGTGGTCCATGCCGGCATTATTCAACCAGTTGTAGAGAAGTTTTGCAATATGGAGATCTTGCAATATACATAGTTCCTTCAGGCATTGGCCTGTGCTGCTGCTTCATTTCAAGAGAGCTACACCGAATGTCAAACTGGAATGTGTTTTGAAAGAACAAAGTGTGAGTCCAGTGGCATCTTTAAGACCAACAAAGTTTTATGTGTTTTGTTATTCTAATGCACAAGACTTAAGTCCCTGCCCTAGATCTTCCAAAGAGTTCCTGTAAATAAATGGTTCCTAGTTAAGCAGAGCTGTGATCTCGATGGCATACCCTGATCTTGTCAGCTCTCAGAAGCTAAGCTGGGCTGGCCCTGGTTAGTACTTGGATGGGAGACCACTAAAGAAGTCCAGGGTTGCTATGTAGAGGCAGGCAATGGCAAACCACCTCCGTTCATCTCTTGCCTTGGAAATCCTGTGGGGTCACCATAAGTTGACTGCAACTTTACAGTATTTTGCACTACCAGTTGAGCACAATGGTTCTTCTGACTGATTGCTGTTGCTACAAACTCAGCACCTTCAACCTGACTCTCTCTGTCTGCCGTGGCATATACTAGGGAAAGGCTAGTTTTAAAGCTGAAAGACTGGAAGTATAAATCTATTTTTAGATTCTATTAAATGGATGAGACTTTTACATAAATAGCAAAAGCATCAACAACTTACAATTTATTTGTTTGTTTGTTTATTGGCCTTTAATATTGCCCTCTCCTGTGCTGCAGGGTAGGTTGCAGCAAAAATAAAATAATCATTTAAAACATCATCCAGTATTAAAACCGTAGTAACAATTACATTTTACCAGATGGCAATCTAGCTCAGTTGGGGAGCGTTCCCAAAACTTTCTGCATGTAGATGCCCCCACAATAGACCAATTTCCAGATAGTGGGTAAAGATCATCAATACATCAGATGGAAAAAGTGTGGACCGTACAGCAGAATACAGCAGAGGACACCAATGTAATTTAGATACCCACTACCTCAATCAAAGGCCTGGGGGAACATCTCCGTTGTACAAGCCATGTGGAATTAAAGCATATCCCACAGGGCTTTGACCTCTTATGGGAGAGTATTTTACCAATCTGTCCTTTGGGCTGGGGATCATCATCAGTTGTCGGTATGCTGAGCGTAAAGCTCTTCAAGGGACAAATTGGGATAGACGGTTCTACAGATATGTTGGTCCCAGACCACATGAGGCTTTAAAAGTAAATATCAAGACCTCGAACTCAACTGGAAGCTAATGCTGCTGATAGAGCACTAGTTGTATTTTCCAGCCAATTAGGTTGCCAGCATTTTATTTATCCCATAATATCAAACTGTGTAAACATTTCTCATTGGCTAAACTGGAATCAGAAAGCCTTCAACAGTTTCTTTTAGAACGCAGTCCAGAGAATGAAAATTGCCATCTGTTCTATGGCAGGAGGGGAGAAATAATCACTCTTTTCTTCCAGTGAAATGTCTTTTTGATGCATCAAAGTGTCTTCCATTTCTGGTGTCTGCTGCCCATCGGACAGAGGATGTTGAAGGCAGGGCTGCTTTGTCCATCACATCTTCAGACTCATTTTCCTGAATATCATTTTCAAGCACTACATTCAGTTGAGGCTTTGGGGGTAACAGTGGTTTTTTTACCAAATACATATCCCTCGACTGATTTGCTCTTCGCCTGTGACCTGCAAATCCAACCGGTCCAGCTCTTGAGTGTAGGTGTTGCAGTGGAAGCATTTCCTGACGTTGCCACTTTTTTGGAGATGACCCTGACCGAGTTGGTGAACTTAATGTAATGAACACAGACTCCGAGTCACTGTCGTCATCACCTGGATTCAGATACAAGTTATATAAGAAGAGACTGTCCAAAGGGTAAATTACAGCACTTTCACTTCCTCCTTCACCGATTCTCTTTTCAAATGTAAATAGGTCATTTATTAACCAGCAACCAGAATATCATATGGGAAACAAATTTGCTCTCTGTAATGGCTCATGCAAAATTGATGTAATAATTGTAAAGCAGACATAATTAGAACAAATCTGTGCAGCTACAAGAGGCCACCTTGGGATTATCTCACAGAAGGAAATCTTGGTTTGCCCCTATGCTCACCAGGAGGCTGCATCTAATCCTGGCTCTGTGATGATTGCATTTATTTATTTATTTTATTCTACTTTTAGCCCGCCCCCCCCCCTAGAACAGACACAGGGTGAGTTACAGCATAAAAGACAATCAACGGTTAAAAACAATTAAAATATATAAAATTTAAAATTACAGAGTAACAATAGAGACTAAAATGGCAAATTCTGGGTGTGGTCAGACGTTGCACTAAAAGCGGATGCATCACGCCCCAATCTGAACCACCCAATTTTGAATCGGCACATTTCTGATCAGATGACCACTCCCAAAAGAGAGTGGTCCTGCATTGGTTCCGTATTTGAATGATCAGACATCGCAGACCTGTATCGCTTCTTCCTGTGGGCATGTGCTTGAAATAACAAGTTCCAGCCAAACCTGAGCAAAGAGAGAAGCAAATACGCACACGCACTTGGGAGGGGGGGATGAAGAGATCCTGATTGCCTTTCCATTATTAGTGTTATTATTGATGACGGATCATTTTCCAAGAAAGAAGAGCAGCCCTTTCCAAAACCTTTTTAAAAAGAGAGAGTCAAATCTGGATGATGCTCTTTTATTACAGAGCGAGCTGAAGGATGCAGTTAAACTTTTTGAAGAGAGTACGTTTCCTGGAGAATGACAATTTCAGTGTTTGGGGGGGGGGGAGCCCAAGGTAGCTGCAATGCATTTCATGCAATTGAAAAACAGCTGTTGTGAGAAGGGATCCTCGAGAGGGGAGGGGGGAGAGAAGCCTAGCCAGACACATTCGAACTGCCAATCAGCAGAGAACTACTTTCAGGGAGAAGTGGGACTTGCCGCTGACACATGGAGATCCCACATAATGGGGATATTATATTCCAGTTCCTCTAAAAAAGAAAGATTCTGCTCCCGTGTAGCCCGTATTGACAGGGGAAAAGCAAAACTCTGCTAAACAGTTATGTGGTCATGCACACGCATGAATTCGTCTGTTAATAATGGCACCAGAAACGGTCACAGTTTGAGGGAAGTGCAAACTGGCTGCATCGCAAATGAGCCGTTCAGACAGAAATAACCCGATTGTGTGCCGCACCAAGCAGGAAGGACTGGACTTTCTCTGGGGTCAAATTGCGGCGAGATCAATCTAGGGCAAGTCAGGATGACTACGAGTTGCTGCCGAGTAACAGATGTGGAAGTCTGGACGTGCTCAGGAAATCCGAATGGGAAACATGCCTATGTCGGAACTAAAGGAGCATCTGAACGCACAAACATGGCCTATTGTCCAGGTCCAGCAGGTTCTACAGCACTGGGATGGAATGAAAGGGGGGAGGCCAATAACAAGTGACGTCCACTGCCTTAGCTGAAACCCTGGCAGAAGAGCTCTGCTTTACAGGCCCTGCAGAACTGAAGCCCGTAGGGCCCGGATCTCCAGGGGGAGCTCGTTCTACCAGGCAGGGCCCAGGGCCCAAAAGACCATGGCCCTCGTCAAGGCCAGATGGCTACATACGGGTGTCACCAGTATGTATGTTACACATTTGCAAACATGTTTCATGCATTCACAATATACCCATTTTTGATATGAAATATCCTTAAGGCAAGTTTCTGGTCCTCAGTGTTCCAGAGACACATGCATAAACTTTAAGTAGCATCTTAAAGGGCTTCCCTTTCTGTATCCTGCTTCCAGTGCTCTCATATCCTTATAACCCATTGGTTTGCTTTCCCTCCTGCTCTCCTTGTAGCAGAGTTCTCACTTTTACCAGCTGTCACAGGAGGCAGACTTTAGATTCAACTTGTTGATTTCAGATGGAAGCACTATGTTTGATTTTCGGAGACTTAGGCACAAACTTAGCTGCCCTGATGATTATCTTTTATGGAAGACAGAATGGAGGCAGGGGGTTAAATGCTGTCTCTGTGAAGAGCAGGAATGTGTGAACGTGCTAAATGAAAACTAACTGCCTACATCTTGTTGGCCACATCCTAATTCAAATCCCCCATTCTGATTCAAAACCATTATAGGTGCTGGCAAGCTGACAGACATTATTAAGCAAGGCATGAATTAAAACATCCGCTTGTGGCTTGTTGCTCATTATTTTGCTGGAAGGGGCAAAGGGGCGTGGAATGGGGTGCTTTACCAGGGTGAGGGGTTTCAAGAAGGCCAAGTCCGGCCTGGAGGCACATTACCATAGTCCATTTATGCCACATACATTTTTGTAAATAACTCTTAAGAACAGAAGAGTGGCCATGCCAAATCAGACTATGGGCCTTATTCCTGTCTGCAGTACGGCCAATTAGTTGTCACAGGGCAGCCCACAGGCAGGCCGCTGACAACAACCCTCCCCTGCTGACTGACCCCCAGTCTCATTTGATTGCATTATGGGAGAGTATGGGAGATCGTACTTGTCCAAATGATACCTGGGCCATGTGCAAAAGTCTTACCTGATAAGTCATAATTCCTGGCTTCTCTTCTAGCTTGCTGAGCATTGCCATAGGGGAGAGACAAATAGCGCATGTTTCGTACAGCAGCCTGTGGACAAAGGAAAGCATCCAGTGTGTTAAGGACAGGGGACATCTTAGTGTTGCTGGAATCCCAGACACCAGTCCAGGATGGGGCACAGAATCCCTGCCACCTCCCAGCTGGCTGCCCACTTTGGCCAAGCAAGGCATGGCTTTCACCTCAAGCAAGGTTGGTAGGAGCCGCTGCTGCCACTGCTGCTGCCAGAAGACAGCTGCTCAAGTGCCAGATGGGATGGATGCAAGCAATGCGCTAAAGCCAGCCCCATTTAAGGGATCTCTTACAAGGCATCAGGGAGCAACAGCAGCTCATACTAAACATCCCCAAGGTTCCATTTTGCAGCAGGATCTACAGACAGCTGCATCAGTCCAGGCTGAAGTTTCAAGCAGCAATTTCTGATGTACTTTAAAGCCAACTGATAAAGGAACATGACAAAGTTTGAGTCCAGTGGCATCTTTTAGACTAACAAAGTTTAATTTGGGGCATAAGTTTTCATGTGCATCAGATGAAGTCTGCATGCACATGAAAGCTTGTGCCCAGATTTAAACTTTGTTGATCTTAAAAGTGCCACTGGACTCGGATTTGCTCTATTGCTTCAGAACAACACAACTATCCACCTGAATCTACAATAAAAGAACGTTTCTCCCAAAAAATTGTTCTTGTGGGAATAGATCTTAATACAACTTCACTATGATTATAAAAGAATCAGTAGGACTAGAATGGGAGGGACTAGGTTACTATGGGACAAGTCTGGTGGATGGAAATTTTGGCTGCATCTTCACGGGGGTGGTGGGGGGGGGGAGAGAGAGTTAATAAAGAATTAAAACTGATTCCTCCTTGTTGCAGACCTGCCTTCATAAAACATAGCTGTATTACCTGACCACCCAAGTTTGGAATCTCAGGGAATGAATTTTCCACTAACACCAGAGACAAGATGTAGCTCAGAGCTTGAGAATTATGTTTTGTGTGACTTCCTGCCCACACTGTGAGAAAGACTGGCATTTAAGGGAGAGGCTGGACACAATGCTACATTTGCTTTAGGTATTATTGCAACTTTTTACAAGGGCTTTATGTAACAGACTGCTACTCATGCTGGTAAACAAAGCACCTACTCTCAGGCATAAAGAACAGGAGGAAAAAAAAAAGATGCCCTGGAAAAGATATCTTTCTCTCATGATACTGAAAAGCACCTGAATAATCACAATCAAAAGGTGATATTTTCCCATTATGCCTTCCCTCGGTAGCGACTGAAAGGTAAACAGGACAAAGAATAGACCTGTGTAACTCTTGAAAACATACAAATAAATTGTGAACTGATAATGTCTGATTAATGCATTCTAATCAAAATTGGCCTAAAGCTAGGGCACAAATCTGCAATTGACTGTAGCCTGTCGTTTATTAGTAGCATTGTTGGGATAACCATTTTTATTAAAATGGAATCTGCAATGAAATTTGCATCTCTGGTCTGCTTCAGAAACTGAAAGAGTTTCAAAATTAGAGACAAGTTAACAATAACATTGTCTGTATAATTATATTTCACTGGATCTAGGTATTGGGGTCTTTAAGGTGCACATAGGGTCACAGCGCATTGCGACTTTGGACAAAATGTGCCATCACTGCTGTAGTTATGCAGCACTCTAGTCTACAGAACACACGGTACACTATCACTGTAAATAAAGAATATCTTGTCCAACCACTGAGGTTCTCTGACTAAGGAAGAGTATGTAAATAACGGAAACAAAAATAGGCCTCACTAAATCCAATACAGCCTATCAATTTTAGTATCGATCTATGCCTTGGAAAAAGAGCTTTCAAAGAGGAACACCTACTGAGATTTTTTTCATAGACCTCTTTTCAATGTATTTCTTCTGCTTTTTCCTCCTTAACTTTCTCTCAGTTTCATCATCTTCTTGAGCAAAACAGGTTCTATATTTTAATTTCCTATTCCTCGATTATATTTTTATAAAAGTGTACACAGTGTAAGCCTAAAGATATATTTCACAAAATTAATTGGCTGAGCAACCATGGAAGCTTCAGCAGAATAATAGCAGGCACAGATACTTTTTTCAGTCACTTGTAACATAGCTTGCTTGACTATGCATGTATATATATTAAGAAATATTGTTTTCTACCTGCTGGAGAAAAGGGGCTTTTAATGTTTGAGGTTTATGAAAGTGAACATCCCTCTTTTCCAACTAACTCACACCATTCTGATGAATTTTTTGAAACTGGGGGGGGGGGGTTAAAGGGAGTGCTTTCAAGAGTGAGCATGTCTTGTTCTGCAGCATATTAATCATTTTTATGTTAGCCACACAGATGGGAAAAAAACAATGAAGAGAACACTGGCAAATCTATCCCCTCATCAGCACAAAGAATCTTTATTCTGCTACAATACAGAATCAAGGCTTGAGGAATAAGATTCTCAATAGGAGAAAATGCTCCGTGGTCCAAGCCTACACTGGTTATAAGTGGCGTTTGTATTTGTAGACAATCCAGCTATCTCAATGGCTCAGTTCCATGAACATCACAGCGTGTGTAATAGCTACCTGTCCTCCCCAAGGTAGGCTATTTCCTTTCTTCATAGGCTGTCTCTGACTGTGCTGGCGTCGGATGAAGATTTCTTTTGCTTGTTCCTGATTTGTGTCATTGGCAAGACGGTGTCTGTTGTATGACAGTGTCTGAAATAAAAAACATATTTTTAATGTTCATCCTAATAATAACAAAGTCAGCCAAAAATGAGAATACTTAAATCTAGTGAAAAGAGCTGTGAACAGACAAGACAGCTCTTTAGTCAAACCTGAAAAATGACTCAGATTTGCAGAAAAATCTGAAACCTAAAAAAAATTGCATTGAGGAATTAAAATGCCCCAAATGTGGTGGGTGCAAATGATCAGCCACTTGAGCCGCAGATGGGGTTGGTGCAAGTGGTAGCAGCTACTGTCAGATGAAACAGGCATGAGCAGCCATCAATGCAAGCAGGTCGCCTAATCCACAGATGATACTGGGGCAGCAGCAGGAGTTGCTTCATCCCACCTTTTGTTAGCAAAGAGAATGGGGACAGTTGACCCCTCAACCTGGAATGGAGGGCAGCTAATCTGGTTGCCCATTAAAACTGTCCCTGCCTCTTAACCATTCCTTATTCTTAAAAGCAACAACAAGCAATCTGGTAAACTTTAAAGGTGAAATGCATGCATTCTGGGTTTGAACTTTTGTAGTCTTGGATTGATTTAATCAGATACAGGAAGTAGTTTAAGAACTTGTTAGGTGGGATAAACCAGCACTGTGCAGTCAGACGAAAAACAAGAAATATAATATTTGCTCTCATCAGTAATATTTGTGCCCCAGTTCAGTTAACACCTAGGGACAAAGATGAACTCCTAAGTCTCAGTGGGACCAGACATTCCCAGGCCAACCACACCACATACTGTTCAGTTTGCATGAGCTGAATCTATAAACATAACCTCTTCAGAGGGAAAATTACTTCTTCATAAAAAATCAGCTACAATCCTTTTACATACCTGAGCAATTTTAACAGCCCTCAGGATGGCTCAGACTTGAAACACCATTGCTGTGGGTTCACTCTTGTGTTTACAGTCTTGGTACCCATAACAAATACCTAACATGTACATGGTGTGACTGCATATTTAGACACCTGCATACCTGTACCTGAGAGTCATAACTAGGCCAATGCTCCCTGAGGCATGTATGTTGCAGGGATGTAGACAACAAACAAAAATCTTTTTTTCCATTCATCAAACTGGTAGGAATTAAACTGCCATGATGAGATCTTTTATTAACATTTTCCAGAATCAAATATTGGTAGGGAGGGGTTGAACATTCTACTTTGCACATGAATTTTGTTCAAAGTTATCACAGTTCTCAGTTTCTGTAAATGAGGTCTTGCAAGCTGAAACTCCTGGACAATCTTCTGGGACTGCGTAACACAACCACAACTCCCTTTATCCACATTCTGAAAGCTAGGAGTGTCTGCCACCTAGTGCAAGTTCCTGCTGTCTGCAGCTGTAAATGACAGCCAGTCGAGAATTAGACTAGTGCTGGTGCCTCTAGTTTTATGTACTATGGGGACGACATGCAGCAAGTACAATCTCAAATTAGGGCAATAAAAAGCACACACCAATAAAGGATCTAGGCCCCTGTTATCCCCTAATGCTGTTCTATAGTTCAATTGCAACCAGCAATGCTTTAATTTCTGTATTCATTGCCTGTTGCTAAGGGCTGAAGACATGCAAACATATTCTTTTATTCTATAGCTATAGTACTTGTTACCAGAATCAAAAACTCACCCTTTGCCTCACTTGATACAGATTACGTGCCAGCATATTCTGCAGGGACTCCACCTCTTCAGGTCTTTGCGTCCTTTGATTTCTATAAACCCTGCAAACAGAAAGGGAAGGCAAACATTACACTGACTAGATCAACTGGCCAACAGCTACTCCTACAAAGTGGTTCTGTACACAATATATTATTAGTATAATTGGGGTTGGTATAGGATGCCTATTAACCTGGGACCATAAGGACTTACTCATCGATCAAAGGAGCAAACATTTAGCTTCACTATTGTAGATGTCTGTATGTGTGAATTTGTGAATCAACTGGTGCACTCTCATCACTTTAAATATTGGCTATGACCAGTGTTACCTCTAAGCTGAGTTAGTGTGAGCTAGCTCACAGTTTTTAAGCCTCCAACTCGCACATTTTTGTCTTAGTTCAGGAAAAATGGCCCCAGTAGCTCACAACTTTAATGCCAGTAGCTCACCAAGTAGAATTTTTGCTCACAAGACTCCACAACTTAGAGGGAGTATTGGCTATGACCTGTTATCAAGGCTAAAAAGAAAACATTAGAGCAAGTTAAAACAAATGGGAAAGTGAAATAATAGTCAGCATCACCCTATCTTTGAATCCTGGCCATGTGCAGACAATGGACATTTCCCTGAAAATCTGGGGGACCCTCCAGGTTTGCAGGAAAGTATAAAATCTAGGTGGGAAAGGAAGGGGTGAAATCCACCCACTCACCATATAGAGAAGCACTGTCTGCACATACTAAAACAATGTACTTCCATTGGAGCAGCTGTCTCATGGCAAAGGCAGCAGCCCTACACTACAGGTGGGGAGGGAAGGAGTGGCAGGAGGAGTGGTAGGGAAGGTTGGGTGGGCAGATGGGAGGGTACAGCAGTCAGAATGGAGGCGGGAGGAGCTGCCACAGCCCACTCCCCCCGAAATATGCAAGCCAAGTGGGTGGGAGAAGAGCTGCTGTTGCTTCCCCAATGTGTAAGCAGTGTGGGCTGCTACTGCTGAACACCTGAGGCAGGTGAGGGGAGTAGGGTTGCCAGGTCTGACTCAAGAAATATCTGGGAACTTTGGGGGTGGAGCCAGAAGCAAGGTTGTGACAAGTGTGACTGAACTCCAAAGTGAGTTCTGGCCATCACATTTAAAGGGACCACACACCTTTTAAATTTTGAAATAATGAAGGATAGGGGCACATTATTTGGGGGCTCATAGAATTGGTCCCCCTGCCCCAATCATTTTGAAACTTGGGGTGTGTTTTGAGGAGAGGCAGAAGATGTTATGCTGGCCTCAACCTCAAAAAATAGCCCCTCCATAGCCCCTGGTACCCACAGATCAATTCTCCATTATATCATATGGGAAATGGTCTCCATAGGATGGAGTGCCCGGCAAACATTTCCCTCTTCCCTCTCCCTGATTTCCGATGACCCTGAAGTGGGGAGGGCCTCCAACCCAGGGGATCCCCTACCACCAACTGGGAACTGGCAACTCTATGGGGGGCAGCCAAATCAGGCAAGTGGCAGGCTAGCCAATTATTTTTTTTCCTAAGAACATTTTATTGAGAAAATAAGTTTAAAGCCATAATACATAGAAAAAACATAGGAAGTTATTAAACGATACAATCAAAGAACTAATCCAATCCTATGCAACCATATTAATGAACAAAGTAATATAAACAATACAAGGAAGGAAGGTCTATAATACAAAGAAGGGACACAATTATTAAGGGGAATGGATGGGGAGCAGCCACAAGCAGATAGCCTGGTAGGATGACCCAGTAGCAAGGGGCAGACAGCACAGCTTTTTTGAAGAAACCTGAGAAGAAAAAATTGAAGTCTAAAAAATAAATTGGGGGATTTATCCCCCTCAAATAATAGTAGTACATGTACCTTTAAGAACAAATGCCACCTGTATTGGCCGTTGTGGGAGTTGCTAGGCAGCTCTCTCTCTCTCAGCCTTGGTTTCTATCACTAAAAGGCACTGCCCTTTCAAGGGCTTTGAGGAAGGACTCATCGGGGCCAGGAGCAACCACTGATGACTTGTTATCATGCAACTTGCATGACTCACTGAAGCCCAGTTCTTGTTACTGGGTAACACCAGCTGCCACACAAAAGCCAGCAGGATGTCACTTCCAGGGAAAAGCTGAATTTGATTTCAGTTTATTCTAGGAATCACTGAAAATTATGGTTTTACTATAGAGTTTCTGGTGATTCCTAGAGAGGCTTGTGGCATCACTTCTGGGTTTTCCTCAGAAGTGACATTATGTGGTCACTGCCATCACCCCACCATGCCCTCTCATGCTGTCGTTGCAGATATAGGAGCTGTGCTAATGAAAAGTTGTCACCCCCAGTTGTAGCCTGCTGGCCTTCTATGAGATTTCTGTGTGAGTGAGTGAGAGTGAGAGGTGTGGGGCAGAAAGAGATTATTGGAGATTACTGCAGTATATCTCAACAGCACTGGAAGTGATGGTACTATGAACTTGGTACCATTTTACTGGTCCTTCTTTCTGACATCAAAATTAAACAGCTATCTGACACCAAAATTAAACTCCTCCTGTAGATATTATAAAAAGGATGAAAGAAGTTCACTGGCTAAGTATCTGCACAGGTTGCTTTTAAAGGCATGGGAAACAGACAGTAAAAAGCTGCAAGCTCCTCATAAATATCCTTTTTGGGATAACTTCAGAAAAGCTTATATGAACATATAACTTGAAATTAATTCGTTAATTGCAGTACAATTCTCAGCTACCTTTCACAGCAATTTCCCAGTGTTTCAACCAAAGAAAAGTATGAAAAATAGCTGTCAAAAGATTTTCTTGAAACCAAGCAAGCTTGGTTGTAGCTTGAGGAAGGGTTCCAGTAGTAGTAGCTGAAGGAAGGGCCTACTAAATGTGTCAGCATATTTTGAGGTAAAGCAGCTGCCAGGGCCCAGTATGGGTGGTACTCAGTGCTGGCATTCCTGATGGCAATGGCAACAGCACTCCCAACAGCATACACTGGCCAGTGCTGTTGAGGAAGAGATGTGTAGGTGGTGCAGGCAACTGAACATGGGCATTAGGAGTGCTTGCAAGCTGGAGAAGAACACACAAACAGATAGGTGCATGCAGGTGTGGGGGTGGAAAGAGAGGACCGCTTACTTTCCATCTTCATTTTGGCTCGGCATGAGTTTCAGAGAGATTTTTCTGAAAATGAATTTACTTCAGAAGAAGAGGCACATTTGGGGGAGTGCCCTGGAAACGACATCACAGGAAAAGGTGGAGTTTTGGTTCAGTGTGCCCCGGAAGTGACATCACTTGGCCCTTGACGCCAAAGGAAATGACATAATTCCTGGCTCCACCCCCCAAATCTCCTGGCTCCACCCCCAAATTTTAGTGGGCCGTGAAGGAGAAGTGTAAAAATAACTGGGCCACAGGAAAGAAAAGTTTGGGAAACCCTGTAATAGTGCATAACCAAACATAGTTAGAATATAGCTCTCTTGTGTATACCATTACTTAATCATCTAGTTCTCTAGACATTTCTATTCATGCACATTTAGTTTCAGGTAAACAATGAACAATTCCACAAACATTATGAAGGCAATTTCCTATAATGGTAAAATACAAATATGAAAATTGAAAACTCCTTTCATGAAGTTAGCTATTAACTCAGCAGACTGATAAACAGTGAGCAAATCTGCTTAAGGGAGGTGGGACACAGTTTCTGTTTATTAAGTCCACACCTTTCCCGTTTTTATTTCACATTGTGCCACATAAGATACAAATCTATTTTCAAATAAAACAAAGTCACCTTGTTGGCAACCCAATAAAATGATGTTTATTGAAAGCTTTCTCCAGTCATTACTCTCTTAAGTTAAATACTAGTCTTAGTAAAGGTGTTTTTATTTGCATTTTTAAAAGAACAGTTTCTGTGATAACATGCCTTTTTTAAAAAAAAATAGTAGACTATAACTTCCTTTAACAAGGTTGGAACTGTGAAGTGTTTTGGTCTGGGAGGAAAAGTGAGCTGAAAATTTCCATTTCCACACACATATACTCTTCCAGGATTCTATAATTTCTCATCAATTTAAACAGACTTTCCTGTCATGCTCTCCCACCCTCAATATTCTATTCCTCTTCAAGTTTGCTCAGTCTTCATCAGAGTGCTTGTTGCTGTTGTTAATTTACAACATCATATCTTTCTGAATAACTGTGGAGTGTACCAAGTATGTACAAATCCTTACTTTCTCCAGTGGCTTAGTTTTGTCATTAGCAAGAGACATCCACTTTAATATAATATATCAATATATCTAATCCTCAACCTGGCCAAATCTGTGGATAATTAAGCAAAAGAGATTTGACCCATGAACAAGCAAGACAGATGTTTCTACAAACCTAAGAAAAGCCCCAGGTTTACAAAAAAATCTAAAATCACAAAAAAGAAAAATACATTGGAGATTAAAACTCTCATAAACAATAGAAGCAACACCTGTGGCTTTCAGAAATGAATGCCCACAGTGGCCATGACTCAGCAATTATAAAAGTATCGTGGTTTCTGTCAGTAATAGGTGGGGAAGGGAGGCAGTACCCTTTCAAGGGCTGCTTTGGCCTTTCAGGGTGGACTCACTGTATGAAACTCGTGTTTGAAATTTCTGATCTAAGAAGATTAGATACTCAAATCACAGGCTGAAACAGTTTTAGTGGATCAGTCATGTGGGTTTTAGTATATTGGTCAATTATACTTAAATAATTTGGCACACATAATTAAATAATTACCAATGCTTCAGTATAGGGTCTTTTTAAGATTCTGTGATAACAAACAGCTTAGGAACTACTACCAGTCATATAGTGCCAGGAGGTCATTTTATTTGTGTTTGTTTGTTTGTTTTCTTTTGCAGCATCACACCAGAACCAACACAGCTTTCTAACAGCATGTCCATTTGATCACCCCTGACTAAAATAGCTTCCATTGCTTAAAAACATGCTTAGAACCAAGTTCTGTTGAAAACTGAGCCTGAAGAGTCTAACAAAAGCCTAAATCAAGAGGTGCAAACTTTGGTCAGAAGGGCTGGATGAACCCCACAGATCAACCGTGTTTTAATGAGCCAGCACTTGGTGATACTATGAGACATGGTGATGCCAGCGTGGTGTAGTGGTTTGAGTTCTAAATTGCCACTTTGCCATGGAAAAGCACTAGGTGATGACTATGGGTCAATCACTCTCTCTCTCAGCCTAACTGACCTCACAGGGTTGATGCGGTGATAATATGGAGGAAGGTAGAATTATATCATTATCATAAGCCTCTTTGAACCCTCATTTGCAAGAAAAATAGAATATTAAAATACCCAAATAAATAATAAAACCAAACATCACAGATGAAGGTTTCACATCGCTTCAAATCCCATGCTTTTCAACAGATAGTTCACATGTTCATCTACAAGTAGTTGTAATGGATTGAACAGCATGATGGGAGCAATGTACAAGTAATCAAAAGACGATCAAGTTATGCAACACATGCACCTGTGAACTGGCCCATAGAACATGCTAAGCTTGGAGCTGGCAAGCCAATTACTGTGTTCATTGATGCCCTTCCCCACCCCTCCTAAAAGATTTCATTTGTCCTTTCTTCTCTCGCTGAAAGAAGATACTCACTGAGCAGGTGCTTTGGAAAGAGTTGGCTTCATCACTCCACTCTCTACCATCTCAATGACTTGTTTTAATTCCATTTTCTTATATAGGGAAACAAGGCTAGATTTAGGTTGGTGTTGACGTATTAAGATCTTCTTTAGAAATCTGTTATCAAACTTCTTAAACCTGGATAACAGCAAGAATGAAATAAACACTCTTTCATTTAATTTCTATAGCATTGATATTTCTATTGCATTACCTGTCTTCAAGCTGAGATCAAATGGAAGGCATCTCTAGGTTACTTAAGAACTGGGAGCCTGGAGTCAGTAGGACAGGAATAGGACTCACTGGGCCATAGAAAGTATTAAATGGATGATGAAGGTAAGCTGAAATCATGGAAATAAGAGGATGAAGGAGGCCATAAAGGAAAGTGTGGAAACCAAATTCCTGACAGTGCCATCCTAAGCAGAGTTATAGCCTCTTCATGTCAGAGCTGCCAGGTCTCCCACTATAGCAGAAGCCCTCTTAGAGCATCTGTGGCCAAATAGAGCAGCTAGCAAAGAAGGAAAAATGTAGTGATCTGCTATGACTAATTTGGATCCAAACCAGTGTGGGTACTATAAAGAATTTGGGCACTGGAGAGATTCATGCCCTAATCGACCTTCCCCCCGCACACAAGAAATTCAAAGTGCCCCTAGACAGATGACAGAACTGGAGTTTAGAAGCCGTGGGAGCAGAGGAAGAGGCCAGGTCCAGAGTGGCAGATATTGGAGGAATGAGGAAGAGCCTGTATACAGCCTGGCTGGTCTGGAAGGATGGGATGATTAGGACAGACCGGGCACTGATAATCCTGACTCTGCAGAGCCCATGGTCACAGTTGATATTGAGGGTCAGGAGATTTCATTCCTCATAGATACTGGAGCAGCACAATTTGTTGTGCCTGTTAAAATTGCCCCTTCAACCATTAAATACATTAATATAATTGGAGCTACAAGGCATAAGCAATCCAGACCGCTTCTAGCCAAACGAACTTGTACAGTAGGAGGCCATGTATTCCACCACAATATTGTCCATTTACCTGATTGCCCACTGCCACTAATGGGTAGAGATCTGCTTTCTAAGTTACAGGCACAATTGACTTTTAATTCAGAGAAACAAATGAACTTTGAGTTGCCTTACTCAACCCCAGAAGGCGAACTACAGTATCAAGGTGTATATGCTTTAGAATGCCCCTAGAGGAAGAGTGGTGGCTTTACCAAACAGTTCCTGTAATGGCCATGTCAGAAGCCTGGTTTCAACAATTTCCAGATGTATGGGCAGAGGAGAACCCACCGGGGCTAGCAGTAAATCATGCACCTATCAAGGTAGAATTGATCCCTGGAACCGTTCCAGTCTCAGAACGCCAGTACCCAATCCCTAAGAAAGCAGTAGCTGGCATCCAGAAAGCAGTAGCTGGCATCCAGAAAGCAGTAGCTGGCATAACGGAGTAGCTTGACAGGCTACTCCATTATGGAATTCTTACTGAATGCCAGTCTCCATGGAATAGCCCCCTTTTGCCAGTCCAGAAGCCGGGCACTAATGATTACAGGCCGGTGCAGGGTTTACGTTCTCTTAATTCTTGCACACAGACCTTGCATCCTGTGGTTTCCAATCCATATGTCTTGTTGGGACTTATACCTGCCTCAGCCACTCATTTTTCAGTGGTGGATCTTAATGCTTTCTTTTGTCTAAGACTGGCACCTGAAAGTCAGTCACTGTTTGCCTTCCAGTGGGAAGAGAAAGGGATGGGTAGAAAGTTACCCCAGGGATTCAAAAATTCGCCCACCATTTTTGGCAATGCCCTCAGTAAAGATATGAGCCGGTTCCCAACTGTGCTAGGAGAAGTTGTGTGCCTACAGTACTTTGATGATCTGCTGATAGGCGCCAAAGACTTACAGACCTGCCAAGAAGCCACTGCCACTTTGCTAACAATCCTGACTGAGGCTGGGTATAAAGTGTCACGGAAAAAAGCTCAGCTATGCCAAGAGACAGTGAAATTTTTGGGCTTCCATATATCTCAGGGTAAACGGCAGCTAGGCAGGGAACAAAAAGAGACTGTGTGTGCTATTCCTGTGCCCACTACCAGGCGCCAGCTGAGAGAATTCTTAGGAGCAGCAGGGTTCTGCAGAATTTGGCTCCCAAATTTTGGCATAACATCAAGGCCCCTGCCATATCTGCAGTGGCAGAACTTGTGAAGGAAGCTGACAAGTTTATCTTTGGCAGCCAGCTTGAAGTAAAGGTGCCCCACTATGTGCAAGTGCTCCTTGAGCACAAAGGAAACTACTGGTTCACTAATGCCCGTATGGTCAGATACCAAGCTGTTATGTGTGGAAATCCCCATGTGAAAATAGTGACTGTGTCAACTCTGAACCCAGCTTCCCTGTTGCCAACTCCTGGTGTAAAATTAGAACATGACTGCTTAGAAGTTATGGAAGAAGTCTATTCCAGCTGGCCAGATCTAAAAGATGCCACATTTTCAGATCCAGATATTATTTTACTGATGGGAGCAGCTTTGTTCAGGATGGGAACCCGCCTCATACTGGCTTTAAAGAGGGGTACAAGGTGCACCCCAAGCGTTTAGGTAAAGGCATCTCAGTTCTGTGGGGCTGTTCTGCCCAAACTGGGATCTGCCTTTTGGTACTAAAAAGTAAACCTCGCTTCAAACCAGTAATCTTGTGCGGACCTTGTTATTTCTCTGCTCCAACCTCTGGGGGAAACCCAGAAGTGACATGGGTAGCTCTAGGAATCACTGAAAACTCTGCTTATTACTATAGTTTCTGGCAATTCCTAAAGCTACCCTACATTATACTTTAGGGCTTTACACAGAATGATGCAGCTATGCCACCGAAATCATAACATAAGAACATAAGAGAAGCCATGTTAGATCAGGCCAATGGTACACACACTGTGGCTAATAGCCACTGATGGACCTCTGCTCCATATTTTTATCTAAACCCCTCTTGAAGGTAGCCATGCTTGTGGCCGCCACCACCTCCTGTGGCAGTGAATTCCACAGATTAATCACCCTTTGGGTGAAGAAGTACTTCCTTTTATCCGTTTTAACCTGTCTGCTCAGCCATTTAAGCAATCATGCCCCTTATAACCCCACCCCTATCCCTTCTACTGGTTGCTGGACTGTTCCTATTGCTTTGCCAGAACAAGATGATAATTCTAGTTAGGACTGAGTATTCCATGGGGGCTTACTTGTATAAGGTCTGACATCACACATACACATATTTTTTTCCTAACCTTTTTTCAGAAGGGGCTATCTTGAAGATGCTAAACTTTATTTTTTTGCTAACTTCAAAAACTAGAAGATGAACAAAGTTTTATTTAAAGTATAAGCTTTCATGAGCATGCACTTTCATATGTGTGTGCACAAAAATTTATACCCAGAATGAAATAGAATTAATTAATAGAATTAAATTTTGTTGGACCTAAAGGTGCCCCTGGACTCAAACTTTGCTCTGTTGCTTCAGACCAACACAGCTACTCACCTGAGTCTATCTTCAAAAACTACCTTGGGGATCTGGAAAGAGTGCAAAAAAGGTCTGGAAGCAAACCAGGTTTAATGAAAAGATCAAGAGCTCGGTTTTGCAGAGGTCAAATTGAGATGATAAAGAAGAAATGTCAAAACCCAGTTAGACTGTTCACTACTAATGCTTATTTTTGCAGTACAGTCTATCTAGCCTTTTTTTGTTTCTGAAATTTGGAGATCAGTAGAAACTTAACGGAGAGTAATAATAACTTTGACTGAGGAGAAATAGCATCTTCACACACACCCTCCCTCTCTATCTCTTTTTAAAAGCTAAATCCATAAATTCCAAAACTGGGAGCAAAAGGTCACACCTTTTTCTGCTTTCTCTTTGAGGCATTAACTTCCTCTTTGTGCTTCAAAAGGCCACACAAATGTTTCCTTGGAGATGTGGGGGAACTGTAATGACCTTTCCAATCATTACATTTGACCACTAGTATCTTGAGAACATGCTAAACGTAATCCTCTTGATAATGCAGAGTCAAACCAATGACCCAAAAGGCTCCTCTCTGAAGGCAATATGAAAGCTTGCTTTGCTGTAAACAGGGGAATTATTTTTCTTATATTCAGTGATGTCATATGCATCAACCAATAGGAACTTACCATTATTAAAAACATGTTTATGCCAGCTAAAGAGGGCTATGAACATGAAAGGATTAGAATGTTTGAACATTAAAATATTTACAATACTATAATTAAATAAAAAACATGTGACCACATAAACATACAACACTAAAACCAGGGAGGATAAATAATGGTTGAGAAAGAACTGAATGTGGGGAGAGGGAGGCTGACACCTGAGGTACTTCAGTTGACAACAGAAGAAATTATGATGAAGCAGAATATACTGCCAAAGAGCCCCATGGCACAGAATGGTAAAGCTGCAGTACTGCATTCCTAAGCTCTGCTCACAACCTGAGTTTGATCCCAGCAGAAGTTGGGTTCAGGTAGTCAGCTCGAGGTTAACTCAGCCTTCCAAGGTCAGTAAAATGAGTACCCAGATTGCTGGGTGGAAAGTGTAGATGACTGGGGAAGGCAATGGCAAACCACCCCATAAAACATCTGCCGTGAAAACGTTGTGAAAGCAACATCACCCCAGAGTCAGAAATAACTGGTGACTACCTTTACCTTTTCTTTTTTTTTTATGTACTGCAAGACACTACAAGGCTGGACCCCATCCTTGGGGAGGCAGTATTTTATTTTATTTCTTCCTATTTATCTTAGTCTTGTTTTAGTTTGTTTAGTTTTCTGCCTTTTTCCCCCTCCCTTGTTTTGGTGTGTTTGGAGCAGTTGGTTAAAATAGATTGTAAAGTACTGGGGTCGGCGCAGTAAGAGACCAGAGTCGGCGAGTGATTTCAGCAAGCTTTACTTCAGGAACAAACACACACAGACTGAGCTCTGTTCAAACTTCCCACTGCTTTATACAATTCTTTATACAATTCTTACAATTCTTGGTCCTTAACTATCTACATGGATTGGCTATTTACAGGGCCCTAAGGGCCTATCAGGGAACAGTATGAGCCTGGATGTTGATTGGCTACTTATGTTTCAATCCTTCCCCTGATTGGGCACGCTTAGGCCTTCTCTGGAACCCTGGTGTGGAGTTCAAGCTCTGGCTTGTTCGGCTTCCTCCAAAAGTAACAGTTCCCTCCAAAAGTAACAGTTCTCCCATTTGAGCCTAGGACACAACATAGATCAAAGGGCCTTTTGACCTATCAAAGGGCCTATTGAGCTGGCAGTTAACTGCTAATTATGTGTTCTCTTTTTTCCCCCTTCTCCTCTTTGAGGTCTCATTAACATGCATTTTAATCAGTGAAAGGTGTGAAAAGAGAAGTGTGAGATTGGGTGTATGGCTACTTACTTAGTTACATGTTTATTTCAGTTTCATGTTTGCTTGCTTATTTATTTTATTGAATTTCTAGCCTGCCCTTCCTGCAAAGCATGCTCAGGGCAGGTTCCATCAAACATAATAACAGTTATGTGTTATGATATGGTTAGGATATTGCTTTAACCAATTGTTTTTATATTTTACTTTGTTACCCAGCTTTCCATGTGCAATTTAGGCTTTTTAGGTTTTATAGGCTTTTTTCTGATTTGGAGGCTTTAAAAACAGAGCAAAACAGAAGAATTAATTTCCCCATATTAATTTACTTTTCTTTTAAGTAATTAATAAATTAATGAACTCACCAAATAATTATCAGAGTTGTAGAGTTTTGGAGTTCTAACATTTAAATCTTAAACAGACTAATTTTAATCAGCTGCTAGGGTCCTGTTAAAATTATTATCATGAGTAGGAAAAGAGTTCGTACCTGTGACCTTTGTAGACTTCCAGTTAATAAACAAAGCTAGATAACTTTAAAATCGTAATGTTAAATCTAGCAACTGCTTTTCTCTTTTTTTTCCTTTTTTTTTCTTTTTTTCCTTTTTTTCCTTTTTTTGTTTTTTTTTTGCTTTTTTTTTTTTTGCTTTTCTCTTCTGCAAGATAATTCCTTCCTCTCAAAGAAAAATGAATTACAAGCAAGTTTTTTAGTTCTGTTGCCTAACTGTATTCCTACAATGCTTAGCTATGCTCCCACAATACCTTCCCCTGACTTATCTTTAGAGGAGGAAAAACATTTGACTTCTGGGAAGTACACTGTCCAACTTTTAGCCTCACAGACCCCATAGATGAGACTTTAGGGAAGATCTTTAATAAAATTAATACTTTATCCCAAATCCTTTCCATGAATTTCGGGGATCACATATTATCTCAAGATTTGCTGGAACCAATGTGGCATTCAAAGCGACTATAAAACACAATTTAAGAAGCCTACAGGAACTTCCTTGATGTTAGAACCTTGTAAAATACAGGGCAGAGCTATTAGTTGGAGAGGAGCATTTGGCCTATCATCTTGATTGTTCTTCTAGGGATGTTGATTTGAAATTCTTCAAGGTACTTCTTGATTTAATTAAAGAAGACTGGTTGACACATATTTTACATCCCTTATGTCCCTTCCTTGATCACTTCCAAACAGCGATGATTTGTCTCACATGAAATCATCCCTAAAATATGCTTCATTCTCCAGAATTAATACCACTCATCCCTTTGAAGCCCATTTCTAAGAAACATATAGTAAATTAATTACACTCAATAAAGGGGAATAGAACTGAACTTGAGCAACATACACAGTTTTTAAATGATTTATCTCTAGCAAGAAAAGATAACATGTCCAGTTAAGAATACAGTGGTGAATAACAAGGAACCATCTATGATTTTAAAGAGCCAATCTGTGCTCTGAATCTTATTAAAAGACAAGTTGTTAGAGTAGATTCTAATTTAATGCAATTCTGTGTTTTGCCAAAAGTGGAGCAGACTAATATCTGTGATGGGCTGGCGAATTTTAAAAGAAAATCCGAAATTTATTAGTAAGAATCTGATAAAGGATGGAAGATGGACAGTGTACTTCCCAGTGTACAAACCCCCATTTGTTTACAGATGAGAACTCTTCTATGGATCGTTGTTGTGGAATGTAATGCCCTGTATCTAACCATCCAGTCAAGAAAAGGCTTTCTTAAGGGTGTGTGGAGATTTCACCTGATTCCCACTTTACTTAGCAGATTCCCACTTTCAGATTCCCACTTTACTTAGCAGCCCACTGAGCACCCTCACCAACATCCTGAGAGTCAGTGAGACCTAAACTCTGCAGCAGGGGAGGATGGAGAATTGATAGAAATAACCACCACCAATTCAGAAAATGGAAGTGCCTTTCAGAATGTGGTTGTATGTAGATCAACGTGTTCTAGGTTTGACCCATTTTACTACATAATATAAATTGTTTTGGAGATGTTCTTACTTGTCTCTCAGTTGATAATGGCTCCAATGTCCACATATATCTTCAATTCCAGCAGTAAAATGATCCATCAACTACAATGACACCACATTAAAAAAACAGACCTGATTATAATGTCAAAGTGGTCCCTGTAATGCTGCTGTTTATATCCTAGCAAAATAATGTCATAAACTGAAGCTACGGCTTTGCTAGCAGTGCTGAATTTTTTAAAAGGAATGAAATCCAAGGGATTTAAAATGTGGTCCTGGAAATAAAATATTTGTGTGTTCTTCCCAAAGGCAGGCTTCCCCATGAATTAACCCAAGTGACCCTAATTACATGTACCAAAAGCAAATCATGATTTTAATTTCTCTGGGGGAGGAGGAGGAGGATCCTACTAAATCAAAGGTCACACTAGGGTCTATCAAGATTAGCAACATGCTAGCTGGTCTTCACAGCCCAATGCACCTGTATTCAAAGATCTGTGTCTGCAGTAGTAAGTGAAAAACATACCCATCTTGACTCATGTTGCACACACCATCAATGCCAAAAGTTGAGTCCCCAGCCCAATTTAAGAGACTCAACAGCCAGAGCTCCAAGTGAGTTGATCCAGAGATTCATTTATTGCCACCAGTGACAGAAGGAAAAGCAACTCTCTCTCTGTATCAACATCCTCCATTTTTCCTCTGTTATAGTTATAACAAAGTTCAGTGGTAGAGGGTATGTTCTGCATTCAGAAGGCCTCTTCGTTTCAACACATTTTCCCTCTAGTTAGAAAGATCTCAGGATATAGGGTTAGGAAATATCTAACTATATCCACTACCACTCACTATAGATGGTACTGGGGTGAATTAACCACTCTGTAAAAAGAAGCCTTACATGCTCATCATGCCTTCTCCCCACCAAGAAATATAGTTGACAAAAACTGGGACAAAGTTTCATGTGCTAGAATCAATTTTATTCCATGCAAGTTAGATGTAACAATCATCCAGAGGGTATCATTCATCACTTTATCTAATAGTACAGTCACTGGCTCCTGTGTAAAGCTACAAAAACAACACAATCAGGCCGGCAACAGACATGGAAGGCATTCCTAACATGCTCAGCTCTGCAGAAAAATATCCCTTTGTATATTATACAATAGGAAAAGTATAATTAAAAATAGCAAGATGAATAGATATGCTCTAGAAGCACAGAAAACTCAATTAAAGCAAAAAAAAAAAAGACGCATACTAATAACCTAGTTGGTTTCTACTAAATAATCTTTGCATGTATTAATTTTAGAGTCCTTGACTGCTTTTAATTTGTAAGTTGCAGTAATTGTAATGGCCAATGGCTTTACGCAATACATTTTACTGAAACTGTACTAAATAAGGGGGAATCCAGAGGATTTACAAAATGATTCTTTTCCTTAATTCTCCCCCCCACACGCCCCCAATCTCTGGATTGTTGTTATTTCTCTTGTATAATTTATATTTTTTTAATTTATTATTTTAGTAAATTTCTATTCCGCCCATTCCCCATAGGGCTCAGGGCGAAGTACAACATATAATAAAACAATAAAACACAATAAAAACATTTTAAAACAAACAACTCAACAGCATTCAGATTACCATAACATCACATATTGCCCAGCCTAGCCATCTCACATCATGATATCTTATAGGGATGGAAGTTTTTATTCCAATTCCTAGCACAGATGACAATGCTGTATAATTTCTCTTGTTATATCTCTTGTATAATTTATATTTTATATATATATATATATATAAATACTTACTCGCACATGAATTTCCTCATTGATGGACTCTTTCTTATTGGTCTTCTTTACACCAAGGTACTTTACAAGTGGCCCGATGGTAATTCCCTTCATTTGGAACAAAAGAATGCATTGTGGAAGAGAAGTTAATTCATAACAAATCTCAAAAATAAAATAGACAATGGATCTACAATGAATAAATCTACTTGCCTGGATGAAGACTGTAAAATATATCACTACAATAGTAGAAGTAATAAACATTTTCTTTCTAGGGAAGAAAACTGCAGGAAGCAAAAATGCAAGTGAAAAACTGCCAGCTCCTCGTACACCACTGTAGATGATAACAAGCTGGTCTTTAAGAGTGAATCGGTAAGTCCGGAATTTGTTGGCGATGCTAAACAGAAAAAGCACACCTAAGAGGGTAATAAAAAATTGCCATTAACAAAGAAAATAAATAACAAAAATGAAAACTATATCCTTAAAGGTGGTTCCATATATTCAATGAATTACCAGTGCTATACATAGATTGTCATATTGTCATACAGCAGATAAGTATTGGATTTGGACAAGGAAAATGCAGGTTACAAACATCATCATGTTATTACCAACAACGTTTCTATCTGTTTGAATCTACATGCACTGTGAACCCTGGAAATTTAAGTTGAATAAGATTGCTAACAATCTTATAGAATAATAAACATTCCTCAAAGTGAACCTAGGAATCTCAGAAAAATATCTACCCAGCCATGTACACACAGCCAGTGGTCTGTAATCTGTTTTACAAACAGGTACAATCCTTGAATAGCTAGTTACATAAAATCCAAAATTGTGCTAATTGGCAAGACTCATATTTTTCCTCAGATATCTACTGATCAGACATTTCATTTGTGAATAGTTTAAGGAGGGAAAGCTATTCAAAGGAATTACTGATTCATAATGCTTGTTATTATGGTTTTATGAAAAGCTACTAGGAACAATAGATTAAAATGTTTTTAAATGAAAAAGCATTCATAGATTTAAGAATTTAGGTGACTTCACTTTTTGTCTGAAATATAGAAAAGCCATAATCTGACAAATTGTCAACATATTAATTGTAAAGGATTATCTACTTCTGAGTAAATAAAATGTATGCTTTGAAATAAAAATTAATGTAAAAAATTAATGTTTTAAAATAACTTTTTGAAGGAATTATTACACTTAAACTACATGTTCTACTACACTGCATTTCTAGCTTATTCCAAGTCAAAAAGGCATTTATATCTTTCTGCATTCTATTTGATTTCTAATTCTGTTTATAAAAGGTCAGTGCGTGAAAAACAGTTTATACCTGTCACATAAAGCCTTTATACAGCATTCCCAGAGTTGTTCTTCTGTGGTCAATTCTGTCTCTAAACTATGTACAGCTCTGCATGAAACAGCCTGGCCAACAGGACACACCTGTTGAACTGCTTGTTAAACTGGTTATACCAGTCAACACTGCATTTCCTAGCCTCCCTCTCTACTTAACAATGCTTTAAACAGTGCAAAGAACTCCATCCATCCAGTCTGACATGATTAAAACACTTCCTTACTCAGTGCCCTCCAAAGCATGCAGAAGACCAACGTGAAGCAAACAAAGGCCCAGTTCCATTCATGGTTCCGTCCAACTGTGGACACACCCATAAACACAAATATTAGCGTCTCACTAATGCTGCTCAGCATCTTCATGAAGTACTTTATTGTTGTGTAGGAATTCTGGGAAACATTCTCCTCTACGTATTTCTTCATAGTTACTGCACATGCAGTAATCCTGTGGATTCAGAAACAACCAAGGAAAGGATGAAAGCATGGAAACAACAAAATAAAAGGGAGAAAGACACTAATGGTTTTTCCACTGAAGGGCTAAGGCCCACTAGCAACTTAGGGATCATTTTGTTTCTTTCCCTTCTCTGGAACAAATTTAGTAAAGTGGTCATTTAAACAAGATTCTGGTTTAAAACTAAATCCAAATGACAGATTCTCTCAATAGGCATAGCACTAAGCATGAAGTGGAGAAGCACTGAAAGAACAACCTAATACACTGGAGGATTTAGTGCTACAGGTCTGGACAGTGCTGAGGCAGGCTCATAGGGTTGCCAACCTTTAGGTGGGGCCTGGAGATCTCCAAACTACCAAGATCAGTTCCCCTGAGGAAAAAATGGCTGCTTTGGAGGGTGGAATCTACAGCATTATAACCTACTGAGGTCCCTCCCCTCCCCAAATTCTGCCCTTCTCAGGCAGCATTCCCAAAATCTCCAGGGATTTCCCAGAGTTGGCAATTTAGCAGCCCTGTGTGACAAGCAGCTGGAAGGCAGCCAGTCCCAACATGGCTTCACTGTGTCAGGTTTTTAATTTCAGTTTTCTTGCCACTTTCACAGCCATTAATACAGAAGTGCCTTTACTACTACTAGCAAATAAATATTGGGAGGGGGACCCAAAGCTGCTGTTCTACTGGAATGATGTCCCATCTGTGGAACAGCACTTACTCTGATGTTGGCAAATTTTGCCACTTCTCCTTTCCCATTTGTTTTCAATGTTATATGTGAGGATCCCCTAATCCTTGGGAGTAGTAAGGTGAAAAATCCATTTATGTGGATCCAACTCAGGGTTCCTGATGCTATTGTTGCCTGTCACATGGACGCAAGGGAAAGAATCATTGGACAGGAGGGGGACATCTTATTCTTCTTGCATCCACAGAATCTCCTCTGACAATGCCTACTGGGCTTTCATTTACCCTGCCCCTCCCCCACCACCTCTGAGATGGGAAGAATCCCAGCTACAGAAAGAAATGACCAGTGTGGATATTTGGAGGGAAGAACTGATAGATGTGGAAGGGGTTAAGTACATACTAATTTTCCCCTGCTCACAGTCCTAGTGCCTCTGTATGCACCAGCAGACACGTATTGGAGGGGATGGATATTTGCCAGTAGCAGCATCCAGTAAATCATCCAGTCAGAGTTTTGGATACATGTCAGAGGGCTGAGACAATTGCTTTGCCCTTTGTACCTGAAACCTGGACTGACAGTAAAAGTTGAAAATATGCCCTCAATTGTTATGTCTTGTGGTCCTACTGCCTGCACTACTTATTAAATATATATAAACCTATACTGTGTGCTGCATTCATTAGTATACATCAAACTGAATCAAAAGAACTCAATCTGCTTAAATGACTGACTGCACAATCTCTCGACTGCTATAGCAACTATCACATTGCCTTAATCATAGATGGGAAACAGTACAGTTCGTTCCAAGGTGGCTCCTGAGTAAATGAAGCTTGCTATTATACTCACGCCAAGATACCCGAAACGTAAATAGTTTCTGCGGCTAGGTATGACAAATAGCTGAACATGAAGACAAGGAGCGGTTCAATTGCAGAAATGTTCTGTGTGAATCGGGTGACAAATGCAGCTGCAAGCCCAAAGATGACGCCGGACAGCAGCCCGCCCAGACCCACCACAAAGAAACGAGCAAATCCAGCCAAGATGTCGACTGGCTCAATGTCTTCATATTGGTGCATCTGAGTAAAGCTAATGAAGATGTTGTATAAGACCTGCATGGGGAAGTAATAAAATGATAGCTGTACCTCTGATAGCCAAAGATGCACATGGCGGGCATCACTCTAAGTGAGTCTAAGCAGACCATTCATGCAACTATCATTCCTCCTAAAACATCAGGCATTCTTAGCTACATCCAGCAACATCACAAATGGAATAAGGAATATTGTGAACTCTCTGAGCCTGGAAAATTCCCACTTCCCACTTCTACCATTCAGATCAAATCTGTATGCAAATGAATAAAAGTAATTTTAAAACAAAGTACAGTTTAATTACTAGACTAATGGGACATGAGAGAAACATGATTAAGTATTACTGGTGACTCTATATGCAAATACAATTATCTCCTGCAGTAGGGTTGTTCTGCTAGTTTATTTTTTTTACATTCCTTGATTATGTGTTAATCCTATCACTACGTCATTCTTCCTGTTACATATGGTCATTGCACTAACATAAGTCATTTTGGTATTGCTCCTTTAGACTTGTTCCCACTAACCCACAGTCATGCTCCTTCAATTTCTAACTAGAATTTTGAAAATCAACTATTTATTACGGTCAATTGACCAGCACAATATACAAAATCTCACAGTCACAGACCATAATTTCTGACTACATAAAAGCATTCTCATATTCAAATTCCACCAATTTTAAATCTTAAAAATAGCATTATTAACCATCTCTACTTTGTTAAAAACTTCTGCTTATTTGTAGCTAAAAAACAATATTTTGCTACTGCCTGAGTTACAGATTTCTTAGCATCTTCCAAAAGGTATTTCAATACCACTACATCTGCAAATTTCAGATAATTATCCAGAGGTTTAAATTTAGAGAGTAGTGGAAATATTAACTGATGTCTCTTTCTGGAATAGAGTTCACAATGTAAAAGAATGTGAGTTACAGTTTCAACTTCCTTTTCTGAGCAAATACAGCATCTTTGGTGGATAGGCCAGCGAAGAAACCTTCCTTGCAATAAATCAGAAGGGAGGGCATCAAAACGCGCCCTGGAAAAGGCCCATCTATGCTTTTCATATGTGATGTTAGATAAATGTGGGGCTGCAGCAAATCCGGACCAAGATTTTAACTTGCTATACATGCTAAGTAAGAGTGCTTCATCAGTTTGAACCTCAATATCAGTCAAGCATTGGTGTACCAAAGATTTGGCTTTACATAAACCTTTTCCCAAGAGATTAGCCAGGCATAATCCAATTGATCTCAGTTTGTCCATTATTCTAATAGACCAATCAGGGGGGTAGATGCTAAAAACAAAGGGATAAATCCTGTAGGCTTCAGATGGGTTCTTAGCCAACAGTAAATGGAAACCATCTAGATTTTCAATTCCACTCTTGGTATTCCCACCTCTTGTTTTAAGACTACATTGGATGTACATTTTGGTGCATTAAATAGTACTCTGAGAAATTTAGACTGTACTTCCTCTAATTCTCCGTAATTGTTGTTGTTATTTAAAATGACTTGCATCCCATAAGCAAACTGGGTCAGAACTTTGTGAGAAAAAAGTTTTAAAACTGCCGGTACTAAACCTAGACCCTCATTTCTGAAGAATCTAAGAATAGCATTGGCACTTCTCTCTGCTGTATTAATTATAGATGTTGTGTGTGCTGCTGGGCTACCATTGTATGTAAAGGTTACTCCAAAATATTTCAAAGGTTTTACTTGTTCAATATTCTGATAATTAATTTTTCAATTATATTTCTTATAAACTCTATTGAAGTGTATCATCTTTGTCTTTGAATAGTTAATCATTAACAGTTCTTTATCACATTGTTTTATAAATGTCTTCAGAGCATGATGTAACCCAATTCTGGTTTGTGAAATGAGAATGGCATCGTCTGCATACATAAGTATCGGTACACTTTTCCCTCCTGTAAGTTTGAGGGCATGCAGACATTGTATTAGTGAATTTATGTAGATATTAAAAAGGAAAGGTGCCAAAAGGCAGCCTTGTCTAACTCCTTTTTGCGAGGGAATACACCTGGATAACCTGCCTTCAGAATTGTATCTAATTTGCAATTAAGTGTTCTCGTGTAACTTCATTATCAAGAGTAGAAGCCTTTTATCTATGTTGAACATTTTGAAAATCTAAATCCCACAATCCATAGACCAAGCACAATACTATTGGGGAGGAGATAAAAAATACATTTCGCATCTTTCAGTTTCCTTAGCTAATTTTTAAAAGCACTGCTGTTGTCATTTCTCTGTTGAAAGCCTTGTAGTATTAACGTGAACATTGCTTTCCAAATAGTATATGTACATGAATTGCTTCCTGGAGTGCATGTAATCATGTGCTATCAACTGGCTGATTTTCAGCTGGGCATGAAATGATGCATTGTTTTTAGCCTATTTCCCAGGTCTCCCCTGGGGACAATTAAGCAGCTATGCAGTGGGCAAAACCTGATTCCCAGGTAGGGTTGTCAGGTCCCACCCTAGCCTCTGGTGGGGAATGGCAGCAGGTGCATGGGAGCCTGTCAGTGCAACCTGAAGGCTGAAGGGGTTTAAACCCTCAAATCATTTCGCTGACTGGAAACAATTATGGGGTGCAGGTGCTGCTTGCCTTGTTGGGGTTTTCATGTATATCTATGGGTTACGTGTAAGTTTTCTCAGTGGGGCAAGTGGCAAGTCAGCAGGGATCTTTAGGTCAGTACAACAGTGGTAGGGGAAGGTCTTGAGCCTCCTCTTCCTAGTTGATGTAGATCTGAATTGGGCCCAGCATACCTGAGTTCTACTCAGGCCAGGTCTGCTTGACAAGGTGGACCCAGGAACAAAATACTGTGCGGACCTGGAGCATACTGTTAGAACCACAAGGTCACTGCTGTCCTTGCCACTCTGATTTTAGAAAATAACCTTAAACATTTTAGATTATTTGATCTCTCACAACAATGCTTTTCTAATCTGAAAAAATACAAATCTGTTTAGCAATGTCACTCAACTATGGAAACTTTCACCTAAATTTTGTGATTCAAATGGTCCTCAGATAGCAGGGAATACAAGACAATATGCAAAGGAATAAAAGGATTGCTAAAGGAAGACAGGGAGATAGCAGAGAAGCTCATTAACTTTTTTGTTTCTGTGCTCACTGTGGGAAGTGTGGGGCATATGCCCATGCCACAAGCAGCAAAAAGAGGAAAGGAATTAAGAATAAAACAGCTCATATTGTAATGACCCTGTACAGATCTATGGTGCAGACTCAAATGGAATCCTGTGTAAAATATAAGTCACCATATCTCAAAAATGACATTGCAGAGCTGGAAAAAGTACAGAGGAGTGCAACAAAACTGATTAGGGGGTTGGAGCACCTTCCCTATGAGGAAAGGCTGAAGAGTCTGGGACCCTTCCGTTTAGAAAAGAGGCACATTATAGAGTTTTATAAAATTATGCATGGGGTAAAGAGAGTTGAGAAAGATAAATTTTCTCTTTCCCAAAATAATAGAACACGAGGGCATCCAATGAAACTGATGGGCAGTAGGTTCAGGATAGACAAAAGAAATATTATTTTACACCAACAGTGATTAAAATTTGGAAATTGCTGCCAGAGGATGTAGTGATGGCCTCAGGAATAATCAGTTTTAAAAGATGATTAGATAGATTCATAGAGGATAAGTCTATCAATGGCTACTAGCTATAGTGACTGAGGAGAACTTCTGTATCCAGAGCCCTCTGAATCTCAGAGACAGCAGGCAACTTCAGGGGAAGTCAAGTTTCTACTAGATTTGCAAGGCCCGGGGAATGGTCTAAAAAGAGTTAGACCCTTCTAATCCTATGGATTTCAATGGACTTAGAAGGGTATAACTCTGCTCAGGACAACACTGTAAATGTTTAGTACAAACAGCAAGAACATTTTGGAAACTTATTTGCTTAAGGATACACCATTTATGTACAAAGATTGTTAGGAAGATTCAAATCTGTCCAGTCAACAAAGTGCTTATCTTGCTTCTTCTCTGGACCTAGCTCCTACGTCCTTTCAAAGAACAGCAACAACTGGCTACTACTGAAAGTGCTGTGTCTCTTGCTGATTCCTAGTGCTGCAAAATGTTTGTAAATGTAGTGCTGAAAAATGCAGCAGGACACAACTGTACTTACCACAGTTATTCCGTCATTTAACAAAGATTCCCCAAAAATCATCATATAAAGCTGTTCGTTAACAGACATCTCCTCAAAAACAGCCAAGACTGACGCAGGGTCCACAGCCGAGATCATGCTGCCAAACAGCAGGCTGTCAAGTAAATTCACATCTTGGAGGCCAAAAGCTGCAATCTGGCAAATTGCATAAATTGAGAATCCAATCCCGAAGGCATTTATGAGGGAGCCCAGAGCAGACCACCAAAGAATGGATCCAAAATTTTCAAAAAAAGGACGGGTAGGCATAAAATACCCTCCCTCTAGGATAATAGGTGGAAGCAGGTAAAGGAAGTAAATGTTTGTATTCATGACTGGTGGGGACCTGTGTTGAGTGCCAAAAATAATCCCACCAACCAAGACTCCTATCACAATAAGGATGCAGCTCTCTGGCATGAGGTGGGGCAGTCGATGGTACAGATGAAAACCTTGAATAAAAAGCAAAAAAATCAACATCATTTTAGAAATACTCCTTCATCAGTGAATGTTCTTGATATCAGACATTAGCAAGAAATGCATAGTGTAATGGTTGTGTGAGACTAGGATAGGGGTGGTCCTGTTTTGAATCCCCATTCAGCCATGAAAACACACTGGGTGACCTATAGGGTTGCCAGACATCTAATAATAGGGCTGTTGTGGGGGGGGGGGGGGGCGCTGTGTCACTAACACTCCCAGGGAAAACCCAGAAGTGATATAAAATAGCTCTACGAACTGCCAGAAACTGTAGTAAAATCACAGAGTTTCCAACAATTTCTAGAGCTACTCGTACATCACTTCTTGGTTTTCCCTGGAAGTGATGTAGCAATAAAGCCTTTTAATTTTATTTTTCTCCCTCCTACTAGCACTGCTTACAGGTGGCCTCTGCCGTAATGGAAGGCCTATAGCGAAACTATAGGATCTTAGCGTACAGCTATATAAATAAAAAAAAACACTAAGAGACACCATAAATTTTAAACAACAAGACAGTGTAATGTAGAGGTCAGTGGTGTACTGACAAAACTTGCACACAGAACTTCAAATAGAAAGCATGTAGCAAAAAAACATAAACAGAAGACAATTCAAAAGCAGTCTTTCCAATCACAAAAGAGTGACAATAGTCCGATATTTAGTTCATGGAACTAAAAGAAGCCCTTCCAAAGACATCTGTTCTAGATATCAAGATGTTTCATCTGTCTTTCTTCAGTTTGGAGGCTTATTTATCACTGGAACCCAATCTTTACAATACATTCACAGGAGACCAACAAGGTTCAGAACACATCTGTAAGGAGGTGGAAAGAATGATGTAAGCCTACTTCGGGTTCACTCGGTTAAGAAAAATGGGGTATTAAATAAAAACCCTGGAGGGCCAGCACATATACTGGTAGAAACTGAGAAAAGTTTTGACAACACTGTTCACCTGTTGCTGATGCATCTTAGCAACCAAAATACATTAGAAACTCAGAATTATGAGAACTAATACCAAACTTAAGCCATTTGCTTAACACTCTGAAATCAATGAGACTGAAAAGTGCTTAACTTTTCTAGTCCAGAAAAAAAAAATCCTGAATATATTATTGCCCTACCTGTGCATCTTCAGAACAGGAACGTTTGCCATTTGCTTAACACTCTGAAATCAATGAGACTGAAAAGTGCTTAACTTTTCTAGTCCAGAAAAAAAAAATCCTGAATATATTATTGCCCTACCTGTGCATCTTCAGAACAGGAACGTTTATAACCATTAGAAGAATTATAGCCTCAGGATAGATTCAGACAGTTGACAGAAAGAGAATGTTAAGACCACAGAACATGGGTGACTGCAGTGATATGTCGGAGAGACTAGCAATGAAATCACATTTGGGCACGTTCTCTTGCACTGCCTTTGAACCAGCACATAATGAGTTGTTAATGCAATTACTTTGTTTATCAGGGAGTCAGCATACCAAAGAGAATACCAAAAAGACACAGAGCACAAAGCTGTCAGAGTGAAAAACTTTAGGGAACCTCCTGCCAACCACAAGCCTTGCTGGGGCATTAGCCACACTTTTCTGGAACAGGGACTGCTGTCACATTGGGGAATGGTGCTCAGAAGAGTCAGAGGCAGCAGGCCAGAGAGCCCCATGTGGCTTTTGAACCTCAGATATCAGAGCTCCAGAGTCTAGAACCTTTCCAAATAGAAAAAGAAGTAACTTACCACAAAGGCTGAGGGGTCATAAGATCCAGGGAGTCTTAAACCTCATAATCTCTCAAATAAACCAAAGACCTTCAGGAGGGCCTAAATCAAGAACGCTCCCTGAGACCACGAACACTACACAGAAGTGCAGAGTTCTTTTCCTCCCTAACTAAACACATTTATATACTTGACACCAAAGGGAATTTCTAGGTTGGGAGAAATGATTTGCAGACAAGTATAACTTAAGAATTTCCCATTTTAGTAACTTAGGAACTGCTTGTTTCTCTCTCTTCCCACCCACCCCCAGTTTTCCCAACACATTTTTGAATCCCACCATTTAGTCTTATGTCCTGCAACTTCTCATAAGAAAAAAAAATCTAGGTACAGAATTAAAAACAACTAGTGACCTGTACCATCAGCATAAGCAAATTAGTTTTCCCTGGGTAGTTGAGGGTATGCTGTGTTGCAAATATATGGCTTCTCAAGACTTCTGTGCTTGTGTGTAATGACTGTACATGTAAACTAAAGATGGCAAGCAATAATTGCTACTAAAAGACCGAACAAACATTTTACATTTAGCACACCACAAATCTCCATGTTATTTTTATTTTTTAGTCTGGTATATAGCCACAAATCTGACCGCAGCCAGATACCATGTGGTACATAAGTAGTATGTCAAAGTACTGCTAGTAATACAGCTATTCAAAATGATACTACATTTAGTTGCCTTAGCCCCAGATTTTAATATTCGGTGTTTCAAAATGTTTTACAGATATGTTTTTATATAAGGAAAATTGTACTCTTTGCATTTTAATTAACTGCCCCTGCATGGAAATCAATGAAGAGCATCAGATATTTTACTCACCTATTTTGGCAAGGGAAGCCAGCAGTATCCAAAGGGTGACTTCATAAGGGATTTGCACATATTCATAGTCAACTGTGAAGATATGAAATTTCTCATCTCGTCCTGATTCAGTGCCATCCAACACGTCAGGCCCATAAGAAGCAGTAGAATTACCACGCAGCAGATCTGAAGACGCTGCAGCAAAAGAACCCTCCTTGGTTGAGGGGAACAGCATCCAGCAGAGAACATTCAGACACACAAGTATTGGAATTCCCATGCTTAAAAAAATAACTGCTTCAGCTTTTGTATGAAGTACATGCTGTACGTACACATTTAGAACGTGATTTTCCCGCTATCAAATGTCTGTCTTAGTCCTGGGTTCTTACTGATCTTGCAGGAAACTGATGGGAGTATCTGCTTTGGCAGTCCAATGCTCACTTTCTTCCATATCATACTGAGATGAGAACTCAACTTAATCTGAAAAAGAAACCTAGTACTTGGCAAACTTCTACATGGCTTCCAACCAGTCTCTCACTCCGTTTTGAAGTAAAAAACATGGGTTCATGCTCAACACTTTCTTCTTTTATGCAAAAGACTGACCCAGTTCACAAGGCTATCAAGCGACTTTCTCCTGTGCTTCTTTGCTCCTAATTTACCTGAGTGGTCATTTGTGACTTTCTAGCTTACTCATACATATGTAAATGTCAAATATGGCAGAGACATCTAGTGGCTGCCAATGAGTGTTACAGCCAAGTTTTAATTTGCTAATTAGGAGATAAACTGGTACCTTATAAAGACTAACAAAATCATATTCCAGATTAAGATGTCAAGGCTGGAGCTCCCTTCTTTAGATGCTATGAATTGATCCTCACTGTGCTTGCATGTCATGGACGAGATGTGGGGGAGAAGAAACAAGCAGCAAGATCAAGGGGACATAGAATTCAAGAAGTGCAAAGACAAAGCATAAGCATGTCCAATGGCTGGGGTTGATGGGAGCTGTAGGCAAAAAACATCTGGAGAGCTACCATTGGCCACCCCTGGTTTTTATAATTAAAACTGAACCAAAAATAAATACACTATCCACAAATTAACCTGTGTAATGGGGCTGAGAGTCCCTGGGTTTGCTAGATAGAACTACAATAGTGATACAAGAATTCCAAGTTCCAACTCAGTCCTCAGGACCTCTTAATGAAACCCAGTTTAGCGATTTCACACTGGAGTCTCTTTTTGAGGGTCGTCTGTTGAAAAATGGGAACTTTTGGAGCAGTAACAGGGTATTCTTGGAGAATGACATGTTTCCCTGCCAGTTTTTCAGTACTGCTATCCCATTCATTTTTTTGCATGATGGAAGGCACTGTTGATTGTATTGCCAGTCCTGAATAGTAACGCATGGGCACAAAGGTGTTATCTTGGCTTATTGTAGGGTGTGGATTGTCTGTATGAGGTGCCCCATTGTTGTTAAGAACATGCTTTAGGTTAGGTGGACTGCCTTCATCAAGAAAAAAAACCACGTTTTGATTAACTGGTATAGTTAGGCCAGTTCTCACTAGTTAGCAGAGTGCTTAAATAAAGCTACAAATGCAGAAGCATCATTTAATCAGATAACACAGTTTACAGAGCTACACAGAACCACATTGAAAGTTTAAAAGGAAAAATACCCCTCTCTTTCTTTGAGAAGTACACTTTAGACAGGAAAGAGTAGTGACAACAGGGTAGGTTACTAACTTATTAGCTAAGGATGGAAGCAAATAGCAAGAGGGCCATCTGTCTTATGGTGCCAAGAGCAGACGGCATGTTGTCCCTCCTGGTGTGTGCAGAGAGAAGGGCATTGTGTGAGAGAGTGAGTGCAGAAGGAAGTTCCCTGAGAAAACAATCTACACTTCAAAGGAATAGTAACAAAAGAGCAGATGCATAGGAAGGAAGGGTCAGTGTGGCTATCTAGCCTGATACTATAACATCTAGAGGCTGAGACAGAGGACAGCATCTTCACTTCCAACAAAACACACACATCCCAAGACCTGCAAAGAGAAATATCCTTTTTCAGGACATAGATAACTGATGATGTGCTGAACTGGTCTGAGCTTGGAGCTGTAGGTGACAACCAGAGTTGCTGTGCTGGTCACAATCATGTTAACTTCAAGCATGATTTGATCTAGAGCCCTTTCTTTTAAGGGAAGCCGCAGTATCCATAAAACTATCCTCTAATTTCAAATAAATCAACTTTCTTTATCTTTGTCCAGTCTTCACACCCATACATAGTAATGGGGAATACTATGGCTTGAATTCAGGACCAGATCTACATGTTTTTGAGGGGGGGGCAAAATTAAATGATGCCCCTTTATGGGTCATTCTATCTTATGGTCCCATAGAATACAACGGACTCCATACCCAGTTTGGCACCCCCCCCCCTCCGTTGGCACGCAGGGCAAGCAACCCCCTCTGGCCCCTCCTCCAGATCCAGCCCTGCTTGAATTATCTTGATCTTTGTCACCAGTGAAACCCTAAATTTTTTCTAGCACCTTCACAACTGCCCTTCCCAGTTTCAATCTCCTTCTGATTTCTTGGTTCCAGTCTCCCTTCAGGTTTCTGATGGAGCAAAGGACTAGAAAACCTTTAATAATTTCATCCCTACTAGACTCAGTGTTATCAGTTTCTCTTATAGAGCTGTTTCATTTACCATTCTCTTTTCAGGAACATAATCACATTGTTTGCATGATGGAAGTTTGTAGGATCCTTTGGGGATAGGGGAACATCATACCTGGAGTCCCTGGGGTCTTGAAATCACCAGCCCAGTCACTATTTCCTTGCGCAGGTTGCTTTATCAATTCCCACACCTGAAGGTGTGGTAAACTTCACCCGCCTCAGGCTTAACTGTCTTACACAGGAGAAGAGCCTATGTATCCATCACTCTCAACAGAGCACCAGAACACCCAGAAGCCTGTTGCTTGTGTGTGTGTGTGTATGGGTGTGTGTGTGTGTGTGTGTACAGCAGCAACAGAGACCAGTACTCAGAGGTCGCAAACCAGCATCCACAATCACAACCTTGAAGAATGGTGTACAACTGAAGAGTTTGTTTTTAATCTTTCATTTTATTTCTTTTACATAATTTATACCCAACCATTCTCCCACTGGAGACCCCAAAATATATTACATAGTTCTCTTCAATTTTATCCTCACCACAACCCTGTGAGGTAGGACTAGGTATGTGTATGACTGGCCTAAGGTCACCCAGAAAGCTTCCATGGCAGATAGGAACTCGAACATGGGTTTCCCAGATCCTAAGCCAACACTCTAACCACTACACAAGACTGCCCTTTTCTATTTACTCTATCAGGTGTATATTAGCCAGATAAAGTTAATAATAATAACATGCAAGGACATGCCATAGCACCATTCTATTCATCTCCTTCAGTATCACCAAGCAATGCCTTTTTAAAATATCACATTCCTTTTGAGGTAAATTATTAATAAATAAGCAAGACATAGCTTGGACTTAAGATCACAACTGTCCGTCTGCTTCTTTTGATAGCATTCACGACGTCATCAGTGTATACTGGGAAAAGAACACGGCATTTGATCCCGAAAGATTCTACAAACCCTAATGATGTTACCAGCCATGAAAACCTGAAATCTTTGATAAATAAGCAAGAGATTGCCAGATTTTAAGAAAGTTATATGAACATAAGAAGCTGCTATTTATTGACTATGACCACCAGTCCACCTGGTCCAATACTGTCATTACCAACTGCTGTCCATTGTCTTAATCAGAGATCCTTTCCAGCTTTGTCACCCAACATGCCCAAGAAGCCAGGGACTGAACCTACATGCAAAGCATATGCTCCACTGTTATCCCTCTTCCTGGAGAGTCCTCAGTTTAGGGAAGTTCTTTTTTTTTTCTAAATAGGTCTGCACTTCTTAATGTGGCAGTTCCCTGCTATCAGGCTTAGTAACTAGTGGGAGGAAAGTATAAAGGCTCTTATCCTCAGTTCCTTTAATGTGTTTCACTGGCATGTGATAGCGTAGTCTTTTCCAGAATTGCTTATTACCAGCAAGAGAGGTAGACATTTCCCAGGTAATCCTGGGCAAGATCCTGAGAGCTTTCTTCACTTTGCAAGGTAATGACTCTGGCTCCTGGCAAGGCTTGAATTGAACTAGAATGACCTTTATTGTTGGGAATTCCAGAGCAGTTTTGACTGCTGCTTCAAGCTCAAACATGGCTGGTCCACTGACATAGCTTGGACTTAAGATCACAACTGTCCGTCTGCTTCTTTTGATAGCATTCACGACGTCATCAGTGTATACTGGGAAAAGAAATTACAATCACTGATATATTCTATTATTTGTTTACTTCTTTTACTTATTGTCCTCCTTTTTCATTGAGTCTCAAGGTGGATTGCACAAATATTATATAAAAATGGCTTCTTCCATCTGAGTTCTTTGGCCATGGATGGTGAACAGCAGGATCATGAGAAATTAGTATGGCTACTCCATTCACATAGAATGTTCTGTATCTGAAGGAAACAGTTTGTGTTTAGGCTTGTGTGAGAGAACTGAGTCTACAAAGCCGTCATGAAAACTTAGGTGACATTGGCTGGGGGGAGGGATCGGGATGAAGTATGAAACTCCATCATACTGTCTCTTTAGGTACATACTCACACCTCAAAAGCAGGATGTACTCAAATGACAAAAGGCAGGTACTGGTTTTTATGTATGAATCCTAGCTAAAGACTCACCAAATGAGAATCATTTTGGTTCCAGTCCTTTCCCTAACCTCACCCACGTTTCCTATGGTTGTCCACTTCCCACTGTCCCATCTGTTTTCAAGATCATTCTTACTGGCACTGCAAGGCACAGTGCTGGGCTTGATTTCCCAAGCTCATCCTGTCCTCTCTCCCTCTAGAACCAAACACTGCCTTCAGGGCTTGAGAAGGATCCAACCCAGAGCCTGCATTCATCACCACTGCTTTCTTCCCTCCTTCGTAATCCAGCTCCAGGAATGTTTATTTTTAAAAGAAGGTTGCATTCAAAACACAGCGCTCTTTCCCCTGGCAGCTCTGGTGCTGCTTCCAGAAGTCAAGAAGAAATTGTGCCTCTCCTCCCATGGAGTAGTTGAAGGGGGTCAGGAGGGACAGAGACATTGCTGAAGAAAGGAAGCTCAGTCATCCCATCTTCAGAACCAGCTATTCTCTGGCCAGCTACATAACCTAGCTTTCAGGGATTTGCTTTGAGCACAATGTTGCTGCAGTGTGCCTTACAATGTGAGGAGATGGGTGAAAACACACCTTTTTCAAGCATCTCAGGTAAAAGTGATAAAACTACTACCTTATCTTTAATACTAAGTGATTGCTGGCCAAGGACAAACCATACAGTACTAAACTGCTGGCAAATACCAGTATTTTTGAGGCAGAAAGTGATAAGGCCTGGAATCCATTTTCTTAATATTAGCCAATCTCACCAGTGGGATTTCTAAAATTAAAATTTCTAAATTAAAAGATTTTTAAAAGAATGCAGCTTTTATTTAGCTATATAAGGTGTTACCTCCTCCTGGAAGGATGTCCCGTTCAATGAAACACAGCTTATACCCATATTTGTTTTCTAAAATCTGAGGAAGAACTTCCAAGGCAAACTGTTCCTCACTCAGCAACAGCGGATCTGGTGCAAGAAAGTCTGGTTTTGCATAGGATACAAATGCATCATATTCTTTGTCGTCTAGAATAAAAATCATAAAAATATAAATGGCATAATGAAAGAGCATATGTCCTGTGAAGAAAAGGAAAGATGTTCTGAGATGGTGGGGGGACTGCAGTGGCAGAAGATGAAGTCGCCTTGCTTTAATTCTCCCCTCTCAAAATACACAAGCACTAGCAGACATACTAAAGGGGCATGAAAAGAGATATGAAAGGACATTACCCTACCCCCAATGAGATGTTTCTATTACAAATCCCCCTTCAGCAATGACCTTATTAACAGCTGTAGGTCAATAGCAGAGAATCTTCTTTGCATTCAGAAGATCCCCAAATTCAATCCCTGGCAACTACAGTTAAAATGATCAAGTAGCAGGTAGTGAGAAAGAACTCTGATATGCTGGAGAGCTGCCATTAGTCAGAATAGACAATATTGATAGTAGTATATAGCACCTTCATGAGTTCAAGATAAAACAAGATACTGACCGTTTTCGCACACAGCTTACCTCGCAGTCACAATCCTGTTCCCTCCGCAGCGTCTGGTCGGATTTCCCACCATCGGCGCCGAAGTTACAGGAAGTGCCGCAGCTTTTGCATAGCAAACATAAACCGCTAAAACCCAGTTTACGTTTGCTATGCAAAAGCCGTGGCATTTCCTGTAACTCCAGCGCAGATGGTGGGAAATCCAACAGACGCTGCGGAGGGAACAGGATTGTGACAGTGAGGTAAGCTGTGTGCAAAAACGGTAACTGTGAAATCCCTGAAGCTCCCACAAGTATGGACGAACATGGCAGGGAAAATGCAGCTTCAGGAAAGAGAGAGGGAGAGAGTGAGTAAGGGGGGAGGGGGAGAGATTTAGACTGGAAACACAACATGAGGAAAAGGTTGAACACTTGCTATGTCAGACTTCTTCCTCAGCCTAACAACGAAACAAAAAAGGTTGAACCTGAGTTATGTATTTCCTAGTCTCTGTGGCCCACAGTGACTTTACTGTATCACTCTCTCTCTCAGCCACCCTATTCCATTTCTAGTCAGGGAGGGTTGACACTGGGATAACACATAGAAAAGTGACAGAATTAATAGTGGTTTTTTAAATACTCAGGATATGTACTGTTGGTTGGTTGGTTGGCTGGTTGCCCAGACACACAGATTAGGCTGAGAAACAGCCACTTCCCAAGACTGCCCAGTGAGACAGCTGAGCAGGGATTTTCATCCAGGTCTCCCCAGTCCTAGTCAAATGCCCAGTCCATGACACACAGACAGAAAATATCTTCATTGTTCACAAGCAAAGCACTACAATGAAACATCACCTCTCAGACATGTATAAAGGTAAAGGTAGTCCCCTGTGCAAGCACCAGTCGTTTTCGACTCTGGGGTGACGTTGCTTTCACAATGTTTTCACGGCAGACTTTTTACGGGGTGGTTTGTCATTGCCTTCCCCACAGACATGTATAGTAGCTCTCAAAATAGGTTTTTCAAAATCTATCGCAAACTAATAGATCTTCAAAATGAAACAAGAGTCCAGTGGAACTTTTAAAACTAGCAAAATTGATGATGATGATGATGATATTGGATTTATACCCCACCCTCCACTCCGAATTTCAGAGTCTCAGAGTGGCTCACAGTCTCCTTTATCTTCCTCCCTCACAACAGACACCCTGTGAGGTGGGTGGGGCTGAGAGAGATCTAACAGAAGCTGCCCTTTCAAGGACAACCTCTGCCAGAGCTATGGCTGACCCAAGGCCATTCCAGCAGTTGCAAGTGGAGGAGTGGGGAATCAAACCTGGTTCTCCCAGATAAGAGTCCGCACACTACACCAAACTGGCTCTTATCTAGTCTTGAAGGTGCCACCAGACTCCTGCTTTATTTTGCTACTACAGACCAATGTGACTACCCATCTGGAATTATCATATTTCTTCATATCACCAGTAGAGGCCACTATAATACAAGAGGCATAAAACAACAGCTTAATTGCTACTTTAGAGCAAGAGAGATGTACCTCTTCTGCTGTCACCATCTCTTCCACCCAAACAAGAATATGCATAATGTGTCAAAATCTATTCCGCTTTATAAATTTTGTATTGCTTTAGGAAGATTGCTATTTTTGTCACGGTCTTTTTCTTTGCTGGTTTTGTGCTGTACCGACTGTGTTCCCTGCTTTTGGTATGCTTTGCCCCAACAGCACTGCACAGAGTTTTTCCTGGAAGAGGCTGCCGGGAGAAGTAAAGGATAGAAAGAAGAACAAAGGAAAAGGAGATGGTGGTTGGTTGGCTGGTGGCTGGAAAAGAGAGAAGGAAGCAAGGAGCTTTCAAGGAGGGAAAAGAGAGAAAGTGTGGGCTGTAAAATGTCCCTGAAAATTATTGCAGCTACCGGGATTGAAACATCTAATTCTGGATGTACTGATAAAGAAATGGGGTCTTTCTTGTGCCTGAATGGGACCACCATCAACTTAATCTGGTTAAACCAAATTTACAAATGCCACATTGGAAGGTAAATGGAAGACATTACACAGCCATGTTAACAGGAATCTATCAAAGGCCAAACTATATATAATATGCACATACATGTACTGAAATGCCAATGTCTGTTTGGAAAAGTAGTTTCAGGAACAGTTTCAGTAAGTGCTTTACTTTTATTGCCTATTCCCATCTGAAGAATTCTAAATGTACCCACCCCACCCCCCTTACAACTGAAGCCGCATGGTTTGGGAAAGAAACTGGAGGGTTTAGTACCCTTTCCCTCTCCAGTTCATGTTCTTTTTGAATGAGCTTTTCCTTAGAAAAGTGGGATGGCACAACTTTCTTAAGCAGATTTTATTGTAGCATTTTTTTTTTGGCTCACGGGTAAAAAGACTACTCTTAAAATAATCAAGACAACTGCCAAAATGTCACAAAACATAAAATGTTATAGTTCTGAAGTTCTTACCACCCACGGTTTCATCTTTGGCCAGGTAATTTCGATACAGCAGCACTATTTCAATCCAGTGTTGGTAAGCAAGTACACTTCCCAAAAATATTCCGAACAGAGTAGCAATGGCACAACACAAAGTGAGCAGGAAAGGGACTAAAGAAAAAAAATAGCACTTAAAAAATGCAGCAGCTCTAAAAGAATGCAGGAGCTATAAGAAACTAAAACGTGGAGTTAGGAGATACCAATTTAAAACATGTATTGAACAATTTCCAGAACATGTACCTGCCTTTCTGCCCATACGAAGGCCACCAGGGCCTAAAAACAGATTGTGAGCCAGTGCAGATGGGCCAAGAATGAATGAAAACTATCATAAGCTACACTAGTCAATGTCCAGGCTGTAGCTTTTTGTAGCAACTGAAGTTTCCAAACACTTTTCAAGGGCAGTCCTGCATAGAGTACTATCCTACCAACAACAACCCTGTAAGGTAGGATAAACTGAAAGTGTGACAGGCCCAAAGTCATCTAGTGAATTACCATGACAGAGCAAGGATTCAAATCTGAGCCTCCCAGCTCCCAATCCAACACTCTAAACATTGTGTTATGATTTAAGTTGTAGCAGGGAGGAGAATGACATCTTCTTTCTTCCCTCTGAAGATCTTTGATAATTAGAGAACTGAATTTTCTTGAAGTAGGGTTGCCAGCCTCCATGTAAGGTCTGGAGATCTCCTGCTTTTACAACTGATCTCCAGCTGGCAGAGATCAGCTCCCCTGGAGAAAATGGCTGCTTTGAAGGGTGGACTCTATCACTCTATGGCATTCTACCCAGCTGAGGCCCCTCCCTTCCCCTCCTCAAACCCCACCCTCTCCTGGATCCACCCCCAAAGTCTCCAGGTGTTTTCTAGCATAGACCTTGCAACTCTGTCTTGAAGGCTACCAGATGAGCAGTGTCATCCCAAATGTGACGAACAGTATGGATGATTATTTGCCAGTGATACCTCTTTTCTTTCTCCTCTTCAGTCTGAATTGCCCCACCGATTCCCCAACAGAGTTTTTAGCCAGGCAGACAAAGACTGTGCATAAATCCTTTTCAGTCACTTCCTCCAGCCTGAAAGTGTCAATAAAGGTTTCATCTCCAAGTTCATTTGGAAAAAACCTACGTAGAATAAAAAGCAGGGTTGACAAGGAACAGGGCCACTCTGACAGTTGACAGGAAAAGTGGGAATTGACTCATCCTCCTTGCACTTTTCCTTATTCAAAAATAATTCATCTCAACTGCTTTGAATTCTATTATGTGAGCAGGGCAGGAGCATTTTGAACCAGGGCAATTGCACAGGGAAGAATATGGCAGCCCCAATCCACATCAAGGTGAACCCACAGTGATGGACAGTTTCACCTTCCAAGAGCCTCAGTCAATCACATTCAGAAAGTAGAATAGAATGTTGAAAAGGGGAGGGGGGGGAAGGAATTTGTCAGCTTAACTGCTGGCTAACTGACAGTTTTGAGCTTTGTTCAGTTTTAGTGAGAGAAAGGTAAGTGGGCAGGCCAGGAGTCTATTAGGGACTTTAGGTATTTTGAAGATAGATAGGGTTTAGGTGCTGTTCCTATAAAAAAAAAAAACCCTGAAGGTTGTATGCCTGCATTGTTTGTTTGTTTTTGTGTTTTTTTAAAATATATATGATTTTAGATATATTTTAATTGGTCAAATAATGCTTTTTTAAAAAATGTTTGCTACCTTGGGTATCCTGATTACACACACCCCTCTTTCTGTCAGTCGGTCTTTTCTCCTGTCTTTCTTTCTTTCTTTCTGGCTTTCTCTCTCTCTCTCTGTCATTCTTTCCCCTGTCTCTCTCTCTCTTTTCTCTCTTTCTGTCTTTCTGACTCTCTCTCTCTCTCTCTCTCTCTCTGTTTCCCTGTCTCTCTCCTTCCTTCCTTCCTTCCTTCCTTCCTTCCTTCCTTCCTTCCTTCCTTCCTTCCTTCCTTCCTTCCTTCCTTCCTTCTTTCTGGCTGTATTTCTTTCTTTCTGGCTGTCTTTCTCTCTCTGTCTGTCATTCTTTCCCCCCCTCTCTCTCCTTTCTTTCTTTCTTTCTTTCTTTCTTTCTTTCTTTCTTTCTTTCTTTCTTTCTTTCTTTCTTTCTTTCTTTCTTTCTTTCTTTCTTTCTTTCTTTCTGTGTCATTCTTTCCCCCTGTCTCTCTCTCTCCTTTCTTTCTGTCTTTCTGGCTTTCTCTCTCTCTCTCTCTCTTTCTTTCCCCCTGTCTCTCTCTCTCCTTCTTTCTTTCTTTCTTTCTTTCTCTTTCTTTCTTTCTTTCTTTCTTTCTTTCTTTCTTTCTTTCTTTCTTTCTTTCCTTCCTTCCTTCCTTCCTTCTCTCTCTATGTGTCATTCTTTCCCCCCTCTCTCTCCTTCCTTCCTGTCATTTCATGTTTTCCCAGGCTGAGAGCATTTTATATTTTTAGTTTTTTTGCTGTGTGATCCTTGTGCTTTTTCTTTATGTTTTATTTTTAACACTGCATTGCAAAATCCCACTATTCTCCTACCTTTCCTAAACAAAATATTGCAAGAGTTTTAAGCATGTTTGTACGTCATTTCCTGGCTCCACCGCTAAAGTCTCCTGGATCCGCCCCCGAATTTTAGTGGGCCACGAAGGAGGAGTATATAAATAACCGGGCCACGGGAGGGGAAAGTTTGGGAAACCCTGGTATAGTTGGTTACCTGTAGTGACCACTAGTGAACAGGCAGGTCTACCTTCTGAAGACTCTACTGAACCAGAAGGGGAAATTGAGACCGCACCTCAAGAAGCGACAGAACCTCCACTCATTTTAAGACAATCAGAAAGGAGCACAAAAGGGCAGCCACCACAGAAATATGGATACTGTGACACTGTGAGATCTATAGAGACTGTGAAACCTAAAGAGGAACCCAAGAGCTGGAAACAAGTGTGTGATTTACCTAATGAAGAAAAGGAGAAATGGATTCAAGCAATGGAACAAGAGATACTATCCATTTATGAAAAAGATGTATGGACTCTTACAATGCTACCTGCAGGAAGAAAGCCTGTTGGATGAAAATGGGTCTACAAAATAAAGTGCAAAGATGATGGAACTATAACTTGTACAAAACAAGGCTAGTAGCCAAAGGATATGCACAAGAATTTGGAACTTATTATTCTGAGACTTTTGCACCAGTTATCAATAGTGCTACACTTAAAACACTACTGAGTGTGGCATCATCTAGAAATATGCTCGTAGAGCACCTAGACATTAAGACAGCATTTCTTAACGGTGAGCTGTCAGAGGAAATCTATATGGAAATACCTGAAGGTTTTCAAGTCCCTGGCAAAGAGAACTGTGTTTTCAAACTCAACAAAGGACTGTATGGTTTGAAACAAGCCGCAAAAAGCTGGTATGACAAAATAACTGGACTATTACACCAACAAAGATTTGAGCAAGAGAAAGCTGAACCCTGCATGTACACTAGACTTAAAGATGGAGAATATCAATACATTCTGGTTTACATTGATGATTTGGTTGTGAGCTGCAAGAACAAAGAGGACATTAAAGACATTGTTGAAAAGCTGAACAAAGAGGTTGAAGTAAAAAGACCTGGAGATATTAAACACTATCTAGGAATACAGATTGAGAGACTCGAGGATGGAACCTTTCAACTGTGCCAAAGACGAAAGATTATGGATTTTATCGAATCTCTTGGCATGAGAGACTGTAAAGAATCTAAGATACCTCTTGAACCTGCATACCTGAGAGCTCAGGGTGGTCAACCACTCAAAGACATTGGAGAGTACAGAGAAGCTATAGGAAAACTCCTGTACCTGAGTAAAACTACCAGACCTGATATTACAGCTGCTGTTGGAATATTGAGCAGAAAAGTAAGTTCGCCTAATCACCATGATTGGAATGCAGTAAAGAAACTTGCCAGATACTTAAAAGGTACTATGGACTTAAGACTGATCATTGAACCTTCTGAGAATCCCAGACTAGTTGGATACATGGATGCCAACTATGCAGAAGAATTGTGCAATTACAGATCAACCAGCGGATACTTGTTCTTCTATGGAAATGGACATGTAGAATGGACTAGCAGAAAACAGACTATAGTTGCACAATCTACAGCAGAAGCTGAGTGTGTGTCAGCAGCCAGTGCCTGCAGTGAACTTGAATGGATTTTTCATCTGCTGAAAGACTTCAAGATAAAAGAACCTGTACCTATTGTAATGTTTGAAGATAACTAAGCGTGTATTGCTATATGTAAAGGGGAAAGTAGAACAGTCAAGTAGATCTATTTGTATTAAATGTGAGCTAGTGAAAGATTTACACCAGAAGGGGCTGATTAAGATAGAATATTGTTGTACAGAAGCTATGATAGCTGATATACTTACTAAGCCATTGCCTTGTGCTAGATTTGAACGTTTACGTGAAATGATGAATCTAGTTGATGTGAATGTTACAGTGAATAATGAGTAATGACTATTGAATGTATAACGACTTGCACATTAGGCATTGAGAAGAGGTGTTGGAAATACGTATCTGTTTTGTATGTTCTTTGCAATGTTCTAAAGTTCCAGTCATTATAGGGTTAACACTGTGCCTGATTCCCTATTGTCTGCATGACCTGGGAAGAAGATACTGACTGCTGTCAATCAAGGTCTAGAAATGGGAAAACCTGTTTTGTCTGTTTGGTCAGTTAGTCAGGTGACTTCCTTTGTTCAGGCAGAGAGGTCAAGAAGAAGGAGGAAGTAGCCTCCATTAAGCACATGATCTTCTATAGTGTTTGTTGTTTCACCTCCCAGTTCCCTTTCCCTGTAGAAATAAATGTTTTTGCTTTTTCATGTTAAATGCCTCTCAATGATTATTTGATCCAGTGATCCATCGCTCTGTTTGAGATAAAGAAAAAGAATTTCAAACAGAATTCCCTAAAACCTGGAACCTTCTGCATGCAAAGCAAAGGCTGTACCACTGAGCCACTGCCCCTCCCATAATCTGCTCACAATAGGTCAAGTAAAGGTCAGATGGCACCCTGAGTCCAGACATTGGCCTTATTGAGGACTAGAAGGCTAGGCAGTCCTCAAAAGACTCAATAATAAAAAATAAAGAATATATTGAAAAAGAAGTTTGTCAGGTGTGAAATTTAAGTCCATGGAGTGTTGTCACCCATACAGATGGAGATGGAGTGTTGTCACCCATATAATTACTTTTTAGAGCAATGTAAGGTGTCTGGTGTTTCAGTTGTAGAATTCCTGTATAGTTTAGGCTGAAGCAAAAGCGGAAATAAGACAATGGAAAGGTCAGCATCTGTAATACCAATCTGAATGTAATAATGAGATTAATTTAGTAGTCCAGCAATTGAATGAGTGAATAATGGCTATGCAAGTAATGTGGGATATCTCCCTGATCATTCTGGAAAAAAGGAAGTTTCCTTGCAGCTTTCCATGTAATTAAAAGCTAGAGCAATACAATGGGATTTTCTTCGCAAAAAGAAATGAAAGTGATATGTGTATGGTAATGCGTATGTTTTGTTTTTTCTGACCCACCACTGCTTCTTGTCAAAAAGACCTGACAGGGTTTGGGATGGGGGGGGATGTTTATTTTAGGTCTTAAACTGCTTGGTATGCACCTTGGATAAAGGTTCTGTCACACCGTCTTCACTGTTGCCTGTCTCCAGCCAGAGGCTGGATTTTTTATGCTTCCCTGTGCAATGTCCTTGCTTTTTTATTAAGGGGAAAATACCCTCTAACTGCAGATATAAGTTTTCTTAACTGGAAAAAGAACTACTAGGACTGAGCTGGAAATATACATATTCTGCCTATATCCTAGAAAATGAATGGGGAAGAGACTTCACTTACACCACCATAATTCCGACAGCACATGTTAAAAATACAGTTTTAATAGACTCTTCTTTTTTCAGTTCTTAGCACAATGAAGATGTTGATCTGATTGTTTTCAAGTTAAATTATTCCCATACCTTTTCTGGTAAACCAGTTCCTTTTGTCTGTACCATTGTACTAAAGATGAGGCAGTACTATGAAATCCAAATTTTACTTGGCATTTAAGCTCAAGAGGTTGCCCTGGAGAAACAGGAAACACACACCAAAATCAACAAAGATGTTTCCCACACACACACAATGCACTAACAGCAGGGGAAGCTCCTAAATTACATATAAGGTATCTATTTAGAGAAAAAGGAAGCAGAACCAGAGAAGAGTAAAACGAGACAACTGAGCCATGGAGAGGCTTTAAAAGCACAGAGATGGTCAAGAAAACATTTCTGGTCACAGTGCTGAACTTATATATGCTTTACCATTAAATCAATAAACACATTGACCCCGTATTCGTACCCACTCTACTTGTTAAAGGTTAAAGGTTTCCTCTAGGCTTCCCAATCCCCAGGTCCCAGCGGGGGATCCCCTGGTTTTACAGGCTTCCCCCCTCCCCCAGCCAGCTGGCCGGCGGGGGAAGCTCCACCCCCACAGCCATTATGCACCTCCAGGAACGATTCCCATAGGGAATGATGGGGAATTGATCCGCGGGTGTCAGGGGCTCTGGGAAGGCTGTTTTTTGAGGTAGAGGTGCCAAATTTTCCATATAGCATCTAGTGCCTCTCCCCAAAATACCTCCCAAGTTTCAAAAGGATTGGACCAAGGGGTCCAATTCTATGAGCCCTAAAAGAAGGTGCCCCTATCCTTCATTATTTTCTATGGAAAGAAGGCATTCTAAAAGGTGTGCTGTCCCTTTAAATGTGATGGCCAGAACTCCCTTGGAGTTCAATTATGCTTGTCACACCCTTGCTCCTGGCTCCGCCCCCAATGTCTCCTGGCTCCACCCCCAAAGTCTCCTGGCTCCACCCCCAAAGTCCCCAGATATTTCTTGAATTGGACTTGGCAACCCTAGTTTCCTCCAACTTAAGTGGCTCCTCCTATGGCAGAAGAGTTATTTAAGCTGGAGGAAGAATCCTTGGGCTGGAGGAGCTTTCTCTAGCCTAATGTAGGATACCATCCATAATAAATAAGTAGTTATCCTCTTCCTAGACCACAAAACAAGGTTAAAAATGTAATCTGCCAGTTTACCAAGGTCTGCTTCAAGATTCTTCTCACCAGCAGGATCCAGAACTATTGGGGGGTTGTCAGAGTCTTTTGCTGCAAAATGAGAAGAAGCATGTGAAACTATAAAATATGTTAGGAAAACTATAAAATATGTTATTTCAGCACTCTAAGCCACTACATCACACTGGCTCAACAGTCAATGGTCCCCACACAGTGACTAATTTGGATTGCAACTGGGCTGCTCACCGAAAGGGGCTTCCACCTTCCCTCCTATGTGATCTTCCCAACCTGCAGTGGTCTCATGAATACACTATTTCGCTCTTTCCAGAATAGTTTAAGATTAGCAACAGGAAGGGGAAATAATGAAGCCCCTTCTTCACACATAACAGATTCATAATCTGAATCGGACATTGTACTCATAAAAATTGAGGAGAAACTGCACACTAAGGTTGCCAGGTCCCAGAGGGGGATCCCCCAGTTTTGGGGGCTTCTCCCTGCCACAGATCAGCTGGCTGTCAGGGAAAACCTTGCCCCTAAACAGAGACATTGCCGTGCAATGTCCTTGATGCAATGACTTCACCTGGAAGTGAAGTCATCATGTTGGGCACACTCTGGTTTTTGGGCAAAACTCTACGGTTTAAGCCCAATTTTACCATAGACTTCCCCCAAACCAGAGTGTCTCCCATGCAATGTTCCCGGCATGATGACATAACTTAAGGTGATGTCATTGCATTAGAGATGTCACATGACTTCCCTACCCACTGTCAGAACAGCCCCTAAATCACTCCACCAGAGCAACAAGGGGACCTGGCAACCTTATGCATGACCTTTACACAGGACACAAATTCAGCCCATGTACTCCATAATGTGTGAACAGCCTTTGTCCAACTGAAGCAGCTCTTCTACTGGAGCAACAACCATTTCAGTTGCAGGAAAGTTCAAGATTTGCTTAGGGGAGTGGCTGGATATAGGCCAGTCTCTTAGAACATATCCTGAGTTTACTGACCTCAGAACTACCTCCAAATAAATTTATGTAAAAAGCATTTGAAGCAGTACAACAGAAAAACAACGCATTCTGAACATGTCCAGTTAAAACAACCACACATAATAAGAGAGAAAGTTTGAAGTGAAAGGTCTAATAGAAATCATATGAGGCAGAAAACGAATATAATATAGTCCAGTGCCAGAATATAAAGCATGACATATATGGCTCAGAACTCTTATTTACTTACATGTGACAACCACCTTTACTATCGTTCTCATATTCCACCAGGTATTTTTATCCATAAGCATATAATCACATGTGTAATTACCACTATCTCGGTCATAGGCTGGTTGTAATAAAATCTTATCATGCCGCAATTTCAAGCCCAGTCTGTTCTTTTGAAGTTTTAATTGTTTTCCATTCTAACAAAGGGAGTAATGCATATACACATTTAAACAGCAACCGGCCACTGACAGCAGCTAATTCTCTTACAAGTCCTCTCCTCTTACTCTATTTCTCAATTTCCAAAATAGTTCATCTAAAAGGATCAGAACAAGAGAAGCTCAGAAAGGACATTCCTCTTCTTCTTGCTTCCATCTCTTTCCCTCATAATACTCCTCCCTCCCCCATTTTAGAATCACGTTAAACATCGCATTCACCATGAGGATCGGCATCATCACAATGACAAGCTCCTGACTCACAAATTCATATCATTCAGGTTGTGAGTCAGGGGCACCAAATCATCACTGAGAAGGGTGGCAGGCAGGAAAATTCATGACAAAAACAGCTCCAACTTACTCAACATTTTATATCAGTGCTAAGGGCCAAACTAGATGATATATAAGTCAGCTCCCCCAAATTAACTTGCAAACGTATGTGATACTGGGGAACTATGTTCCCAAATGTGTGGGGGCTTGAAGCAACCAAAGGGCTGCTTGCCCCATCATGGGGCTGTACATGTATTGTACCAAGCCCCGGATACAACATGTATGCCAACTCTTTGACTGTGCGCATACGCCTGCACACACAAGTTGGTTTACACACTCTATAGACATGGAAGGAGCAATCCAGAGTAGCAAAGGGGTTTGATAAAAGGAGTAAAAGGACAGGTCCTCTTGTGGATCAAAAACTGGCTGAGTAATAGGAAGCAGAGAGTGAGTATAAATGGGCAGTCTTCGCAGTGGAGGACGGTAAGCAGTGGGGTGCCGCAGGGCTCGGTACTGGGTCCCATCCTCTTTAACTTGTTCATAAATGATTTAGAGTTGGGAGTGAGCAGTGAAGTGGCCAAATTTGCGGATGACACTAAATTGTTCAGGGTGGTGAGAACCAGAGAGGATTGTGAGGAACTCCAAAGGGATCTGTTGAGGCTGGGTGAGTGGGCGTCAACGTGGCAGATGCGGTTCAATGTGGCCAAGTGCAAAGTAATGCACATTGGGGCCAAGAATCCCAGCTACAAATACAAGTTGATGGGGTGTGAACTGGCAGAGACAGACCAAGAGAGAGATCTTGGGGTCATGGTAGATAATTCACTGAAAATGTCAAGACAGTGTGCGTTTGCAATAAAAAAGGCCAACGCCATGCTGGGAATTATTAGGAAGGGAATTGAAAACAAATCAGCCAGTATCATAATGCCTCTGTATAAATCGATGGTGCGGTCTCATTTGGAGTACTGTGTGCAGTTCTGGTCGCCGCACCTCAAAAAGGATATTATAGCATTGGAGAAAGTTCAGAAAAGGGCAACTAAAATGATTAAAGGGCTGGAACACCTTCCCTATGAAGAAAGGTTGAAACGCTTAGGGCTCTTTAGCTTGGAGAAACGTCGACTGAGGGGTGACATGATAGAAGTTTACAAGATAATGCATGGGATGGAGAAAGTAGAGAAATAAGTACTTTTCTCCCTTTCTCACAATACAAGAACTCGTGGGCATTCGATGAAATTGCTGAGCAGACAGGTTAAAACGGATAAAAGGAAGTACTTTTTCACCCAAAGGGTGATTAACATGTGGAATTCACTGCCACAGGAGGTGGTGGCGTCCACAAGCATAGCCACCTTCAAGAAGGGGTTAGATAAAAATATGGAGCAGAGGTCCATCAGTGGCTATTAGCCACAGTGTGTGTGTGTGTGTGTATATATATATATATATATATATATATATATATATATATATATATATATATATATATATATTTGGCCGCTGTGTGACACAGAATGTTGGACTGGATGGGCCATTGGCCTGATCTAACATGGCTTCTCTTATGTTCTTATGTTCTTATGATAGCTGACGTTTATACTTAGGACCCCAAGTATTTCTATCCTGAACAATAATTAATAATTTTATTAAGATTTGTGCACTCACAAAGATTCACAAAGATACTAATAAAAGGCCAAAGAGATATATTCAAAACTTTTGAGAATAAGTTTTCTCCCAAACAAGCATTTTTCATTGTAGCTGGCGGAAAAAGTGAAATAAGTCCAGTTTTCCTTTTGCCTACTCCAAAGACAGTGCTGCTCACCTTGTACCATTTAACTGCTGAGGTTTGAAAATGACTGTAACAGCTTTTCCCAGGACAAGCAATAGACTCTCCATTTTCAACAATCAAGCGCAAGCTACTCCTGAAATTTTTTGAACAATTAGCCATCTCTTTTGTTTGAACATCCACGAAAATATCGACACATAAGTGTTTTCCCCTGCATGACACAGAAAGGAAGTTCAGCTGAAGTCACCAGTAGAATTATATTGGGTAAAAAGAATAAAACCTAATTTAGAATGTGTTGCATTTAGGCTGAAGTACAGCAGTTATCAAGACGAAGTCGAGAGCCCCTTGGTAACAAAATGGCTGGATATACATTTCAAACAAATAAAGGAACAAACCCGCCAAAATTAAGTTAAACACGTGCTTTAATTTCTCCACTGATACTTAAAGGAAAGGTCCCCTTTGCAAGCATGTCGTTTCCGACTCTGAGGTGACGCTGCTTTCACAACGTTTTCACAGCAGACCTTTTTATGGGGTGGTTTGCCATTGCCTTCCCCGGTCATTACACTTTCCCCCCAGCAAGCAGGGTACTCATTTTACCAACCTCGGAAAGTTGGAAGGCTGAGTCAACCTCGAGCTGGCTATCTGAACCAGCTTCCGCTGGAATCGAACTCAGGTCGTTAGCAGAGGACTCCCACTGCAGTACAGCAGCTTTACCACTCTGTGCCATGGGGCTCTTAAAGGACCTAAAAGCTTTAGCTAAATAAATAAGAGTACAATCCTAACGGGGGACACGAAAGTGCTTTGGGAGTGGACTTACCGCTACGTTGGCGGAAGTAGAACATACGCCAGTGGAAGAGCAGCGGTGCCACAGCAGAGGGGAGTTACGTGAGCGCTGCTCTGCTCAAGTGCCGCCCTGTGCTGCTGCTGCGCCCTTCCTTTGGTCTGCCCTCTGCCGCTTTTCCAACCCCTGGCAGGGCACAGTGTGGTAGCTGGCCTGATGTGGGGAGGTGGGTCAGAGACTGTCCCTTTAAGAGAGTGGCTGGCTGAAACGCAGGCTGCTCCTCCAGCTACCGCCCCTGCAGGTGCTCTTGATCTCTGTCGCCATTTTGCAGGTGGAAATCCAACACAGAGGCTTCCACGTATGTTGCTCCACCCCCCCTCCACTCACTCAGCTGTTTCTGCCTGCTACTCTGAATGGAGCCCTGCCCACTGCAAGACTGCCCAGCACACATCAGGGAAACTGTTGCACTCTGTTCTGGAAAAATAAAGTCTGATCTGCACCCTCTGTTGTCTCTCCTGCTTGGCATCTGCTGCACATTCCCTGGGCAACCCCCCCTCCCCACTCTGTCAGTGGCCTTTCCGAGGGAATGCCCGAGGGTGGGCAGACTTGGGTCTTGGAATCTTGGAGGGGAGAGCAGGCTATGAGCCGCCACGCTGCCCCCGCGTGGCTGGACAGGGGAGGGGGTTGCCACCCCTCAGCCTGCCCAGCCTGATGGCCTACCCAACTCCACAGGGCTGTTGTGCGCAGGGCACAAAGGGTGGGGCTGATGAAGTGGCTGCATGCCCAGCGGCTCACACTCTGAGTTCTGCGGCCCTCAGGGGAGGTGTTCCTTGCACATAGCGGGGGTGGGCAGCAGGGCAACACCGGGGGGGCTCTGGGTGGTGATGGTGAGTGTCTTTTGGACATGGTAGTTTGCCCACTCTCAGACACACATTCCAGCCACTGTTTAGAGCAGCGAACTCCTGCACTTTGCGGTTCTTGTTTGTCTGTGCATGCTTCTGCCTGTCTGTCTGCCATAGGCAGAGTCTCTGACAACAGGAAGGTGTGTGGGGATTGACGGCCTCTCAGGTGTGGGCTTTCCACCCCCTCTCCCGGTCACATGCAAGGGGCTGGCCAATCCCGCCCCACCCCCGCCTTGCCACCAAGCCAGGCTTCTCGTGCGCGCATGCCCAGCCTCACTCCTGTTCCCTCCCCATGTTGGTGGGACATCTCTCCTTTGCCTTTGATGGTCTGCCCATCATTGGCTCCGTTCTCTGTTTTGGGGCGGGTTGGGGATGGCTATCAGCCTCTCCTGAGTTGCCTCTCCCCATCCCTGACTGCCATGAGCCGCGGTGCATGCACCAGGACTGGCCAATGGGGGGGTGGGCTGGCCCTCCCCTCCAGTTGCCTCTGCCTCCCTTGCATGCCTATGCCAATGGCGTTGCCATGGCAACCGTCTCCCTCACGGCAAGCTACGCCTCTCCCCTCCCCACGCACCAGCATGCTGAAGTCCTCAGGAAGTCTACTAGCGGCACGACAGTTACCCCACAGCCGGCCACCACGTATGTCTGGATTGAGCTGTAAGCGTCCTAAAGTATTATAATAATTATAATAAGGAGGCAGATAATATGATTCTATAAGATTATATATTATATAATATATAATATGATTATATATGTGATTATATATAATATGATTATAATAAGGAGGCAAATAAGTTGATGGGATTTTTAAAACATTACAGAAGGGATTTTTATACCAGTAACAAACCTGTTCGTGCAGATATATGTTCCGGAATCCTGAACCCTTATTGGATTAAACCAAAGAACATCTCCGCAATAAGTAGGATTTACTGTTCTATGGTTGAGAACCTTTTGGATTTTGCCATCACTTGATTTCCAGAACCACTCTACCTGACTACCATAAGGGCAACAATTATTAAAGATTGAGACATTGTCCTTAGGAAGCAGATCACATGGTAAGACAAACACCTGGTCACTAATGGCTCGGTATCTCACGACAGCGCACTTGTGAAGACCTCCTGAAAAGACAAACATATCACTGCAATTCAAGAAGAACATGGCCATTGTTAGTAGTCGTGAATAGACTATTAATTGTTCCTTGCAAAAGAACTGAGACAATTGAGAAGGAATCACTTTCTAACTATTCCATGGCTGTTCTACAGATAATGCTGAAATATTATGCTGGCATTGAGCAGAGGTCTAAGTGTAAGATGGAATTAGAGACTGGAGGATGTGAATAGTTGTGAAAACAAAAAAGTCTATGCTGCTAACATTGAAAAGATATAAAGGGAACCCATTCAACTGGGAGATAATTATTTGAAGACCTTCCTTGTGAAAATCAGGCCTTACATCAAGACATCCCAGTACAGAGAGGGCCATTTTTCAAACTTTCAAGGTTAATCTTTTAAAAAATCAACCCATGTGGAAAATCAGATACTACAATGCCATGAAAGGACCATCCCATCCCAGACAACAAGCATTTGAACTGTGCTAAGCAGCATACTACAGTATCTTACCTGGACTGCTGAATCCTGTGGCCTCTGTTCTATTCATTAACAGCAGAAAAAGCCAGCAAAATGCTAGCATTGTTCCCTAATATTGCTTTTCTTCAATATTTATCCTTCTGGCTTTCATGGTAGAAAATAACTTCATGTGTGGGAAAACTCCAACTGTTAAGAAAACACCAAATGTGGCACTTAGTGAATCTTAGGTAACTTGTTCAACCAGAAAGATTTCTTACATGAGCATATAATCAACACTTCAGAATCCAAGATTGGTATAGTGTTAATATGGAAATATGTTAATATGGAAACACGAAGGTGCTTTTTCCTGAATCAGACCACTGGCTCAATTGCTGACTGCCATCTTCTCTGGCAATGGATAGCCAGAGTCCTTGGCAAGGGTCTTTCCAATTCTGCTACCTGTGGCCTTTTATACACATTTTAACTGCCTCCACAGCACAGTCAGGAAACCAGTATTGGGGAACAAAGTATATAAACCCATACCGCTGCAAGTTTAGTGTAATGATTGAGCGTGTTCTATAAATATGGAAATTCGAGGTTTTCTACACATTTCAGCCATGAGCTCATGACCAAAGGACAGCCTACTCCCAAGTTGGCAATAATAGTACTGGCCTACCTTACAGGTTGTTTAAAGGATTACTGAATAAATCTGTGGAATGCATTCAAGTTTTAGAAAAGGCACTCTTGGATCCTTTTTCATTCCATATGGCTGTAAATGGAAGCCAAAGGAGTTTATATGCATAGACATCCAAATACCACAGTGAAGACATATATACATCAAATATAAACAAATTCCACAGTGAAGGCTTCAGTGGGGTAGGGCAGGATATAAATCAAATAAATAAAATACATCCAAGATTCATCTGGTATGGTTCCCTATCTTGAACCAACTGATCTGGCCACATGGATCCATAACCAAGTAACCTTGAGACTAGACTACTGTAACACCTTCTGCATTCAAGACCATACTTGAAAACAATCCAGAAACTTCAGCTCATACAAAATGCTGCAGTCAGTGGAATGATCTTTTTATACCCATTCTGCAATCACTTCACTTGTTGCCAGTTAATGCCTGAGTTCAATTTAACACGCTGATAACCTTCCCATGACCTAAGATGTACATACCTACAGGACCACCTCTGCTATTATGCTCTCTGTCAGTGCCATTAATCTAAACAACACTTTTTGATGATCCTTTCCCACAGGCAAGTCAGATTCGTCACAGTCCCTACTTGAGCCTTTTCCCCACCTTCAACCTTCTGAAACACCTTGCCAGAGGAAGCTGGGAAATCCCCTCTCCTTCTGCAAAAAACAAAGCTATTCAGAAGAGCTTTTTTGTCAATTGTGGTACTGCATTAATATTGTTTTATACATGTTTTATTGGGCTTAAATATTTTAATTGTGACCTACCTCACATCTTTTTGAGAATGACAGACTGAGAGAGTCCCTGGAGAATCCCTCCACTTATTCCATGCAAATTCTTTATAAAAATCAGCAATTTTTTTTCTAGGACTTACTATAGGATGGGAAAGGGCAGGCAGAGTGATACAACCTGATCTTGTCACATCTTGGAAGCTAGGAAGGATCAGTACTTGGAAGGCAGACCAGCAAGGAAAGGCTCTGCAAAGGAGAGCAAAGGCAAACCTGCTGTTTTTCACTTGCCTGGAAAGCCATCGGTCTATTGTGACTTGACAATATATACATATATACTAGAAGATGGATCCATACAGGAGGAGGGTGATTTGGTTTCCCTGCGCTGGTGGCCTCTCACAGGATCTTCATCCTCACACAAGTGAATCAACCGGCAACTAGTTTTAATAGAAAACAGTATGACTGGCAAATTAAAACGAAATACACCACTTATTTGACCAGCCAGGCTGCTCTAGGATTCAAGTATAATAGCTGAAGTTAAAAATTACAACTTTGAAGAGCAACAAATGTCCTGAAGAACAGAGTGGAACTTTTTACAACGGAGTCTATTTCAGCACTATCACTTTAAATCAACCCAGGCGTCAGTTGATCGTCTGTGAAGCTTTGGAAGTCTGAATTGAGATGATTTTTGCACACTTAAATGGACTAAAGAATATAATGAATTTTACAGTAAATTATAGTATTTGTATTATAATAATTATTGTAATTTATGAATGTTTATGAACTGGATTTCTGTGGCTGTGTCAACGTAGAAAACTAATAAAGGATATTAACTATTGATATAGTATATGCACTGAGTGCATCTTCGTTAATATTCCACAGTTATTTTGATGTTTCTCTGCCCTAGGATTCAGTCATGATATTCAACGGCACATACTTATTATGCTGGCAACCCACATAACATGGAAAATATTGGGGATGCCAGATACATTTTTTACTTCATTTTCACAGGTAAAACATACATATTAGAGAAACTTAGATTTAACCACTGATGCATGGCCCTTTTACATGAAACAGAGGTATACAAATAGCTATATTTTTATCCCACACTTCTTCCAAGAAGCTCAAACATCAGGCTAAACAACAGTACCAAAGGAGGATCTTTTCCTTCTGAATCACAAACAATATTTGGCCTTACTAAAATGGCACAAAGGTAGTACTCACAAAACAAGTACAATTAATAGCAATAATATTGTGCCTATCAGCTTGAAGTGCATCAGAGTGCCCACTCTCCCCTGAAATATCTATCACAATTTTTAACCTTGCTTCCTCAAAGGATCCTCACAACAACCTTCTGAGGTAGGTGCCCTGACCTGGATAGCTCAGGAAGCCCAGTCTCATCAGATCTTGAAAGCTAATCAAGGTTGACTCTAGCAAGTACTTGGATGGGAGACCTCCTTGAAATACCAGCAATCGGGAGGACAGGGGCAGGCCTGATAAATGAATAAATCATCAACCTCTCTGAATATCCTCCAGGCTTCCAGTAGAGGTCTGTCACCAGAAGTTGATAAGACTTCCAGGTGCAGACATACACACACACAACAAAAAGGCCTGTGAGATAGGTTAGGCCAGGGCTTTTTTATATAAGCCCAGCAGGAGCTCCCCCATACTTTCCCCTGTGAGCTTGCTGCAGTGGGCATGCTGCGGAAAGCTGAAGCAATCAGGGAGGCATTTAAAGATGCCTCCCCACACCTTCCACAGGCATCCCAGCTGGAGCCCTGGCTAGCCCAGGCAGAGTTCTACTCCTGTGCGCTCCTGCCCCCAAAAAGCCCTGGGTTAGGCAGAGAGAGCAGAGTTAACCCAAGGAGAACCTCATGGCCAAGTATGAATTTTAAACCAAATCACTCTAAAAGCACACGAATTACAACATTGGCTCTAGATATTAATTATACTCTTAATTCAGAACCAATACCCAGAATTCTACTCCATTTCAAAACTGGTCAGACAGGAGACATATGAAGCAGGAAACAAGGGGAAAGGACTAAACAGTTCTACAGGGTCAATGGCAAGTGGCATTTAGAGGAATCAAATCTTCTATACAGGACCCAAGGCAGAGATTAATATAGAGAAAAAACCTTTGGGGCACTCTGGACTCCTTGCTTATTTATTTTTAAATTGATAAGCTCACCATGTTGCTGGAGATGTTGTCACCCACGGAGCCGCTAGCTGCACATGCCACAAGAGAATCCACTGTTTTCATCACTCTGTTCTGAACTCTGTACAAGCAGAAACTTGGTCCAGTACCATGGAGCTCTCCTGCTTCAGGGAAAATCAAATGGCTACTCCGTGTTGCAGTAGTGGAAAATTTAGTGCTAGAAAATCAGCAAGTACAAGTACCTCTGTCAGGAGGAACTCTTCACACTGGCTCTGTTTGAGTGTATCCTGGACAAAAATCAATGCTATGAAGAAACCTTAAGAATTCTGGTCACTTACATGAAAACAGCCAGTCAGTATTATTACACTTGTCGATCCCTACCTCTGAACTTTAAAGTATACAACATTAACTGGATTAACACTAACTGAGAAATCAGCAAGAAAATGTCCACATCCTTATCAGCCCTTTTCATAAAGCTGCCCAATCCATCCAATTCTCTTCTTATCTCTTATTTCCCCTCTTGTTCCCATTCCTCATTGACGTTGTCTTCTGTTTACTTCAAAGTTTAAATGAAACTCTTCTCAACCCTCCCTCCAGTTTATATGCAGTGCCAACAATGTGTGTTCAATAAATACTTTTGCTAGCTATTTTTGTTTCTGTATTCCAATGAAATATCGTTAGCAGAAGCAACCGCTTCCATACTCATTAATTCAATGATATCTTCTAAAACAGAAAGATGTTTTTGTTTAATGCACTCAAAATACAGATGAAATTCCCTCAGATCAGCACTACGATCGATGAGGAACCTAAGCTATGGACTGGATTATCCAGCTTCAAGAATATTTCTTGTAATACAAAGTTTAAAAGAAACACCACTGGGGGGGAAAGTCCATTTGTTCTGATATCATCGTAAATGTTCCGTAACACTGCAGGGAAAGTTGGAGTCATCACATATGTTTCAGCTGTAGAAGAAGAAGAAGAAGATATTGGATTTATATCCCGCCCTCCACTCCGAAGAGTCTCAGAGCGGCTCACAATCTCCTTTACCTTCCTCCCCCACAACAGACACCCTGTGAGGTGGGTGGGGCTGGAGAGGGCTCTCACAGCAGCTGCCCTTTCAAGGACAACCTCTGCCAGGGCTATGGCTGACCCAAGGCCATGCTAGCAGGTGCAAGTGGAGGAGTGGGGAATCAAACCCGGTTCTCCCAGATAAGAGTCCGCACACTTAATCACTACACCAAACTGGCTCTGTAGTCCGTGGTGCTTGAGTATGAACCTGATGCCAGCACACCTGAAACTAAACCTGATTCTTATTTCAGCACAAATCCACAGAATTCTGTTGTGTTAATTACCAGAATGAACAGCAAAAATAATAGACTGGGCACTGAAACAGAATCACCAGTAGATGAACGGTAAATAACTCAACAAAGCAGTAGACAAGTGCACCTTTAAGACCAACTAAATTTTATTCAGAATGTAAGCTTTTGTATACTCTTAAGCAGACTTCATCAGACAAAATAACTCAGTGTACTGTGACAAAGGCAATAAAAATATAAACCTCTTCAGATTACTTCTACAGAAAGATTTGCTTAACCACCCCAACAAGAGGAGTATTACAAATCTGTAGTTTTTAAAGATAACATTATCTGAAGAATTATCTGACAAAAACTCTTACCTCTACATCCTCTTTTATGCAATAAAAGTTGTGGTTTGCTCTAAGCTGGGGAGAACATGCATGTTTCCTCTTAATCAGTATTTCCTTTACCTCAGTATCATCAGCTCTTCCTTTGTTAGTCAAGTGCTTCCGGCAACTTTTCTAGCTAAGCAGAGAGGGGAAAACATTGCATAACTTTTGAATGACTGCAATCAACTCTCACCTATCATCTAGAACATTAAGAACTGAGATACTGAGTATTCATTTCCTTTCTTGTTCATATCTAGGCAACTCATTAGGCATCTGATCTTAGTGCTGGCTTCAACCAGTAGCAAAGTCAGTCATTTGCTGGCATAGGAGGTGCCATGAGACTCCTCCAGACAAGTTGCTTACACACACACACACCCCAGCCACATTCCCATTGCTGAATTCCTGCACTTACTTCGTGTAAAGACGATTTTGACATACTCATTGCTTTAATGTGGGTCTATGTGTGTACGTGTGTGCATGTCTGTATCTATACATACATGTCTATATCTATACACACACAACAAGCAAGCAGTATCACCTTTACTGCAGCAGGATCAGGAATCCAGCAATGGGAATATATATACAGGAAAAGAGACTAAGGTGTTCCTTGTAACCCCATTTACATTCCCATTTCAGGGAATTTTTGTAATTAAGGGGGGGAGTTCTAAGTAAATCCTCAGTTCTTCTTTCATAAACATGAGGATGGCTGGAGGAAACAATCCAGGAAAATACTTTGATTATGGCTTCTCCCCACAAACTTGTAAAACCAAATCTATTGGTTTTTCACTATTTGTACCAACTAAAACTGATGTCTGGTATTATTAATACAGGAATGATCACTAACGTCCACTTCACTTAGTCTTTTAAGAGACCTGCATCCTGGCTGATATTAGAGCAACATTTTGCTAACTAATGGTTTTTGCGGTTTTGATGCGATCCTTCCATTGTTGCTTGTTTCTTCTTTCCAGCATGTCAGGGATGTATTTTGATACCAACTTGTCACACTAATTTGTTTCATACAGACATGCAATCCCATGCACAGCCAAGGAGGCTATCATATCATGTCATCTCCCCCCCCCCCTTTTTATTGTCAATGTCCAGCCTGCATAAGAGTTGTATAGGAACTGAAAGCTTGCACATTGTTTTACATGTTTTACATCTAAGTGCTACATGGATTTTGTTTTTGGATTTTGCTTTAGACCAGCTGGGCAACTGGTCTAATATCAGATGCCATCACCTCGCCCCTTACACACAGAGGAAGGAAGACCAGTGTCTAAGGGAAAAAATTACCAGTGGTCTCAAGGAAAAAAAAGATATTCCCTATATATCAAGCTTCAAGCACAAGAAGGGGGTGGGGAGGAACTAGCTCCTTGGGTTGCCAGGTCAGTGTTGGAAAATACCTGGAGACTTTGGGGGTGAAGCCAGGAGAGAGCAGGGTTTCGGGAGGGGAGGGGCCACAGCCTGGTACAATGCCACAGAGTCCACTCTTCAAAGCAGTCATTTTCTCCAGGGGAGCTGATCTCTGTCAGCTGGAGATCAGTTGTGAAAGCAAGAAATCTCCAAGCTCCACGTGAAGGCTGTCAACCCTAGGCACTGGTTCTTTATGATCCCATTTCCTCTCTTCCACTTTCAACTGGGGAAGACAAAATAAGTTTGATCCTCCCCCCCCCCGCCCCCTTCTAAGAGGGTCAAACTAGTAGAGAAAACTATTCCTGCCTCCTGTACCGATAGCTACTCATTTTATGGCAGACCCTACAAAATGGACAGTCCCACAACAAACAGGGAAGCTAGCCCCCAACCCGTTCAGACGAACCGGGGAGGAAAGTGTAACTAGGGTGGCTGGGCAAGATGCCAACGAAGCGGACTCCTGGAGCGCTGCTGGACCGCTTTTCTAACAGAATCCGGAGCAAACACCGCAAGAACCATAGCAAAAGGCAGCCTATGGGAATGCCCCGCAGTTTAAAGAAGGCGGTGCCTCCTTCCTCTCCTGCACCTCTCATTGGCTGACCCGGCCTTGGCTTTCCGATCTCAGGCGAGAGCGCAGATTCCAGAGGGCTGAAGACAGCCGGGGGCAGATTTTGAGGTCGACGGATTCTTTCGAGTGGGTAGAATCCGGGACATTCTCAGAGCAGGCAAAGACCCGAGAGAGGGCTCAGAAAAACGAGAGTGTTCCAGTAAATTAGGGGCCGTTGGAGGGCAGGAAGTTTCCACCCGTGTGGTGGCCCTTTGTCATCTGCCACCATCTTCGATGAGCTGTCCTTTATCCGCCCCACGATATGTTTCTCTTCCTGGAAAGGCTTTCGCGTGGTGCTCTGATTTAGCGAAATGGCAGTTGTGAAATGACTCATCATCATCGTCTCAAAACCCGAATCAAATGTACAGCTTTGGGAAGGATTTGTTTTAATCTGCGCTCTGGCTGTGTGGGGCTGAGTGATGCTACTGTGACAATATGGGTCAAATCAAGATTTCCGATGGCAAAAAAGCAGTTCCACGCGCAGGAAAAGGAAGTAATTTTTCACCAATTCCTCCTTCCGCTGCTACCCCCGCTTCACCTTTTATGCCAGGGGTGTCAAATTCATTTGTTATGAGGGCCGGATCTGATATAAGTGAGACTTTGTTGGGCTGGGCCATATTTAAGATTAAATAGCAGGGATATAAACTTTTTAGAGGACACAGACAAACACAAAGATTTTCTTAAGAACTTAAACCTTGCTTAAATATTAGCACTCACTGGTCTTAAAGGTGCTTTTTCTGTATTTCTCCCATGGGATCCAGGGAACTGGGCAAAGGAAGCTCTGGCTCTTTCCTTCCTTCCCCAGGGGGCCAGGAGGGGGGAGGAACCTTAGCCAATAGAAGGAAGAGAGGCTTGGCCAGTAGCTCTGCTGTGCGATTGTGATAGCCTGGCAAAGCAAGCTCTTCCTTCCCCCCTCCTCCCCAAGGGAGGAGCCTCAGCCAATGGAGAAAATAGAGGCTTTGCTCTGTAGCTCCTGGGCAGTTAAGCAAGCCTTGCAAAGCAAACTGTGATACAGAAAGAAGCAAGAGAGAGGGAGAAGGAAGCAGATGACAGCCAGTTGCCCGGGGCCTGATAGGAGCCCTCCGGGGGCCTGATTCGGCCCCCAGGTCAGATGTTTGACACCCCTGTTTCATGCAATTCTATGAGGTCCCTCCCTGCCTCCCAAGGTGTAGAAGGAGGCAGAAATTCAGTGAATTCCCTTAAGAGAGTGCAGTAAGAGTGCAGTACCGGGGCATGGCTCAACAACCCCCATGTCCTCAAACCTGATGTCCAATTCAATACAACAATGAGAACCATCAGCAGATGCATTAAACCCACTCAGGTCTATTGGCTACCTATGTTGTGCCATATTGCTCCCTTGCACCGCCAAAGACAAGATGCTCTTTTTCGGAAATATAAAAAGATAATGATCAAGAAAGATGATGATGGTGGTGGTGGTGGTGGTGATGAAGTGCCAGGCTTTGGGCAATGAATAACATTAAAAAATACATATATATAAAATCAGTTACATTAAAAAGATTACAAACCCTGATGGCATCTTTAAAGTGCACAAGCAGGGATTGAATTCAGCAGAAGCTCACAGGAGCACAGCTCCTGAACCTCCAGCCAGGGTCTGCACCCAGCTGTACACAGATCCCGGAGCATATGCAAATAAGATATGCTACTGAGCTCCTGCACCTTTTTTTCTACAAAATGACCTCTGCCCACAGGATTTGACTTGTCAAGTAAAGCATGGAAGACTGCTAATAGGACAGGCTTGGCAGATGTGCAAACCTGTTGTTTAAATGGGGAAAAATAGCAGGACCTGATTGTAATTGTGGTGCAGCCTGCCAAACTATTTCTCATCTGACACAGGAACATGAGCATTGTGATTTTTAGGAGATGTGAACAGAGTTCTTTGAACTTTCCCCAGCTGCGAGTGGATTGAAAATTTAGATAGTGATATTTAGTGGGATTGTTCAGTCTGTCTGTATACCCATTTCATTGACTTGGTTACATATTTTATATTATTATATACTTCTTGTAATTCTGCCATACAATTCATAATAATGCTGGGTTCCTAACAGTGTTAACAAAATGGACTCTTAGTGCTGCTTGATGGAGTTTTGAAGCTGGATCTGTAGCAAACACCGGAAGAAGCCATTGCAAAAGCTAGCCTATGGGAAAACCATCATTTTGTGCTCCCCTGCCCCCCACTTCTGCTTTTGGTGAGAAATTCCAAGAGCAACATTTACCTGCATGGGTAGCTTTTGAAAGATAGCACTCTGGAAACATATTTGATTTATTTACAAGTTCATACATAGAATGCAAGTAGAGGCATACCTACAGGATAGTAAATCCACCCCATCTGTATCAGAACCCCAGAAATATCCTGCACCCATAAGGAGCTTTAGCAGTATTAGTGTGCTTCTCTCCCTAGCTCCGCTCAGGTCACAGTGAATGCATGTGCAGTCTGTGGACAGTGTACACTTGATTTTTCTTCATAAGCACATTTTAGTAATTCTCGCGCTACATTATGCTCATGTACAGCTGAACATGTGATTGAAACCCCACATTTGACCACGTACTGGTTGTCAGTGTCGTTTGTAAAACCAAGGTGAGACAGCAGCGTTACTGGCTTCTCTTGCTCCATCTCCAGCTACCTTGCTCTGTTAGTGGTTTTTAACAGTTTTCAGTTTATTTTTAATTGAAGTTGTACACCACTCTGAATCTGGCTTGCTGGGGGAGGGCACTTAAACAATCTAAACAAATAAATAAAGTATGTTGACTCTTTCTTACAATCCTGTGTGCACATATAAATGTGGACTATATGACCACTCAAGGTAACGTGTGAACAGGGCCATGGCCTCTGTCAGAATCTGAAGTGCTATTTCTTCTCACATAGATGCCCACTTGCCTCTTGCGTTTTGTGGGAGAGGAAAAACCTCTTCCAGTCTTTGATGGCTGTTTCAGCAGAGCCATCAAAGGACCACCACCCAATAATTGGCACATTGAATGAGAGCCACAGCCTTTTAAAACAAACTACACTTCTTTTGTTACAACCTTTCTCTTCATCCATATGTACCACTTTATGCCATAGGATAGACCCATTCACAGTAAGAGACCTCCAAATCCAGTTTCATTCACAAGCTAGTTTATATCATGCTTCAGGTATCAAATACAGGTCTTTTTTGCTGTGAAAACCTTGGGGTGGGGTGGGGGGGAAGTTGCATTGAAGCCCAAAGGAAAGGTTTCTGTTTTTTGTGATCAGAGATGGCACTTAAGACATTTAAAAAAAAAACATGAAAGGTGTCACCAGCTAATGATGTGGTTAGAAGTGAGCCTCTAGGCCAGGGGTGTCAAACATGTGGCCCCAGGGGCTGAATCAGGCTCTGGAGGGCTCCCATCAGGCCCCTGAGCAACTGGCTGTCATCTGCTTCCTTCTCCCTCTCTCTTGAGTCCTTCTGCATAACAGCTTGTTTTGCCAGGCTTGCTCAATTGCACAGGAGCTACAAAGCAAAGCCTCTATTTTCTCCTTTGGCTAAGGCTCCTCCCTTGGGGGAAGGGGGAGAGAGCTTGCTTTGACAGACTCTCTCAATTGCACAGCAGAACTACTAAGCCAAGCCTCTCTTTCTTCCATTAGCTGAGGCTCCTCTCCCTCCTGGTCCCCTGAGGAAGGAAAGTTTCCTTTGCCCAGTTCCCTGGATTGCATGGGAGAAATACAAAGAAAGCACCTTAAAGACCAGCGAGTGCTATTGTTTTAAGCATGCTTTATTTTAAGCTTTTTAAAAATCTTTCTGTTTGTGTCCTTTATAAAGTTTATATCTCTGGCATTACATTTTATGACACACATGGCCCGTCCCAACAGTGTCTCATTTATGTCAGATCCAACCCTCATAACAAATGAGTTTGACACTCCTGCTCTAGGCTACAGGCAGTGTGGTTGACTCAAGTCAGATGGGTCTCTGCTGCACAGATTTGGTTATGTTGCTGCATAACCAAACTCATCCAGTTGGTTAATCAAGTGCCATACAACACACCCTTGTGCTTTGAGGATCCCACTGCTGATATGGCTGGTTGGGTTGTATACAGCATCCCATAAATAAAAATTTAAAATATTTTATCATTGTGTTGTACTTCATCTGTCATGTTTTGATGTCTGTTTTTGCATTACTTGCATTTTGAGGAGGGAAATCACACATTATCTAGCTGTACATAAACAGAGTGTCTCGGATAAATGACTATTGGTTCCTTTCCTAACAATGAATTCTATCATCAGTAACTCTGTCCTATCTCATCAGAGTATGGTGCTTTTCCACTGGACTCATTGAGCTCAACAGGGCTTGTGCAGAAGACCTTGCGAGAATGGGTACAGTGAAGGGTCTTTTTACAGGGTGGTGCTTTGATTTGACCATTTTAAAATCTTTGTTTCTGTCCAGCTCTTTACAAGCTACTGAAGCCATATATGTTCAAAGATTAGAAAATTACCAACAAGAAACAAGGTAGATTTGCTGCTAGGAATGGCAACACTTGAGTATCTGGTAAGAAAACTTTCTTGTAAATACTCAGAGATATGGCATGCAATACACCTTTGTGCTCTAGCAAATTATGGATGGTTCAGCCATTTACTGGGCTGCAAGGCAAAACACTTTGCAAGCAAATACAATAATGACTACTTAGCAACATTTTAATTGTTTAATACATTAATGGAAAATGCATGGAGGACTGTGAAGAATAACCCATATATTAAGTATGATACAGACAAACGAATACTGGAATATGCAAAAGAACACAGAAATATGCATATATATACAAAAATATAAATAAAACCCAATTGATTATAAAATAAGATCCAACTAAATATATAGGAGTACAAACATTGTGAAATTCCATGGAAAATCAACTGTTTTACAAAAATTTCTACCCTGCTTTTCTTCCTCAGAAGTGCCGCCAAGGCAGCTACAAATTAAAAACATATATAATAAATCCACATCTTAAAAACTATGAAACAAACAAAAATACATAATGAAAACAAAACCACAGCTAAAATACACATACAAAAATAAAACACTAGGCAGGAAGGCGAGATCTCCATGGAAACTCCAAATGATCAACACACCTGATGATGGGGAGGGATGGTGGCTCAGTGGTAGAGCATCTGCTTGGTAAGCAGGAGGTCCCAGGTTCAATCCCCGGCATCTCCGACTAAAAAAGGTCCAGGTAAATAGGCGTGAAAAACCTCAGCTTGAGACCTTGGAGAGCCTCTGCCAGTCTGAGTAGAAGGTCTGATTCAGTATAAGGCAGCTTCATATGTTCATGAAACAAAATAGTCTTCACCCCCTGGCAGAAGATGGCAACAGAAAGGGACAGGTGAGGCTCTCTGGGGAGAGAGTTCCAGAGTTTTGGTGCCATGACCAAGAAGGCCCTCTTGGATCGCCACCCACCTAATCTTAGAAAACAGGAATACCCAAAGCAGAGCCTCAGATGATCTCTGCAGGGATTGGGTAGGTTCATAAAGGAGTAGGCAGTCCTTCAGGTGTGTTGATCCCAAACCATCTAGGGCTTTATTGGTCAGCACCAGCACCCTGAATTGAGCCCAGAAGCAAATTGGGAGAAGGAGCAAGACTGGAATGATATGGTCCCTATGCATCCTGAACCAGTTGGAGTTCCTGAACTGATTTCAAGGGCAGCCTCACACAGAGTGCATTGCAATAATATAATCTAGATGGCCCAGGCTAGCCCAATCTCATTGGAAGCTAAGCAATTAGTACTTGGATGGGAGACTACAACAGTCGTTCAGGGTAGCTATCCAGAGCCAGGCAGTAGCAAACCACATATTTCATCTCTTGCCTTGAAAACCCTACAAGATCAACATAAGTCAGCTGCAATTAGCTGCCACATTACACTATTAATCTAGACATACCTAGGGCATGCACCACAACAGCCAGATCTGCAGGAAAAGCTAAAACTAGCTAACCAGTAAAAGGCATTACTGGCCATCTTGTTGGGATTAAATTTGAGGTTATTAGCCCTCATCCACTCCAGGTACCAGTTCAGAGTTTCTACAGACTGCTTGGATGGCTTGGAAGCACAAAAATGTTATTTACATATTCCAGCTGACCTCACCCACTGGTGTCATGTAGATATTAAAGAGCACAGGGGACAAGATGGAGCCTTGTGGGACCCCCACCCCAGCCTACTTTAACTAACAAGGTGACTTGGAAATTTTGATTTCAACTTCTGAGGCCAGTTTGAAACCCAAGTCCAGACTTCGGAAGTTGAGTCTCATCAGTATGAATACTGAATAAGTTGAAGAATGACTAGACTAGTCCATTGATGAGGCTCCAGCTAGTCCTGTTTTGGCATGAGCCCTAATTGTGAGGCAAAGGAAAAACAGCCACAGACAACACAATGCAAACATTTATGATAAATTATTATCAGCATCAAGCAACAACTATTCATATATAACATAAAAGGAGGACATACACATACACACACATAATTTTATATGTAACAAATGTAAAAAAGAAGCAATAATTAAATATGGTAATTTTAAAAAACTTTGTTTACAATATTCCAAATTAAAACTAGTTTAATAGTTTAATTATTCAAACTAGTTTAATTATTCAATAATCAATTATATATAATCAATTACATTAAAACTTCTTTGAAAAGCAACAAAATACATTCTTTTAAACACACACACACACCCAAATCACCAGTTGCTCTTTAGCATACCCTGTTTTTCAATCACAGATATTCTTTAAAACACAGCACCAACTGAAATTTCTTGAGACACAGAATTCTACTTCACGACAATATACATGGTATTCATCCACAACAAAAGTATGATTTAGTCTCTATTTTACAACTGTGGTGAATCTTCAGAATGCAAGCACTGGAAGCCATGGTGATGTCCTATGTTTTCTGCTGATTGGAGATAAAAATCCCAAATATGTCTATAATACAAGTCAATTACTGAAAAGTACCCCTTCCAAATCTACCAAGAATCAAAAAAGACACTGAGGAAAAAGAACTACCCTTACCTCAGTGAAACCCAGAAGTGAAGCCCTGATCAGGAAACCCACCTGGGATGAGGTGCAAACTGACTTAGTTTTGTCCTAGGATGTATTCTATGAAAATAGGCCAGTGCATTAATTGAGGAAGATTTTGCAGGCATCGCATAGCGGAGTTTCTTCCAAAATCTGGAATTTAATCGGAGAGACTTTTCTTCTTTCCATTTTATCCTCTGACTGGATGAAAGAAGCTCCAATGAATCAGGCAAAAAACTAAAATCCCTTAAAGGCATGTATTCTATCAATATTACTTTGATCTTCCTTTCAACTAAGGCCTTATGCAATCCAGCTTCAAGCTCAAACATGACTTTGTCAGAGATGTAATTCTTGCTCAGTATAATAATTAACCTTCGACTTTTGTCAATAAATGATTGGACATCATCAACGATGGCTGTAAATGTAAAATATAAATGTAAAAATGCTGAAATTGCTGGGAGGGAAAAAAATTAATGTAAGCTACTTGAAATATCTACACAAATCCCACTGAAATCAATGAGTCTGCACTTGCAGTTAACTGTTAACAATACTACTAATGCAAATATTTGGATACTTCCAGTAACTACTTCCAGAGACACTAAATGGTATCAAAATCTTAGAGACTAGATTCTGCACACAGAGACATTCAGAACAAAACCAGCAATTGTAACAGCAGTGGCCACCTAACAGGAATACTGAGATCTATTGGAATTTTTACAGAATAAAGTTTGAGTCCACTGGCACCTTTAAGACCAATGAAGTTTTGGTTGCACACATACTTCTTCAGATGACGTTTACAGTGTCTGAAACCACAGAGATTGCCAATTGTCATAATTCAAGATGGTCTAGCTGCCACATTACAGTTATAGATAGCCATGAAAGTTAAACTATGCTTTGTTCCTTCCTCTGTCTATTAAACAACAGAGAAAAGGAAATTGCAGGAAATTTCATAATTTTTCTGGTTCACTGCAGTGCAATGTGAAGAACTTACGTGAAAACCTTTTGGTAAGTAGCATGTTTACATGCATTTTTTTCCCCAAGAAAGTTTCTTTTCTTTCTTTTTTTATCTCATATGCAATCACTTGTGACAGGTGTACTGTAGGTGACACAGAAGAGGAACACTTCTTGAGGCATACCATCATGCATGCACTCCTGACTGCCCCCTAACTTGGTTGATTTAGGGATAGCAGACTACATCTGCACTAAAGTGCACCACAAAAGAGGCAAAGATCAAAGGAAACTAAGTCAGCCTATGAAAAAAAATCCAAAGAAGTTTAGCTGGGTAGTACTTATTAGGGTAGTACTTATTTACTGGGTAGTAAATTTTAGGACCAATCTAAAATGTTACAAAATAATTAGCAAATTTTCTATTTCCCCTAGATTCTTCATCAGCCTGGACATTCAGTTCCCCACCCCACCCCCCAAAAAAGATTAGGGATGAGGTAAAAGTATGTTCCAAGAGACAAAGAAAGTATGTTTTCCAGCACTGCATTTCTGGTGTTCCTATCTCATATACCAGGAGGGAGAACTAATTCATTCCGCATGGTCTGAGCAATTGCAGCTTTGCTATGACATTAACCCACTCTGTTCATTTTTTTAATTTTGAAGAAACAATTCAATAGACACCAATTCTGACTGGAAGAATTCCACAAATTTAAATGGACATTACAATGTAAATAGCCATTGACTATTTATAAAGGCAGGGATGAATATATAAGATATGACCACAGATGCCTAAATGTTTGGTCAAAGCCAGGTTTAGGTCTGAGAACAAAAGTGCTATCAGTCATTTGAAACAATCAAAGGCACTTCTGGGAAGGAAGGAAGTAAAAAACCACAATTTCACATGTTTTCTGTTACATTAAGAGAAGTAAATTACCTCTTCTGCTAAAGTGGTCTGAACACTTCATGAAACGTAGTGCAACACCATGTGCTGCTCACATTTTTTTTTCTGCTCACATAACACTTTTTTGAGACAGATCAGCAAATAATGGTGCTACCTCTGTTTCATTCTAAAGTAGATATATTCCCTCCATTTTGTTTTAAAAAGTAGTAAACATGTATATCACTCTCCTTCCCTTTCAATGAGACTGTTTCTTCACACAGCGCATCACTCAAAGACTGGGTACCATTCTAATACTGTTACTAATAGGAAAATGTTCTTAGAATAGGGTTGCCAAGTTCCTCTGCCACTGCGGCGGGGCACTTCTCTCTTGCACGCAGCATGATGACATCACCCAGAAGTGGCATCATTGTGCTGGGCACATCACCCTGGGGACACTCTAGGATTCACAGAAAAACCCCTATGGTACCACAGAGTTTTATCATGAATCCTAGAGTTTCTCTAGTGCAACAACGTCACTTCTGGGTGACATCACTGTGCAGGACACATCATGCAATGACAGAGCAGGGACCCCCCCAACGGCCTGCTCCATACCAGTGGGTTGAAGCCCCCCAAACCAGGAGATCCCCCACCCTCAGCAGGAGCTTGGCAGCCCTATCTTAAAATAATACAGCAGAAAGCCGACATTTCCCTTCACTAGTAAAGTTAGAATTTTTTTGGCAGGGCCTGCAATATACCAAACCAAGAAAGATGTGAATGGTTGACAAAAAGCAAGCCCTATTGGCATTACTGCTGTTTCTTGTGTGATGACACAATTGATAGTTTAGAGACATTCCCTTATTTTTAACCATATTAGGGACCTGGAAGCAAGGCTGGCCCCCTGCTAGGCTGCTTTAGGCAACTGCCTAGTGCATACACGCCTGTGGCTCACTTGTGTACTGACAGGCACAGCAGCTCTGAGTGTGACGGCCACTTGCCTGGGTCCAGCAGAGAGGAGGGCAGCCTGGTGGAGGTCACCAACACCAGTGACGGCAGCCTGCCTACTTGCCTTCTCCCATGAACCAGTTTGCACACACCTATATGCAAGCTACCACAGGAGCTCTGGATAATGTAGCACCTGGGTGGCTGGGACCTTCCCCCATTCCAGGCAGTGCAGGCATGACCCCAGTAAGAGCCGCCTGTGGGTGGCTTCCTTGCAGTGTGACTAGGCAGCGAAAGGAAAGAGAAAGAGAAAGAAAGGGGGCAGAATGACATATGCTGATGATGATGCTTGCCCACCTGCAGATGGCTTCTTTTATCCAGTAAAAATCTAAACAATTCCTGAAGTAATTCTTCTTTTACCATGCCACAAGAACCATCTTCTTGGCAGATAAATCTGACCATAAAACATCTCTCTTTTTTTGGTACAAAGCAATGTATTTTAAGCCCTGAAGAAGCTTTTCCCTTTTTCCCCAAAAAACTAAAGTTATTTAATGCAATATCCCTTCAGCCTACCTCCTCCAGGAGAAATATCCCTTTCAAAGATACACAAGTTGTATCCAAAATGGTCTTCTAATATTCTTGGCAATATGTCCAGAGCAAATTCTCTCTCTTCACCACATATTGGTATACAGTCTTTCAGGTAAGACACAAAAGCATCATATATTTTTCCATCTGAAACAAAAAAGAACTTTGTATTTACCCAATGTTATATATTTCTTTTTTAAAAAAATCCTACTCCTCCTTTTGCCACTTTTGAAGGCATGTTTTGCTTCAGCTCTTGCCCAGCCCAGCTCATTAGATGGTACAGGAAGCTTCCTGAGATGGTGAAATTTCAACAGATTCCAGAGATAGTAATCTTGAGGGATACAATCCACCCTCCAACAGATTCATGGTAATCTTGAGGGATACAATCCACCCTCCAAGACCCATAGAACAATGTGTGCACACACATATTTTTTAACAGCAGCCTTGTTCTCCTCATTCCATATGAGTAAACATTTCTTCCTACAAAAGTATGGCGGGAAGATACAACAGGCCAAACTTCTCAGGAAGAAACACTGGCATTTCTCCTAGTTAAGGCTGGAGTTGGAGGGAATTTCTGTTGGAGGTAGGAGGAAGGATTCAAACTGCTTAGTAGAAAGGCAGCATACATGCCACTGGGCTTTTCCATGCTCGCATTTTACTTGCTGGTAAGCTCCAGTTTCTGGGGGGTTGTTTCTGTTCTGCACATATTTTGCTCCCTCTAGCGGTCTGTTTGATATCATACAGATTTGTTTCCAGTTTATCTCCCTGCAGATTCAAATTGCAGGTCTTTATACCAGGCATAAATCATGGGATACCAAATCAACCACTAGAGGGAGCAAAATATGTATAGAAGGGGGGGGGGAACCAAAGAAACATGAATTTACCAGTGAGTAAAATAAGAATGCAGAAAACCTCACTGTTTTCCCCCTCTCCAACCAAAATATGGAGGAAGATTAGTTTTCTTATTATTTTTTAACTTGGATTAGCGCTGCTCTCCAACTCCCGTGTTTTCAAGCACTGCATTTCTGGTGTTCCTATCAGTCACACCACCATAGCCTGATTTAAATCCAACAAAGATACAACATCCTCAAGCACAAAACTTTTGGGGGCCTTGTTACACAAAACGTGTAGCATAAGTCATGGGGCAGGGGACTGAATAGGCTGTAGTGCATGGCATTTTAGGACAAATACTTCAGCCTTCCCTCCTTTCCAACTTGCACTGGTTTGGGCAGCAAAAGAATGGCTACATGGTGGGTCTATTTGTCTTGCTGCTGGTTTCACACATAGGGTTGCCAATTCTGTGTTGGGAAATTCCTGGAGATATTGAGGGGGGCGAATCCTGGAGAAGGAGGCAGGTGGGAAGGGGAGTGACTATAGCAGGGGTTAAAGCCAGACAGTATACTTCCAAAGCAGAAACATTCTCCAAGGGAACTAATCTTTGCAGCCTGGAAACTAGTTATAATACCAGGAGATCTCCAGTTCCCACCTGGAGGTTGGCAACCCTATTTCACATTTACCTACATGTCCTGAACAGACACAGAACTCACAACAGGACAAACAGCCAAGTATCACAGCCAAAAATGGCATGGGAAGGGAGGCTGAAGTCTCTCTCCTCCACAGTCGACTGGGGCTCTCAACCAATGTTTAACGAGAGTCCTCAGTCAGATGGATAACACAAGTCAGGTCAAAGGAAGCCCTGATTCAACTTGCATTACATATCTAATTGCATTACATATTGTATATGACTATGGTTCATCTAAGACCCTTGTGTAATTTCCCAGTCAAATATATGTTTAAAAGCATTCCACAGTATCTCTACATCAGACTGCAACAGTCTGCCAGGTCCATCAACAAGGGATGAGGCAGGGGTTGGGATGCCAGAGCCAGGTTGGGAAACTGCTTGAGATTTGGAGGTTGAGCTCGGGGAGGACAGGGACCTCAGTGGGATACAGTGTCATAGACTCCATCCTCTAAAGCATCCATTTTCTACAGGGGAACTGATATCCATAGCTTGGAGATGGGGAACCAGGAGTTCTCCAGGTCATACCTGGAGGCTGGCATCCCTAGATTGTCGGAGCCTCAGTACTTACTCATGGTCATTTAGCTAATCCCAGCACTACAAAAGCTTGCTTGTCAGATAGCTATCTAACTTAAAACATTGTTCAGTTCACCAAGTTATTGTACTAATAAGACACCATTTTCAGAAAAAAAAATATTTCAATAAAACATGTATATCCCTAGTTGGGGTTTAAAGTGCTAAAGTGGGCTTTGATTGGTTACAGACAGAGCCAAACTAACTAGCCTCCAGAAGGACAAAAGAAGGACTTCTGGCTTCCCTCTCACACTATTTTTGCCTGTTTGTCCATTTCTGAAGTGGAGTCACAGAAAGGGGTAAACAGGGACACACACAACCCGTGGACATTTCCACTGGTGAAAACTGTGTGGAAGGAAAGCAGAAAACTCTTCCTCCCTCCTTGCAGCACTCTGGAGGCCAACAGAGCAACATAACACTTTTAAGGTGAGCAAACCTACTTCATACAAGTTATGTGTGACAGTGAGTCAGGTCGGACAGCTTGTCCCAAGTGCTGTCACCTGTGACATCTGCTTTTGTTTCTTAGTCTCTTATCACCAGTGGATTTTGCAATGCAACCAACAGCAAAAACATGGAGTGATTTGAGGATGTGAAACACGCAGTATTGAGCCAGTTCTCCCTACATGCTGTGGTCACAAACAGAAAAGAGCAGTGTGCATCTGACACTGTAAAAGGCATATTCTGATGTATTACAAACACACACCAGCCAAATTTTACCTTCCAGAGTTTCATCTTTTGCTGCTAGATCCCTGTACAGTAAAGCAAGGTCAATTCTGAACACAACACACAGAATTATCACCACTACAGCACCAACGGAACACAGTATTACCACGATCATTCCGGTAGCAAAGGTATGTGGGGAGAGATCTGAAAGTTTAGCTGAAAAACAAAACAAGGGGACATAACACAATATGCTAGAAAGGCAGGATCCTCCCAAAAATTATCTTTTTGATAAAAATGTCTATTAATGCTAATATATTCTATTGCTAAGAATGCTGTATACTTCTAGCTAGTTTTTATTATATTATTTAGAAGTCTGAAGCTGCAAACAATAACAGCTAAAAAACAAACCCAGTAAAACAACAATGAAATTGGGCGGGCGGGGGGAATTAGCAGCATTAAAACCAGGGCTTTTTTTTTTTTTTTAGCAGGAATGCAGTTCCAGCTGGTTTGGTGTAAGGGCCTAATATGCAAATGAGTTCCTGTTGGGCTTGTTCTACAAAAAAAAAGCCTTGATTAAAACAAATTCAATGGCTATCAAAGTAACCTAAAGATGGGGGACATACAGCAAACATAGAGTTGTCAACATCCAGTGGTTGTTGGGATTCTTGGGATCTCCCAGAAATAAAACTGATCTCCAGATGACAAAGATCCATTCCCCGGAGAACACCACTGCTTAGAAGGGTGGAGTGGACTGTATGGCATTCTGCCCTCCTGAGACCCTTTTTGCCTTACCTTTCCATAACTCCACTCCCAAATCTCCATGAACCTTTAAGCCTAGAGCTGACTACCCTATGCAAACACCAAGAATCTCAGGGTTGCCATCCTCCAGGTGGTGGTGGGAGATGTCCTGGGATTACAACTTATGGCATTATAACCCATTGAAGTCCCTTCCTTCTCAACCCCTGCCTTGCTCAGGCTCCACTCCCAAACTCTCCAGGTATTTCCCAACCCAGAGTTGGCAACTCTAACCAGCAACAGTAAAATGTTTGTGCAAATAAATAAATTTTCATCTGATGCCTAGAGAGACTAGACACCAGGCGAACCACTGAAGGAATGGTATTCTGTAACTGAGAGACTATTACAAAAGAGGACCCTTCTCTGCTTATCACTCACCTCAGGTCAGGAGGATGAGGTCACAGAGATGAGGGCCTCAGACACATATCTAAATTGCCAACTTCTTATAGAAAAAAGGCAATCCTTCCAGAATGCTGGTCTATCTGAGGCTGTTAAAAATAAGGGTTAATACTTGTGCTCAGAAACAAACTGGAAGCCAGTGACCTCAGAAATAGCAAAGCATGTTCCTATAGCTAATCCTGGGGTGGTGTAGTGGTCAAATTGCCAGACTAGGATCCTGGGCGACCTAGGTCTGGATTTCTACTCTTCCAAGTAAGCTTGTTGGGGCAGCTGGGGCACTACCTCACAGAGGTGTTGTGAGGATAAAATGGAGGAAAGGGCAATAATATAAAATGCTCTGAGAACCCCTTTGGGGAGTAAAGGCAAAGTATAAAATAAACAAATAACCTTCTTGTGTTGCATTCTGTACTATTTGAATTTTTTAGTATCTTCAAAAGCAGTGCCACATGCAGCTCATAATAACCTGAACACGAGCAGAGCACAGATAATCACGGACAAGGCTTTTTGTTGTTGTTGTTCAGTTGCACAGTTGAGTCCAACTCTTTGTGACCCCACAGACAAAGTCACGCCAGGCCCTTCTGTCTTCCACTATCCTCTGAAATCTGCTCAAATTCGTGTTTGTTACATCAGTAACACTATTCAGTCATCTCATCTTTTGCCGTCCCCTTCTTCTTTTGCCGTCTGTATTTTCCAGCATCAGGATCTTCTCCAGTGAGTGCTCTCTTCTCATTTGGTGGTCAAAGTATTTGAGCTTCAGCGTCAGCATTTGACCTTCCAGGGAACAGTCTGGGTTGATTTCCCTTAGGATGGACTGATTTTATCTTCTTGCAGTCCAAGTGATTCTCAAGATTCTTCTCCAGCACCACATCTCAAAAGCATCTATTCTTCTGCGCTCGGCCTTCCTTATGGTCCAGCTCTCACAGCCATACATTTCTACTGGGAATATCATCGCTTTGACTATATGGGCTTTTGTTGGCAGGGTGATGTCTCTACTTTTTATTATATTGCCCAGGTTCGTCTTATTTTATTATAATGTCCTCCCAAGGAGCAAACTCTTTTAATTTCATGGCTACAGTTGCCATCTGCAGTGATCTTGGATCCCAGAAAAGTGAAGTCTGTCACTATTTCCATGTCTTCCCCTTCTATTTGCCAAGGTGTGATGGGGCCAGATGTCATGAGGTTTTTTTATGTTGAGTTTCAAGCCTACTTTTGTGCTCTCCTCTTTCACCCTCAACAAGAGGTTCTTTAGGGCAAGGCTTACTTCTCAAAGAAAGGCCACAAATAGTCCACTAACCAAAACTGTGGTGATTCCTTAATCCCTCATTGGTCACATTTTCAACCAACAGCACTTCTGTCTTGTCTAGATGGGTGCTATAAATGATACTAGTGGTGGGACCTATAATCAGTCTACTGGTTTTGTTTGCTCTTTATATGAGTTTGCTATTACAGTTTCACTCAGATACCGTTTTCGCACACAGCTTACCTCACAGTCACAATCCTGTTCCCTCCACAGCGTCCGGTCGGATTTCCCACCATCTGCGCCGGAGTTACAGGAAGTGCCGCAGCTTCTGCGTAGCAATTGTAAACTGGGTTTTAGCGGTTTACGTTTGCTACGCAAATCCGTGGCACTTCCTGTAACTCCGGCGCAGATGGTGCGAAATCCGACCAGACGCTGCGGAGGGAACAGGATTGTGACTGCGAGGTAAGCTGCATGCGAAAACTGTAAGTGTTTTCTTTTGTCTTCTTCTCATGCAAAGATCACATTCAATCCATGCTAAGGCTACCTCTGTGAGTAAATGTTGGCTGTACATATTATTTAGCTTAAGTTGTTTTATTGTTACAATCACAAGATAGGTAAGATGTGAGGAGCAGTCTTTTTAAGAGCTTACAAGAACCAGTTTCTAAAACAGACGTTTCAGTTAATAGCGTTAAGTCCTTTTGCAGGAGCTTAATTTTTAAAAAGCAAAATTATAAGTCCACTCTCTGAGAACTTCTTATGATCATAAACATAATGCCTCAAGGAGAGGGAGGAGGAGGAAGAAGAAGAATTTAATTGATACCCTGCCCTTCACTCAGAGCAGTTTATAATCTCCTTCCCTTCCTCTCCCCACAGCAGACATCCTGTGAGGTAGCTGGGGCTGAGAGAACTCTGACTGAAAACTGCTCTTGAGAGAACAGCTCTGAGAGAACTCTGACTGACCAAAAGTCACATCAGCAGTTGCATGTGGAGGAGTGGAGAAGAAATTCTGGTTCTCCAGGTAAGAGTCCGCCCCTCTTAACCACTACACCAAATTGGCTTGTAATGTACTCTAATGACAACTCAGAAATTCCAGTTGGTACAGAACACGGCAGCCCAGCTAAAGTCAAGTGGTAAGTGGAATATGCAGATCACTTCCACTCCGCTGACACTCACTAGTAAACTGATCAGTTACCAGGGTCAATTCAAGGTTCTGCTTATTACCTACAAAGCTCTTAGTGGCACTGGGCCCATGCACCTGCAGGACTGCCTCTCCTGCTGTGTCCCACTGCAACAGCTTTGCTCATCAAAGCATGTTGAAGGTGCCAGCCTACCAACAGGTACATTTTCTCTGGTGTTGCTGCACTATGGAATTATCTGCCTGGGGTTCTTAGGGGACCCTCACACCACTACCATGGTGCAAAACAGAATTGCTCAGAAAGGCTTTCTTGTAAAGGGAGTAGAGCTGTGGAGCATGAATCTACTTGGGAGGTGGGTGAACTCTGCTAGGAATGTTTCTTCTAGTTCTTCAGTCTCAGTCTTATGGCATTATGTTTCGTGTAATGGTTAAGTATGCAGATTCTAATCTGGGAGAACCGGGTTTGATTCCCAACTCCTCCACATGCACCTGCTGGTGTGACCTTGGGCCAGTCACAGGTCTTGGAAGAGCTGCTCTCTCAAAAGCTGTTCTCAAAAAAGCTCTCTTAGCCCCACCTACCTCACAGGCAGTGTTCCCTCTAAGCTGAGTTAGTGTGAGCTAGCTCACAGATTTTTAGACGCCACTCACACATTTTTGTCTTAGCTCAGTAAGGATGACCCCAGCGCACACTAATTTATGCAGTAGCTCACAACTTTAATGACAGAAGCTCACAACTTTAATGTCAGTAGCTCACAAAGTAGAATTTTTGCTCGCAAGACTCTGCAGCTTAGAGGGAACATTGCTCACAGGGTGCCTGTTGTGAGGAGAGAAAGGGAAAGGAAATTGTAAAGCTGCTCTGAGACTTCAAGTGAAGGGCAGGGTATAAATCCAACTTCCTCTTATTCTTCTAACACGAATCTTCGCTGCTAGACTCAAATGTTATCATATTTTGCATTCTGCTTGCTAATGGACTGAATAGCCTTGGTTGCAAGCGCACACACTAAATAATGCACTTTCAATCCACTTTCAATTCACCTTCCAACTGGAGTTTGCCAGTTCACACCGTAAAATCCAGTTGGAAACTGCACTGAAAGTGGATTGAAGGTGTATTATTTAGGCTGATTCCGCACTCACCTTGCTCCGGGCCAGGTTTCCGTTTCTGTGCGGATGGTGATTTCACACCAGTTGCTCCGGGCCTCCATTTTGTGCAGGGCAAACCTACGATTTGCTGCACCACAGTGTAAACCTGAAAAAACAGGTTTAAACTGCGGCGCAGCAAATCGTAGGTTTGCCCCGTGCAAATTGGAGGCGCGGAGCAACTGGTGCGAAATCACCAGCTTGCTCCGCACAGAAATGGAAGCCTGCCCTGGAGCAAGGTGAGTGCGGAATCAGCCTTAGTGTGATCACAGCCTCTGCTTTACTAGGAATCTCAATTCAAATGTTGTTAGCAATCATAGATTATCATTCTATGTTTTGAACTGTATTACTGATTGACTGAATAGTTCTATTGAACCTGTAATCCACTTTGAGTCCCAGGCTATAAATGAAAATAAATAAATCAACCATCAGAAATAGCATGAATGGTGGTACAGGAAAAGTACTAGTTTAGCCTTTTCCTGCTCATCAATTCACTACAATAGTTCTCAGATAATCCTGTCCTTTCTCCTCTGTCCCGTCAAGATTTGGGACTGGACATAAACCTAACTGGGTTAAAAACAGATAAAAGGAAAGGAGGAGTGAAGGGTGAGGAATTATAGTCAGCAAAAAATAGATTTCAGCAAACCAGCACAACAGTGCTGGAATATTTCAGCAAATGAAAGTATGGCCAATTCTATAGAAGAAACCAATCAGTAATTTCAATAAATTACAATAAATTTCCTATCAAGAAAGTTCCTTTATGTTATTTCCTGCTTCCTCATGCTGGGTTATATTACTGTTTGATGTGTTTTTAAGAGAAAAGGGGAAGTTTATATTAACAATTTGTCAAAGTTAACAAATAATTTAAAAAACAGTTATAAAGCCATTTTACATGACTTCACATTACAAGAATCCCACTCGGCTTCCACATAGATAGCAGCTATTTTCCTTGAACAAAAACTACACAAATTGACAGGTCTTGCATTTGCTGTTGGTGTTTCAGATGTTAGATAAAGTCATACAGTATCTTTCTTCATACATACCTTTCTTCAGTGTAAATGTTTTTGTTTCAGCAGCTGATAAAGTGCAGTTGTATATAGCACTGATATCTTCCTCTTGAAAACTTTTAATCCACAATTGTTTCAAGACAAAGAATTTGCCTTCTTCATAACTGCCAAAGTGGGGGGGGGGGGAGAGAAGAGTCATAAGGGATCTGATTGAACTGGTTAGTCCTTCGTTTCTATTGCTTAGGGCAGGGGTGTTGAACTCATTTGTTATGAGGGCTGGATCTGACATAAATGAAACCTTGTCAGGCCGGGCCATGCGTATCATAAAATGTAATGCCAGTTAGCAGAGAGACAGACAAACACAAAGATTTTTTAAAAGCTTAACATAAAATATGCTTAAAACATTAGCACTCGTTGATAAGAACATAAGAGAAGCCATGTTGGATCAAGCCAACAGCCCCTCCAATCCAACACTCTGACCAATTTTGCACTAGGGCTTGTTCCGAGTGGAGAGCCCTTTTGCTCCCGGTGCTTCTTTCCATTTTTGCACAAGCTGCCACGGAGTTGCGAGTTGGTGCGCAGCTGTCAGAGGATCTCTCTTGCTGCGGAAAAGCAGCACGCCAACTCGCAGCTCCAGGGCAGCTTGTGTGAAAACCGAGAGAAGCGCCGGGAGCAAAAGGGCTCTCCACCTGGAACAAGCCTAGTGCAAAATTGGTCTGTCACACAGTGGCCAAAAAACCCAGGCACCATCAGGAGGTCCATCAGTGGGGTCAGGACACTAGACGTCCTTCCACTGTGCCCCCCAAGCACTAAGAATACAGAGCATCACTGTCCCAGACAGAGAGTTCCAACAATACACTGTGGCTAATAGCCACTGATGGACCTCTGCTCTGTATGTTTCCAGTCCCCGGTTGAAGCTGTCTATGCTTGCACCTAAATGTGCACTTAAAGGTGCATATTTGACACCCTTGCTTAGGATGTGGGGAAGGAAGGCAACATCACTAACTACAGATTCTCATTAGCCTGTCTTGTATCTACTGCTGAAGATGCCACTGCTGCAGTGATACAGTATGAAAATATAACATTACACCCAATCAAACAATGAAAGCTTACCTAAGTCAACACCAGTGACAATAATATTACTTAAGAGCAGATCTGCACTACACACCTAAATATGTTTTCTACCACAAGTAGGCTCAGGCAGCTACACCAGTTTGTGACATAGGGTGGCCATAATATCTGCAGGCCAGCCAAGGACACCTTGAGGGGGGAATGAATGTGTGTGTGTGCACGCGAAGTGCGCGCCGCTGCAAACAGGAAGTGACGTCACTTCCGGTGACGTCATGCCACCGCCGGAAACAGGAAGTGACCGGGCCTGCGAAGGGAGGGAGAGCGAGAGACTGCTGAGTCCCGCAGGGAGGGAGGGGAACAGCCACCCAGGCGGGGGTCGGTCAGTCCTTCTCTCTCCTCCGCAGAGGGGTCAAGGGAGGACCAGGCCAAGCAGAACAAGAGTTGGGGGGTGGGGCAAGATGGGCGCTGGATCTGGGACCTCTCCGTCGGTCCCTCTGGCAGTCGTTTCTGGGCGCAGGACTAGCAGGGGCCACCCAGGCGGTTAGGCAGCCCCCGAGCTGCGTGGAGGAGGGAGCGGAGGCTGGGCCCTCTGGGGATCCCAGTCACCCCAGGTGGGTCTCTCTCTGTCTCGGCAGCGGGAAGCAAGCATCCGAGGGATGGAGGGCAGGGGGGGGAGAGCAAAACAGCAACAGCAGCTCTGGTGATCATTGCTCACGAGGACGGTCCCTTGTGGGCCGCTCTGCTGCCATCTACAGCCCCGCCCAGAGGGGGGAGCTCCCCACTTCCCTGCGGCGTCCTAAGCCCAGCAGCACCTCGTCCCTGCAATACGGAAGGGTCTAGCAATGGCAGCCCCCTGTGCTTCTCACCCTCCTCCTCGCCCCCCATTTCCTCCCTTCAGTTCCAGCTTTCTGGGTCATCGATCTTTAGAGCTGCCCACTAGATAAAACGCATCATTCCTACTCCCCTCGGGGCAGCCTGGGGAAGGACATCATCAAGGCAGAGCAACATGATGGAAGGAGGGACCCGTGAAAGAGCTCCCCCTTGCTGCGCTCTGGCCACCCAGGCGGGGGACTGCCGGGCTTCCTCTCTTCTCCGCAGAGGGCTCCAGGGACCATCCGCGCCAAGCGGGACTCGCCCTCTCTTTCCCCGGCCAAGAGTTTTGCGGGGAGTGGGTGGGCTTGGGGTGTCCAGGCCGGGCGCTGTACCCTCTCCGTCGGTCGCTCTGGCAGCCCTTTCTGGGCCAGGCAGGCAGCCCCCGAGCTGCGTGGAGGAGGAAACGGAGGCTGGGCCTGGGCTCTGCGGGGGCAGCAGGCAGGCACTCACCAGCAGCACCACGAGGTGTCCTTGCGCAGGCAGGTCGGAGGCGGCGCCCAGGGAGCCGCTGACGGGATTTTGGCGAATCCGGGATTTTATTGGTCCCGGGTTAGCCAACCCGTGAGGTGGGAATTTGGGGGCAGGGGTGGGACTTTCCCGGGTGGGCGGGACGATCTGGCCACCCTAATTTACTGCCAACTTGTAATATGGTTCTATTTTATTCTAGCTGGATGAGACCTCAAAATTATTGTGAGCCACCTTGAACCAAGAGGAAAGGGGATAGAACTGTTTTAGTTAATTAATAATAAAATGGAAATTGCAACATCCTCAAATACCAATGATGACAATATACAAATATGAATATAAATGGTGTTTTTCTGTGAACATTACTTACTATTTGTGATCTTCCATTTCACAAGGAGATACACTATCTGCGGTATCCTGACACATATCTACAAATTTGTTGTTGTGTATCCAATAAAGACTATATGAATTGTTAGAGTAACCTAAGAATGCTGTGCAGTTGATCATCTTTTCTTTACCTAAGCAAAGTATATTTCAAAATCAAAATTGGAATATTAATGATAGGTCCAACCCCTATTTTTATAAGAAGGAATCTATCATCACCTAGAACCCAACTGCTGCCAAAATCCAGAACTCTTTGTCACACTGTTTTTTTACATCCACAGCCAACAACGAATGGAAGGATTAGTGGAGCATTACTTTCTCACCTCCCCCCTCCTGTCCCAAAATGCCCCCAAAATGAGGTTCAAAGGGGATAGAAGTCCCCCAGAAAGACCATGAAGAGGAAATTGGAGATCTGCCATGGGGCGCAAGTCTCATCCTTCCTTCCATTCATGGAAATCCTCTATGGGATTCAAAGCTGTTTTTTAAAGTTTAATTTCTCCAGACTCTCATCTGTTTCTATTTTTTAGATTTACCTTTTAAAGTCTTTCCCTGAAACTAATCAATACATGTTTTTCTCCCAAAGGCAATCATTTTAAACATTAAACATGACAAGAACCAAAAACAAAATGGTAGAAACAGTTCCCTTCCTTCGCAACAAGAATAATGGAGCTCCATCCATACTCAGTGGCCCATGTCAGGACAATGCCTCCTTAGTTGGACAGCATTGGTATACATTGGCCAGAAGACTTGCTATTTGTGCATCCCATTAATAGCTCTGACATCACCCCAGCCATGGTGAATGCAAATCACACCTGATTCTGGGTAAACAATTCATTGGTCTTGATCTTTTTGGAAGGAACATTTGAATACAGCTCCCCACCTTCCCATAAAATTACTAAAATAAATGTTAGCCAGAAGGAGGCCTTTGTCAGCTACAAATTTGTCTGCCTTTGTCTGCCTTTTTCCATCTATGGCAGATCAGGCAGCTAGCAACATATCTTTCCCCCCCAAGATCTGGCTACGGTGACCCATGCAATGGTCACTTCCAGACTAGATTACTGTAACTCGCTCTTCGCTGGCTTGTCCTTGAAGCTGATCCGGAAACTACAGTGAGTGCAGAATGCGGGTGCTCGCCTGCTGATTGCATCACCTGTATGGGTGAGCATGCGGCTGGTGCCCCATGGCCTGCACTGCCTATAGAGTACTGGATTCGCTTCAAGGTGTTAGTCCTGACTTTTAAAGGCTTACACGGCCTGGGACCAACATACCTGCGGGACTGTCTCTTCCCATATATGCCCCGGAGGTCGCTTCATTCAGCCTCCCATGATCTTCTGACTGTCCCCGGTCCAAGAGATGCCTGTGTTGCCTCTACCAGGGCCAGATCTTTCTCAGTCCTGGTGCCAACCTGGTGAAATCAGCTCCCTATGGAGATCCGGGCCCTACCTGGCTTGCTAATCTTTCATAGGGCCTGTAAAATGGAGCTGTTGCGCCAGGTTTTTGGGTGAGGCGGCTGGCATCTATTCATTAGATTGGTTGGCCTCCCTGCTGTACTATCCTACTCTGCTGTTTTGCTGCATCATATTGTTATGCCATCTGGTCCTGCTGAACTATTCTGTTGGACTGTATATTGGTTTTACTATTATGCTGTTTTATTGTTATGTTGATTTTATTGTGATTTTGTTATTCATGTTGTGCTCCAGCTCTGAGCCCCTATGGGGAATGGGCGAAATATAAATAAACAGATAATAATAATAATAATCCCCCCAGAAGGTATGAAGACCAGAAAACCCCTGCAAGTCCGAAGTTAATTAGAAGCTGTCCTTTTATTCTCTTTTGTAAGTTCTGTGTTTCCCTTCCCTTTATGAGAGGAGCATACAGTACTACCACTGAGTTTTCTTTAGCCTGGCTATGGATCTGTTGCTGGACTCTCAAGAAGACTGATCTCCATTTAAGATTTGAGCCCTCATCACTGCATCCAGCTGGGCTCTAAGAATTCATCAAGATGTCTGTCCACTTTATATGTATTTGTTAAAAAATGAGAAGACCATTTCAAATAAAGTGTATACAACCCCCAACATGTACACATACAAAAATGAAGGTCTCACAAAGATTCATAATATTGTTAGAAATAGTGAGAGGTACCTATTTCTATTTCTACTTCTTCATAGTTAGGTCCTATTATCACAGGTTTTGCATAAGGAATGTCTGAAAAGAAAAAGTGCATAGCTTAATTTTTTTCCAGTTATTTTCTGTTGCTAACAAATATGTTTGACTCAGGATCATGACCTAGTGGCTCCCCTTGGCACTAACATAACCAACATACAGTCCTTTACCTCAGACACTCCATCTAAATATACCTTTTAAAGCTACCTTGGGAGCTTCTTTCTTTTGCTTTCTAAACCAAGGGTCCCCAGCCCTTTTCAGCCCATGGGCACTTTTGGAATTCTGACACAGAATGGTGGGCATAATCCCAAAATGTCTGCCACAAAATTTCTGTGGCAGAAGGCTGAGCCAGTCACAAAATGGCTGCCACAGATTTCTATGTTGATATGGAAGGTAATTAACAGCAGCATCTTGTAGATTGTATACAGATTGGAGGAAGCCTAGAGCAATGGAAAAAGATTGTTATAATGAATTTTGGCACTACTGGACCAACTGAAATTCTTTGAATAATTTAAATGGTCCCGAGAAGAAGGATTTTTCATCTGAAATGGTTTTCATAATTGGACAAGTCTGCCATTGGACTACCTGCGAGGACACTAACCTAACTTTGGCAACTCTTACCCTATATGGACAGTAGCTGAGATGTTTAATTGACAAGGCTTTCCTTTCGTATTTTTCCTATTATTTTGTTATATGGTGATATATGTTGATTTATGGTGTTGTTATGATTATTAGAGCAATTCAAATATATTTTCAATGAGCTTTGTCACACGGAGAGCTGGTTGTGTAATTTCATAGCTTCTTCTCCCTTTGTGGTCCCGATACCGCTGTGACAGCTTACCTTCAATCACACAGAGAAGATCCGGGTGCTGTGGTGGCCACTGCTGCCAAAGCAACATTTTTAATAATCTGCACAGCCAATCAAACTCCTGTGCTGAGTAAAAGCCCACCTGCCTTCAAAAAACCCTTAGAGGATCATAGAATCCACCTTAGCAGAACAGGGGCACAGGATTCCACCCACAATTTTTAAACTTCTTGCAATAGTACCTAAGTAACTGCATATCACCACCCCATGACCATCTGGTCAGAAAAGTTGCTTGCTAGGAGGAGTTTCCAACACAGCAGAACAATTTATATCCATGTTTTCTTGTGGTCTGTTAATAGTATGCTGTGTAGTATACTTTGGTGGCTTTGATAGACTGTATTCAATATAATACTTAAGACATAGTATACTTAGCAGTTCTGCTAAACAAAATTATCTTTGGAGTTTGTTTCCAGCCTTACCTTTTGTCACTTGCACTTCTACTGTGTTTGTTGCATTGTATATCCTTCCTGCATGAAGATAGGACACCACGCATGTGTAGTTCCCAGAATCTTCAAGTGTTAGCTTTTTTATATACAATTCCTCCTTTTCTTTAAAGAGACAGTCCTGTTTCAGTTAGGGCATAAAAAAAATATTGAGCATAAATTTAGAAATGCAAAAGCAAGGGGATGTCATCACATTGGGGACATCACATGTCAACGCTGTGGGGACATCACATGTCAACGCTGTGGGGACATCACACGTCAACACTGTGGTTCTTGGGCAAAACTCTATGGTAAAATCAGCTTCAAATCCAAGTGTCACCACACAATATCCCTGAGGTGATGTCATTTCTGGGTGATGTCATCATGTTGGGAACACTGTGCAGTGAGATTGCTGTTTGGGAGTGGGGTTTCCCCCACTGGCCAGCTGGCCTCCCCAAAATCTGGGAGAACCCCCACCAGGATCTGGGGACTGGCAACCCTAGTTGCTTAGAACAAAGCCAGAGTCAAGTTGCACCTTTAAGACCAACAAAGTTTTATCACTTTACTCTGAATGTTTTGTTTTTAGTAAACATTTGGCAGCTTTCTGTTTACAGACCCACAACGTCAGCCTTAGGGCTGCCAGCTCCAGTTTGGAAAATTCCTGGAGATTTAAGTATGGAGCCTAGGGAGGCAGCTGTTTGGGGACGGGATGAAACTCAGTGGGGTTTATAATGTCATAGAGTCCTTCCTCAACAGCAGACATTTTCTCTAGAGGAACTGATCTCTGTTCTCCGGAAATCAGCTGTAATGTCATCTGGAAATCAGTTATAGTTCTGGGAGATCCCCAGGCCCCACCTTGAAATTGGCAGCCACAGCCATCTTAAGCAGATATCTGCATCACACAACTGTCAGGATCCATATTCTGTCTCCTGTCATAATTTTCTCTGTGTCTTTTGTTTTGTGCTGTTATCTTAGTCTGCTGGATGTTATGCCTGCGCACTAAAATTTATTTTTAGTCTCGCTTGTTTTTTCTTGGTCATTTACAATGTAATCCTAAAAACACTTTCCTAGAAGTGAAGTCTTGCCCCTCGTAGTGCCTCCCACATTCTTTACTATAAGGAGTACTAGGATCTTGACCTGGTTAAAAACAAGAGAGTTAAACATTTTTTCTAGATCTTGTATTGTTTTGCACAACTGAAACAGACCAGGTGGGAACATTAATGGACCAGCAAAATATTCTGTCCACTGACATAATGGGAGACTGTTAAGAATTTCCTATTGTATGTTCCAAGATGGACCCCACAGTAGTACATTTGATGTTTCAAAGGTGTGTCGACAAGATTTAGACAGATTTCCCATTGCTCAAAATTGCCTTGTGTAGTACCTTATACCACGTTTTATTGACAACCTTTCCATCATATCTCTCAGCACTGCATGAAAATGAATAACCTTCTCCAAGTACTGCAGGTGAACCAGATGACATATGATCTGTGGAGAAACAACTTCCTTTATTTTTTGGAAGCACATTCAAATCCCAAGAATGGTTGGTGCTGTATGATCCATTACTGAAAGGAAAGAAAATATATTAAGGAGATTTTAAGAGGCATTTAAACTGGATACTCTTTATCCCATAATGACAAACAATCCTTCACAATGTATCAGAGAAACAAACATAATACAATATCAAAATTTAAAAGCATAGTGTTACATCAAAAAATGTATATGGTTGAACACCATCTTGGAACTTATTGCTTCAAAACATAAAAAGGCAACACTTTTCAATAATTCTACCAAATTGATGGTTAAGTGCATATGACAATACCCTCACTTTGTTGTGGGAAAACAGCTTTCTTTATTTTAGTACTATTCTGCTGCTAAAGATGGTGGTAGGATTACCAGGTACAACCTGGGAACTTTGAGGTAGAGCCAGGATACTTTCCCATTTCCTAAAATAAATAAATTAAAATACAGCAATGCAGTTCCCTAAATACAGTCTTCATTTCCTCCTCCCCCAGCAGCTGGCTGCACTTCCACAAAATGAAAGTGAACACATGCACACACACTTACAAAGCAGCCAAAATAAATGCAGTTTGCAGGCATACACATTTGTGATCTCAATGGGGCAATTTACTCACTGGAGCTGCTGAATGTAACTGTCTGCTGTATTTCAACCAACTTCTTCATATTAACAGGAAAACAAATGCAGAACAGCCTAGGGGGTGGAGCTTTCCTCCAAATGAACAGAGGGACTTTGCTCACTTCTTTTTCTTTCACACACTCTCTGGGAAGTCCCCCATGGCTCTGTCTACCCGCCTTGCCCATTCAGCTTTCCTCTTGGTCTCCCATCCAAGTACTAACCACAGGTTTTAAAGGCACATACACAGTCCAAAACACAGGCAGTTTTCAGGCTTCTTCTAAGCCTGCCCAGGTATAAAGGCACATAGTAGTGGTTGGGGTGGGCTTCCCCCCATCAGCTAGCAGACTGGAAGTGGGGAGTCTGAAAAACTAGGGGCTCTCCCACCCAGACCTGGAGACTGGCAAGACTAGATGTTGCTGCACTGCCTAATTTGCCTCAGTTGATAGACTAAAAATCATCTCTAAATCTATCTACACTACCAAGTCATTTAAATAACACAACCAAATCTAATACCATCAAGTAACCCATCAGTTCACAGATTATTCCTACAACTGTGGACCAAAACTTGAATTCGAGGACAACTGCAAAATATATATGTAAAGCAAGCTCTAATTGTCTGACATCTCTAACAAAAATATAAAGAGTTAATCAATTAAATTGTTTGTTAATAAATTATCTACATTAATTATGTTTTGGGATTACAAGTTTTCCCCCATATGTTACATTTAATAAGATTTTATTTTATGTTATATTGCTATATTTCTAAAATGTTTCTAAAGGAATACAAGTGATTATCATACGCTTGACGTAATTGGTGAGATACCATTGGTATTGAACTTTAGTATCATTTTCTTCTAAATCCATAGAACAAAGTTTGAGTCCGGTGGCAAACTTTGCTCTGCTGCTTCAGACTAAGGTTCTAAATCCATCAATATCCTTGTTGAAGGGACATAAGTCCAAATTCACTTCCAACCTGTCCCTGGGATCATTTGACTAAGATTTTCCTCCCAATCTGCTTATACTACTTTATTTTTAAACTCTTTTTCAAAGGTCTCCTGGATAGACTAGGTGTTTAAACTCACTCTTCAGTGGGAAAATACACCCCAGACAACTGGACAAATGATAGATCAGGCGCAGCCAAATTTGCTTAACGTAACAGCCACATAGAATAAAATGTCAGATGTTTGAGAGCCAAAAGAAGGAAGGAAGGAAGGCAGATAGGAGGTGGAGGGAGGGGGAGGGAGGGGGAGGTAGAAAGAAAGCAACTCTAACTTCAAATGCATTCTCCAAGCTGCCAGCTGACTTGGCTTGAAGAAGTCATTTAAAGAAACAAATGCCTTCTCCAAGCTAGCTGATGGGGCAGTGGGGGCTCTGAGAGTTACACAATATGTGTGAAAGAGCCACATGTGGTTCCTGAGCTGAAGTTCGGCCACCCCATGATAGATATTCATAAGACTGAATTTTATAATAACAAAGAAGAACTGTAGAATCCTTAAAGACAAATTTTTAGATGCCACAAGAGGAACTGCGGAATCCTTAAAGACAAATGTTAGATGTCACAAAAGTCCTGTTTATTTTTGGTGCAGCACAATTGACCTGGCTATACCTCAGGAATTATTCTGCTGTGTGCATGCATGTGCCCTGTGCTGTCAAGTCATGATTTACAGTGACCCCTATGAATTAATGACCTTCCAAACATCCTAGTACTGTTAGAAGTCATGTTGTTTCAGTCACACAGATGAAAGAAACTGCCTTCAATACCATCCACTCTGGCAAAAAGCTTCTTGATAGGTGTGTTCCTACATGCAATGCATATTCTGTCACTAAACTACAGCAATAGTTTATGAGGAAACCCAAATTCTGACAGCAGCCCTCTCCCCAATTCATTTCAGTAAGGCTAGCACTCAATGCAAATAAATACTGCAGGGGTGGCCAACGGTAGCTCTCCAGATGTTTTTTGCCTACAACTTCCATCAGCCCCAGTCAGCATGGCCAATGGCTGGGGCTGATGGGAGTTGTAGGCAAAAAACATATGGAAAGCTACCGTTGGCCACCCCTGGAATACTGGATAACTCCTTGGGTTATTCAGCTACATTTAGAAGATGACAGCTATCACTGTTTTGGTATGCATTTCATCCATTTTGTTTCCTACACCCTACAATTAAATAATCGTACATATGAATAGTATTGCATGGATGGTATCTGTGGTGAAGAATTACTACAGATTCACCTACACTTTCCTCCTCTTTCAACACTAAAAGATTCACTGAACAAGAACTGCATTTCAAGGTAACAAACATCTATGCAAAAGGGGCCCTGACCTTGACCCAATTTTGATAGCCACAAGAACCAAGATAGATATATCTTATGAGAGGTGGGGAAACAACTCAAGCCTCAAATTGTACACCCTGCCCAAGAACTTTAAAAAGATTACTCGCTTGCTCACAGCTAGATGCTCAGGTTTTTCACAGAATAATTTTTATAAAGACTCAGAACTTTCCCTTATTATAAACAGATTAAGTTGGTAGTTTTTATAATCTAGATTGCTGGATATTCCTTCTGAGAAAGGATACTCAAAGACACAAACCATCTCAGAAGTTCTGTGCTATGGTTGTTAGCTGGGACCACGTTAGCCACTATTTATTTTATCTAAGGCATATTTATATTCCTACATGAGATTCTTTCCAGTTTAAAAAGACCTAAATATCTAAATATTGAGCATCAAATAATTGACCTTCTATAGTCAAATAATAAAACACTAAACTCAATAGAACCACCTTACATTAAAATCAATGAGGCCCTAGTAGCCTCCAAAGAGGATAACAAATCCAGAAAACCATATTAAAATTCGTACCCATGAAAAGATAAAACCATTCAGTAGGCCAAAATGAGAGGTCAGCCACCACAAATGACTCAACAACAGGCTTATGACAAGAGAAACAAACGAGTCTTGGCACCAACTTGGAGGAGGCACTTCACCCTTCAGGCCTCACAAGAGAATAAGACTTGTCCAAAACAGTCATAACACTTCACTTCAAAGAGTAATGCTGCAGCATAGAAGAGACTGTCCTTCAGTTCCAACCCATTTGGCATTAGAGGTAAATAACCAGATGGTAATCAGTTACCAGTATATTTGTTTAACAGAAATACAGTCACCATAAACTACCCCTACAAATAATCTTGCATGTACTCACTGAAGCTTCTGAATTGTGTTCCAAGGCTTCCTCCCCATCCCCACCCACCCCCAGCCAGCTTGCTCTGCCTGTGAGCTTTCCAGGGATAACTGGTTGGCTACTGTAGGAAACAAAAGAGCTTCTCTAGATCAACTACTTTATTGATCCAGCAAGTGTAGTTTTATTGCCATAATTCTTGCCTCAGATGCGCCTGCCACTAAGCCTCCCCCTTTGTCTGTAAGCACCCTTGCTGTGGCACCCTTACTAGAGTTGCCTGTACCCAGGCCCCAGCAGGGGATCTCCTGGTTTCAGGGGTGTCTTCCTGTCATGGACCAGCTGGCCAGCAGAGAAAACCCCGCCCCTAAACAGAGACATCACTGTACAACACCCCCAACATAATGATATCACCCGTGACATCATCGCACTGGGGACATTAGAAAGGGATGCATTGGTTATTGGGCAAAACTCTACAGCAGGTATGTCCAACAGGTAGATCGTGATCTACCAGTAGATTGTGAAGGGGTCAGAGGTAGATCACCAGCCCCACTTGGTCTCATGGTTTGCTGGACAGGTGTCTGGGGTTTTTTGATGATTGTTTGGTGTGGTGGTATTTGATTATTGGTGCCAGTATGATGAATTCTTATTTTTACTTTTAGAACTGCATGTGTGGTTTTGGCATCATCCAGAGGTCTTCAGTTCCTGTTGATTTTTAATACTTTGGGACAGTGACGGTTTTGGACCAGATTCAGCCAGTGTTAACTTAGCACCCCAGCCACCCCAGTATAACGAAGATGAGTGTTCCAAAGAAGAGCAAAACCTACCACTTTCATGATGAATGGGAAATGGACTACTTCATCATGGTGAAAGACAAGTGTTGTTGTCTACTTTGTAACGCTGCTGTATCCTGCCCAAAAAGGGTAATCTGGAGCGTCATTACAAGGCTCTGCATAGCAATAAATTTGATGCTGATTTTCCACCCAAAAGTGAAATTCGTAAACTGAAGCTCAAAGAACTTAAATCTATATTGGCTGCACAGCAACAGTTGATGGCGAAGCCAAGGTCACATTCAGTCAATGCAACCATGGCATCCTTCAAGGTCAGCAACCTGATCGCAAAGAAATGCAAACCTTTCAATGAAGGAGAATTTGTAAAAGATTGTTTTCTTGAAGCAGCAGACAATCTTTTTGAAGGATTTAAGAATAAAAATAAAAATAAAAAAGAGATCATAGCTGCTGTTCAAGATGTACAATTGTCAAGAAACACCGTTGTAGAAAAGATGTGTGGAGACACAACTGAACAACTGTTGGAGGATGCTTCAGTTTGTGTTGCTTTCTCACTCCAACTGGATGAATCTACAGACATAAGAGACATAGCCCAGTTACTAGTCTTTATCCGGATGGTTTTTGAAGACTTCAGTGTTAAAGAAGAACTATTGGAATGACTTCTTTAAAAGGGAGAATTACCGGTCAGGAAATATTCAGCTCTTTCCATTCTTTTGTGACAAAGTGTAATCTTCCATTGCATAAACTTGTTTCCATCACTACTGATGGAGCAAGAGCAATGACAGGTGAAGTTAACGGTTTCATAGGCCTCTGTAGACAGCATGATGACTTTCCAGATTTCCTGTCTTACCACTGCATCATTCACCAGCAAGTTTTGGCAAGCAAGAGACTCAATACAAAGACTGTCAAGAACATCACTTTTAAAATTGTAAATTCAGTTTGTGGAAGATCACTTCAAAGACGGCTTTTCAATCTTACTCTTGATGAAGGGGCAGTGGAAATCATTTTGCCCACAGATGTAAGGTGGCTAAGTAGGCATAAATTTGCTGAATGAAATAAGGTTTTTGAAGGTGAGGGGAGATGGAAGATGAGTGGTTATGTGATCTGGCATTTCTCACTGACTTTACAGGTGAACTAAGTGCTATGAACATTGAACTACAAGGTAAAAACAAATGCATTGGCGAGATGAGTAGTTTCATCCTACAAGAGCAAATTTGAGCTAATGATGACTGACCTTGCAAACAACATTTTGATCATTTTCCTAATACGCAGGACCATCTAGGACAATATCCAAATTTTGTTTTTCAGAACGAGAAGTATGTGACAGAAATCTGCTTTGTTATCCAGGAATTTGAAAAAAGATTCTGTGACTTCCAAAGAATTGAAAAAGTTGTGGAATACTTGTCATACCCATTCAAAGCAGATATGGACATTAAGGAAATTGCAGCTGCTATCAGTAAAAATTACTCACTGAGCAAGGCATCTCTAGAAAACAAAATAGTAACCCTTAAAAATGACATTTTTCTCAAGACCCGTGCTGAGCAATAATCGTTTTGGAAGCTAGTGCCTAGAGACAAATTTCCCAACTTGAGAAGATGCAGTGAAGCTGTACACTCCTGTTTCGGTTCAACTTATTTGTGTGAATCTGCGTTTTCCCATCTGAAAATGACAAAAGAGTACACAGCGTTCCAACATGACAGATGAACATCTCCAGGATTCCCTGAGACAGGCCCTCACACAATATTCACCCAACTTCAAAAAGCTGGTGGATGAATTGCAGGCTCAGACGTCTCACTAATTAGCAAGAGTGAAGTTTTAAAGATTGTGCAAGATTAGCCTGGATCAATACTTGACCTACATTTAACACAAATTACTCAATAAAAGTTAAAGACAGTTATTAAGACAGTTAAAGTTATAACAAAAAATTAAGAAAAACTGTTCGCAGTTTTTCCTGGATCTTCGTCTATTTTGTTTTTGCTTATTTTGCTTACCAGTAAATGACAGAAGGTGCATTGTAAATGGGGGGGGGGGGGCGGCGATGGAAGCCCACTTTGGTGGATTAAAATCTAATTCAAAACTAATTTGAAACTTAATTTTCATGGTGGTAGATGACCAGTACTTTTGTTTGGAAAAAAATAGATCATGATCTGTTTGAAGTTGGACATGCCTGCTCTATGGTTTAAGCCCATAAAGTGTTCCCAACACGATGATGTCACTTCCAGGTGATGTCATCACATCAGGAATATCACTGGACACCCCCACCTCACCCCCAGAACATCCCCCAAATCCTTCTGCCAGATTGACAAGGGAACCTAGCAACCCTAATCCTTAGGGCTGCCAACTCTGGGTTAGAAAATTCCTGGAGATTTGGATGGGAAGGTGGGATTTGTGAAGGGGAGGGACATGAGCAGGGCATAATGCCACAAAGTCCATCTTCTCCAGGGGAACAGGCAACCATTTTCTCCAGGGGAACAGATCTCTATAGCCTGAAGATCAGCTGCAATTTCAGGAGATCTCCAAGCCCCACACAGCCTAGATGGTTCAGCAAACGTGAAGCAGAATTATCATCCACATATGCAAACTGTGGTGTCCTCACCCCTGAATTTACAATACACTTCCTACTGCATGCAAAACTAAGATTCATGAGACCACATTATCTCCATTTGACTACAGGAAATGTAATGTTTCACACTATTAGTCAAACACAGAAGGCAAACCACAGGCAAGAGAGGCAGTAGAACTGCACAAATAGCAGACAAGGAAGGAACTAGTGAGACAACCAAATGGCTTATACTTGCATGTCACCAAGAACCACCACAAAGTTGATCAACATCAGGATGGCTTCCTAACAGGGTTGCCAGGTCACCACTGGCCACCAGTGGAGGATGGGGGGGGGGGGGAGGATTACTAGATTCAGGTTGGGAAACTCCTGGAGTGTCAGGAGGATAGGGACCTGAGATGAGTACAATGCCCTAGAGCCCACCCTCCAAACATCTATTTTCTCCAAGGGAATAGATCTCTGTAGTCTGGAGATTAACTGTAATTTTGGGGGATCCCCAGGTTCCACTTGGAGGCTGGTATCCCTCTTCATAAGTTTGTACAGAATACAACATGGAAGGAGAAAGCATAATCAGATATCAGTTTGGTAGAAAAATCTAATGCATTGCCACTAACAAACAGGACAGTTTAAAGATCCTCAGAGACATCAGAACTCTGATAAAACCTTCAGTCTACAGTCAAATGTATCCCAGCCCAAACTGTAATCATGGCAAGGCAATGGATATGGGGATGTATGAAACAAAGATATAATTTATCAAAGCTGGGGTTATAGAGTTGCCAGGTTCCTTCTCGGAACTGGCAGTGGATGAGGGAGGACTTACCTGGAGAAAGAGAAAGGCCCAGGCCTTGTTGCCAGCATCACACTGGAAGTAAAAACATCACACCAGTGACATCCAAGTGACACTCTGGTCTTTGGGCAAAAACTCTATGGAAAAACTGGTTTCTGCTATAAAGCATCACTTTATTTATTTATTTATTCGATTTATATCCCACCCTCCCCACCGAGGCGGGCTCAGGGCGGCTCACAACATAAAATTCTAACAATAATATTAATAAATATTAAAATACATTAAATAATTTACAACAGCTAAAACAATAAAACAAAATGATCTAACAGTGTGGTGCTATTCTACAACCTTCCTTTGCAGTTTTTAGACACCAGTCAGTTATGCCAGTTTCTATGGGAAACTGGCAACAAGTCCTGGGCTTTTCTCTTTCTCCAGGTAAGCCTCCCTGCCACTTGCCAGCCGATCAGGGTTGTATAGAAGTCTCACTCAAAAAGAATTAAATTCATTTCATTGCATAAGTGCCTTCTTCAAGTGCAACAGAATTTAAGGAAGGTAGCACAGCAATTGTTTATACAAGAGCTTGGTAGGCTCTGGACATGGTTGGGTGAGGATTTTTTCCCCCAGAATTTCTGCAAACACTAGTGTGGGAAATGGCAATACCCTTATGAAAGAGAGGGCAAACTCCTCTTTGTAGTAGCAGTGATGCATCTTCTGTGTCTCCATGCTTACAAGCACATATGCACACGCATTACTCAAGATGAATCATTTCCTCACAAGGTATCACATTACTGAATACTCTAATTCACCTTCAGAGCTTATGAATAAGCCAGTTTTATTCATCGAAACTGAAAGTTGTTCTGGAGTTGTGGAAGAGTCAAGCAACCCAACTGGCAAGCAGGGAACCAGGAAAAGAACCCAGACCCATGGAATGCACACCCACACCCTGAGCCTGCTTGCGGGGAGGGCGTGATAAAAATCAAATTCAATAAATAAATAAAACTGGCCATTTTGAGTCAGCCAGTCATCATCACATGCACCCTTTATGTTAAACTGCAGCTTCCAAATATGAAAGCAGCATTTTTCCCACCAAGAGGGGTTTAAAGAAACATTAATATCTACTCACTTTAAAACTAGTAACTTTGGAACTCTCTCCACAGGGAGATTGATCCGTCTCCCTCTATCATTGTCTTCAATCTCAGTCACCATGGCTAGTAGCCATTGATGGACTTAAAGCCATCTGTGGGAGTTGTCATCACTGTCCTCAGGCAATGAATCTCACAATTTAATTAAAAAGGTAAAGGTAGTCCCCTGTGCAAGCACCAGGCTGTTACCGACCCATGGGATGATGTCACATCAGGACATTTTCTTAGCAGACTTTTATGGGGTGGTTTGCCATAGCCTTCTACAGTGATCTACACTTTACCCTCAGCAACTTAATCCGAATCTATTGCCCACCAGTTCCATTTTCAACTCCTAAATTCTAGCAGAATGAGAAATAGAAGGGAAAGGCTTCTGTTCATTTTATCCACTTGATAGCTCAATATATGTGATTCTCAATATAGCCCAATATGTGAGTACTTAAATCTGATGACTGGGTCCATAAACAAATAAGAGAGACCTACAAACCTGAGAAAAACCCCAGATTTGCAGAGGAGGGATCTGTAATCTAAAATTAAAAAGTTCATTGGGTATTAACACCTCCATAGAAGCAGTTTCTGTAGCTTTAAGAATAAATGCCCTCTGCAGCCATTGTCAGGCAACCACCGACAGTATTGCTAGCCTTCAAGCCTTGGCAGACAGCAGGGGAAGGGAGCAGCAGCCTTTCCATAGCTGTTTTGGCCTCTGAGGAGAGCTTGTTGAAGCTGAGTTAAGCTATCCCACCCAGGCCCAGTTTCTTGCTGGTTTTCAACAGCAACCAACCCCTGAAAGTCAATGTGGTTTACTGGTTAAACTTTCAGAATAGGATCTGGTGTTCACTGCGTGACCTTGTCCAGTCACACATTCTGTCCGACCTCACAGGGTTGTTGTGAAGATAGAATGGAGGAGAGAAGAATGATGTAAACTCAGAGCCAGTTTGGTGTAGTGTCTGAGTGTGCGGACTCATATCTGGGAGAACCGGGTTTGATTCCTCACTCCTCCACTTGCAGCTGCTGGAATGGCCTTGGCTCAGCCATAGCTCTCGCAGGAGTTGTTCCTGAAAGGGCAGCTGCTGTAAGAGTTCTCTCAGCCCCACCCACCTCATAGGGTATTTGTTGTGGGGGGTGGGGAAAGGTAAAGGAGACTGTGACCAATCTAAGACTATGAGATTCAGAGTATAGGGCGGGATATACATCCAATATCTTCTCATTTTTCTTCTTTGGGTTCCCATAATGGAGACAGGTGGATATAAGCAAATAAATAATAAACACAATTGAAGATGGGGATAGATGGAAGATATGTTAGTGCGTGGGTGGGTGGGAAGGAGAGAATGAAACAGGGAAAGGTGAGGATATGGGAACTTGCAAGAGGAGGAAAAGTGGATATAATGTGGGGAGGGTGATAAAGGGGAGAATGAGGTGACCTCTGAAAATCCTTGCAGGTTCCCCATTGTGCAACTGAGTCTAGCCCAGCCTGGCAGACAGAACAATACAAGAGTTTTCTTGGGCAGAGGCTGCCAGGGGGAGGAAAGGAGGAAAAGCTGGAGACAGGAGGGAAGATAAAGGAAGGTTGGATGGTGGGTGGGAGGAGAGCGGTAAATAGGAAAAGAGGAGAGACTACAGGGCTTTCAGGAAAGCGAAATACTGGAGAGAGGAAAACAAGATGCCTCCACAAATCCTTGTAGTTCCCCTGCTTGTAAAAATGTAATAACATTAAGAATGATTATTCTTTTATTTCTGTTAATTTCCTTTTTGATATTTTAAAAGTCCTTGAGGGATCCCTGCTTGTAATTTTATAAACCTCCTTGACTTTATAAACCTCCCCTTGGTCATATTCCTTTAGTATTCCCATGGCAATTCAAGTCTTTAACTCAAACTGACTTTCACATTTTGTGATTCATATATTTACTGAACAAACTGAATACAATTTGTGGTTAAAAGTAATATTTTCCATGTTATTAATTTGCAACTGATCTTTTATTTATTACTAAATAAAGTACAAATAGAAGTACAATCTTAAATCTTTGGGCCCATCATCCCTCACATTCATTTTGCACAACAGAGTCCCATGCTTAGAGCCAAGGTGGGCAAATGTTACACTGATTGATTTAATTTGGGCTTTCTCCGTATAGGGCCGGTGTATCCATTAGGTGACCCTAGGTGGTCACTTACAGGCACAGCCCTGAGGGGGGGGGGGCAAATTGCCCCCCCTCCCTGGTGGCAGAGGGAAAGTGAGCGAGCAAGAAAGGGACAGCCTGCCCCTCCCACTCACAAATAAAGTGGCTGCAGTGTGATATCACCATCTGTAGAATTTGACTTGTTTTTAAGATTGCTATATTGTTTTACTGTATTAATTTTTAACTCTGTATATTTATTAATTGTTGTTCCCCAACCAGAGCCCATTGAGGGAAGGGCAGGTTATAAATAACAAACAAATAAATAATAAAGGCCCTGCCAATCAGCTGATTGGTGGACCCTTTCATCTGCACCCTCCCACATATTTTAAATTGTGTGGGACGGAAGGGGCAGCAGAGGCAAGGGCAGCAGTGGTGTGTGTGTGTCCGGAAGTGAGTCCAGATCACAACACCACAGCCAGGCTGGTCGCACTGCACTGCACCACTGTACTTGGCATAGCTGCTGCTGCAGCAACAAAGGGAGCTCCGCCCCACCTCTCAGATACTCCAGGTAAGGCAACTGAGATGATGTGAGGTGGGGCTGGCCAGGTGCCTGTGGATGGAAGACCGGGGGCCTTGCCTGGGGTGCTATATGGCCTGGCACTGCCACTGCCTCCATATATAAGCAAAGACAATAAACAATTCCACTTCCTGGAAAACCAACTGCCCACTCCTAGGATGCTTACTATGAAGATAATTTCAATAGGGCTTAGTTTCAATAGGGTTTATTTCCAAGTGCCCACTGGATTGTAGTCATGTTCCAAAAGCTTTTGAGAACAGATGGTACAGAAGGTGTTTAGGATTACACTGACAATAGCAATTTCAAGGCATGACAGATGGAAATAAAAACAGGTTCACCATCTTAAGTCCCAAAGATATATGTGAAAGAGTAGTACAGGCTTAACATTGTCTGCAAGACCTAGTGAAATCAAAGATATATAAAAATGATGTTTCTTTCCAAATGAAAAAAAAAATTATCCCTGCATTATACTTACCTGAGAGAGCAAATGTACTTCCCAGTGTCATTCAATATAGCTGGCCAAAATTGCAAAGAAGTCCCATTCAAGACTATTCTTCCTCCTTGCTGAATTAATGTCCGTTTTCCATCTTTTTCTCTATACCAGGTTACATTATACCCTTCATCTTTCTTTCCATAACAACAATTTGAGAAGTGTTCTTCTTCAAGTATGTTAATGGAATAGCGGATTAAACAAGTTTCACCTTCAAACAATTTGAGAAAAGGCAGGGAAAGACATAATTATGGTATTTCCAGGTAGCAGTAGATGAATACATTTTATTCTAATAGCTGCTCTAGTACTTATCCTCCTGTACTCTTGATGGAAGAGCAGTAGATTATCTCTACTTTATAGTTAAAGAGGGGAATGGCATTCACAGGGCAGAGAGAGAAAAAAAACAGTCTCCAGAGAACTATATTTTTAAACACACTATAATAAACACTACTGTAATCATGACCAGGGTTTTTTTCTCCTGGGGAACAAGGCAGAATGGAGTTCTCAAACATCTTTGTGGAAACAAAATTCTCAAAAAATGTTTAAAAGTTCATGTGGGTCACCCATGTGTTTCTCCTTCATTTCCCGCTTGAGTTCCAGCACCTCTTTTTCCGGGGGGGGGGGGGGGTGTTGTTACTTCTTAAAGTTTTTTTAACCTCATAAAGACATGAAATGTTGGAGGCAGTTGGTAGAAGCTGCACTGACCATCATTAGCAATGGTACAGACACTAGCCAATAGATTCCCATGATGCTCACAAAAGTACAAGGTAAAGTGTACAAATTGTCACAGTGGTTGGTGGTAGGATGGAGAGTTTTCCAGTCTGTTTTTCCATTGGGAACATGCAGTTTCTTCACAACAGAAGCCATTCCTTTAGGACAGGCATCTACATGCCCCTCAATAACTGAGCAACTTTTCATACTATGTATAATCCACATACACAACACTATGCAAAAAAAAAAAAGATCATCTTGGCAATTTTATGGAAGTTTAGGTACTGTGTCATGAGCCCTGACGAGGGGGAGCTGGAAGGGTTAACAGACCTGGAAGAACTGCCAAGCAGCTCCTCAGCCGAACAACCAGCAGCTGGCCCATCAATCACTCTCCCCACATTCCAGGCACCAGTTGTTGACAATCAATCTCCTCCAAGCTTTCCCCCTCCCATCTCAAGAGTTCGAAGTAGGCTCCGGAAAGAACTTTCAGAGCAAAGACATGAGGCATGCCGATGCTTCAGATCTCTCAGCCCTGAGTTCTAGCAGAGTCGCTGCCACTCAGGGAGCAGGCTGATTGAGGCCCCCATATAACTCCCACCCAGGACCTGGTAATTTTGTGGAAGCAACAAGTCGATTCCCTGGCTTGCATCCACGCTCCTTCCTGATTCCAGATCCTGATCTGCTTGAATTCCTTGGCACCCTGATCCTTTGGCTTTTGGACACTGACTTCTGATTCCGGTTTGCAATTTGACTTTGGTGACTTGGCCCCTGCTTGACTTCCTGGACTTTGACCTTGGACTGGCTTTGGACTCCCGCCTGCCTGCACCCTGAGAACATGACATATTGAACCAAGGGCACTTTTGATTTAACTGATACATCTTGACTTGTTATACATCAGTTGGGGGGAAAGAGAGTCAGAAAAGTGTATTAATCTTACCTGAGCAGACAAAACCAAGGCACAGCAGTAGTAAAACTGGCAAACTTCTAAAATACATTTTCAGATGAATTTAGCTGTATCTTCTTCTCTGGAAAAAAACCCTGACATTTATTTATTTAAAATTATTTATAAGCCTGACTTTCTCTCAAGCATTTCAGGATCTGGAGGCAGGTCACAGCAATATAAATTTATTCTTTTAATAGAACAAACATTAAAGCAACAGTTATAGAAACACATTTAAACCAATCTAAGAGCAATAAAGGTAAAGGTTGTCCCTTGTGCAAGCACCAGTCGTTTCCGACTCTGGGGTGATGTTGCTGGCTGGGACTGATGTGAGTTGTAGGCAAAAAACATCTGGAGAGCTACCACTGGCCACCCCTGATCTACACTTTCCCACCAGCAAGCTGGGTACCCATTTTACTGACCTCGGAAGTATGAAAGGCTGAGTCAACCTTGAGCCAGCTAACTGAACCCAGCTTCCACCGGGATCAAACTCAGGTCATGAGAAGAGAGCTTGGACTGCAGTACTGCAGCTTTACCACTCTGCACCACAGGGCTCTACAATTCACAGTACTCCTGTAGAATTCATAGTATTCCTGAAGATATCAATGTATCCCTTACATGTAGTAATGTTCCATCTGCATAAATCCCATGAATATGTAATGTGGTTCGCCTGTCCTTACTGTAAGAATTATTGTATGTATTTTAGTAATTTTGGTCACAGTAACCTTTGGGTTTATGTTGTTGAGCAAAGAGCCAGTTTTGCCTTTCTATGTTGTCGTAAGTGTTCACCAGCCCTGAAGTAACCATTAAGCAAAATAAGCATGTGCTTAGGGCACCACAAAACGGGGGGGAGGAACCACAGAGTCCCCCCCCAAGCCATTTAACTCTTTCACTACCACACTTGACTTTAGTTGATTTTTTTTTATAATTGTCCTTATGTGCCATGTTTGACTTTAATCTGCACTATTTAAAAAATGTTTACGGTGAGCGTTTATTGAGTCTTCAGGTCTTATCAGTTAAGCAATGGAATGACTGATGGGCACCATTGTTAGTTGGGCTGCACTTAGGACATCACTTGACCCCCCCTGGTGAGCACGGAGAACTTGAGGTGGAGGGGGCAGCGGATCTTAATGGGGGCTTCAGTCTTGATAGTTCGGTAGCAGAACGTCTGTTTCCTGCACGCAGTGATAGTGTCATGTGTAAAAAAAACCCACTGAAAATACACAAGAAGAAAAAAGGCAGGCAGCGTCAGACGCTTGCTTTAGCTGCCATACTCTGATACTATCATGCCCTTACCTCAAAACAAAGTACGCTAAAGAAGGTTAGCATTGTGTCTTCCATGGAGGGAAGAAAATCACTTTCTTTTATTTATATATTTATTTTTGTTGCTGACTTACAGCAACCCTGACAGGCCTGTCAAAGCAAGAGATGTTTAGAAGTAGTTTGACATTTCCAGGCTCGTGTAATGACCCTGGTATTCCTGGGTGGTCTCCCATCCAAATAGTAACTAAGGCTCAAACTGCTTAGTTTCCAAGATAGGGCTAGACTGAGCTATCCAAGCCAATTTTTTGATAGTACTACTGCGTCTTGTATGTGGGAGGGAGAGGTTCAAAGCAGTATATGAGAGGGACTTCTCTGGCCAGTTTCTTGCTATACTCCACACCAGTCCACATTAAATTAATCCTCACCCCACTCACCCCGCCATCATCACTATCCCTGCTGTTTTATGCCTATGATTACATGGATTCCCAAATATTTCCACCACATTTGTCCTGCCTATAGACCAGGACTGGGACATTTTTTGCAGAGTTCTACAGCCAGGTCTCTACCCACTGGAGAGGACTCCAAGTTATTCATAGGGCGGGGAGGGGGATGTGGCTCAGTGGAAGAGCCCCTGCTTTGCATGACCTGGCGGTTCTCACATTCCAGGTTCAATCTTCGGCATCTCCAACTGAAAGGACCAGGCAGCACGTGATCCGTAAGATCTCTGCCTGTGACCCTGGAGAGGCACTGCTGGTCTGAGTAAACCATACTGACACTGAAGGACTGATACAGTATAAGGCAGCATCATACATGATCCCATGCAAGTAAATTAACATGGTTGGCATATCATAGCAGGTGCTGCTATCATATCCCAGTAGTTCATTAACTGAACAACCCTTATGTCTGTTGAAGTGCATGATGTTTTGACAGCGAACGGCACTATTGCCCTGCATACAACACCGTAACCTTGGTACCTGCGTCCCCCTTCCACCAGACTACGCTAACTTAAAAACAGTTCGGAAACTGAGGAGGAACTGTGCCTTTTTGCCATTTTCTTAACAAATTGGGGGGGGGGGGGATGTTTAGGATCTGCTCTGAGCATGGTTTCGTTAGTAGAAGTGAAATGTTTAAACTACTGTGAAGAAACATTTCAAACAAGTGGGGGCCAAACTGACCATCAGTGTCCAACCAGAAGAGCGGCGGCGGCGGCGGCAGTCCTAAGCGGAGAGCTCCCACCGAACCGACTCGAGTTGGACATCGACCTCAAGAGTGCCAGGATCTCCGACAGGGCTCGTCCAAGGCACGAGACTAGCAGATCCACGCGACAGGAAGCCCTGCAGCGGCCGGACTCCGGCTCAGCTCAGACGCCTGCTGCACCAGGTTCCCTCTTACCAGGCACGCCACGTAGACTTGAAGTCGTCTGCGTCTCAGCCTTCGGATAACCGCGACGTTTCCGCGTCCTGGAACCACCCGGCGAGCTGTTGACACCCGTGGGATTTCCCGCTCGGAACAAAGAATAAGCAGCTCTCCCCCCACCCGCCCCCGCCACCCCGAGCGGTCAGTTTCAGGCGCACGACGTGTCCACTGAAACACTTGGAGCGGTCCCTCCGCAAACTCGCCCCGCAAAAAAAAAACGGCACTTTACCTTCCACCCTCGACTGGGCGCCTGCAACGGCGAACGCCCCCCCCCCCCTAAGGAAAAGCGCTTCCTACAAGAGAGTAAAAGAAATGTGGGTTCGGCGAGGGGAAGGAAGCTGCCTATATGCCGCCCAAAGAGGGTGGGAAAAAACCCAGCAGCAAAAGAGAACGGCCCCGCTTCCCACTCGCAATTCTTCCACGAGACGTGCAGTAGCCGACATCTTCCGGGAGGGGGCTCCATGCACGAAACGAATCAAAGGCTTGAGCCGAACTTCTCGCCGGGTTCAAAGGACTTCGCGCGCTCGTTCTGTGCGCGCAATGCCCGGGGAGAAGGACTACCGGTGAATCGCGGAAAAGCGCGCCAGAAGCCGCCGACTGGACGGTGATTCACACGGCGGAACTGGATGCAAACTAAATTTAGAAGCATCCCTGAAAAAAAAATATTCACTTGGGGCACCTTTTCATTCATTTATTTATTCGTTTCTTTTGAGAGCCTGCTGTGGAAAAACGAAAAACCGAGATGCGGTCCAATGCTGAGATTAGAGAGTCCTCCGAGAAGCCTCTCGCCATGAGGCTCCCGCGTTCCGGCTGGCAGGAAGGCCGCGAGGATCTTCGACATGAACTGCTTCTAGCCAGCGGGGTATCGCGCGCCTGAATGCCAGGGGGTTTATGCCCAGGCCCGTAGCCAGGATTTCGAATGTGGGGGGGGGGGGGCATTTAAATTTCTCAGGGCCCTTTAATTTAATTCTTTCTGGGCACTGATGCTCAGTCTGTCTGACCTATTCCACACTGTCCTTGGCAGCAACAAGACACAGGTGAGGCTTCCTTACTTTCCAAAGGGCCATTCTCCCCCCCCACACACACACACCATCTCTGAACAGGGAGGACCAACCTCTCAGAATCTGCCCACCTGCCTCCCAGGCAGCAGCCGAAGCAGTAGGAAGGGAAGACTGTGATTCAGGGGGCCTCACCAGTGGGTCAGGGGGCAGGGCCCCACAGGCCCCTCTGTAGCTACAGGCCTGTTTATGCCCATTCAGGCGCGCGAGACCTGGTGGGCAAGAAGGACGCAAGAGGCTTCCCCTTGAATTCCTTCTCGCAAGCAAGGGGAGGGGGGGTGGTCTTGCTTGACTGAACGTCAAGGGAGGGGGGGCAATAAGCCCCTTGCTGGCAGGAAGGAAGCATGAAACGAATCAAAGGCCTGGGCCGAACTTCTCTTCCGAGACCCTGCCGGCAGGAAGGAAGCAAAAGGCTTCTCCTTAAATTCCTTTCTAGCTGGGGGGGGGGGGGGGGGCGGCGCCTGAATGCTAAGGGGCTTATATGTCCCTTGGCATTCAGGCACGCGAGACCCCACCCACCCCCCTTTCCTGGCCAGAAGGAATTCAAGCGGAAGCCTCTTGTGTTCGTCCCGGGCGCCAAAAATCCTGGGTCTCTGCGGGGCTGCTGTACTAGAATTGAGCTCATATATGGTTATCGCCACCGTCTGGCCAAAAGCGGTATTACAGGTGATCCCGGAATTATGTCGTGATTGCATTAGGAAAAGCTCTGCGCGCTCTGCGAATGTCACGATGATCGTGACCTGCAAATCTGAAAACCATGTTTGGTGCATGGGACTCTGCAAAAGGGGGAAGCAAAGAACTGTAACCCCCACAGAACCTGCGAGTTCCAGAAGCATAGATCTGTCTTGACGTTTTCTTCCCAATGGATAGAAAGGGGTGCCGACGGCTCCAAATTAGTCAGCTTCCATGCATAAGGTTCATGGGCATTTATGATCCAGTTTTCAAAACCTGTCAATAGAAGCTGCTGTCGGAAGGAAATAGCATCGGGACCACAACGATGGAAAGGACTTACAGTTCTACTGTTCATCTAATGAGTCAAATAGTAAGAGCGGAAAATCTGAGCCTTTAAAATATATATATGAGTTTTCCAGCTAAGAAAAAAAATACAAAAACTGATTTTGAAACTTCCCACAAAGAAAGCTATGCATGTAAGCCAATAAGCAAGGTAAAAGAAGTCAGGGTGTTGGGTTTATTCCCATCTGGGGGGGGGGGGGCACCCTAACGAAGTAGCATAAAAATTTGTTCAAAAATACATAAAGTATCTAAATATAACAGAAGACTTGTAGCCCAGTGTATTTGAGGCTGCATACGTCAAAGAATACTTGCTGCTAACTGTCGCTCCATGAAATGTGAATTCATACGGACATGTAGGGCTTGTTTAAAAAATTCAGAACAGCCGTATCCTACTCCTTTTGCCGGCTTGTCTAGGCAGCAAAAGGAAATGAAAGGTCCCCTGTGCAAGCACCAGTCGTTTCCAACTCTGGGGTGACATTGCTTCCACAACATTTTCACAGCAGACTTTTTATGGGGTGGTTTGCCATTGCCTTCCGCAGACATCTACACTTTCCCCCCCAGCAAGCTGGGTACTCATTTTACCGACCTCGGAAGGATGGAAGGCTAAGCCAACCTCGAGCCGGCTACCTGAACCAGCTTCCGCTGGAATCAAACTCAGGTCGTGAGCAGAGGGCGCCGACTGCAGTACTGCAGCTTTACCACTCTGTGCCACCTGGCTCTTTGTCTAGGCAGACATCTGCACTAATAGCACCGCCTGCTGGACATCTAACCATATAATTACAAAATTACCAGGGGTGTTCTCAAAGTTCAAGTTAGTTTTGTTGCTTTTTAGGTGAAAACAAAGAAACACCAGAAAGTCATGATTCTCTTTACTAGAGATGAAGGCAGGGTTTTTTTCCATTGAAATTGGGGGTGGGTGGGATGGAAGTGGTCTGCAGAAAAGCAAATTACACTTCCTTCAGAATTAAACATTTAGAGTGTTTTACACAGAAACAAATCCAATGTAGTGACTGACGGGTTATGCCACACTGGCATTTGGTATCTCACATGTTTCCAGAATGCAAAGTCAGGTGAGAATGGGTGGCACATATTTTTCTTTCCATTTGATAGTACCTTGCTGATTAATGAGATACCTGAGAGATGCTTGAAGCTGTTCGTAATCTCTGATTCTCTCCATTTCTTACAAAATTACCTTGATGTTATTTTGGATGAGGGCATTGTAGAAGGCAATGTGGTGCTCATATACAAAATGGTCATTTGTGGCCAGACACTTTGTCAGCAGGATTATCAGCCGCCAGCTATTTTGTATTCTCTTCTCCATTGCACTCATTGCATCTGTTGATACACACAAGAAGCAGAAAAAGGCAAGAAATCTTTCTGGGCTTGTGGCATACATCTCTGTCAGAACCATAGACTTGAAAGGAGACATTGCAGATCATTGTATTCAAAGCAAGAAAGACCAGGGGCCTCACAAGCCTCCTTCCTATTTTCATCTAACTGCTGGCAATTTCATTCTTGTTGAAATTCCTCATAGGTCCTAATAACTTGGAATAATAACTTCTGAAAGATTTGCTTCAAGGGCAGACATGAAGCCTTGTGTATGATTAACATTTCAGTTTAATTGCATTATTTTAGATTATGGCATACTATTTTGTAAACCAGCAAGCTGAGAATATTTTTAAAAAATCTTTTAGAGAGGCATATTTCTCTCCCCAGAAAATGCAAATTTAAAAAAGCATGCATAGTTTTTAGTTGAAATCATTTCAGTTATTTAATGTGAGTAAAGTTGCATACATTGATATCTGAAGTTGCAGGTGCTTGTTAAAGATATGGGATTATTGAGCAAACCACTCCTTCAAAGGATCTACCCTCTTCAGTATATCTATTCTGACCACTTTTTTTGTTGGTCCTTTCTGGGACCTGGAATAACCAGAACTCAAATCATTCCATAAAATGCACCAGCATTCATTCTTTCTCCGAATAGATCCTCCTTCCTACCTCTGCTACAGATCATATCAAGGCCCACCAAGATAGCCAGTATCCTACTAACTGCCACTATGGGTCCACAAAAGGGCAAAATTTGTATGCACCAATCAGAACTCCAGGGCATGTTAATTAAAACATGCATGGATTCCAACTTAATACTTCCTTGTTCTCTTTCCAAGCCAGATGCTCAGTGGGAATGAGGGACAGGAGGAGCCAAGAAATACGTTCCTTGGCTTTTTGTTACTGTTCAGTCTCAAAGCCCAAACCTGGCTCCATGAGGAACATTTCAGCTTCAGTTGAAATATGAAAAGTCATGATCCATCCACAAGGTTGCCACTGGGAGGGAATTAATATAAAGCTCCAAGGACCTCTTCTCCCACCTTCTGTGACTTGTTTTGCTGCATGTGCATGGGGACATACACAGAACACCTGGATTACTTCCAAAAGGATGAGTCACACCTTTTGCATACCAAGCTTATCCTCAGTGCCCTGGCTTGCAAAGAGGAGTGTTGGTATATACAGAAAAACTTACCATTTTGCCAGACCTTTCCCAAATGCCCTGAGTTTGGCTCATGTCTTCTCCAAAAATGCAAATATTCAACCCCCAACCCCTGACCATAATTTCGTAAATGAGTGGGAAAGTTAGGCTGCATACTCAAGATCATTTCATGCCAATCAATAACCTGATGGGCAGGTATTGGATCTGGCAGCCTGTTTTGTTTGTTAAAATCACACAGGAATGCATCGATGACACAAGAGCAAACGTTCTAAATTCACCAAATTAAATAAGGAGTGTGAGGAAGAGATGCAAATTCTTTCAGAGAGATTGGGGATGAACAGTTTGCATGTGGTATATTAGGAAACAAGTCCCTTTAATGACCAATAGTTCTTAAGCAGAAGTATTAAATAAAAAGCCTGTAAAAAGATTTAAATAATCCCACAGAACCTTATACTGGCATTTTCGAATCTCTGTCTAATAGGTCCAAAGTTTTCAGAAGATCTGTGTAGTATGCAACCCCTACTGTACTGTGACATCATGTGAAATACACCTGACCATTCATCCATGCATGGGAAGAAAATGTCACCATTCTTTTGTTTCCCTTAATTTCCTTTGGGTATAGAAATGTGATAAAATTATATTTACAATGTAGGGAAATGCTGTTGATCTGGTTTCCTATGTGCAGGGCTTTTTGTGAAGAAGAAAGCAGTTCTGGCTGGCTTGGTATCAGGGGGTGTGGCCTAATATGAAAATGAGTTCTTGCTGGGCTTTTTCTATTAAAAAATGCCCCCCCTGTGTGACCATGAGCCTACACTTATAAGTAGAGTTGACTTCAATGGACTTAGAAAGATGTAACTGTGTTTAGGATTGTGCTGTAACTTCTTAATAAAGACACATCTATAGTACACCCAACCTCACACCATGAAAGAGACAAAAACTTCCCAATTGTCCAAGAAAACCACAACTGGGTATACCAACCCCATTTTGCCAGTGTGTTCACCAAGGTTCTGTGGGCCTTTTACACACTTTTCTAAAAAGTTATGAGCTAGTATGTTGCAAATGATTTTCCATATTGCTCCATCATCACATTCCATGGTAGAAGAAGATTTAAGGGGGCAAAATTTTAAAAGCACTTCACCTTTACATGGCTCTTTGCACTGCAAAGTTACTTCAACTGTTCTGTACTCCATAGCATTTGATACGACACACTTGAAAGTTACATTAAAGTCTTCTTCCCTGACTTCCTTGATACTTAACACACACTCTGCAAAATATCCTTTGTTGGGGACCATATATCTAGAAAAGAGAATGTCATTAGTGTTCATTTGTGTCAGTGGGCAGGCTCAGTTCAAGTTCTGAAAACCCTTTTTATACATCAAATAGTTACTGCTTCTGGTATTTATCATAGTCACCATTTATAACATCCCAACAGCACAATGCTAGGTCTTGCTTTTGAAGCCCAAGTAATGCCTTACATGTAAGATTCTGAGGAGATCCTGAAAGTAGGAATCCATAAAAACTTTAAAATTACAGACCAAAATCTGAATGCAGTAGCACAGGGATGTCAAACATGAGGCCTAGGGGCCAAATCAGGCCCTTCAAGGGCTCCTATCAGGCCCCCGAGCAATTAGCTATCTGCTTCCTTCTCCCTTGGCTGAGGCTCCTCCCTTGGGGAAGAAGGGAGGAGGAATAGCTTGCTTTGCCAGGCTCTCTCAATTGCACAGTAGAGCTACTGAGCCAAGTCTCTCTTCCTTCTATTGGCTGAGACTCCTCCCCCTCCTGGAAGGAAGGAAAGAGCCAGAGCTTCCTTTGCCCAGTTCCCCGGCTCCCATAGGAGAAATACAAGAAAGCATCTTTAAGACTAATGAGTGCTAATGTTTTAAGCATGTTTTAAGTTTTCTTTTTTAAAAAAAATCTTGAATTGTGTTTTATTTGTGTCCTTTATGAAGTTTATATCTCTGCTACCTACTTTTAAAATAGGTACACATACAGTCCAGCCCGACATGGATCGGCCCAACAAGGTTTCATTTATGTCAGATCTGGCCCTCATAATAAATGAGTTCGACACCCTTGCAGTAGCAGATCAGAAACCAACAAAATTTTCCAGAGTATAAACTTTGGTGTGTCAAAGTGCCCTTCATCAGATACAAGTAAAAATGAAGATCCAGCAGTCCTTACATCCTGATCAAAAAGTGTTACCAAGAAGAAGGACCAGTTAGAGTCAGGACACAAGATGTACCAAAAAACATCCCAACAAACCATGATCAGCTTGATTAGAGCAAGTTGATATGCACAGAAGTGGAAAGTGCAGAAAATCAGCACTCTGTAATGAGATAAGAATCCTATGTAGCTATGCAGTCCTGGGAAGTCCATTGTGCTAAATTTGTTGATGAATTCTAGTTCTGCTATTTTACATCATAATCTCCTCAAAATGTCTCTGTAGAGGAACTGAGACTCTATGCTGTAACTGAAAAACTGTAATGGGTTCATTTGTTATCTAGAATGGATACAACCCACAAACAGCTGTAAAAGCTCTGGCAGCTTTTAATGTCTGGGAATTGTGCCCTAATTATTATTCTTTATCCTTGCAGGAATGTGTGACGTCTGAAGAGTCCCAGGTACCTAGGAAGAATCCTGTTAGATCAGACCATTAAATTTAGTATCCCATTTCCAAGAGGAGCTGAGATGTCTCATGAAGCTTATGAGCAAGCTCTGAAGGTAACAAACCTCTACTGTCATTTCTGTCAGGTATACTGTCTGTGCATGGAGGCAGTCCTTTATAATCTTAACAGTGAATGACTTTAAATAGTTATGAAAAAGCTCAAGGCCGAAATAGGAGTTAAATAGGAGTTAAATAATGAACTCATGATGACTCATGAGAACAAAGTATTTCAGGTCCGTAATACCCATAAAGCTATTTTCTGACCCTTTAAAATTGTTTTCTCAGAAGACTAGACTTCCACAACTGCTGAACAATAGCACATTTTTTTTAAAAAACCCTCTTTATTACAGAAAATATTTATCCCCAAAGTTATAACTAATGAAAAAATAACATGCTTACCAACGTCTACCTTTATAACATCATTGTCTTGGGGAGAAATAACTTTAATAGGTATTGGTGAAAGGTCTTCTGTGGAATTTTAAGAAAAAGATGAAGTGTCAGATTATTACTTGAGACTTGCTTTCAAAATTTAGTTACAGAGGTTGTAAACACAAACACAGTTCCTAAAATTTCCAGTCAGAGTACTGGAAGATGCTAGATGCACTATGCACAGAACCACATTGCCATCTTTTGGGACATCTTACAGTACAGCTCCTCATTCCACAAAATGTTGGCCACTATGTGACACAGAGTGTTGGACTGGATGGGCCATTGGCTTGATCCAACATGGCTTCTCTTATGTTCTTATGTTCTTAAACATATATCATAATGATGGGCACTGTACTGATCTTTATTACTATTTTCTTGGGAAACTGGAAACCTTGGGATCATTGAAATAATATTTTCAGAGATAACAGTCCAAACATCATGGCCAGAAATATCAACTATACTTCCAAAACATATATTTAAATCAGCAAAGAAGATTTCACCCAAATTATTCCAATGTCTCAACTAGCACTGTTGAATAATCACAAACCTTTCCTGATCTTTGAACTTTTTTACAAGGGTTACAAAATTAATTCCAGATGACTGTTGACTCATGATTTCACTCACTGCTCTGAAGTTTCAGTTAAAATGACTTAATTATGTTCATATTGATTTTCAATTAAGCTTTATGTGATTGCTTTGGATAGACAAAATTGGCATGTAGTTGACTTAAACAAACTAAATCATTATGAAAATTTGCTGCTCACTTCAATGGTATTTCCGTGAAGAGTTTAAATTCCTTTATTGACAGATATTCCTAGATACAATCCAGTCAAAATTTCTCCCTACTTGTCAACATTTTCATAAGGCCACCTGTGACTGTAATCTAATATCCTAAGTGGGAACTTAACTGTAACAGATATCTTTTCCAACACTGATAATAAATATGGTTGTATTAATTTTTGTTCCAAAACTTTCTATCAGTCACAAAACTTGACAATTCAGTCCTAAGAATACTTTCACTTGAATAAGCCTCATTGAATAAACCTTAGCAGGATTCTGAGTAGATCTGCCAAGGATTGCCCTGAGAGCCCATCAATGAAGAAAGAAAGGAATATACATAAAATGTTACTTTTACCTCCTCTCCCCTCAATGCTGCAGCAATATCAATATCCTCATATTCTTCCTTACCACTGTTACAAAAGTTTCTATATAGAGTGCAAATAATATATGTCATTTCTTCATTTACAAAAGTGTTGTTACCAGCTAATCCCAGAGCCATTTGCTTAGTTTTTTAAATTAAAAAAATGCCTTTGATCGAGTTGAACGGAGGCCTCTTCTCACAGTTAAAAACAAGTTCTGCTTTGACTGTTTGTATTATTAATGGTTTAGTTGGTAACATACATACAGGAGAAAAGATTATGCTCAATAGGGGAAAGGAGGATAAAACGCACACGTGGTGAGAAGAAGACCAAGTAGGGGAAAGGTGCTGCTGTTCTGGTGCTCCCTAGCGCTTCCCACCTCACAGCTAAGCCATAGGTCATGTTTACATGATCCTGGATCCTTCTGCAGTGAGATGCAGAAAGTATCCAAGTGAAAACCCCCTTTATGGAGAGGCTATGGCTCAGTGAAAGAGTTTCTGCATTGTTCAATCCCTGGCATCTCCATTTAAAAGGACCAGGGAGTAGGTGATGAGAAAGACCTCTGCCTGGAGAAACACTGCCAGTGTGAGTGGACAGTACTGCCCTTGAGAGACTGATGGCCTGATTCAGTATAAAGCAGCTTCGTGTGTGATCATGTATGTGATCTTTGTATGTTGTAGGGTTGCCAGGTCTGACACAAGAAATATCTGGGGACTTTGGGGGTGGAGCCAGGAGACTTTGGGGATCCAATATTCTTATAATTATGCTGAAAAGTAAATACAGCAAGGAATTTTTTAAAAAAAAAATTGGTTGGGTCATGTCCACCTTCTTCTTATCTACAACTTCAAATGTCCTTGTTGCAGATACATTAAATTTTCTTCCACCATGACTATATGTAAACTGGCAAGTATAATTTCCATTGTCATTTTCATTTGCACCAGAAATATAAAGTATAGAATTCTGTATTGTGTATCTTGATTTTCAAAAAGTTTTATTAGTTTCAGAAAGAAAGACAAGATAGGGATAGGGATTGGGAGATAAAAGACACCATATATTCCATTGTTATTTTATCTAGAATTTCTTTCTAAACTTATGAACATATGAAGCTGCCTTATACTGAATTAGACCCTCGGTCCATCAAAGTCAGTATTGTCTTCTCAGACTGGCAGCGGCTCTCCAGGGTCTCAAGTGGAGGTTTTTCACACCTATTTGCCTGGACCCTTTTTTGGAGATGCCAGGGATTGAACCTGGGACCTTCTGCTTCCCAAGCAGATGCTCTACTACTGATCCACCGTCCCATCCCCTTATAATTCTACATTAACTTTTTATCATAGCTTATCCCTTATTATTTTATCGCAACTGCACCAATTCCATTCTACATTTTATAATATGTTCTTTTTGTTAAATTTTACTAAATTTGAGAATTCAATAAAAACAAATTTTATACTATAAAGTACAGGAAAAAAGAAAAATAAGTTCACATCAGAGAATCTTAAAAGTCTTGATTATCTAGCCAGGAATAAAATTTATTCCAATATTTTCTTGATTCTTTAGATTTCCCATTTAACAACTGAGATAAAAAGTTCAGCTCTGCTGTTTCCAAAACCTTTCCTACCACGTCTATTTTCGTGAGAATCTCCTGAGACTTCCATCTTTGCGCCAGAAGAATCCTAGCTGCTGTGTTAAAATATGCCAACAAATGTCTCATCTCTTTGGAATCTCTTCCCTAGAAACTTCACCCTCTTCCTTGTCTTCATCTTTCTTTTTCTTGCCTTCGTTTCCATTCATTCTTTCAAAAAAATGTTGCGCTTTGAAAATGGAGTTAATCCTGTATCTGGTCTCCTGATATGTAAAAAGTAGGCCCTCTGGCATTAACCACATATAGGGTATTTCTCTTCTTCTCAAAAAGTCTGTTAACTCTTGATACTCTCTCCTCTTTTTCCTCACAGGCCATGGAACCTCTCCCAAAATTTTCACCGTATTTCCAGCTATCATCATTGGTCTATCTCTTACTTGTTTTAGAATTTCATATTTAATCCTCTTCCGTGTGAATTTCAAATGTACTTCGCTGGGCAATTTATTTCACCTTGTGTAGCTTCAGGGTACCCGTCTAACTTGATCAAATTCCTCTTCCATCCTCTCAGGGGTCACCTGTAATATTTCAGCCAAAACCTCACTTAAAATTTTCTGTAGATCTTCATTTTTTTCCTCTGGTATGTTTTGGAACCTCAACTTATAAGCAGCTCTGTCTACTTCCAGTTGTAAAAGTCTAGAGTCTTGTATACTCTGTACTTTTTCCATGTACTCTGTCTTCTGGGTATTCTCTGTTACTTGGCCCTCCAATGTTTTTAAGGCCTTATTAGTCTCAGTTGTCTGTCTGGTAATTTCTACAAACTCTTTTTTAATCTCTATCATCTGCTCACCTATGTTGTCTACTTTGCTAGTTAGCTGTGCTATAGCTGTCATTAAAGCAGCTGGCACTTCTTTCATGTCTCCTTGCATAGGTGTAAATTTACCTGGCCCAGCTGGTGGATTAGGTGAAGGAAATATTTGTTTTCCTTCTTTGTTATCTTTTTTTCTTACAGAGTCCTTAGGTCCACTCATTTTTTTTGAAAATGGAAACGCACACCAACAGAAAAAAACAATACCACTTCTTTTACATTTGTTTTGGAACTCTTTGTTCTTGTTTACGTCAAATAAAGTAAACTACATCCTTGAGTATGCTTGCTATCAGACAGCTCACAAATAAAAACAATTTTCTGGTCTCTATCCACAATTTGTGCCAGTCAAAACAATACTTTAAAAAGCCTCTTTTCAATTCAACACAACAGATAGTCAGTAGGAAAAACAATTCCGCTCAGCTCAGCTCTCTGCATATGTAGCCTTTGCCTACTTTAAGAAGCTAGATTTGTTCAATTGTAATCCAAGACACCAACCACTCTTCCAACTAGGATTCATATATAAGAAGATATATAAGAAGATAAGAAGACATAGATCTGTAATCCAAGGGCTGAATACCCTATTTGTAATCCAAGGGTGGGATCCAAATTAAATTATAATAAGCCAAACCACATCAGAGATGCACCAACACCCAGGGGGAAAAAAAGACAAAAGCAAAATGGATATATCCAATAAAAATTCTATAAACCAGATAAAAAAATCCTAAAACTGTAATCCAGGGGTGTGTGCCCTATTTGTAATCTAAACAAATGCCCAAAAGGTAATCCAAAGGTAAAAAAGAAAAGCCCACAAATCCAACAATAAAAGCACACAGGTGCCCAAAAAATAAAAACCCAAACCAAGAATCTTTGCAACTATATCCAAAAAAATAATCCAGCCACAAGTATACAAAATACCAAAAAAGAAAAAGAAAAGGATAAAATACCAAATAAGATTATTTGTATCCACAGAAAAGATCAAATAACCAATTATAGTTTATTTTTTTTTAAAAAAAATTCAAAGTCCTCTTATTGTCACCAGAGATCTTGTTTTATCTTATAGTCAATATCAGATCCCCAACAGTTTTTTGATATTTCTTTACATGCTTCTAAATTGCATCAAAACACTTGCACTAATTCTTCAAAGCAAATCTAAATTATCCAGCTCTCAGCTCTGTCAGCATAGATCTTTTCCCGAGAAGCCAAGAACTTTCCTCGCCCATAAGAGTTAAAAGGAAACCATTCAAGTTCAAACATCCATTATAAATTGATGAGATCTCTTACATGCAGGTACTCTCCAATTATCAGGTTGTGCAAACTTTTTCAAGCCTTGCAAGAGAAAGACGCAGGGTTTCCCCCCACCTCTCTCTCAGTCTCTTGCTTTACTTAAAATCTGCTCCTGATTTTCCTTTCCCCTGCTAATACCAGTCCTAAGTAGTATTAAGGTGAGATAAAAAAAAACACTTACATCAATAAGAAGTTTCTGTCCTTTATAACACTTGAAAATCCAGAATGTAGAGTGGGAGAAAGTAGAAGAAGAAACAGGTGGCTAACTCTTGTGCCATTTAAAAATGGCGATTGGCACAGAGAGGCTGAGGAAAGCGGGATCTTGGGAGTAGCCACCTCCGCTGGTCTCCCCGATCTACCGCTTGATCCTCACACGTGACGGTCCAAGCCGCTCTCAATGTCGCGTTGCTGAAATGTATTTTGTATCGAGCCATGGAGGAATTTACAGTCCTGAAATACAAAGCCCTTTTAATTTATGATGATTATTTTTATAAAGTGCATAACATCATAAGATGATGTCCAGAAATTAAAACAGGGCCTGTCAATATGCTTATAGTCTAAAGACTGTATGCCTTTACATTCAATATGTTATATTCTGCCTTTCATTGCAGAAAGAAAATGCACTGGGAATATTTTAAATTGTATCACTCAGCCAGGTCTCAGTAATACATACCTTGTACCAGCTGACATCAGATGCATTCTTATACTTATCAATAGAAGGGCAATAAATTTTTCCAGGGATTCCTGAAGTATAAGAACATAAATCTTCATTGTAATAACACATGCCTTTTTTTGTACGGATGTATCTTCAAACTTACAGTTTCATTCATCTGAGAATCAGACCTATGAATGCAATGCAACCACTGTAATTATTAAAAAGAAACAAAAATTGATGTTGTCCATTTTCTACTGACTACTTACTTATGTTTCTACTTACTTATGTTTCTACTTACTTATGTTTCTACTTACTTATGTTTAACACAGATATAATTTCCAGAGTCGTTGAAGAACACCGGCAGAAACCAGAAGTATATCCCAGAAGAATATATTTGCATTCTTTCATCTGTGGAGACGGTTGTGTTCATTTTAGGAAAATGCCAGGTTACTCTCTCATTATCTTCTGTATCAGGACATTTTACAACAAAGGCTTCGCCCTCCATGGTAAACCCTGCAAATTTATTCATTAGATTACAACCTGCTAAGTATATAAGAGGTGCCCTCCTAGATCAACCCAATAGTCCATCTAGCCCAGCATCCTGTGCCACACATTGGCCAACCAGTTGCCACAGAGAACCAACAGGGTATAGGGTCATGATGTTGCCTCCTGTCAGTGATATTCAGAGGCTTACCGCCCCTAGATGTGAAGGTTCTCTTTAGTCATCAAGGTTAGTAGCTAATAGATTTCTCCTCAAACAATTTGTCTCATTCTTTTTAAAAGCCATCTATGCTAGTGACTGATGAATTACTTCCTTTTGTCTGTCTTGAACCTGTTACCTCTGAGTTCTGGTATTATGTGAGGAAGGGATTCTTTGTATACTTTCTTTACCTTATCCATCATTTTATAAACTTCTATCATGCCCTTCTCCTTAGTTGTCTTTACTCTAAACCAAACATCCCTCCAAAATCCTCTAGGCTTTCATTGTTGGAAAGATGCTCTAGCTATCTTGGCTTTCCTTTTCATGCCATTTCTAGCTTCAAGATACAGAAACTAGAACTGTACACATTCCAGATAAGGCTACACCACATAGCAGCATTACAGTACTGGACATTTTATCTTCAGTCCCTTTTCTAATAATCATCTGCACACGATTTGCCTTTTTCACTTGCTGTTGCACACCAAGTCACTATTTTCATTGAGCTATCCACTACTACTTCAAGATCTCTTCCCCTGCCTCTGCTTTCACAAATAGAGTCCCATCAGCATATACTTAAAGTTGGGGGTTTTGTTGTTGTTCCAGTGTTTACCACCTTGCAGTCACATACATTTCATGTGGTTTGCTACACTCTTGCCTACTCACCCCTTTCAGATGGATTGTTTTGGAGCTCTTCACAATACTTTACAACTTGAATACACATTAATCCCAGGATCTTGGGTGCTTAGCTTATTCAGATGCTTTCCTAGCTTATTCAGATACTACTCATTAAGACATTTAAGACTTAATGCTTAGTTGGTTTTTCTATATTCAGGCCAATCCAGGAAAATCCATGCATAAAAATAGACTTCCAAACATGTTTCTCCTTCATCATTTATTTGTTTGGGACATGTATATGCTACCCCTCCAGTGCCCTACAGAAGGTGAATCATGAAGCAACAACAACACAATAATAATACAATAAAAACACCACAAGAATGATTAATAATAATGCAAGCCATAAAAATTCAGCAACCATAAAGGTGTTCATAAAATAAGCAGACCACAAAACAGCCTTAAAATGATGGAACCTCTTAGTTAAAATCATGGGTACAATAAACATTTTAGTTGAGAGCTTAAAGAAGAGTAAGATGGGGACAGGGATAAGCCACCATGGAGAAGGCATTCCATAGATGAGGCATCTCTACTGGGGGGGACCCATCACCATCTGCTCCAGCATTGCAAATGGGGGCATATAGAGCTGAAACGGAGAAGATAGACTGAGCAGTATGAGTCAGAATGGTCCTTAGGAACTACACATGCCTTGTCATTTTAACACAGAAGCAGAAGCATTTTAGCCACATCCAGCTCTAGTCTTGTGCAACAACCAATGACTTTGGCTATACACTCACACTGTTATCAGAAGACCCATTGGGATAGTTCTATGTGATTCCAAATGACGAACTCAATGTGGATGTGCAATGAATGCCATCATTTGATGTGCTAATGTACGTTGCAAGAATCTGAAACGCTAGCAATAGATATCGGCAGAAAGTAAAAGAGAAACAATTAAGATTCAAGGTATTGTTGTGATCCTGGGTAAATAAAATGAATAAAATTAAGGTAGAAAAAAGACTTACAGTTTCTGTATGCATCAGAAATGAAAAAGAAACCCAAGAACCAGATGAAGTACAAAAGAGTCATCCTGTAGCTTAAGCAGACAACAACAGAAGATTAACAACCACCAGCTCGGTCTCTGACTAAATCTCTGAAATGATTATCGCCTTGATCACAGCATTAATAGGCAACAACGGAAGTCAGTTTTCTGAATATTTCATGAAGTTCCTGTCATGTCTTGCAAACTTTTTTTTTGGGGGGGGGGGGAAGCATTTACTCTTTGCTATGAAAGACAGAGGCATGGATAAAGGACAGCTCTAAAATTGTGAGAAATATCTTCTACCACCTTTCTTACCTAGGAGCTTTGGCTCTTCATAGGGAATTGCCTGCATAGAATACAGCTGTCCATTTGCTTGCAAACTGCTTGGTGAACATTGATTGGACTTCCCAGGAGTTAAAATTACAGGATGGAAAGAGCTTTATTTTACTGCAAGAGGCTCCTCCTCCAGTAACCACTGCCAGCAGAATAGATCCATAGGATCCAGCCAAACTTGTCAGATAATTAACATAACAATAGATTGCAAAGGAAATTAAGATCTAGCATTGCCTTGTTGGTTCCACTTTGCATCTGTTATAATAATAATTTTTTTTTATTTCTTGTTTTTGTTAAAACATCTTTATGTTGTAAACTAATTTGCTGTTCACCTGCCTATATGTCTGGATATCCTCAACACCCACTGGAGTGACTTTGTGACCAACACTAAAGTTCTCAAGCTGGCGGAGGTTACCAGCATCGAGGCACTGCTGTTGAAGACGCAGCTGCGCTGGGCAGGGCATATTTCTAGGATGGAAAACCACCGCCTTCCCAAGATTGCCCTGTATGGCGAACTCTCCACCGGCCATCGAAATAGAGAGGCACCAAAGAAGAGGTACAAGGACTCCTTGAAGAAATCCCTTAGCACCTGTCACATCAACCATCACCAGTGGTCTGACCTAGCCTCAGATCGCAAAGCATGGAGGCACACCATCCACCAGGCTGTCTCTTCCTTTGAGAACGCACGCATAGCTGGTCTTGAGGACAAAAGGAGATTGAGGAAGAATCGCACTGCTACAGGACCAACCCTAAATCAGACTTTTCCCTGCAGCCGCTGTGGCCGGACCTGCCTGTCCCACATTGGTCTTGTCAGCCACCAGCGAGCCTGCAGCAAACGTGGACTATTGCACCCTTCTTAAATCTTCGTTCGCGAAGCCAAGCCGAGAGAGATATGTCTGGATTGTTAACTTCCATTTCAATATATCTGAGGAACTGTATGTGCACACAAAAGTTCATACCTCGAATAAAACTTTGTTGGTCTTAAAAGTGCCACTGGACTTTATTCTGCTGCTTCAGACCAACATGGCTGCCCACCTGGATCTCCTTTCCACTATTACTCTTGTCCATACACCAGGGCTGGAAGGACCAGTCATCATGCATCTCTAATAGCTGGATATCAGTTAGTTCCACATGCTCAAGGGCATTTCTGTGGTACAGGTTGGAGTGGAACTTTGGTTCTGAAAGCCCTTCCATGGAAAATTTCAGAGAACCCACAATACCCTTGCAGGGGAGGCAGCCTCGGAGAGAGGCGATACTGCCTCTTTCATCTGCCTGGGTCCTGGAAGGGTTGGTGGAAGGAGTAGCACTACTATGACCTTCCTACCCCTCATTTATAGACCCTCGCCAGTCAGCTGACCTGGGGAGGCAAAAACCCCAGATCCACACACACACACACACCGCCAGCCTCTGGAAAAATTGCCTTCCATGAAACCAGTCCCTGGTGCCAAAAATGTTGGGAGCCACTTGTGTACACTATTTACTTCACTCTCACCTCCATGATCCCTCCTGAGCTTCCAGGGCCAGCAAAATACTGCAAATTCTGAGGGAAGGGGATTGACCCCATCTTGTTCTTCCTCCTCTCTTCCCAAGATTTTCTCACCTCCTCTAAGGAAGCCTCCTCCCTGGGCTGCCATTTGGCCTCTTATATAGGCTATGAAGTAGAAGAAGAGATTGGATTTCTACCCTGCCCTTCACTTGGAGTCTCAGTGCAGCTTACAATATAATGTAGCATGGCAGTACAAGGGCTGTGAGAAAGTCCTATCTAGGACATACCCCTCTCCTCAGAGGTAGGAGAGCTCAAATACCCCACTGAGGAAACTTGCATGTACTAGAAGTTGCAAGGATGTTTCCCCAGTGAGGGAAACGGCACATAGTCTGACCTCAAAACGTTCTCAGAATTCCAGGATAGCCCCACGACCCCCCAGATACTGTATTTTAAGCACAATAAACACCATGAAGTGTTTATTAGCAAGATCCAGGTAAACAAATACTTGCCAATGAGCCCAGCAAGTGATGTGAATGGCAGCTACCCAGGACTCTCAAGAGCTTCTGCCAGTTCTAGTAGACAGATTTGACCCTGACAGACTAATGGAACAATCATCAACCTTGACTCAATAGCAGAGCATTTGCTTTGTATGCAGAAGGACTTAGGTTGAATCTCTGGAATCTCCAGCTCAAAGAATCAAGCAGTGGGAGATATGAAAGACCTTGGAGTTTTGTAGTAGACACTACTGACCTTATAGACTGCTGGCCTGACAGTATATTTCTAAATATAAAGGATCTGAGGGTAATTACATATACTTCGAAGGTATTTCTCTTAATTTTTTTTCCAGTTAAGAAATTGAGTAAACTGTGTGTGATAATCTTGATTCTTTGTACTAGAGATTTTGCTAACAAATTCATTTTGAGAGAAGTGGTAACCTTCCAACCTCTGGCTTTCCCCTGCAGCAGCCCCTGCTGTGGTCCTTATAATAGATAAGTAATATCAGAAAATGTGCTCAGAAACCCACAGATCAGATATTGGGGAATTCCACAAGAAGCTGAACAAATGTGCATAGATCTTACGGCAGATAAAATTATTACTGATAAGTGTGATTTTTAGTTAATTTGCAAGAAAGTTAATTTTAAAAAAAACCCACCTTCAAGTCATGTTGCTAGCTCTAAACAATAGGCAAACTTTGCAATCAGATATAGGCCATCCCAGCAAAGAGTTGATCTGCTACATTGAGGAACAGGATTGAGAAAGCTGAGTGTATCATACCACAAGCTGAAAAAAGCATGACTCTCCAGGCTCCTCCTCAGTTCTTATGTTGTGGCAACAGCCTGTGGAGTTCCTTTCCACTAGGTTCTGGAAAGGCTGAACAGTGGCTTAGTAGTGATCCAGGTCAAAAGCAATGCCTTACATAAAAACATAATAGAAGCCATGTTGGATCAGGCCAATGGCCCATCCAGTCCAACACTATGTGTCACAGTGGCCAATATATGTGTGTGTGTCCGCCCAAGCAATCATTGCTCAGGACAGCAACCATGTTTGGGCATCAGCACGGCATAACATCAAATGCATGGTGGTGGTGCCTCACTACCAGCTCTACAGCATGAACCATGAAAGCAGCCAGCCTCACCCACTATACTATGCCACCACTTGCTGTTGTTGCTTTGAGCAGGGCAGGCAGAGATTGGTGGATTTCAAACATCAAACAAGAAACTGGGGTTGATGGGTATTATTCTAGTATCACTTTCTTTTTGCTTGCTTTGCATCTGAACCCCCTGTAGACCTCAAAGCCATCTTTCATTGGGGTAGCTGAATCAACAGGTGTAGACAGGGCTTTTTTTCTGGAAAAAGAGGTGCCAGAACTCTCAAGTGGGAAATGAAGGAGAAACACACAGGTGCCCCTCATGAGATGTTAAACACTTTGAGAATTTTGTTTCCACAAAGAAGTTCCGGAACTTCATTCTGCCACATTCACCCAGAAAAAAAGCCCTGGATATAAAACCACTGGCATCTGCTTAGGGTTGCCAGCTCCGGGTTGCTTAATACCTGGATATTTAGGGGTGGAGCTTGAGGAAGGTGGGGTTTAGGGAGGGGAGGAACTTCAGTGGGATATAATGCCAGAGTCTACCTTCCAAAGCAGCCATTTTCTCTAGGTGAACCAATCACTGTCACCTGGAGATCAGTTGTAAAAGCAAGAGATCTCCAGCCATCACCTGGAGGCTGGCAACCTTGTGTCTTCTCTTAAAGAAATCTATGTCTTTGCTGTCTGTTACTGCTTATATGTAATGACTGTTGTAGAAACTGGGGTGGGGGGATGCCGACAAGGGAGGCATGGGAGCATCTGCCCAGCACTGCACTGCTGGCTCTCGAGTCCTCCCATGTGGGTTTTCATCTGCACCCCACTCCCAGCCCATAGGGCCTTGCAGTGAGGACGCACCAACTCGGAACTTACCAGTCTTTGTTGTCCTTTTTAAAGTTTATGTGTCTGGTACCTGATATCACATTTTATGGCACGTATGGCCCGACCTGACAAATGAGCTTGATGCCTCTGGGCTAGGGTTTTCACGAAAGGGAAAGAGGAAATCATGGGAGAGGGGAAAGTGAGATACCTCCTGTAAGTCCTTGTGGATTCCCACTTGTTTTGTATTATTTGTGGGCAGGATTTGTAATCAAGCAAATTGTTATATTCTCTCATGCAATGTGTGCTTTGGCATTTCTTGTTTCATCACAAATAAAAAGCTGAGACTAAAAGAATAAGCCTGTAAACACACACACAAGTAGTGTTGTCAATTCCTGCCTTAGCAATTCCTGGAGATTAGGGGCAGTGCCTGTGGCGGGGGGACTGGGCAAGGGATTTCACTTTAGAATCTGTTATGCCATAGAGTGTGACCTCTGAAGGTGCCATTTTTCCCAGAGGAACTGTAATGTGAAGAGAAGTGCCTTCCCCTGCCCCCACCCCTCACCCCTCACTGATGTTTGTGGCAAACCTAGAGAAGATGCACTACCACACACAGCCTAAGAGCACTGCAGCTCTGGCTAGGAATATTTACATGTGAATACACACATAAAGCAGCTGCCATACACTAAAGCAGACCACTGGTCCATGAAGGTCAGTATTGCCTACTTAGGTTGGCAGCAGCTCTTCAGGGTCGCAGGCAGAGGTCAAGCACAGAATCTACCAGCAGATTATGATCTACCTTCAGTTCACCCCTGGACTACAGGCCTCAAGCCCAAAACTGAACCCTCTGACAATAGACACGTATTGGGAAAATCACCTTGTCTGCCAATCTTTTAGAAAAAGGGACATTTTTCACATAGGATAACAAGCTCAAAAAATTGGGCCCCAGGCAAAAAACTAAGGGGAGAGTTCCAAAAGTGAGACCAGACACAAAAGACCCTGTTTCTGCTGGATAACACCTTCTGACAGGGACACACAAATAAAAACAGGTTTCTTACCTGTAACTGACGATCTTCGAGTGGTCATCTGTGCAGTCACACACATGGGTTATCCGCCTGGATCGAACCCGACCTCAGAGAATTCAAAGCAATCTTATGCGTTAATTTTGGCGTGCACTCCCTCTTGGTCTGGGGAGGAGGCATCCAGTACGCATGCCTAGAATGAGGGGAGGGTGCTCCACCCACCCAGTTTCTTCTAGCCGCTGTACAGAGAAAATTTGTAAATAAGGCGAGCAACTAAAACAGCAGCGGGGAAGGCTGGGCGGGCGTGTGACTGCACAGATGACCACTCGAAGATCATCAGTTACAGGTAAGAAACCTGTTTATCTTTGTCGTGGTCTCTATGCAGTCCCACACATGGGTGACTGGCAAGCTGATCTGCCTGGAGGCGGGTGCTGGATCTGTAATAAAGTCAGAAATTAATTATGCATATAAGACATGAAATAATGTACTAAAAGAATAGAAGACTGGGGACGTCAGTCAAAAATGGAACACAGTACAGCCTGTCCGAAGGACGCATCACTCCGAGCACGAACGTCTAATGCGTAGTGTGTGGCAAACGTAGATGGAGAAGACCAGACCACAGCGGCACAGATGTCTTCCATCGGGACGCCCTTGCAGAAGGCTGATGATGTAGAAACTGCTCGAGTGGAATGAGCTCAGAATTGTACGGGTACAGGCTGCTTAGCCAGTCGGTAGCATAAGGTAATGGCAGCCACAATCCATTTTGAAAATCTCTGAGTTCTGATTTTGTGACCTTGGTTGTGGGCTCCATACGCCACAAAAAGTCTATTGTCATTGCGGAAGGAATGTGTCCGTTCAATGTAGAAGGCAAGAGCCCTGCGTATGTCCAGATTGTGTAGGGTCCATTGACCGGTGTCAGTGGGACTTTGAAAAAAGGAGGGTAGCGTGGACGGTCTTCCTAAGTGAAATGGTGAGACGACTTTAGGTAGAAAAGAAGGGTCAGGGCGTAATATTACTCTGTCATGGTGGAAGATAGTATAAGGAGGATCTGCTCTGAAAGCACAAATGTCACTGACTCTTCTGCAAGATGTGACAATGCCATCTTCCAAGACAAAAGGTGCAAGGGGATAGATGCCATCGGCTCAAAGGGCAGTTTCATAAGTTGACTTAGCACAAGAGATAAGCTCCAAGTGGGATGTAACTGATGAATTGGAGGTTGAAGATGCAGGATCCCTTTTAGGAAGGCCTTAGTCGCGGAGTGGGAGAAAACGGTGTATCCCTCAATGTGTGGATGGAAGGCTGAGATGGCCGCCAAATGCACTTTCAAAGAAGAGTAAGATATCCCTGAATTAGAGAGAGAGAACGTGTAAGTCAAAATCTGGGCTATAGAAGAGAGTTCAGGCTGAAAGTTATGTAGGGCAGCATATGCCGAGAAACGTTTCCATTTCAGAGTAGGCTTTTCTGGTAGAAGGTTTCCTGGCATTGAGCATGACATGGCGAATGTCCGAGGGGAAGTTCAAAAACTGATTTTCCAGGCAGTCAGTCTTAGGAGTCCTGGATTGTGGTGTAGGACTTTGCCTCCCTGTTGGGAGATTAAATCCTGGGCCTGGGGAAAACGGAAGAATATGCTGTTCGACAGGAGGAGAGTGGTGAACTAAGGTTGACGGGGCCACCACGGGGTGATTAGGATGTGGTTGGTCTGATCTAACTTGATTTTTTGCAACGTTCTGGTGATAAGAGGAATCAGTGGAAATAAGTAATGCAGTGGTCCCGACCACAGATGGAGGAAGGCATCTCCCACGGATTACGGGGTGGAGGAACCCAAGCGTAGAAACGTGGGCACTGGGCATTGTGTGGAGAAGCAAAGATATCTATTTCTGGAACCCCGAATCTTTCAAAGACAGTCTGAAGGTAACAATGGTTGAGTGCCCAGTCGTGGTTGTTGACAAGGTGGCGACTTAGTGTGTCTGCTTGAACATTCTGGATTCCCAGCAAATATGTTGTGAGCGATGCTCCAATGCCATAGGGATAGGGCTCGTCTGCACAGGCAGGCAGAAGCAATGCCTCCCTGACGATTGATATAGAAGACAGTGGCCATATTGTCCGGAGTGACCTGAATGTGTTGGCCTTGAAGAGATGGTAGAAAGGGCCTTAGAGCTCTATGGACAGCCAAGAGTTCCAGGCAATTTATATGGAGGGATTTCTCGTAATCCGTCCACTGTCCTTGAACTGTAAGTGATCCAAAGTGGGCTCCCCATCCCCACTTTGAGGCGTTGGTTGTAACAATCGCAGACGAAGGTGACCGTATGAACGGCATTCCTGTCAGAAGAGGAAGCACGCTGCCCTCTCCACAGCCAGCGCTCACAAAGCGCTGGGTTTGCGGAGGGGGCGGGTGCTTCCTCTTTGCCTGTGTGCCTGGCTTCAGCTGTGATGTTTAAAGCAAGCGCTGGGATCGCTCCCTCCACCCTCCGATCCCAGCGCTTGCTTTAAACATCAGAGGTGGAGCCAGGCAGACAGACAAGGAGGAAGCACGCTGCCCCCTCCGCAGCCGGCGCTTGCGAAGCGCTGGGTTTGCAGTGGGGCTACATGGAGCGATCCCAGCGCTTGCCTGAAAAGGATGGAGCCAGGCAGGCAGGCGCGGGGGAAGCACCGGATTGGAGGCAGAGGCAGCGGATCGCCCCCCAGGAGGAAGGTGCGCCCTATAGTCCGGGGCGCCTTATGGACCAAACAATACGGTACTTCAAAAGGATTCCAAAAGGCGGGGGCAAGGGATGCGCTCTCACACATAAACTATTATAAATGTCTACATTCTCATGGCATTATCAGGACTCCGTCCTTGCTTTCCCCAGATGTGTCACACTCCCTAACATGAATGTATGGGAAGGTACTGATTACTCTTTCTCAAGTTAGTTTCATTTCTCTCTACTTCTAATTTGCAAGCAATAAAGTAAGAGGGGGGAGGGGGAAAGAATAACAGAGTTAACAGACCTTGGTCCCCCATGATATTTCACAGGCCAGCTTTATAGGGGACCCTAAAACAATCAATTACCAATGGAATTCTACCATGCTTGACATCTAGAAGTCCATTCCATGCGGTGTTTTTTCCTAGAATCGAGAGACTTCTTAGAGTGTTTTCTGGACTTATGCTTGCTGAGAGCCGATGCCATGGAAGCTGCCAGTCAAGCCACGTCCCCTTATACAGTTAGGAAGGATGGCAAAGTTTGGGACATTACAGGCCGTAGGGATGACTCCAAGAGGTGGCTTTTGAGCCTAGCCGTGCGGTTCTTCCTAGCCTGTTTCCCAAATTGGCTGCAGTGAAGTCAAGTATCCGTTCTATGGGTCTCCCCCAGACATAAAAGGCACAAAGAATGTCCGTCTGTCAATGGGATCTTGGCCCCTCACCCACACACTTTTTAAAGGTAATTTTGGTATCTTTCCCTTCCATCTGCCCAGGAAAAGAGGGGGGAGGGGGGGAGGAAAGGTAAATAGTAAAGAAGATAAAGAAATTTTTTTTTACGATTTGGAACTGGTGAAAAGGAGGACGAAGAAAAACGGTGAAATGTAGAAGTAGACGGTGAGATCGCAGAGAAGGAGACTCAGCGAGGTAGGTGTATCCCAGACGGCGGTAAAGAAGAAACTGGGTGGGTAGAGCGCCCTCCCTCGTTCTAGGCATGCGCAGTGGATGCCTCCTCCCCAGACCGAGAGGTAGTGTGCGCCAAAATTAACGCATAAGATTGCTTTGAATTCTCCGAGGTCGGGATCGATCCAGGCGGATAACCCATGTGTGGGACTGCACAGAGACCACGATGAAGATCAACGGGGTTTATGGATGCTTTAACTGGCAGGGAACAAGCAGTCTTCCCTCAGAACATTTAGATAGTTTCAGGTGGGTAGCTGTATTGGTTTGACATTTGAACTTGAAACAGGAACTCAAACAATTCAATTAGATCTTATCTCTAATTTCTAGGTTTTGCTTTTGCCGGGTACAATTAAATTTTTTGCGTCTATACAACTTGTTGATCCTCCATAGTACATAAAAGGAATCCATATTACGTAAAAACATTAACATGTGCTAATTTAGAACAGGAATAGGTCTGGCGTGAGTCTGCAAGCTGAGAGCAAGTCAACAGACAGATGGCACAAATACATCCGAGCCAGCATGCACAGAGGCATGCTTGTTATCTTTAAAGTACATAAATATTTCAAGTAATTCTGTTAGTTCTTTTCACAAAAATGCAAACAGCAACACTAGGGTAATGCCTGCTGTAGGACCTGTTAAACATAACAAAGTAGACAGATCACTTTTGACTTACAGTCAAGCTGGCTGGGAGTCAGGAACAGAAGATGGAGAGAAGAGAAGGCAGCTAAGGTTATTCTACCTGATAAAGCATGTCATGAACCTTTTTGAGTCAAATTATTGCCCTGTGCAGTCCCTTTTGGATCAGGAGGCATTTAATCTTCCTGCCCCTCCACTGTTTCATTCTCTTCTTCATCCCCTGCTATTATTAGACGTTCAAAGAAGGGGGGAACAACCTGCTCTTTAGGAGCTATAACAGTGCAGGGGAGGGGTGGTTTTGATCTGCAAAACCAAGCGAGGGTGAGAGAATCATATCCTTTCTACTTTTTCCACAAGGCCCGGATCAGAAGTGGGACTTGCGTACAACTGTAATTTGATTTTTAAAAGACACAGAGATTTTCCAGTGTGTCATCTCTTTCCAACCTGATTAAATCAAGACGCTGGGGGCACAAATACAAAAAATAACTCACTTATGACTTTGCATTTGCCTAGTTTGCCATTTACCCTGGGCAAAGGATGCTGGGACAACAGAAACAAGTGGCCTATGTGGGTGTTCAGCTGGGACATGCAAGTCAACACTTTGCACAGATGGGCAGTGCAGGTGCAAGAGACACTGAATGAATGCAAAGTCACACAGTTTGGCAGTTTTGAAACACAAACCTACAGGGGGGAAATTCACAATTTAAGTTATCTTTACTCCACTGGATTCAATCTCCAGTACACATTCCTACTACCTCCAACCCCCAAATCGATATTCTTTTGACTATAAATGCTTTGTTTTCTTTTCTTCCTGTAATTTTGTATCTTTAAAAAGTTCCAGGGGGCAGGCCGCATGCCATCTGGAGGTTTCTGGTCTGCCCCTTTCCCCACTGGCTCTCTTTCGGGAGGCTTCATGCCGCCCCAAGCCAGTGGTCTGTAATCACCCAGTGTGCTAAAATATATATATTATGGGGGACGGAATACATTACAGAGTGGACCCTAGCATACTTTGGAACAAACAAACCTTTAGCAGAAGTCAAGAAAAATGTGCTGGTTCTTATATTAACAAAAACTGAGCATAATTTTTGGTGGTGCGTTATGTAGACAAGCTAAATTAGGTAGCATTACCTAGTAACTGGAAACAGATCAAGATGGGTAGTCTGTCTATGTTAGTCTGTGTATAGCAGTAGAAAGACCCCAGTAGCACCTTAAAGACTAACACAACTTGCGGTACAGTATGAGCTTTCATGAGTCACTGCCCACTAGAACAGCACAGGGCTTTTTTTGTAGAAAAAGCCCATCAGGAACTTATTTGCATATTAGGCCACACCGCCAACACCAAGCCAACCAGAACTGCATTCCTGAGTGCTCATGCTCAAAAAAAAGCCGTGGAAGGACACATGGAACTAAGCTTGTACCCTACAACAAATTTTATTAGTCTTTATGATAGTACTCTTTTCTACTAGTAGCTTGAAGAATAAATAACCAGATTTATTTTGAGGCATTGTTTTACTGAAAGTTATCTAGAAAACACTATCTAGTAAAAAATGGTATGTTTGTATGCTCCTGCATTTATCATCCAATTATTTTATGAATTATATGAAGTATAAAAACATATCCTATATATTAGGTAACAATTTTTTTAGATATCATCGCTTGCATTCTTAACAGGTTTTTCATATCAGCTTATCTGGTATACACAATTCTTTGAACTCAAAAATAAGATGACTGCTTAGTCGATCATAATTCAGCTCTGTGCCACTGCTCTTCTTTCAACAGGAACAGTAAAGCTAGCTGCTGGGAAGCAGAAAGACATGGACATCTGGTTGTCAAGTACTCTCCTCCTGGCTTAACAACCCTCTCCTCCTGGCTTAACACTTCAACAACACCTATGCTTTGTACGTGTGAGAATGGAGCATGTGTACCAATATACAGTGCAACAATCCTGGAGCATGACAGATGCTTCTCAGTCTAAATCCTGTCTCAGGAAACCTACTGTACACACTAACTGTGTCAAATAGGACTATGCTCAAGACAATTCCTTGCAGAATTTCAGTGTTCCAATATATTTTTAAGTAGATGCTTTACTTTGGATGTACTAAAGCTGATGAGGACTTTTTTTCCAGTTGACTTAATTGTTGTGATCACCTTGTGATAGTCATTACAGGACTGCTATGAAACTGTGGCAATAAGTGGATTTCTGAAAGAGACACGGTTCTTCTGGGTGGCATCTGATATCTCACATTTTTCCAGAACCGTGTATTGGCCGGCTGAGATTCTTCCGCAAAGTCTTTTTTCCACCGGATCACCCCATGCTTCTGCTTAATGTATTGAATCGACTCTGGCATGTTTGTGTAATTCTTTATCTTTTCCATTTCAATTAGTATCACTTTAATACCACACTGAACAAGTGCATTGTACACAGCTATTTGCTGCTCTGATGTTTCTTCTAACCTGCTGCAGCTTGATAGTTCTGGTTCCAAAATGATCATCAGCCTTCTGCTTTGTTTAATAGTATCTTCAGTTATGCTGACCACAGCTGTAAACAAAACAAAACAAATTGCTCCATATTCTTAAACAAAAAGGCTCCTCAGTAAGAACCAACAGCTTTAGCTCAATAATGAGCTTCCCTTCCTGTGGTTGGAGAAAACACAATTCTACATTCATAACTCAGTAATATGCTTCGAATGCCAAAGGTCTCAGGTTCAATCCTTGGCAACTCCAATTAAACATCTCAGGTAAAAGGGATCCAAAAGTTCTCTGCCTCAGGCCTTGGAGAGCAGTTATGGATCTGAGTTGACAGGATCAGACTAAATTGGACAAAGGAGAATCCACAAAGGAGAATCACACCCATGTAGGAATAAGCATGTACACTGTCATGAGATTCCAACTAATGTACTGAGAGCAACTTGAAATTATACTTCATTCCCACTCAGTCAGTCACACAAAGTTCATTTGGTGTCCTGCAGAGTGGGGGAAACCTGGTTCTTTTTGTGCAATCAACAACTTTTTTCCCCTTTACATGCAATTCTTCCTATGAACCAAACTGCACATAAGAAAGATAGGTCTTCCCATAATTTCATCAGCACTGTCATGAGATGGGTGGAAACCTAAGAAAAGGCCTTCTTGGTCACAGCAACAAAACATAGATTGGTCTGTCTCCCTCTATTGTTGACTTCTGCCAGCAGGTGAAGTCTTTTCTTTTGCATTCCCTCCCTAACTCTTATTATTTCTCCTACTCATTTGCGGGTTTACAAAGCCCAGCAGGAACTCAGTTGCATATTAGGCCACACCCCCTAATGTCACCATTGTTTTTCTGTAGAAAAAGCCCAGCAGGAATTCATTTGCATATTAAGCCACACCCTCTGACACCAAGCCAGCCAGAACTGCATTCCTGTGCATTCCTGCTCAAAAAAAGCCCTAGGTTTGAAATGCTTTAACGTTCACCACCTTGGGGACCCTGAAAGGGGTGGAAAGGCAGCAAAGAAATGTTGTAAACTTTTTTAAAAAATATTTGCAGCTGTTGCAATTGTAGAAACGATTTCAGAAACCAGTGACTTCTAAATGGGAGGGTTTCTTTTGGTATATTAAACATACCTTGCCCTGGTAGGTCATCCCTTCCTACTATAAACAGCTTATATCCACACTGTTGCTCCAAAACCTCAGGTAATAGCTTTAGAACAAAGTTATCTAGATTGTATCTGCGAGCCCCTGTAACGGCTGTTGGGTGCAAGACAAAGGCATCATAGATCTTCCCATCTGAAACTATAATGAACAAAAGATGTTTAACATGCATTTTCCCCACAATGTTCCAAGTAATATGCAGAAAAAGTGAGAGGCATGAGTCAGAAGCCACATACCATTCAACCTACACCATTAAAGATATCCTCAAAAATCTGATGGAAAATGGAAGACTGTGGTAACTCATGTACTGCATCTCTGTTTTTCATACGCCAGTGCAGTCAAAACTACAATACTGAAGGTATTAATACTACTTTTCTGATGCCACTTGAACATAATGCTGTACTTTCATCTGTTCACAGGTGTTAACACATGTTGGCACTGACTTAATCCCACCTGTGTTGATGCTACAGGTTAAACTGGTTTAACAGCTTGTCTCTCTTTCAAGAGAATCTTAGAAACTGTAATCCTTTAAGGAACACAAGGGATCTTTTAACTCAGCAAACCAGAATTTCCTTACCAGTTGCCAGGATCTTAAGGAGGAAGTCAAGGCAAATGTACTTGTATAAAACTGTATAGGTTTGTAATGTAGACAAGGAAGTCATGTTTGAAGCTATACTGGGTGATCAAGATGACTATTATTGCTAACCTAAGATTGTCAAAATTATACAACTCCTAAAAGTGTTTTTTATTTCTAATCAAGTCTTGTGACAACTGCAAATTTCTATTTGCCTTCAGGATTGGAATTATTTCCATAATTTTTCCATCATGGTTCTAAATTCACGACCACGAGGCCTGCAAACTTAGGAAAACTACAATTCTGACAATGCTGAGCCTGATGTACACATCTAATCTAATTACTTGAAAACCCTGAAATGTTTTCATTGTGTAATGCATTCACAGAATAATTTAATACTTTTATTGATTTCCAGAGCTAAAACCTTAACATTCAAATTAACTACAATGACATACCTTCTTTACTGCTCAAAGGACAGTGGGAATTCCGATACCAGAGAATAATATCAATCTTGAAGAAACTGTAGAATAATATAGCACCTATCGCTAGCAGAAAGCCCACTAGAAACATTCCAATCAGTGGTCCCCGGAAATCTGGAACTACCTCAATTCAGAAAATGCAGGAGGAAAAAGTTTTGTTAGACATGGAACTTCAAAACAAAAGCATTAAAAAAAACAGAATCTGAAGACTATTTTCTTGCTTGTCACAAATTATTTCAGGCTGCTTCCAATCGTGCATGAGAAAGGGACTTTTTGCTAAAAAATATATTCCAGCTACATGAACATAAAAGGTTCATAAGGACATGGGATAGTGCAATTAATTTTTAACTAGATCAAGAATATGAACTGTCTAGGCACAGGAAATAACCTGACCAATCCAATTCTCTATTTGTATGATAAAGAGATGATAACATGGTCAGAAACATGGACAAAATTAAGCACAGAGCTCATTCTTCTTAGTTGTGTTCCTCACACTGAAAAACAGCCACAACAGATATTCACCAGTCCTATCATGTGCTGTGTTTCACTGAAGGGTGAAGATGTTTGTAAAAGTTTATCCTGTTTGATGGAACATATACCTTTTAAAATCTGTGTCAGCTTTCAGTTACTGATTTTTGTATTTCTGTTGCAATCTTGTTTTTATTGTGATCTTAGGTTCAAGTTTGTGTTAAATTGACAATTTGTATCTTGGGAGGGAGTAAAATTGCCTTTAGGAGCTGACAAGCGGAGACCCATAAAAACTTGAGGGGAGGGGGGTATAATATAGTGGGTTCAATGCATGAAGGAGTCGCCAGTTGAGTGATAACAAGTTCTTTAATAGACATGATATAGGATAGGGCTACATTCAAGACTGGGAATGGGGCCTACCGGCCCAACTTATATACATCTCTGGATTCCAGCGCCAGCACATCATTGGGTCATTAAAACTGATGGGGGCTTGTGATTGGTCTAGGGCTGCAGAGATTTGGATCCTGCAGCCCTTTGTTCCCAAGTCCCCAAGTTCAGCCCATCTAGCTCCAATGAACCCAGCAGGCACACCCGAAGTCTTCACTTGAGTCCACATACATAACATCAGATTTCTCCTCCATTTCCTCCCCTTTTCCCCTACTTTTCTGCCTCTCACTCTTTCTTCATTCTGTTACCTGATCTCTAACTCTCTCTCCCGTGCCTATCCCTTTATTTCTTTAACTTTCAACCACCCACTTCATCACTCTCTTTCTTTTTGCCCCATACCCCATACCTCATCACTTTCATTTTCTCTTTCTGCCCCCCTTTATCTCCCAATGTTTTTTAAAAAAAAAATCTCAGATTTTCCTGCAATCCTAGGGGGTCCCCCAGGTTTGCTGAAACATCTGTTGGGGGCAGGCATGGCTCAGCGGTAGACCATCTGCTTTGCATTCAGAAAGTCTCAGGTTCAAACCCTGGAATCTCCAGTTAAACAAACTGGCAGCAGGTAATGTGAAAGACATCTGCCTGAGACCCTGGAGAGCTGCTGCCAATCTGAGTAGTCAATACTGACGTTGATGGGACAAGGGTCTGATTCAGTTTAAGGCAGCTTCAGGTGTTCATGTGTGGCCCTATCTGTAGCTTTAGATTTCCACAGACGGGGAGTGCACTTGGGAATTAAATATATAGATAGAAAAGAAACCCCATACACCACCCTGCATTCCTTGAAGAAAGAACAGCATAAAAGCATGACAAACAGATAATAAATGAAAAAGAGATGAACACTTGCTTAAAAAAAAGAGATTGGATTTATACCTTGCCCTTCACTACCCAAAGGAGTCTCAGAGCAGTTTACAATCTCCTTTCCTTCCTCTCCCCACAACAGACACCCTATGAGGAGACTGAGGGAGAGAACTGGCTCTTGAGAGAGCAGCTCTGAGAGAACCTTGGGTGACCCAAGGTCACCCAGCAGCTGCATGTGGAGGAAAGAGGAATCAAACCTGGTTTGCCCAGATTAGAGTCTGTGCATTTAATTATTATACCAAACTGGCTTACCTTTGCAACTCAGTGTAACATAGGCTGCAACTTGACCAAAAGAATTCAAAGCATGGCACACAAACACATTTTGATATTCCTCGTCACTGACTTTTGAAATGTTCAGTCTCACTCTTAAAAATGGCTTTCCTTCAAGGAAAATCTCTTTCCTATTTTTGTACAAAAAAAAAGTAGTACAAATTATGAAACGTCAACAATCACCCCCCAAAATGCAGCATTTAGAACACAGGTGATAGATCAGCCCCTTCCCTGCATGCACTGTTCTGAGTATATGAGGAATGTGTCACCCCTTCAATGTATTTAGATCTTAGATCCAGGGCTTTTTTTGTAGCAAGAACTCCTTTGCATATTAAGCCACACACCCCTGATGTAGCCAATCCTCCAAGAGCTTACAGTAGGCCCTGTACTAAGACCCCTGTAAGCTCTTGGAGGATTGGCTACATCAGGGGGTGTGGCCTAATATGTCAAAGAGTTCCTGCTACAAAAAAAGCCCTGCTTAGATCAATTTCTTGATAACTAGCTGTAGTCTTCAAAGCATAGACCTCTTCAACAGAGACTACACTATAGACTGTTTTATCTTGCTCATTTTACAAATAACCCCAATCCATGGCTCCATTAAGCCAGATGGACAGCTTGTTTGTTCTCTTTAAGAAAACCAAAATGTAATGCCTGTAGCTTTAAAAAAAACCAGATGCCCAGAGTGGCTGTAACTAGGCAACCACAACAGTTTGACCAGCACTCCAGGTTTGGTTAAGCTTGGTTTCTGTCATTAAAAGGCGGAGGAAGGATTGAGGGAAGACTCTTGAGGGAAATAGGCCTGGCAGCAACCACCTCTCAAGAGGGAAATAAATGAGCAACACATGGGCACTCCTCATGAACTTTTAAACTTTTTGAGGATTTTGTTTCCACAAAGAGGTTTCCCCAGAAAAAAAGCTCTGCTTTAAGTATCTTGTTCAGAGATATTTTCTATTGTTCTAGTCTTTGCATGTATCAAAAAGTCTACTTACTCATATATTTCAAAAACATTTTTGCTGTGCTTGTAATAGTGATCAATATAGGAATTATTCACTGTCCAGAACACATGATCTACTTCAGCACCTGATGTATTGCAGTCAATTATGACATTAGAACCTAAAAAAAGAAATCCATGACATTATTAAATTAAAAACTGTTTCCCTCTATACCCATGAGTCAGAGCACTCCCCTCTTCTAGGAAAAACTCAAAAGCATGCCAATTAAAAAGGAAACCAAACAGAGCCCCATATGAATAATAATAATAAAAAAACCTGAGTATATATTTCCACAGAGTTTAAGATTTGAGGAGTATCACAAAGAAAACATGAAAAATTTACAAGCATATATCAAATGCTGCTGCAAAAAAGGAAATCCGTGGTCACCATCTACGTTTTTCAAGAAAATAAAGCGTACCCTTGATTGCTAGGAAGGGCCTAGCATAAACACACCTCAGAGTTTGAATTGTGCAAGTTCCTCCCCTATCAAAATAATGATTATGGGAGGCCATCAAAGACAGAAAATGGCTTATGAACAATTGATCACAGGTGACCTAAAACATCTATTAGGAAAAATCTATCAAATGCTATTACAATATGAAGCAGAAACAGAACAAGTGGAGGACCGTATGATCAAATTGAAGAACTTTGGAAATAATATTTCAATGAGTCAGTGGGAAAACTTATGGACAAAAGACTAAGGAAGAACTGGTATAAAATGTTCTTTAGATGGTCCATCACACCCAAAGAAACCATGTCAGACATTGGAAATGCAAGAGTACAGATTCAACATTTACACCTTCCCTGGAATTCTGCTAGCCCTGTCAGGCCAGAACCCCATCAGAAGGCCACTGACCTTTGAACAAGACAGTTCTGCTGAGAGGTTCCATGAAGATATACAAAAGAAATATTAAAAGTTCCATGAAGAAATACAAAAGATATTAAAAGTTAACTTCCTGATGAATCCAAAAAATATGCTACTAAATATATTAATGTATCAAAAATTCATAATGAACTATTTAAATACATGGTGACAGTGGCAAGAGTAGTATTTGCATCCAAATGGAAATCTGAAATATGGCCAGAATTGATTGACTGGAAAAATAAATTAACTGATTATATGACAATGGCAAAGCTAACATCTTCCTTGCATAACAGACCACAATCCAAATTTCAAGAAAAATGGAATGCATTTTTTGCATATATTGATCAAAATCAGGTTGGAAAGCTTTAAAGATTAAAGAATAAAATGATAAAGTCCAAAAGGATTAAGAGACAGAATTGAGCAACGTAAGTTTAAAATGTTTATGCTTACCCAAGGTCATTACCCAAGGTCAGAAATGTTAGAATTTTTAGTAATGAAAATGTAATTGTATGTAGACCAGACCAAAACAAAAGTATATAAGTAATCTGTACATAACAAAGTAAGATCTGTTCAGCAACTTTATAGACAGAAAAAAGTTATTAGTTACAATTTATTAGATAATACTTATGACTGCAAATGATAGTTTTTCCTCTGATTATTATGCTTTTGTCGACCAAAATATGACTGCTTATGTATAAATGAAACTCTGTAGTATTTCTATCGTATCATATCTTTCTCAATGTTTATATTGTGTATATAGAATTTAAAAAATACTACCCCCCCACAAAACCCCCCCAACAATTATGGGAGCAACAGGCAGGCAATGGCAAACCACCTCCGAATGTCACTTGCCTTGAAAACCCTATTGGATCACCATAAATCAGCTATGACTTGACAACATTTTCCACCACCAAGTAACATACAGACACATGGTCACTCTTCACAGGAAGGCTGCTTACCAAGTTCTGCTTCAATTGAGTGGTTTCTTGGGAAAAAAATTTCCGGAGGGTTCCTTGGTGGGCTTTCTAAGAGCAAAAAGAGAGGCACTTACCTATGCCAACATTTTCATAGACAAGTATGCAACTAAATATATTAATGTCTAATGTATCAAAAAATAGCGCAGAGTGGTAAGCTGCAGTCCTAAGCTCTGCTCACGACCTGAGTTCGATCCCCGGCTCAAGGCTGACTCATCCATCTTTCCGAGGCCGATAAAATGAGTACCCAGCTTGCTGGGGGGAAAGTGTAGATGACTGGGGAAGGCAATGGCAAACCACCCCGTAAAAAGTCTGCCATGAAAACATTGTGAAAGCAACCTCACCCCAGAGTCAGAAACGACTGGTGCTTGCACAGGGGACCTTTCCTTTTTCCTTAGAATTGTAGACACAGTTAAACTCAGGGAGGGAAGGAGCTGCCCCTCCTCTTTCTCTGCAACAAGCACAGCCAGGGACATCTTTCTGCTGGAGATTATCAATCCCCACCCCCGCCCTGCTTTTGGTTACACTGACCTTAAAGGAGCATGATTTCAGGAGGCAAAAAGGTGGATGTGAGGGGGTATGTGGGGAAATTGCTTTTCTCTAGCGCAACTCCTCTTGCAGTGTTTAGAATCCAAGTCTAGTGCCCAAGCAACCCCTTGGATACTTGCAGAGATGGGTTGCCCCTTCTTTTATGTCTTCATACAAATTATTACTGGTTCTTCCATTTCAAATGACTTGCCCCCACACCAGAGATATGACAGCTGGTAGAAAATAATGGATTATTTCCAATTTTTTCCCTGAAGGTTCCTCCTCCCCAAATTTCTGATGGACACATTGGGAAATCTGGGGGAGGACTGAAAATATGAACTTCAGTGAAAAGATTTCTTTTTCAGAACAAGTAAAGTGCTTCTTAAGGTAAGGTTTTCTTATCCAAATATACAGCATGAAAAATATCTGAAGGGAGGAAAGGGGGAAATTTGGGGAAGTACCTGAAAAAACCTGCTATATTTTTTCTTTTGGAATGTGTACAATTAAATACAAGGTTTTACTCATAATGTGTAGTATGAAAAATTTTATGTATGGCAATCTGTAGCATCAGAAAATGATAATCTCTATGACTGCAGATATATACAATACACATGTAAATAATTTTGGCACAAGTGATATGTTCAGGGGTTTTTTTGAGCAGGAGCACAGTTCCAACTGGCTTGGTGTCAGGGGTGTGGCCTAATATGTAAATGAGTTCCTGCTGGGCTTTTTCTACAAAGCAAGCCCTGGATACATTATTGTGTTTAATGTTATTATTAAAGAAAGTTCAGTTATAAAGTTTAGCTCAATATTGAAATATGCTGGTAGTCCTTCCTGTTATGACTGTAGTAGTGTTCTTCTGTCCAGATACACCTTATTTTGTTTACCAAAAAACTTTAAATGTTATTTCCCCCCTATCTCTCAATATTCCAAATTAAGGGTGTTTTAGCACTGACCTTACTCCAGAGCAACGTCCCTCTTCACCGCACAGCGTCTGCATGGATTTCACACACGTTGCTCCGCAGAACCCGGAAGAGCCGCAAAGTCCCACGGCTTTTGCGTCGCAAATGAAAACTGGTTTTTGGCGGTTTACATTTGCGACGCAAAAGCCGCGGGACTTTGCGGCTCTTCCAGGTTCTGTGGAGCAACGTGTGCGAAATCCGCGCAGACGCTGCGCGGTGAAGAGGGACGTCGCTCCGGAATAAGGTCAGTGCGAAAACACCCTAAGACATGTGCTCTAAAGTAGCATGGAGTGCAGTAGTCTGAAACCCTTTCTCAACTATTGGGTATACCTCAATTTTTCTTATAGAAAATGAAGACATATATACTCCTAAATTCTATAAATGCCAAACAGTGCAATTTTCAATATGATGCATTCTTCTGTTGTTAAATCAGTAAAAGAAGTTTAAGCTTGACAGGAAAGTATTCCATATATATTTCAATTTTCCACAAAATTTTCATTTCCCCCCCCCCCCCAGGAAAAAAAGGATTTTTCCATGGCTTCAAAATTTCTGTAAATCTGACATCTCTGCTCTAAACCCATTTAAGAACTCTTCCGCCCACTCCCATCACAATCTTGTTGATTCACGTGCGGCCAAATGCAATTCGAGCTTTCTGTATTACCCAAGATCCCAGACCAGAGCTACCACAAATTAAAAAGGGTTTACCTTTAACTTTCAAACTGATGTCTCTTGAAACATTATATTGCTTTCCCATGTAATAGTATGGCATTTGGCATGTATACCTTCCTTGATCTTCCACAGTTGTATTGGCAATCATAAGGGAGTTATCTAAAGACTGAAACCTTCTGTCCTTAATTAATTTGCAATCCTAAGTAAAAAGTCACAGAAGTATGCATGACACAGCATGTAACCTGTAGTTAGCCCTCTAAATTGAAACCATGTAATAATAATAACTAATCTACACTTATTTCTGCTTGATGGACTTCAACATGTAAGGTATCAGTGTGTGTGTGGGGAGGGGGGGAGATTAGTTCTCAAAGCATTAGGCACTGGAACCAGCATGCAAGTTAACCCATATATTTACAGCAATGTGTGCTCTAAGACTCCCATATTCTTGTTAGGCTTATAAATTCAAGATGAAGTGAAGTTCACTTTCACTTCAGTTATATGCATTTCACATTTTCTTTCAGATGTTTTAGGTTTGTCTTCATTTGATTTACATATTTTGCAATATTTATGTATTGCCAAGTATCTTATCTTGTATGTTATCATACAATGGATAAAATGATTAATACACAACTGAATTGTTATTATTGAGAAATTAAACAGGATCTCTAAGCATAAGCATATGCTTGAAGAAAACTGGAAAGTGTGTCTTCTTTACCTTGTACCAGAGAACAGTTAAAATGGGGTTTTCGTCTTTGAAATATTTCAGATTAGGACACACAATCTTTGCATTTGAGGCTGTGTATACACTCTGAAGAATGGCAAAGTTGGCATTGAAACATGAACCATTAGTGTTTTGAAAGACGGTTAATTTAAAATACACATGGCTGCAATGTGTTGTATTCCTAGAACGAAGAAGAAAAAGAAATTAGCTCACTTGAAATAGGATGTTAGTTCATCAACATTCTTAGAATGTGCAACCTCCTCCTACTCCTCCCCCAACCAGTGAAATTTCACTTATGGTAGTTTTAATTTGATAACATCACAACTAGGGTTGCCAAACTTCAGATGGCGCCTGGAGATCTCCCACTTTACAATTGGTCTCCAGCTGGTAAAGATCAACTCCCCTGGAGAAAATGGCTGCTTTGAAGGGTGAACTCTATGACATTCTACCCTGCTAAGGCCCATCCCCATATTCAGAGACAGTAAACCTCTGAATCCCAGTGCCAGGGGGCAACATCATGGGAAAGCCTCCATCTCTATGCCCTGTTGTTGGACCTCCAGAGGAACTGGTTGGCCAATGTGAGAGATAGGATGCTGGACTAGATGGACCACTGGTTTGATCCAGCATGGCTCTTCTTATGTCCTGAAGTTCTTTAAGTGTTTCATATAAAAGTTTCTGTGATGCTGACCAATATGTTTTTTCACCTAAAGAGAGGAAATGAGAGGTTTCCTGTCCAATAAACAAAAACAAATGAACTGCTGTCTTAAATCCTGGCTTGCCTGTTCCCACAAAGACAACAGCAGTTGGTGTAGGGAACCTGAATCCAACTACATCTTCAAACCCATGAGGCACTCCACTTCCTTCAGTTGGGCTGGGGAGCCTGGCCGGGTTGAGACACCCTGCAGAGATGCCTATTTTCTGCATTTTAGGAGGGCCTGCTGTGAGCACACATGCATAGACAGTGAGGAAGTCACTTCTCCTGCTTCCTTGCCCACATGCAGAGAAGAGAAGCAGCAGAGTAAGGCAGAGTCACTTAGGGGTGGACAGGATTATTTTTAGTACACAGCAAACCTCCTGGCTTTCTCTCTCAGCCCCAGCCCAGCCCAGTCACTGCACCACTGCCAGTCAGTCCTTCAATGTTCTGCACATGCTTTCATTGCTATTTTTATGGAGGGTTTTGCACTTTAGTTCTGGTTTTAATTGTTCTTATGATTTGCTTTTGTTGGTTTTAATGGCTTTTAAAGATATTATTTTATTACATATGCTTTAATTTGTAAGCTGCCTTGGTGGCCTTTATGAGGGCATAAAGGTATAAATATTGTAAAATAAAAAACAGACATTTTATGGCTTAATACACTAAAGTCTGATAAACTGCAAGACATGCAAGAGCTCTCCTTCACTTCTGCTTCACCCTCCATTTCATCTGACCACCACTCTTTACTTCTACAAGGCTTTACAGATGCTTGGTCCAGTGACTTCCCCATCCCACAGGTGAGATCATAACTCTACTCCTCCTTTTCCCATCTTCCAATGATAATGTTATTAGACTGTGATGTCCCATGTTAACACTTGAGAGTAAACGGTGGATTTCAGGTTGGGAAATGTGCCCTTACTTTGAAAGGTGCTGCTGATGACTGCTTAAGCGCGTCCCAACATGTGTTGTGATTCTTAGATAGAAGTGTCTAATGATGCTGGAGATACTTCTAAGTTTGGTATATAACAAAGCACTATGGGAAATTCAGCGGCCCTTCCAAAATCCTTCTATCTACATAAAACTAGGACTCTTATCTATAAATTCTAATCTCATACTAGCCCCTAAAGGGATCCCCAAAACAGGCTAAAGAAAACAATTTCTCCAAACGAAAATATCAAGAATATATATTTATTTGGTCTGTCCTACTTTTTTTTTAACTATTTAAAATCTTTATTTGCTTAATCTTTACCCTGTAGTTACATGACCTAGTCATTATCCTGGACTATCATGACTGTAAGTGGCACCTTCACATGGTCAAATCAGAGATTTCAAGCCATAAAAAAGCCAGACAGAAATTAGTTTCACAGTTTATCAAACTTTAGTGTATTAAGCCATAAAATTACTAAGTAGCAATGGTGCTCTTCAACCTAACAAAACAATTAGACCAGTAGAATGCAACTGCCATTGGCAGAGGAAAGATGGCAGTTTTTGAGGATACTCTTTTCCCACTACTTATCCCCAGTTTTGTCCTCAACATTGTTTCTGGTCCTTTCAACCCCAGAGAGATGCATGTGGAGGAGGCAGGGAGGGAAAATGGGAGGCAGGAAAGCCATTCCATGACCTGGGGTCCATTGATGGTGGTTTTAATCTAACCCACTTCTTTCAGACCTCTGGCTTTTGAAGTATACTGTTTGAGTATTCAAAACTATGCTTTTGGTATATAATTTTTCTCATAGTCCAAAACTATTTAGATGACTGTTAGAATTAAATAGAGGGCAACAAACAACAAAGGCAATAGGAAGCTTCACAAGATGCAATAGAGTTTTATTTATTTTGCTATTAAGTCACAGCTAACTTATGAAGACCACCATAGATAGGGTTACCAGATGTCTTCTTTTTAGAGGACACATCCTCTTTTTTGTGTGCGTCCATCCTCTTTCCAGCTCCTTTTTTAAAAAAAAGAAAACTAATGAAAATGCCCTCTTTTGGAGTTGGAAAGTTAGGAACATTCCTAGTTAGTAGCAATTATCATAGCGTAAATAGCAAGTGTATTTAAAATGTGATCTGTCATAGTGATCACTTCTCTGAAGTAGTCAGTCAGGAAATATGACTTCTTTTTTTGCTTCTCAAAATATGGTAATCCCAGCATTCAAGGCAACAAACGTTCAGAAGTGGTTTGCCTGGCTCTGTGTAAAGAACCTAGGATTCCTTAGTGGTCTCCTAATCAGGTTTGATTTGTCAGCGCTTGGGAAAGAAATGAATGTTCATAAAGGAGTGTTATTATAGGCTAATATTTTCCACAGGAAAAAATAAGAACACCTAACAGATGCAATTTTGTTCCGCAGTCAAAACTAATGCTTGATGTGGCCTCTCTTGTTTCTTGTATCAAAGCATTCCTTATCATCTGTTTTATATTTAACCTTATCTTACTGCTAATTAATTCTAAAGAAGTGGAATCAGAATTCCATTTTTTTTAGTGTTTGGAAACAGGACGCTTCTGGAAGGCCTCAGCCTGAGTGTAATCAAATAAATTCAGCTACCCTACCCATAATTAGAGGAGGAACAGGCAAAAATACAGACACAAAGACTCGCTCCCAAGGTAATTCTAAACTTTTAATAATTCTTTTACCTTTAAGTTTCAAGCTCACTTTTAAAGCCCTGAAGTCTGCAAAAGTCCTTTACCTGATAGCACATCCATAAGACCCTGAATCTTCTAAAACAGCAGGAAGGAACCAAATGGAGCTTGCCCGCTGCTGAATTCGGGAATGTGGGTCTTTCAGCACAGGTGTGTGATCACCAGCTTGGAACCACGTCAAGTTGTGCTCTTTGAGCTCTGGATTTGGCATTTTACCTGACAAGCAGTTGATAGCCAAAGGCTGGCCTTCAAGTACTAAATGCTGTAACTTGCTGCTCAGATTGTATAAATTGCAATGATCTAAATAAAAACACAGATCAATGAAATAATTTCAGCTGTAAAAATATATTCATAAAGACCAAAATGAGAGCCAGCATGGTGTAGGGGTTGAGAGCAGCAGACTCTAATCTGGAGAACCAGGTTTGATCCCCCACTCCACCACATAAAGCTTGCTGGGTGACCTTGGTCCAGCCACAGTTCTCTCAGAACTCTCTCAGTCCCACCTACCTCACAAGGTGCCTGTTGAGGGAGAGGGAAAGGAATGTGATTGTAAGATGCTTTGAGACTCCTTAAGCTAGAGAAAAGCATAGAATAAAAACCAGCTCTTATATAATATACACAAACATGTATATATAATTATTCTGGAGAAACAAATAGTCTTTAACTAGATACATGTGCCTCTTTTCAGTTTGCAAGCAGTATTTTCCAAGCAGTGTCTTCGTAAGCATGATATCCCAAATTACATGCAATGGATGAATGGCACAAAATTGTTTTTAAATTATATTTACATCTTTTATATTCCATCTTTCTCCACAATAATAACATAAAATAGCTGACATGATTCTCAGCTCCTCTATTTATCCTCACAACTACCGTGTGCGGTAGGTTAGGCTAAGATACTGACCCAAGGTTACCCAGCAAGCTTCCAAGGCCGAGTCATGATTCACACCTGGGTCTCCCAGATCCTCTAATCACAACACTACACTACACATTTCAGAGAGCTCTGACAGAGCAGAGAAGAAGTGCTACAAAGGTGAAGTTTGGCTTTCTAAGCAGCTGGGGAAGTTGCTGAGAATTTCTGTGTGACTGTGTGATTGCTGAAAATTCTGAGTTTGTGGTTGCTGGGGAACTGCTGTTTGTTTGGTTTGAGTGGGCTGAAGGTGATTGTTGTTGATTGATTAGGAGTGGCTGTGTTCCCCACCCTCTTTGCATTATTAAGCTGCGCCTTGGCAGAGGCACGAGCCTTTGGCACGAGCTGAAGGGCGAGAGCTAAAGGGTTCTTGGCCTGTGGCTCTTAGCCTGGGGGCTCTGTAAGGACCAGGAACCCAGATTCCTTGTGTTCCCAATAAGGTAAGTAGACCCTCCAGAAGGAGAGCCACATAAACAAACAGGATTTAAAAGGGGACTGTATATTTTTTTAAAAAAGCTATCATGAAGGTAGAATGCCAGAAGGGGGATGAGGGCTTTCCAGTGTTTTACACTGAGTGTCACATGTATGACTATCTGCCCACAGGACAGAAGTCTTGGGTGTGTGCTTGATGCAAGGAGCTCCTGGTCCTCAGGGAACGAGTTCAAACCCTTGAGGCCGAGGTGACTGACCTGGAGAAGCAGAGACAGTCAGTTAGGCACTCGGGGACGTATTAGATGAGCCCCACTCTGAACGTGGCAGCCCCGTTGCTGCCAGGGAGCATGAGGGTTGAGAGGGAACAGGGCACCGGGCTGAGGATAAGGGGAATGTGCCCTCAGTAGAGGCCTCTTCTTCAGTTGGTGAGCGGGTATCCTTTCATGCCAAGGAACCATCCCTGGGCGGGGAGAGAGGAGGGGGGTCTTGGTAGTTGGTGATTCGATCCTTAGGCAAGTAGACAGCTGGGTGGCAAAACCGCGTACTGACCGTATGGTGACTTGCCTGTCTGGTATGAAGTGTGTTGTAGATAGGCTGATAAGACAGTGCTGGGGAGGAGCCAGTGGTCGTGGTGCGTGTTGGCACCAACAATGTAGGGAAATGCAGTTGTGAGGTCCTGGAGGAAAATTTAGGCTGCTAGGCAGGAGACTTAAGGCCAGGACCTCCAAGATAGCCTTCTCAGAAGTGCTACCTGTTCCACGTGCAGGGCTGGAGAGACAGGCGTAAATTAGAAGTCTCAATGTATGGATGAGACAATGGTGTAGGGAGGAAGGGCTTAAGTTTGTTAGGCACTGGGATGCTTTCTGGAACAAGTGGGAGCTGTACAAAAGAGATGGTCTCCACTTGTCCCAGATGGAACCAAGCTGCTGGCGCTTAAAATCAAAAAGGTGGCAGAGCAGTTTTTAAACTAAATCTTGGGGGAAAGCTGACAGGAGATGAAATGTCTCTGGTTCGGGAGGACTCATCTCAAAGAGATGAAGAGTTAGCTGTTACTTTTCTACCGGGTAATGGATCAGAGTTGTCTACTGAGATGGTAACAAACTGTATGGGCTGCCTGCCAAAGTCTCGAGGCAGCAGGAGGAAGGTTGCAGGCCTAACTTGCCTGGGAAATTATAGATGTTTGTATACAAATGCTACAAGTGTTCGAAGTAAAATTGTTGAGTTGAAATGTTTAGTGTTGGGGGGAAACATAGACATTGTGGGAATTTCAGAAACTTGGTGAAATGAGGAGAATGAGTGGGACATGGTGATTCCTGGATATAAGTTATATCGGAAGGATAGGGAGGGAAGGGTTGGAGTTGGGTGGCTCTGTATGTCAGAGAGGGTATACAGTCCAGCAAGACTGAGGTCAAAGAATTAGATTCCCTTCTAGAAATGCTTTGGGTCGAAATAGAGGGCCCAAAAGGAAATTTAACTATGGGAGTTTGTTATCGCCCACCAAATCAAAAGATAGAGGACAGTTATAATATGATGGAAGGATTAAAGATAGTGGCTAAATGTAAAAACTGTGTCATAATAGGTGATTTTAACTACCCACAGATTGATTGGGTCAATATGTGTTCAGGTCGAGAGAAAGAGATTGAGTTTCTAGATGCTCTCAATGACTGTGCTATGGAGCAGATGGTCACAGAACCTACCAGGGGTGCGGTGATCCTGGATTTGGTCCTAAGTAATGCCCAAGACTTGGTGAGAGATGTAAAAGTGATCGCACCGCTTGGGAGCAGTGACCATAACATTATTGATTTCACCATTTGTATAAATAGGGAGTTGCTCCAAAAGACCAGCACAACCACGTTTAACTTTAAAAGGGGTAAATTCTCTGAGATGAGGAGGCATGTGAAGAGGAAACTGAAATGAGTACTGTGTGCAATTCTGGTCACTGCACCTCAAAAAGGATATTATAGCATTGTAAAAAGTCCAGAAAAGGGCATCTAGAATGATTAAAGGTTTGGAACACTTTCCCTATGAAGAAAGGTTAAAACGCTTGGGGCTCTTTAGCTTAGAGAAACGTCGACTGTGGGATAACATGATAGAGGTTTACAAGATTATGCATGGGATGGAGAAAGTAGAAAAAGAAGTTCTTTTCTCCCTTTCTCACAATACAAGAACTCGTGGGCATTCAATGAAATTGCTGAGCAGTCAGGTTAAAACGGATAAAAGGAAGTACTTCTTCACCCAAAGGGTGATTAACATGTGAAATTCACTGCCACAGGAGGTGGCGGCGGCTACAAGTATAGACAGCTTCAAGAGGGGATTGGATAAAAATATGGAGCAGAGGTCCATCAGTGGCTATTAGTCACAGTGTGTGTGTGTATATTTGGCCACTTTGTGATACAGAGTGTTGGACTGGATCCAACATGGCTTCTCTTATGTTAGTTATTTTACAGGGCCTTGGGAGCATCTCATTGCTGATGTGCTTGTTTTCAGGGAGCCTCATCCCAAAATGGCAGCCAGAGGAGGCGGAGCCAGGCAAAAAATGGCTGCCAAAGAAGGCAGAACCAGCATAGTACCTCCCTCCTTCCTTGCAAAAGAATCACATGAGAACTACACTGAAACGTATGAAGCTGCCTTATTCAGAGTCTGGCCATTTGTCTATCAAAGTCTACTCTTTGGCTGGACGCACAGTCCAGCAACTAGAAGGAATTAGCAAGCCCAAAGAAAAAATAGTTGGGTTTCTAGTCCTGATCGATCATCTCCCTGCATGGAACAGCCCAGCTCCCTAGATTCTAAGACTAAAACAAAGCTCCCTCTCTGCTTTGCAAAAGAAGCTCATGGCAATAATCAGTCATGCCTGAAGGCAGAACAGAACCATCCACTGGAAACAAAAAGCCAGATGGTTACCAACCCTCCTGATCCTCCAGTGGCTGTGACTGCTTTTGCTGCCATGGAAAACCCTTTTGTTTAGATGAAGGCAGCTATTAACAAGCACTACCTTACAACAGCCCTGCCCACTTGCTGACAAATTTGGTGAGCACCAGGAGAAGTAGTGGTAGGTGTCACAGTGCCCTTGGACACCACAGTGGGAGGAGGGACCCTGAATTACTGTGTCTACAACAAGACCACCACAGACAGACCAGCCCTTGTTGGCTTCACATGCTGCATCAGAGAACAGCTGCTGTTGCTGCTACAGGTACAGAACTCAGCAACTATCCCACAGAGTGCAGAAGCCCTGTGCAATGGTGTGTTCCTGATGCAGGATGGGGAGGAATGAAGGGGAGATCTGTGGACTTCACCAAATAGAAGAAGATATTGGATTTAGACCCTGCCCTTCACTTGAAGTCTCAGAGGCTCACAATTTTCTTCCCTTCTTCTCCTCACAACAGACACTCTGTGAGGTAGGTCGGGCTAAGAGAGCTCTCTGAGAACTGCTTTTAAGAGAATAACTCCATTGAGCACTTGTGCTGGACCCAAGGTTACACCGGCAACTGCTTGTGGAGAAGTGGGGAATCAAACCCGGTTTTCAAGATTTGATTCTGCGCACTTAACCACTATACCAAACTGGCCTCAGGTTCATTTCACCAAAGTATTAAATTGAAAGAGAATAAAATGCAAAATGTGAACACTTTAGAATGCTTCAGTGCTTAAGCAACATACCTGCTTTAATAGAAGAAAGGAACACTGTTGTTAAACTGCAGGAGAATAATGTGGTCGGTTTCATGCTGCACTACAAACAGGAAGAAATGACATATCATCAATAATCTCTCCTTTAAAAATTCCACATTGCAACTTGCTCAAAGTACATTTCAAACTTAAGTATGCATTTATTTTCTACTAGGAGTAAGGCCCGCTGTGAAGAAAAATACAACGGGCTCTAGAAGGAGACTCTGGGCGAGTGCCTGCCACCCTTGCTGTCTTCTCACTCACCCAAGTGAAGGCATTGACCCCCACCACCATCACTTCAAGGGGAGCTAATGTCTGCCATCTAGAGAATAGTTGTAAATCTGAGTGATCTGCAGTGCCTCCCCAGAAGGAAATGGCATTGTACATGTCTGAGCTCCTATCCCTTCTCAAACCCCACCCTCTCCAGGCCCCACCCCTAACCTGGAGTTTATTTTTTTATTTATTTATTTCTATTTATATCCCGCCCTACCCCACCGAAGCGGGCAACCCTATCTCCTTTCCTTTATCTGCCCCTCTGACTTCAGCTTTCCATTGTCTTCCCCCTCTCTGCAGCTTCTACAGTGGGGAGGGGGGCAAAGCAGTTTGCATCATTCCCCCCCCCCCATGTGACCTGAACAACAACCCTGAGAGCCAGGTTAGGCTGGAAGTCTATCCCCGGTCCAAAATCACCCAGTCAGCTTCCATAGCAAGAACCTGGGTGTGGCAGATCCCACTCTGAAGTCCTAACTTGTATGTCCTCCTCAAATTCCACCACAGAATCTCCAGGAATTTCCCACCAATTTCGAAAGGTACCACTAAAGGGCTCTGGGTAAGTGCCGCCCCCCAACCTTGCTGTCTTCCCACCCACCCCAGTGAAGGTATGCATTTACTCCCCCCCCCCACCTCAAGGGGAGCTGATCTCTGCCATCTATTTGGATAGCAGTTGTAATTCTGAGTGATCTCCAGCCCTCACCTTGAGATTGGCAACAGTGGTTCCCCAGGATGAAAGACCTTTTTCTCAGAGCCCTGTAGTGAGCCCTTAGGAATTTCCCACCAACCTGGAAAGGTATTACTAAAGGCCTCTGGGCGAGTGCCCCCCCCCCCCGCCTGGCTATCTTCCCACCCACCCAAGTGAAGGCATTCATTCCCCCCCCCTCCAAACTCAAGGTGGGCCTGCTCGGCAGGGAGGGCGGGATACATATCAAATCAAATAAAAATAAGGGGAGCTGATCTCTGCCATGTATCTGGAGAGCAGTTGTAATTCTGAGTGATCTCCAGCCCTCACCTGGAGATTGGCAACAGTGGTTCCCCAGGAGGAAAGGCCTTTCCCTCAGAGGCCTGTAGTGATCCTTTAGGAATTTCCCACCAACTTGGAAAGGTACCACTAATGGCCAGTGGTGGGATTCAAATAAATTAACAACAGGTTCTATGTCCTAATGACCATTTTAACTATATCAAAAGATATACCGAAAGGTAGTTTAATAATTCACGCATTAAATACTGCAATAAGAACAGTAAAAGAGGTAAAGACAACTAGATTATGTTTAAAGAAAGATTTATTGAAGATATTTCCATATTGGGAGTTCTGGCCCTCACATTTAAAGGGATGGCACACCTTTTCAATGCCTTCCTTTCATAGGAAATAATGAAGGATAAGGGCACCTTCTTTTGGGGCTCATAGAATTGGACCCCCTGGTCCAATCTTTTTGAAACTGGGAGGGTATTTTGGGGAGAGGCACTACCGTCCTCCACTGCGAAGACTGCCCATTTATACTCACTCTCTATTTCCTATTACTCAGCCAGTTTTTGATCCACAAGAGGACCTGTCCTTTTACTCCATGACTCTCAAGCTTTCTAAGGAGCCTTTGATGAGGAACTTTATCAAAAGCTTTCTGGAAGTCAAGGTAAACAACATCTATTGGGTCCCCTTTGTCCACCCCCTCAAAGAACTGTAACAGGTTAGTGAGGCAAGATCTTCCCTTACAGAACCCACCCTGAGTCTTCCTCAATAACCCGTGTTCATCAATGTGCCTGCTCATTCTGTCCTCGATAATGGTTTCTAACAACTTTCCCAGTATTGAAGTCAGACTGACTGGCCTGTAATTTCCCGGAAATCCTCTGGAACCCTTTTTAAAGATGGGGGTGACATTTGCTACCTTCCAGTTTTCAGGAACGGAGGCAGATTTCAATGAAAGATTACATATTTTTGTCAGAAGATCAACAAGTTCAACTTTGAGTTCAGCCCCCAGGTCAGATGGTTGACACCCTGGCTTTGCAGAACGAAGTGTCACTCTGGCAATGTGAGCTTAAAAGGCTGGCCTCCCTAAAAAAGCAGTGTGCCAACCAAAGCTGGTTATACAAGCTTGAGCAAACACGGGTGGAGGACTCACATGTCCAGGCAGAGGGGTTTTTTACAATCACCTGAAAGCTACTACAGTTGGGGCTCCCAAACGCATGCCACAGAACCCATCTGAACAGATCAACCATTGGCTGGGGAAAAGCCCAGCTATCAAGCCTTGTTTTGCATACATGGCAACACGCTCCAATATTTATCTCTCTGCAAAAAGAAAAATCTGTCACCTAATTTGACTGCCATTTGCAAAAAAACCAAACAAGCCCAACGCCCCCACAAGCGTTTGCAGCCCACAGACCTTTGTCTACTCATCCTTCCAGGAATGAAAGTGGGCGGGGCTTCCTGACTCCGCGAGCGCGCACGAGCAAGCGGAGCCCTTCTTTGCCGAGGGGCATGCCGGGTCTGGTAGTCTTTCGAGCCTCCTGCCTGCTGCGCTACCGAGCGCAAGGACTACGAGTCCCAGAAGGCGCCACAGTGGTTAGCTTGAGCTGCTTTTTCCTCGGCGCCTGGGTTTTAATCACACGTGGGAGTGGTGAAGCTGGAAGGGGCTGGAGGGAGTGAGACGCAATTCCTGGCAGGGCGCGCGTCTAACTTGTTCGCTTGGGCTTTTTTGCAGTCTGGTGGGGGAAAGAAACTGGTGAGTTTTAGGCACTTAGAGGGGAAAGTCCCCGTTGATCCGAGGGTGCCCGACCAACAAACGGTTCTATAGAACCGATAGCGCATTAGGTAACGGTTCCATAGAAGTGGTGCGAACCTGCTGAATCCCACCACTGCTAATGGCCTCTGGGAGAGTGCAGCCCCCCCTGGCTGTCTTCCCACCCACCCAAGTGAAGGCATTAATTCCCCCCACCCCTTCAAGGGGAGCTGATTTCTGCCATCTGGAAGTTCCTAAACTGCAGTTGCCAACCCTGTAGCCTCTAAGGAAAAGGACAGTCTTTCTTCATAGTGTGTATGTGGCGGGAGAACCAAAGCAGCTGACCTCATTCTCTTCATTTCTCTCCCCCCCTCCCTTTGATCTGAACAACCCTGTGAAGGCTTCCCTCTCTCCTTCTCAGGCAACCATCTTGGGGCAAGGCTGAGGAGAGGAGGGAGAGAGGGAATGAAAGACAGTAAAGGTGGGACAGCCATGCCCTCTGAGGCGGTGCCAGGCTCCCTGGCTACTGCAGTGGCCTTCTGAGGCTGTGTATGCTGGGAGGCCGTCTGTGTGGGCTGTTGCTAAGGCCTTTTGTGAGGCCGCAGGAGCTCTGCAGCCCTTTCTGAAGGCAGTTGACAGAAAAAAGCTGAGAGATGTGGCTGTCTCTGAGGTAAGACTGCTTTTGACAGTTTGTTCAGCATTCCAGATCCTGAGTAGGCGGGAGCAGGGAAATCAGCCAATGGGAGGCCAGAGCCTCTGACTGAGCTGTGATGGGCCAATGGTTTCTGGAGTGCATGGAATGTTCACAAGAGAATTATAACTATAGATAAGGGAATCTGAAGGGAGGGGGGAGGTGAAATGTGAATGAGACAGAGCATAGCCATGTCAGTGAAGGACAAGTAAAGAACTGAGGGAAATGTTTGACTCAGTGATGAGTCAGCATTGTTATCTGTGTTTTGGAGCTGAAGTCTCCAAAAGTTTGTATTCCTCACTTAATACCGCAAACTAACTTAAGCTAACCTTTAACATAGATCCTGTTTGTTTAAACTATAGTAATCAGCAGTTCATGTCACACTTGAGGTATACCATACATAAGGTAGTAATATTATGTTAAGAAGGAATAATGTGTTAAGAAGGAAGTATAGATTGCTTTTCTATTGTTTTAGAATTAGTGCAGTGTTGAGTAGGCATGCTATGATGCCCTTGTCCACTTCCCTCTCTCAGGGGCAAGATAGTCCCTCTGTTTTTCTTTCCCTTTTGTGACTGAGTCACCCTAGTTGGCACTCAAGAAGTTTTCATATTCCATATTAACAAAATATTTTATTCAACATAGAGGGGAAAGGTCAGGTGAAATCAGAGGTAAAATTTCTGTGACAACTCACTGTAGATAACTCTGAGGTAAAATCAGTACATGCACATACTTTAGTTCTTATGTTTCAGGCTAATGAGAATTTCTGAAGCTATTCAGAGTTAAAATCTTTATGTTGAGAGACTTCTGTTCCAGTGTTTTTCAAACACTCCAGCACATTTTGAGTATTCTCTGACTCTTTTGGTTTCTGGAAGGCTATTTCCAGGACCCATATCCCTTCTCTTGAAATACCAGTACTCATCTTGAGTTTTTACATGACTCTTAAGGTCAACTCCTCTGTTTTATCCTCAGTTTCTAACCACACAAGACCAGGGATCTCTGCATTATTCAGAACTATTTCCCTGTTTGACTAGGTAGGGATATTCTCCTCTTACTAGAAGGTCTATCCCCTTTCTTTGGCCCAAATCGGAATCTCCATCTAACTACCCACTTGTCTTTGCAAACTTTCCCCAGTTCTCTTATGTTAAAATTGCTCTCAGTCAGGGCTGAATTCTAAAACTGTCAGTACTTGACTATTCTCTGCTGGGGCTGAATTCATAGTGAGTTCTCCTAAGCATCCAATTTAGAAGTCTTTCTCTGTTCAGCTGATGCTAACCAGATTGCTTGAAACAGCCTGTTACTCAAGGCTGTCTGGCTCTGTGAAGAATTAATCCTTCACAATTTTTTACCAGTTTGTATAGCACTTCTAAACTTTTTAAAAGTGCAATCCATCACACATGCATTGATTGGTTGAATACTATTGCCATCCTGTCATGTAAAACTTGCTATAAGTACCAAAGATGAACAATGTAACGATGTCAGCACCAGGAACTTTCTTAGGAATAGAAGCTTTCCTTGATCATGGTAAATCAACAGAGAAGCGTTTCTACTGTAGTTGTTAGTAGTAATTTGGACCCCTTCTTCAAACTGTGGTTAAAATCAAATCAAATCAGCCACTAAAGCAATATTATCTGCCCACCCTTGGCATACACTTTCGCCTTCACCTCTGACTGAAGAAGCTGACTAAGACAACCTCAAGATCATATTTCAAAATGTACAACAGGTCTTTTAAGGAGGAGGAGGAGATTGGATTTATACCCCACCATTCTCTACCTGGAAGACCTCTAACAGAAACTGCTCTTGAGAAGAACAGTTCTGTGAGAACTTGTGACTGACTCAAGGTCACTCCAGTAGTTGCATGTGGAGCAGCGGGGAACCAAACCCAGTTCTTCCAGATAAGAGTCCACGCACTTAACCACTACACCAAACTGGCTCTCTCTAACTGGCTGTCTATGTGCACCTTAAAGAGTGTGTGGGGATTTTAAATTAAGCTGTACAACACCCACTATTGTCATGGAATCTATGAAGCACTCAGCTTTACTGAATGAAACAAAAGCAGATATTCAAGTTCCCCAAAACAAAAAATCTATGGAAAGCAATGCCAACCCTGACACCATTTCTTCATGTTCAGTCACGTGTGTCCATTATGAAGTAAGATGGATGGATGGATGCAACACCAACAGAATCTGTAGCTTCTCCCTGGCTTCCATAACTAGGATCAGATGCATACAGCTCCTTAGCTCATCCACTGAAGCATAGCTCATGCACCTGATTATCTTTGCAGATAACAGCAGTACTACCACTTCCTCAACTGAGTATCCTACTGGAATCTGTTGAACCAGCACAGCATCTTCTGTCCAATGCATTATCCAACCAGACCTCAGTGATACATGACAGCTCAATGATTCAAAAATGTATTACAGCAGGTGTTATTTATCAAACAACCTGAAATCAATAACTATAACATGAAAGACTTGGCACTATATCCTGTGCCCCTGGACTTAGGAACTGGCAAGATGGAGCACAATAACACACTCAGATGTTTTAGGTCAGATATCTTTGATCTAACCACTTGAACCTGATATTGTACTTGCCCTTTCGTACCCCTTGCTTTGTTAAGGAATTAGAGATAGGCTGTGAGGCTTTTGCGAAATTTTTTGCAGACAAGGTCACGTTGCTCCGCCACGTACTGTATCACATTGGATACAGTATGTGATCTCGAGGCCCCATGCCTGTCTTCTGGTTCAATCCTGGATCGCTTCGACACACTCAGCGTGGAGGAAGTTGACAGAATTCTCTCTACTGTACCCCCAACAACTTGTGATCTGGACCCATGCCCCTTCAGGCTAATTAAAGCTTGCCAGAGGGAGCTAAGATGTCCTATACGGGACATCGTAAACAGATCCCTCTCGGAGGGTCTTTTTCCAACACCTCTTAAAGAGGCTGTGGTCCGCCCCCTCCTGAAAAAGGTTACATCAGACCCGACCGAATTGGCACATTACTGGCCGGTCTCAAATTTGCCTTTTTGGGACAAAATTATTGAGAGGGAAGTGGCGTCACAATTGCAGAGTTTTCTGGATGACGCTTCCATCCTAGCTCCACACCAGTCCGGCTTCCACCTGGGCCATGGGACGGAGACAGTGCTTGTCGCCCTCATGGATGATCTCCAGTAGCATCTGGATCGAGGTGGTTCGGCGGTGCTGTTGTTGTTAGACCTATCAGCTGCGTTCGATACGGTCGACCACCAGTTACTGACCTGCTACCTTGCCGACACAGGGATTCAGGGGCTGGCCTTGCAGTGGCTTTCCTCTTTCCTTGTTGGTCGGGGACAAAGGGTGGCGATTGGGGGAGAACTGTTCCAGAGGCACCTACTTAATTGTGGGGTGCCTCAAGGGGCGGTTCTCTCCCTGATGTTGTTTAACATCTACATGCGCCCCCTTGCCCAGATTGCCCAGAGGTATGGGCTGGGTTGCCACCAGTATGCTGATGACACCCAGATCTATCTACTGATGGACGGCCGGACTGACAGTGTCCTAGAAAATCTGGACCTGGCGCTGCAAGCCATGACAGGTTGGCTTCAATTGAGTAGGTTGAAGTTGAATCCAGCGAAGACAGAGGTCCTTTGCCTGAGCCGTGGCGGCCTAGGAAGGGGAATTCCCCTACCAGCTTTTGATGGTGTGCCACTGAAAACAGTGCACAGGGTCAGGAGCCTGGGGGTGCTACTGGAGTCTTTTTTGTCAATGGAAGCCCAGATAGCAGCTACTGCTAAATCTGCCTTTTTTCATCTTAGGCGGGCGAGGCATTTGGCTCCCTTCCTGGAGCACGATGACCTGGCAACAGTGATCCATGCAATGGTCACCTCAAGGTTAGACTACTGTAATGCCCTCTACATGGGGCTGCCCCTGTGCCATACCCGGAAACTGCAGCTAGTGCAGAATGCAGCAGCCAGACTGTTAATGGGACTCCCTAAGTGGGAACGTATACAGCCTAGGCTACGGGAACTGCACTGGCTGCCAATTGTGTACCGGGTTCGTTATAAGGTGCTGGTTATCACCTTTAAAGCCCTATATGACCAAGGACCTGCCTACCTTAGGGACCGTCTCTCCCCATATGTTCCCCAGAAACTACTGAGATCCAGCTCGCAAAATCTGCTGACCATCCCTGGGCCGAAGGAGGCCAAATTGAAAGCTATGAGGGAGAGGGCCTTCTCGATTACAGCTCCCCACTGGTGGAACCAGCCACCAGAAGAGGTACGGGTCTTGTGGAGCCTCAACCAGTTCCGCTGGGCCAGCAAGACCATCCTCTTCCAGCTGGCTTTTTAATGTGGAATAATTGTACCATCGTCATGAAAACTATTTTTTATATCAAGATTGTAGCACCAAATCAAACTGTTCCCACCTCCAGCTTGGGAAATTCCTGGTCATATGGGTGTGATGCCTGGGGAGGGTGGAGTTTCAGGACATGAGGGAGATCAGTGGGGTACAATACCATTGAGTCCACCCTCCAAAGCAGCCATTTTTTCCAGGAGAACCAATCCTTATAGTCTGGAGATCAGCTGTTATTCTGGAAGAACTCCAAGCCCCAAATGGAGGTTGGCAATCCTAATTAGGACGCATGCTGCCTTTACATGTATCCCAAGAAAACAAGATTCTGGACAATTTAGAGTGCTGCTGACATTCAAAGTGCCACTGACCTTCCTCTGCAAACAGAGAGCTGGTTTGGCGAGTGCTCACTCTTCCCAGAGCAAGTGGCTAGACTAGAGCACTCTTTTCATGCAGATGCTTCCACTCCCACCTAACTAGAGGCTAGATAGCCATCTGACAGCAATGAAGATCCTGTGAATTTAGGGGGAGGTATTTGTGAGTTTTCTGAATTGTGCAGGGATTTGGACTAGATGACCCTGGAGGTCCCTTCCAACTCTATGATTCAGTCTGCTTTCTTCATCTCTGTGGATGTTGCTTCTTCTAAGCCTATCCATGCCCCTCCAAAGATGTGAATTGTATTCCTTGTTTCAAAGCTATCCTTCATTTTTATTACATGCATTTTCACATACGCTCGGGACCACCATTATGTTAGTGGTTCTTATTATGGAGTCTTATTATGGAACATTCCCCACTGTACCCCCACCCCACCCTATCACCCTGCATATGCCAGTGGTGGTGGGACTCTGGCGTAGAGTTAAGCCTACAAGTAGGGGATGTGGAGAATTAGATTTGTTTTCACATTCGTTTGAAAAAGGAATACAGGAGACCAATACAGGAATAAACACAAGTCTTGAGTTTACAGTCATACAAACTTTGTTTATTCATTACTGTGCTGCAATGACATCCTGAATATTTCAAATGGACATTTTCTTAAACCTGGGATATTGTCTATCAGAAGTTCGCTGTAATCAGAGAAACTGGTCTCCTTCCATATATCCCTGTGCCCCAACTATGGTCATCAGGCAGCCATCTACTGGATGTCCCACCACTCAGGGTAGCCCACCTGGCATCACTCAGAGCTCAGGCCTTTCCCGTCATGGCTCCAGCAGTGTGGAATGGGCTTCCTGAGGAACTGAGAGGGGCTGCCTCCTTGGAGCTCCCTGGAGGCGCTGTAAGGTCAGCCTGTTTGCCAGGGCTTTTCAGGAAGTTTGAACAGCAGGCATCTTATGGAAGGGAAGGGGGAATTGGGCCTTGTTATTTTAACTTTAGTTTTAATGTTTTGAACCAAAAGTAAGGCAGGATATGTTTTAAGAAATAAAATAGACTGAAAATTGAGGAAGATGTTTGTGTGTGACAGTCACCATTGTTTGCCAGCACTTCAGCCAAAGCAAGAGTGCATGTCAACAGTGTCAAAAACCAATGGCGATAGCAACCAGTAGAATGCGTAGTTTTTAAAACTTTGCACCACTTTCTAACTGGCACACATTTGTCACAAAGGGCATTAATTCATCTAATGAGCAAGACTAGCCTGGCTTCATGAGTTATACAAATGACAGAGAACCAAGGGAGGACAAGTACCTGCAAGCCTACCTGCAAGTTCTAGGAGTTAAATTAAAATATAAGGGCGGGGGAGGATTTCATCTTAAAATGCTAGAAAATGGTGGTGGGGTAGAATCAGTAAAACTGGGTAGATTCTTACTTAGTTGACACTTGCAGAGAAATTGTTTCAGTTCAAGGGATTGGTGATGGTGGAAAGTGCTGTCAAGTTGTAGCTGAATCACAGAAACCACATAGAGTCTTCATGGCAAGAGACATCCAGTGGTGGTTTTGCCATTGCCTGCCTCTGTGCCATGACCCTGGACTTTCTTGGTGGTCTCCCATCCAATTACTAACCAGGGATGACTCTGTTTAGCTACCAATATCAAACACAATCAGCCTTGCCTGGGCCGTCCCTATTATTCCCAAACTGTAGTGAGCCTGAGGCTTGGGAGAGGGTTTGTGCAGCTTAAAACCAGCCTAACCACTTCTGTTCAAAACTTCAGAGAGATTTTCCTTACACTTCAATCACTGGGCCAAAGAGTACTACACATGTACTCTTACTCAGATATCTGTTTTTAAAGTGGAGAAGCTGGTCCTGAAGAGGAGAGGAAGACCAGAGCGGGAGAGGAGAGGGTGGGATGCTTTCCTCCAATCAACAATTCCCTTCAAATTATTGCCTTCTAGCCAGCTCTCACTGGGTTACAAACACAAGGGAATGCACACACCCTCTTCTCTGCCAAAATATCCATAAGAAGTAAATGGCAGATTGCATTCTGGCACTGAAGACAGACAGTATGCAGCTTTGAGAGAGCCAGAGGAGGGGCAACTAGGCACCTCTATGCAGAAAGTGAAAAAATCCACTGGCAGTTGCTGTTTTTTCCTCTTTGTTTTTAAGGACTAGGAGATTAAGCCCTTTCTTGAGAAAGTTAAAGAAAACTAAACCTTAAAAATGTTAGTAAAATAGCCCAAGAGAGAAGGAAAGTATAATTATCACCACTGATATCTTTAGACAAATGGGAAGCTCATACAATCATGTTCCATTCAGCAATTCCGATTGCAACAGGCAGGCTAACGGTCATGCAGGAAAAACTGCATTTCTCTCCAGCACTAACAGTCTGCAAACTTTAATTGATGGAAAATGAAGTTTTTGCCAGCAGAGAAGTGCTTCCTTCGGGACAAGATCTATGTATTTAGTGTGCAAAATACATCCATCTGGAGCCTACAGTGCCATAGCTAACAGTACTCACAGTGAAAAAATAGGAGGGGAGATTATGCCCATCATTTCCTCTGAGGATGGCTCCATCAATGTCCTGTTCTGTGGCAGACTTCCAAATCCCCCCTCACACTGCTCCTCAGGTTCCGCTACTGGGTAGTGGCTACCCCCTCTCCCCTCCCCCCCCCCCCGAGCAGCATATCAGGGGTCCACTGTGGGTTGCAGTGGGAGACAGGAGGCAGAAGTCACTCTACTGCTGGACACCCCTTCCATCTTTGGAGCCTTTTGGTAGGATCCAAGTTGAAGGTAAGATGAACCAGTGCACTGTGGTGACTAGAGTGATAGACTCAGATCTGGGAGATCCAGGTTTGACTCTCTGCTCTGCCATGAAGGGTCACTAACTGTCAGCCAACCTGCCTCACAGGGGTGTTATGAAAACTAAAGTGGGGAAAGGAGCTCCTCTGAAGGAAGGATGGGATAAAAATGTGATGGATGCATAAAACTCTCCATCTGCATGAGCTGCGAGGAGCTGAGCAAGGAAAAAGCCAAGAAAGACAACAGCTAAGTAGTCCTTAACCTTCTCAGGGTCAATCGGTTAATTTTTAAAATTAGCAGCAATCGTTCCTAATTATTTTCAGAAAAGACAGCACAGACTTAACAGCTCAGTGGAGTTAGTGAGGGAAAATTAGGGATTAGGGAGCAGTAAGGAAAAGAAAAATCTTTTAAAAAAAAAAAACTATGCAGATATATCAGGACTGAAACATGGAATTCGTACTCAGTTCGAATTCGAAGGGACTGCCCAACAACCAGGCGAGACAGATCAACATTATGGTTAACAGGCAACGAATAGAACAGGAGAAAAAGTTACCCCCACAGGCCCCTGCTGAAATTCTTTCTTGCACACCTTGCACAGTCGCTAAAGAAACTGCTGCCCCCCCCCTTCGCATCTGGCCACTGAGTGGAGAGTCTACTTAGTGGAGTACTACTGACCGTCACGTCAAGACAAAGGGGGCCCCTGGGGGGGGGGCTTCAAACCAAATGCGCAGCTCCTTGCCGTGGGCCACAGTTTAAACCGGACACCGAGACCGTACAGCGTTGCCTGGGAAAGCTCCTTTACCTTATGGGAAAGCCTGCGCCTTAGCATCTCACGCCCAGCCCAATAAAACTGTTTTAAAGTTGCGGAGAAGGCGGCATTTCAAGCGGTGCAACTTTGCTCATCTCGATGCAGCGACACCACGAGAGTCACGAACTCTCCCAGTCCCATCTATGTCAAGGGGGGCGAGAGTCCCTCGCTTCAGCCTCTACCCACCACACACCAAATCCTGAGTCGCCGCGCATTCCCCCTACCCTTCGCCATAGCTAAGTAAGCTGCTTTTTATCTGTCGTATAACTGCTGCTGGGGAAACAGTAGGGATGCCTTTTCCAGCATAAATAGGCTGTACCGGCGCTTTTATTCGCGCGCCTGTTAAAGGAAAAGCGAGAACAAAACGGGGCTAGCAGCGAAGAGTCCCTCCCGTCATCTCTGCCTACCTTGGACTAAAGACTTGCCGAGCGACACTGGAAGGCCGTGGGATTTTGAAGGCAGAAGATGAGCCTTCTACAGCCCAAGTTTCCTTGGCAGTCTCCCATCCAGGTACTGACTGTGCAACCAAGCTTAGCTTCCAAGCTCTGGCAAGATCAGGCTAGTCTAACATGATAGGGCTACTATTAAAGCTACTGTGTGCATAATTTTAAAAATTAAAAAAAAACTCCAGTTGAATTAGTGCAGTAGATTGTTGTCATTTTAAAAAAAAAATCTGGCATACAGCCTGCTTTCCAGTGTGTAGGGGGAAATGCTTCCTTCAGTTAAATTTGTGGGTGCTCTGTAGTAGCTAAATGTCCAGAAAACAACAATATGGGGTTTAATTAATATCCAGCACTTTCTTGAGGAAAAATTATTAATTCATCCTAGTAACCAAAATGTATGGACTCTTCAGTATTCTGAAATAGAAGGGGATACCAGTTCTACAAGTTTATTGGGGCTTAAGCAAGCCCATGTAATTTAGAAAAACTCTGGATAAAATAGCATGGTTACACAATCTAGGAGCCTGAAGCTACTAAGCTAGAAAACAATTCCTGATCAGCTGGGTATAAAACTAACACTAACTTCTGATTCTGAAGTGTAGATAATGTTTAACTGTTAAACTATTAACTGTTGTACTTCTTCCAATTCAAACATACTGCATCATGTAGAAACAGCAAAAAAAAAAAAAAGAGAGACCTTACGTTTTTAAATAAAGTGTATACGTGGATGATACAGAACTGGTCACAGCTTTGTAACTGCAGCATGATTGTGTATGGCAGCTGCTTGGAAAATAAGTTCTGTATTACTAATTGAATGTTAAGATTTTATTATATCATGATTTAATTTTTAAATTTATAGCTATATGTTGTGAGTCACCCTGAGCCCACTCACGGGGTAGAGAGCATAAAAATTAAATTTAATTTATTTAACTGACTCTGACTTGAATATATGAGCCGCCCTGAGCCATTCGTGGGAAGGGCGGGATATAAATCACAAATAAATAAATAAATAAATATGTAATTGTGGGGAAGGTGAGATATCCGTAGCTTGTAATGTAGCAGACAGCTGCAGCATCACCCCATTAGGAGCTAATGGTTTGCCTTTTTGTTGGTGGTAGTGATTGTTTTTACTCTTATCACAACTTGCAGGATTGCAGTGTCCAGTTTTGAACTGCACCGTCTGGTGGTATTTGTTACCTGTCTGAGAAATAAATTGAGACAAGGGCAGACATAGATATATTTAGTATTTTCTAATTAAGAGTTTCAAGAACCAGGCAGTTCTAAAAGGATGCAGAGGAACCAGGCTTAAATTAGAAAGCATAAGACAATAGATAAACAGAAAAAGAAATCAAACTCTACCGTACAGCTTTACTGAACTTATGTCGAGAAGGACTGGTTTCCTGTGTCTCCCATGTGCTGCAATGTGGGGAGTTAACCCTTGCTCAATTTTGTGTTGCTTTTTTCCCTTTCCCTTTCTAAGTCAGAGAAATAAAAGGTTAGTTGAGGTGTAACAGTCCTGCCTCACTCATCCCCTCCAAACTGTCTGCTACTTCTGGCTCCCAACTGGGAAAAGGCAAACAGCTTCTCTTCCACTACCTCTCTTGTTTAGGCAGCTGCAAAAGGCAGGAGGGATAGTCCAAACAAGTGCTGTGAAGAAGCATGATCAAGAATTTCAATTCTCAACCCTGTAACAGTCCAGTGTGTGAGTGTCACAGTTCCAAAATTAGGGTAGCACATCCCTAAATCATTTCAGAAGGTATTTATATGTCCCTAGTCTTGTTTTTACCATCCCCCCTTCCTTTTCCTCCCTCCCTTGACAATCAGCAGCAGCAGCATTTCGCCTGAAGCCCCCACAGCCCTGACTCCAGAAGCATTGGCAATGAGGGTGGGATGGAAGGAAGGTCACTTTGACTTACATGTCTTAATGGTGTCAATTTTCTCCTGAATAGGAACCCAAAGTGGCTTACAATATTCTTCCCCTAAACCATTTTATCCTTATAATGCTATGAGGAAGGTTAAAATCAGTGAGGGGAGTAGGAAAAGGAGGTTGGGGCGGGGTCAACCTTGACTTCCACTCAGGTTCCCACTAAATTGCCCCCTTGTTTAGTGGGGAATCTGCCTGCCAGAGGAGGTGTGGCATGAAGCGCACAGATCACTAGACTCCTTTGAGACCTGCCTCTTTCTTTGCCTCCTGTTCAGCTGGCTGCCTCACCAAACCACCTGGTCTCCACATGGTCAAGAATTTTTTATTCTTTGTCCAGTATTTTTGTTGAAACTATCTTGTCACAAACTCACTGCTATTGCTCTCTTTAACTTTAGCATTAATTTTACTACAGCATGGGACTGGGGTATTTATTTTCCCCTTTGGAAATACCAGTCTAGGCTCTTTTTGTTGTTGTTTGTTAAATGTTTTTATTTTAACATATTTTCTCTGTGCTGATAGCCATCTCCAGTATTTTTCTTAGTCCAAGTTCTGTTTCCATGACAGAACAAAACTTGGTAACATGTCGAGGTGGGGGTGGGGGGAGCAACTGTCAAATATATTCCACTATTCTTGTTAAATAAGAGGTTTGCGACCCTTGGCATAGTAAAACTAATAATTTATTTATCTAATAAACTAATATTAGCAGCTTTTGGCACCAGTGCTTTGGAATGTTTCCCCCCCAATTCTCAGTCCAGCACTGTATGTACAGTGTTTTAGGCCCCAGGCAAAGGACTTCCACATAAGTGGATAAAGATCTCAGTATGAAGCATATATGGCTTCAATAAACTGAAGATAACTGTGGTGTATGTTGAAACAAAAGCCTGGCAAAAGTCATCGCAGATTGAAAAAAATCCACTTTTTTCTCAATGCCTCCCCCTGCCCAGTCTAAAATGGCATTTCACCAGTGCCTAATGCGATCCTGCTAATATCCCAGCATTTATAAATTAAACTTGAGCACACATATCCGTGAGCTCTGCAGATGTTGTTGCTTTGTTAGCTGCCATGAGTTTGAAAAGATAAAGCAGGGTATAACTGTTTTAAATAAATTAATCAAAATCAGGTTTTTAAAATTCACTATTAGTGTAGAGTTTGTAGGGAAAATAGCACATTTCAAGCAAAACTAATAGAAACCAGACAGTTTGGAAACCAGTTATTGGGAAAGGCTTACACATAATAAAGGAGACGTGAGAGCTATATGAACTTCAGATTAAAACAAAAGAAACAGACTAAAGATCTACAAGGATATGCCATTTAGTTACAATGCAGCAAACCTTCCAAAGAATTAATTTCCTCTAGCTTGTACTGAGTGACTTTACATTTCCTTTAGTGGTTTAAAGATGAGGATCCCAGCCTCCAGGTGGGATCTAGGAATCCCCTAGAATTACAGGTTATCAGCGCTGTTAAAAGAGCCTCATGGCACAGGGTGGTAAAGCTGCAGTACTGCAGTCGAAGCTATGCTCATGACCTGAGTTCGATCTCAGCGGAAGCTGAGTTCAGGTAGCCAGCTCAAGGTTCATTCAGCCTTCCATCCTTCCAAGGTCAGTAAAATGAGTACCCAGCTTGCTGGGGGAAAGTGTAGATGACTGGGAAAGCAATGGCAAACCAACCCATAAAAAGTCTGCTGTGAAAATGTCAGCAATGACTGGTGCTTGCACAGGGGACTACCTTTACCTCTTTTAGCGCTGTCTTTGTAGAAAAACCCCAGCTTGAACTAATTTGAATATTAGGCCACACCCCTTGACATCGCCATTGTTTCACGCAGTCCTTTTTCTACAGTGGTGATGTCAGCAGGAACTTATTTGTATATTAGGCCACATCCCCTGACACCAAGCCTGCTGGAACTACATTCCTGTGCATACCTGCTCAAAAAAAGCCCTGCAGCTCATCTCTGGGCTACAGAGAGTAGTTCCTGCGGAGAAAAGGGATGCTTGTGGGGGGGGGGGGACTATATGGCATTGTACCCTGTTGAGGTCCGTGTCCTCCCCGGACTCCATCCTCAAATCTCTAGAACTTTTCCAACCTGATATGACAACCCTATCCGCACATCCCCCGCCAGTAAAATCAAATGGGCAGAACCTGTCATAATACATCATCTGCAAAACAGCTACGTACTTTACTTCCCATTTTTCTTTTAATGGTCAAATTTATTTTACTTTGTTGACTGCATCCCTAATAACTATGTTAAACAGCACATGTTTTGTATTGTCTACAGCAGTGGCTCCCAACCTTTTTGGCACCAGGGACCGGTTTCGTGGAAAACAGTTTTTCCATGGACTGCTGGGTGGTATGCTAGTTTTTTGGCTGCCCCAGGCTACCCACCCCACCCCATCCCTGGCCCCCATGGGGGTCTTTAAGTGAGGAGTAGGTGAAGGTTGCTACTGCAATGCCCCTTCTGCCTACCCGGGACCCAAGCAGATGAAAGAGGTGGTGCTTCAGAACTATGCTGCGTTGCCTTTCATCTGCCCAGGTCCCAGGCGGGTGAAAGCAGTGGCAAGGCTGCTCTGCCTCTTTCGGTGCTCTACCTCACTCTGCAGTCTGGTTGCTAACAGTCCATGGCCCAGGGGTTGGGGACCTCCGATCTACAGAACCCTTTGGTGCTGCTAATCATTTTCTCTATCATGACCTGCATTCAGATGTCACAATGAATTGTGGGTTGTTTAAAGTATGGCTTGTACAGCACATTTTTGATTAGTGCATCTGAAGTGAAAAACTGGTTTGTGTATAAGTCTGACTATATTGCCATCTCTATGGCCAGCCTTTTTGGCACTACTCAACAAATTGTGGTGTGTGATTTCAGATACTACAAGCTACACTTAGCAGGAACTGTATTGACAGATATCTACAGCCTCTAGTAAGGAATCCTGGTTTGATGCCAACCAATATATCCTGATTTATTGAACTTTTCTGCATTCAGAAGTCACAGATTCTGGGGTTTAATCAAACTACACTTTATTGCATTATCAATGTGTAACCATCATTGATTTGATTTTGTATATTGCATTTCCCCTCCATTTAGGCCATTCTGTTTGTTTGTACAAGGACGATCATATCACCTAACCTCCAAAAGCACAAAAACATCCAAACACACGTCTCAATGGATTTTGTAAGGGCTTATGGAGTTTAAAAATGACATTATTGCAATATGAATATTTACTTATACAGATGGCTCACATGCACTCAGAGAGCCAGTTTGATGTAGTAGTTAAGTGCATTTGATTCCCCACTCCTCCACATGCACTTGCTGGAATGGCCTTGAGTTAGCCATAGCTCTTGTAGAAGTTGTCCTTGAAAGGGCAGCTGCTGTAAGAGCCCTCTCAGCCCCACCCACCTCACAGGGTGGCTGTTGTGGGGGGAGAAGATTTAGGAGATTGTAAGCCACTCTGAGTCTCTGATTCAGAGAGAAGGGTGGAGTATAAATCTGCAGTCTTCTTCTTCTTTATAGTGTATTCTGCCTTTAGCAAGGAGCTGTGTTTCAAGGCTCAAAATGAGAAAACCCATGGTTATATAACAATTGAGCAATATTTTATATGGGTGAAAGATTGCTTCCTGGCAGCCCTTCTGTACACCCATAATTACACAAGCTACTATATTGTCATATAAATATGCAGCGCAAATGCCAACAAGAAGCTATTTAATTTGTTCACTGATTATAAGAACTGATGACAGTGAATAGATTATATTGCCATCTGATTATAAGAACTGATGACAGGATATAGAAATAATCACAATGCATCTTAAACCTTTTAGTCTTCATCAAGCAGCCAGTAAAAATTCATTGTGCACCAGATCCACCAATTTTATTTTTACTCATATTTTTACCAATACATTTCCTACAATTCAACACCACTGACAACACATAAGAGTTAACCTTTTAAGCATTCTGCCTCCTTCTTTATAGTCAGTAAATAAGATTTAATGAAATGTATCTGGACTCCCTCCTCTGCTTAGAACTTTACATTTCTATCTGGAAAATGTATTTCCAGAGAATCCTGCAAATTTCAGTCATTTATCAAATATTATTAAAAATATTTTCACATTTGAAGTCAAGGGACACAAAGTTACTGTTGCACCAATCCATCTGTGGGTTCAATATCTTCCACAGATATTCCTGGAATTGGTTTGAGAGTCACTTGTGAACAGTTTCTCTCTGTGTGAGTCTCATTCTTGATCCAACAGCCATGTAATGGCTTTCGTCCAACAGAGTGTGCATGGAGTACCCCAGGGTGCAAGTCCATTGCCCTGTAAAGTAATGCCTCTGTGACTGACATTTTGGGAAGGAAGGCAGAGACTGGGTTCACAAAACAGCTAATGAGCAAGGTTTCAACTTTTGCTTCATTTGTGTATGTGTACTGCAGTCCTGCCTATTCTGGGGACATTCTATTACTTACATGTTCTCTTGCTAAGGAACACCCTGAGAATATAAAAAATGCTGTTCAATACACCTGCATAAAAATAAACTGTTTCAACTTCATTGTTTTTGTCTGACAATGACCTATGGGTGTTATGTACATGAGAATGCTAGTTAAGCAGCAAACACGAAACCATGAAAGTTCAAGCAAAGTTGTGCTCTAAGGATATCTATCAAAACAGCCTTCCAAAACAAGTGTACCAAGAGTTATAAAAGTGATACAAGAATCATCTTCCTATCACCCTGGCCTGGATAGCTCAGGCAAGCCTGATCTTGTCAAATCTCAGCACCTACCTAAGCAGAGTCAGCTCTGGCAAGTAGTTGGATGGAAGACCTCCTTGAAATACCGGAGGTGAGAGGCAAGGGCAGGCTTTATTCAGCCACCTCTCTGAATATCCTCCAAGCCCCCAGTAGGGGTCAGTCACCAAGGGTTGCCACGACTACCAGGTGCACACACACACACACACACGTGTATAAAAAACTACAAAAATACCAAAAAATAAAAATCATTTTTCTATCACTTGACAGGTGAGAGATGTTTCCACCAAAGGTAGTTCTGCCGAGGTCTGAGGTACTGGTGGCATTTGATATCTGACTTTTTTCCAGAATCTGGTACTTGCAGAATAAGACTGACTCTCTGTGAGGTCCCCATTCCACTGGATGGCTCCATGTTTTTGCTTAATGTATTGAATGGATTCTGGCAGGTTAGTGTAATCCTTGATTTTATCCATTTCAATCAAGATTACTTTCATTCCATCGTGTACAAGAGCATTGTATAGAGCTATCTGCTGCTCAGGATCTTCTTCTAACAATTTGTAGCTTGGTGATCCTGACTTTAAGATAATTATCAGCCTTCTGCTTTGCTTAATAGTTTCATCAATAACTGTGACCAGAGCTGTAAATTAGAAGAGATAAATACATCAAAATTACAAGGCAGTAATATACCTTGCAAAACAGTCATCTATTATAACAAATATGACCACTATAGTAACTACTGCTGGGGAAAAAAATCATTGAACGCTGATCATTTGTATTTTTGGAAAAAATGGTACTGGGGCTAGAAATGTGAAACATTGACTTAGCATCTAGAAAGCATTATTAACATTAATAAACTAAAATCAAAGGGCATGGATCAAGTGATAACCTTTATCACTATCTAAGTATTTAGGTGGTGATAAAGTTCATCTGAATTAAGCAGCAGTGCAGATACAAGCTACCAATTGCAAGTAGGCTTCCCAATCCCCAGGTCCCAGTGGGGGATCCCCCGGTTTTACAGGCTTCCTCCCTTCCCCAGCCAGCTGGCCAGCGGGGGAAGCCCCACCCCCACAGCCATTATGCACCTCCATGAACGATTCCCATAGGGAATGATGGGGAATTGATCTGTGGGTATTGGGGGCTCTGGGGGGGGCTGTTTTTTGAGGTAGAGGCACCAAATTTTCAATATAGTATCTAATGCCTCTCCCCAAAGTACCCCCCAAGTTTCAAAATGATTGGACCAGGGGGTCCAATTCTATGAGCCCCAAAAGAAGGTACCCCTATCCTTCATTATTTTCTATGGAAGGAAGGCATTTTAAAAGGTGTGCTGTCCCTTTAAATATGATGGCCAGAACTCCCTTGGAGTTCAATTATGCTTGTCACACCCTTGCTCCTGGCTCCGCCCCCATGTCTCCTGGCCCCACCCCCAAAGTCCCCAGATATTTCTTGAATTGGACTTGGCAACCCTAATTGCAAGCAAGACTATTTTTAAAAATTGGGGCTGCATGTATCTTTCCAAAGGTTAAGCAGTAGTTTCCTGGTTTGCTGTAAAAAAAAAATCCTGTTTTTAATGTGTTCTCATGCCCTAAATGAAAATTTAAGATGACTGTTGTTTCAAATCATCATTTGATGATGGTGGAAAGTGCTATCAAGTAACATCTGACTTATGGCAACCCCATGGGGTTTTCAAGGCCAGAGGTGGTTTGCCATTGCCTGGCTCCTACCATGTCATGACTCTTGTATTCATTGGAGATTTCCTATCCAAATACGAGCCAGGAACGAACCTGCTTAGCTTCCGAGATCTCGCAAGATCAAATTAGTCTGGGCTATCTGGTTCAAGGCCAAGTTGTCATTTAGCATGGATAAAACACAAAGATTAAATTGCATGTTTTGTTTAAAAAGCAATAATGAAAATGAATGCTCAAATTTTACCTTTTCCTGGTAAGTCATCCCTACCAAATATAAATAGAATATATCCACACTGTTTCTCCAAAACTTCAGGAAGTACTTTCAGAACAAAATGATCTGACTTGTGGGTTTTTGGATACAACACATATGCATCATAGATCTTCCCATCTGCAACTGAGCAGCACAAATGAAGGTGACTTGCAGAACTAAACAATTCTATTTTTCAAGTACACTATATATACCATGTCCTCCTTTTAAGCTACCAGTTACCAGCCAATAGAGCTTGTATAATATATTTAAGTGACTTATGAACTATCCTGATTTAGGGCCGTGGTGGCAGAGACTCCTTGTGTTTGCTTCCATAATGGTGGCTACAATAATGTTTTGAAGTGCAAGAGACTACATGGGAAGAACTGGCAATGGGTTTATGGCTAAAGCCAATATTGCCAGTCCCTGCAGGTTGAATGACAATGCTGCCTACAAAATCTCTACCATTCAATCATTAAGCATAATCAGGGCTTTTTTGGCCAAAAAAGCCCAGCAGGAACTCATTTGCATATTAGGCCACACCCCCTGACATCACCATTGTTTCATGTGGGGCTTTTTCCAGCAGGTACTCATTTGCATATTGGGCTTCACCCTCTGACACAGCCAGCTGGAACTGCTTTTCTGTCCATTCCTACTCAAAAAAAGCCCTGAAGATAATAAGAGAAATTACACAAAGCAGCATCAGTCACACCATTCCCATAGCATAAAAACCGGTCTCTCTCCATTCCAGCAGGCTTCTTTATCCTAACATCTATCGAGGTTGCTGGTTTATTTGCTGTAACTTTTCTTCTTTGCCTCTGGCTACAGATACAGCTTTTATTTAACCCATTCACAGTAATTCAGGATGCGATGTGCAATTACCTTTTTTATGAAGAAATGGATGGCATGACTTTCGGTACCAAAGTATGATGTCAATCTTGAAGAACATGTAGATTAATACAAGAACAGCTGTAGTGAATACCAGTGCAGCAAGAGCTCCAGCCAAGTAGCCAATATAATGTTTGGCTGCACCAAGAAACAAACAAAAATAATAGAAAGTTAAATCAATCATGCATACCCAAAGTTAGGCAGGCAATTTGCTTTATTTTACAAAAATTGTATTTCACCTCTCTGCCCTCAGAAAGGCCACTTAGGCCACTAACAAATTAAAACACCATAAAATCAGATTTTAAAACCATTAAAACAACTCCAAAGCCCATCATTGAAACAACTGAAACCAGAGCTAAAATACATACGAAACGAAAGCAAGAATTAAAAACACTGGACAGGAAGGAGGAGTCACTGAGGGAATGCCAAACAAAACAAAAGTCTTCCCTCACTGGCAAAAGATGGCAACAGGAGGGAGCAGACAAATCTCCCTGCAGAGCGCATTCAGGAGCCATTAGCAAGAAGGCCCTTTCCTTGATTGCCAGCTGCCTATCTGAGAAAGTGGGTGCACTATAAGCAGGGCCTCCAAAGATTACCTTAGGAATTAGGTAGGATTAAAAGGGAGTGGTGGGTGTCATTTGGGTTGAAATGAAATCAAAAGAGTTTCCAGCTAAACATTAGGAAGAACTTCCCGACGGAGCGGTTACAGTGGAACAGGCTTCCTCAGGAGGTGGTGGGCTCTCCTTATGTGGAGGTTTTTAAGCAGAGGCTAGATGGCCATCTGACAGCAATGCTGATTCTGTGAACTTAGGCAGATTGTGAGAAGGAGGGCCAAAAGGGCGCATCAGTGCTTAGCTCTCATGGCCTTTTCTTACACAGCTAGAGAAATGCTGTTAGCCACTTTGGGGTCAGGCAACAATTTGTCTCCAGGCCAGTTTGGCCAGGGATCCTGGGTTTTTGTTTTGTTTTGGGGGGCAGGGGTTGCCATCTTCTGGGCTTGGAGCAGTGTCACAGGTGTGTGGGGGGAGGTATTTGTGAATTTCTTGCATTGTGCAGGGGGTTGATCCTGGAGGTCTCTTCCAACTCTATTATGTTTCTATGTATGTTGATCCCAAACCGTATAGGGCAGGAGTGGCCAACGGTAGCTCTCCAGATGTTTTTGCCTACAGCTTCCATCAGCCCCAGCCAGCATGGCCAATGGCTGGGGCTGATGGGAGTTGTAGGCAAAAAACATCTGGAGAGCTACCATTGGCCACCCCTGGTATAGGGCTTTAAAGTTCAGCAGCAGCACCTTGATTTACAATAACAATGTCAAAATAGTAACTTGTAAACATCCCCTCCCAGTATATACATAGCACTGCTATGTTGGGTGGAGGAGTATCATCCAAGCAAAAGTCCTTCAAGGCTCGGTGAAATAGTGGAGAATGGATCTATAAGCTATACCCATTCTTCTGATGTCCCTCTTCCAAACCATCTTCAGCCACACATACAAAACAAAAGCAAGAATTATAGACATTGGGCATGAAGGAGGGATCGCTGAGGGAATGCCCTGTTGAGATCCTCTCAGCTTTGTCAACTGTAGGTGGGAGGTGCAAGCTGGAAATTCTAAGGGTTGAGGGCTTGACTTGAGGTTTCAGGGATTTAGCATTCTCAGGATCTGCAACAAGTTTAGGTGGGGCTTGAGAGCTTGCTGTACTCCCAAGTGCATCAGCTTCTATCCTGATAATTCAGGCATAATCAGGCTGTTTCCCTTTCTCTGTCCTCCACTGGTTTCCATGTCCTGTATGTCAGAGCCTAACCACTCAAGATCTGAGTCAGAAGATCTTGCAAACCTGGAACTCTAAGGAAGCCTGATGAAAGGCAAGGAGACTATCATATTTTGAAGAAGAAGAAGAATTGCAGATTTATACCCCACCCTTTTCTCTGAATCAGAGTCTCAGAGTGGTTTACAATCTCCTATATCTTCTCCCCGCACAACAGATACCCTGTGAGGTGGGTGGGGCTGAGAGGATTCTCACAGCAGCTGCCCTTTCAAGGACAACCTCTGCCAGAACTATGGCTAACCCAAGGTACAGCAGGTACAAGTTGAGGAGTGGGGAATCAAACCCAGTTCTCCCAGATAAGAGCCCACACACTTAACCACTACACCAAACTGGCTCTCTTTAGCATCTGTAGATTAGCATCTGTAGATTACTGCTGAATACACGCACGCTACCACAATCACAAATATGTCCTGTGCTTTGCTTGCTACTGCTGCTTTGTCTGGGATAATCCCTGATTATACAGAGGAGATATGAGTGGGAAGATGGAAAGGGACTGTCATGACTTCTGGCCTGGCAACCTGTATCTTTCAGCAATAAAGGGCAGAAGAATGGATCTTCCATTGCCAAGTTTTCACAGGTCTTTATTATGGTTTTATAAAACATTTCAGTTTGGAAAACTTATTATTTCTTCATTCCTTTTAAAATCAGTCATCTTTTCCTTTATAAAATACTTTTCAAAACTGAAATAGATTGCTAACAAAAAAATGAATCACATACTTGGAGTTTGCACCGAGAAGTATGCTGCTACTTCCCCAGCATGGCAAACAAACCACTCGCCAAAATCTTCCTCTTTCAGTGCAGTGATGTTCAGAGACACTACAGAAAGCAGCCCTTCTTCCATGGGGATATCTTTCCTGTCCAAAATGCAAACACCACACTGAAGAGCTGAACTCATGATCCACTGTGCCTTCATAAATAAAGCAATGGATTTGGATCTGGAGGGAACTGGTAGTACTAGTTACAAAAATCTCAGCTCAGCCGTAAACTAGTTGCTAGGCAGATGAAGCCACATGAGCCATCATTCAGGATAGATTAAAAGTACAAAAACCTGATATGCTATATTTCTTTCAAGGAACTATACCGCCTCGTATTTTATATGAAGTGCAGCATCCATATGTCAACATGTTGGTAGCATTTTCACTTTCTTACACCAGGCAACACAACCCACATCAGCTTGTCTGCAGAAGAATGCCTGGATTCTGGGGAATGTTCCATATGGTCATGAACAAAGTTTACAAGCTAGCTGGGTCTGCTGCACCCTTTGCCCACAAGAACTGCAAACAAGATACAGAACATGATCCAAATATGCCTGCATCTGTAGTTTTCAGAAAAGATCTGCAAGCAGAGGAAGCAAATTATTTGCTGGAGAAGACAGACTCTCATTACTGATTTTCCAAGGAAATTTGGCGTTTCTGAGAACAAATGAAAAGCACTCTCCTTTAGTCTACATACATTATATAAAGAGTCCTGAATAAGAACACGGTCTTTCATTAAACTACGTAATCCAAGGTAGCTGACAGCGCAATAACTACTAACACCCACCAAAGTTGTTCTAAATTCTAGGTGTCAGAATTTGTTTTTACCCATTATGAAAACTGGCATTTCATTGCATTAAACAAAGAATCAGGTGAGTTACTGTTTCAGATCTTTGCTTGATTTGTTTACATACTACACAATATAGATACTTACTGATGTCCCTCTCGAATTCTACCATCAATCAGAAAATCAACAAGAGTTTTATTGACCTTCCAGGATATAGAAATAGGACTGTCTCTGAAAGTTGATACATTGCACTCTACAAACACACTGGATCCTGAAATCAAAACGGACATCAGAGGCCTTTAACATGTCATTGCACAATGGAATCAAAATGTTACCCTTTCTTAAGACACTATGTCCCTGCATCCAGGAACATACAATTTTGTTCCACTCAGTGGTGAAGTACAATGGCTCTGAATAATGTAAGTTTCCCCTGTGGCTTCCTCCCTGTCTATTTTCAGCTCTCTGGGGAAATTTGAGATATTCATTGTTGCAGGCGCTTTCCCACACCTTTGTGTAAAGTGCTAATGGGGATGCACAGTAAACAGAAACCGCTAAAAACCAGTTTCTCTGTTTGCTGCGTGAAAACGCCAACACTTGCTGCAGCCCCGGGGCAGATAGTGTGAAATCAGAAGGAAGCCATGCTGAGAAGATGAACGTGAGAGCAGCATATGGTGAGTGGGAAATTGGTCACAGAACGAGAGAGAGAGAATGCACAAACTATGAAATAATAAGAGAAAAGTAAGAAAACTGAGAAACTACTATGTGAGAGCTACAGAAATTTAACTAGACATTAAAATTTCCTTGCAGCCCAAAGGTGATATGTTTTGGGGGATTTTTGGCAGTTGCCCTTACAATCCTCATGTCCAGGGCTGGCACATGGGAGTAGGCCATGTAGGCGGCTGCCTAGAGTGCCGCATGGCCTATGGGGCACCTCTAGACAACCCTCCCCACATGCCAGCGGGCCTGCTCAGCTTCCCCGTGCCGTGGGGAGGTGGAGGGCCCGGTGTCTGCACACTGGGCTCCCCAAGAGGAACCCAGCATGCAAATGGGGCCAAATCCAACCCCACCTTGCCTCTCAGCACCGCGGGGAGGCAGAGCAGGTTCAGGCCTTTGCTTGTCAGGTTCTCCAAGAGGAGCCCGGCATGCAAACGGGGCCAGATCCAGCCCTGCTTTGCCTCCCCACAGTGTGGGGAGGCAGAGCAGGGTCGGGCGTTTGCTCACTGGGTTCCCTGAGAGGAGCCCAGCATGCAAACAGGGCCAGATCCGGGCGCCTTTAAAAAACTACACTCTTTGGAAGCTTCCAAGGAGGGAGAAAGCTGCCTCACGATGACATCACATAGTGACGTAATTGTGACGCGCGCATGCTATGCATGCACAGAAAAAATGAGGAAGCTGGGAAGGTGGGGAGTGCGGCGCATGGGTCCACCTCTAGCGGCGCAGAACCCTTAGCGCTGGCCCTGATCATGTCTTTAGATAGATAGACTGAAAATAAAATAGAGGCAGATTTACCAAGTTTAGCTTCAATTGTGTTGTTTCTTGGGTATAGAATCTTAGTTCTTTTTCTCTCTGGATTTGCTAGCAAAAAAAAAAAGCATTTTTTGAAAATATGCCTTTAAGTCAAAGTTCAGGTAACACATATAACAAGCATATAAACATAACGATATAGGGTTTTAGAAAGTTCAGAGCATATAACAGCAAACCTGTACTCTGTGATTAGATGGAAGAACTGAGAATTTGTTTTGTTTTTTAAAAAAGGCTTGCTGAAGGCCACCAATTCATAAGATTTTAATAAGAAGTCTAACAGCCTTGTCCCCTATATACTACATTATTGTATTATATTTGCAACTTTCACGCAGGGATGGGGAAACATTCAGTATAGCCACACTGGCATTGCCCAAAAAACAAACTAGTGATGTGAGAATACCAATCTGTTGATACAAAAGCCCCAAAATAAATATCACTTGCAATGCCACAGCAGTGACAAAGGTAGTGACAAAAACACTGCAGGAGTTGAGAAATATAAACAAATGTGAACTGTCAGTTCACATAGTTTCTTGGGGTCAAATGAGACGTGACAGGGAAGCAACCAGTAGTATTCATGTGACAACCAATGTTCCCTCTAAGCTGTGGAGTCTTGTGAGCAAAAATTCTACTTTGTGAGCTACTGGTATTAAAGTTGTGAGCTACTGCATAAATTAGTTTGCTCTAGGACCATTTTGCGTGAGACAAAAATGTGTGAGGCTAATGGAGGCTAAAAAATTGTGAGCTAGCTCACACTAACTCAGCTTGGAGAGAACACTGGTGGTGACAACCCTCATCTGTGTACAAAGTGGGGACAGAAGACTATTGTGTTCTGTGGAAAGCTGCATGTAGATGAGGGTAGTACTCAAGCTGTCTTCAAGTTAGGGAGAAGAGCAGCTTGAAGCAACAGAAAAGAGCAACGTTTGAAGGATCCACTCCACTGCATATTCCTTTTCATATTGAAAAGTACTGGGTTCGATGCATGAGGACGCCCATGGAAGAGTGATCACAGTTCTTTATTTCGTGATTACAGCATTGCAAGGTTAAAAAATGTAGAAATGCATCACTCACCCTGCCTTATATGGGAGAGGATCAGACACACAAATTCAAGTGGCTTTTGGGGAAGACAGAAAGGGAAATGCTGCAATGGTGTGGAAGACAAGCTGCTGAAGGTGGAGGCGACACTCACGTTACCATTGCTTGCCTCAGTTACTTTACTTTCAATAGTCACAGACTTCAGCTCTTCCAGCAAGAATTCTGGACTTTCCTCTGCTGGTGGTGGTGGTGCCTACCTCAACTTACAAACAGAACTACTTTTCAAGTGTTCTGCCCTCAACTATGATCATTTAGCCTGCACCAAAAACTGTGCCTAAACAAGACAGGAACAAAAAAGAAGGGATTTCAATCAACCCCTTCCCCCCAAAAAAAACCCTCCACTTCTCTTGCAAGTATAACAGAAAATAAAAACTGATATTTACTTGCAACCAGTTAGATTCGAGTCCTTTTTCACTGGAAAAGGAAGCTTGGACTCTCTACATTATACCCCCCAGACTCTTGTGGTTTCTAAGGTGCTACAGGACTCAAATCTAACTGTTCCACTGCAAACCAAGGTGGCTAACCCTCTGACACTTACTTGCAACCAACCAACAATTTTAACAGGCCAAAGAAACATGGATCTCTATGTATTTTACATTATAATGCACCCGGCAAAACACCACTTTCATTAATACATTTCATTGATATCGAGATAGTTTTCACAGGCAAGGTAAGATTAGTAGATGGATTTTCTATATTCCAAATAGAGTTTTAAAGGACCATTGAATAAAATATGGATTTGATTTTTAAATGCTCACTTCCACTTTCAGTGCTGCACCAGTATTTTCAGATGACACACTGAAAAGTATAACATTATTTAATGGTGACATTAAGTCATTGGTGCCAGAAGTATTATGAGAGTTTAAGTTACAAACCTTGAATGGGTTTGCAGCTTGCAAATACCATTGGAGATGGATTGAAAACCTATTGGAGTTGAAAGATGTTTTTGCAGTGAAAAAAGAAATAGGAGACAATGACATGGGTCTAAGGATAATTTCCTTGGTTGCCCACACATTGTGCCCTTCTTGCCTCACACTCTTGCTACAGCCCCAAATGGTTCTTGAATTGCTGTCTCAGGAGCAGCATGGGGGTGCATTTTCAGCTCCAGTCATACTTCCTGGGTGGAAATTCTACCTTCCATAGAACTGCTTCATTTGGTCCAGCACATTAGAAGTGTTTGGATACAAAACATAACTTTTCCAGTGAACTAACAAAATGCACTCACTTACCTGCAGCAGTTACCACAATGCTTCTTGAAATGTTATATTTATTCCCCTCATAAGTGTATGTTGCTTTGCATTGGTACTTTCCAGAATCATCTGAAGTCACATTGTCTATTATAACATCCTCACCATAGAAGGCAAATCGTTTCCCATTCAGCTGCTTACATTCCTAAGTGCAACCAAGGTAGTTGTTTCATCATATATGGCATGCAAGCAAAGTTCACTCAACTGAACCACAAGATGCTTTCTATGTAATCTCAGACAAATCCCACTCAGGATCCACCACAGAATGGAAATCAGAAACCAAGACAGTCCAAGGAAATTCCTAATAGGCTGCTATTCTGGTTTACACCCAATCCTGTTGGCAGTGGTGCAGTGGTTTGGACCCAGTTTGTGGCAATGGGTAAAGGACCATTTGTCAACTTCCTTCCCTATTGCCTCCAAGTGGGACCATAAAGGGCTGCCCAGCCTGCTTCTGTGCCATTTTAATGGATCAGTCTACTCCTAATGGACAATATGCTTATTCAGTTGATAGAACAATACACTATATTAGAATTCTGAAAATTCATTTCATGGTGATGTTTTCCTTGGCAAAGTAGTGTCACTACATTCTAGGAAGAAGAACCACCACCTTATGAGCTAGGCTGAAGAAGAGTGACTGGCCCAACACTGCTAGAAATATTCACAGGTGAGGGAGGATTTGACTCTAATCCAAGTCTGGTGCTCTGACCACAGGCCTTCCAATGTAATGGTAGTGATCTATATACCATATTTTTCAGACCATAAGGCGCTCCGGACCATAGGACACACCTTCCTCCTGGGGGGCGATCCGCTGCCTCCGCCTCCAATCCTGGCGCTTCCCCCGCGCCTGCCTGGCTCCAGCTTCTTCCAGCAAGCGCTGGGATCACTCCACGCTGCCCCCACCGCAAACCCAGCGCTTCGTGAGCGTCGGCTGCAGAGAGGGCAGCATGCTTCCTCCGTGCCTGTCTGCCTGGCTCCAGCTCTGACGCTTACAGCAAGCGCCAGGATCGCGCCCTCCGATCCCGGCGCTTGCTTTAAGCATCAGATCTGGAGCTAGGCAGACAGGCACGGAGGAAGCACGCCGCCCCCTCCACAGCCCGGCGCTCGCGAAGCGCTGGGTTTGCAGAGGGGGCGGATGCTTCCTCCGTGCCTGTCTGCGATCACTCCCTCCGCCCTCCGATCCCAGCGCTTGCTTTAAGCGTCAGAGCTGGAGCCAGGCAGACAGGCACGGAGGAAGCACGCTGCCCTCTCCGCAGCCGGCACTCGCGAAGCGCTGGGTTTGCGGTGGGGGCAGCGTGGAGCGATCCCAGCGCTTGCTGGAAGAAGCTGGAGCCAGGCAGGCAGGTGCGGGGGAAGCGCCGGGATCAGAGGCGGAGGCAACGGATCGCCCCCCCAGAGGAAGGTACCTTCGCTCCATAAGACGCACACACTCCCCCCCCACTAGCATTTGTAAGTAGAGGCATCCTGAATACTTGAATCTGCTCAACCATAGCTCTGTTCACAAGTTACAGTGAATGCATATACAATCTGTGTACATGGGGCACTTGATTTTTCTTTGTGCGTTCTGAGCAATTCTCATGGGAATGCTAGTCTCCACAGGGGATCCACAGGGGATCTGGAGGTCCCCAGGAATTATAGCTCATCTCCAGACTACAGGTATCAGTTTCCTTGGAAAAAAGAAGGCTTTAGAGGGTGAATATGGCACTGTATCCCACTGAGGTCCCTATCTTCCCCATGCTCCATCCCCAAATCTCCAGGAGCTTCCCAACCTGTATCTAGCAATCCTATCTCCCCAATCCCTACTGGTGGCCAGGAGGACCCTGGCAACCCTAAATTCTCATGTTACAGTAAATGCACGTTGTTTAAATTCCACATTTGTTCAGCTACTGGTCTCCAGTTTCATTTGTGGAGTGAACACACATTGGCTTATTCTTACAAACGGATGTATACAATTACATTTAGGATGTAACATATGAACAGGGCTGTATCGAGTCTCAAAATCACTATAAGGAAGTATCACCATGGAATGTATTTCCTGCTGGTGTACTGTAATGGCTAAAAGACTTAACTGTGGACATTTTTAATATTTATATTTATAATTATCTGATTTAACTGTGAATCAGGAAGTCCCAGGTTTAAGTCATGTTAGCCCTAGGCAAGTCGCCAAAACTCTCTTGGAAAAAAAATCTCTTCTATGTTACGATTACAAGCAAAACACAGGTTTGAGACTCCATATTCCACTCAGAACCCTAGGCATGCTGAAACCTGCTAACATAATTCTGTAGCATTCTAAAGTTCAGAATAGAGACTGTGGTTAAATGACACAGAGGAAGAAATTCCATTAGCTCTGTACCTTATACCATCGAATGGACAAAGCATTCTTGTCTTTCTTAAAACTGTCCAAGATATGACAGACAATCTTTGCATTTGATCCTACTCGTATCTCTTGCTTATGGAAGACTTCATCATGAAAACACTGTCCATCAGTGTAATTGAAGACCGCAACTCTCACAACACTTTTGTAACATCTTGCTGACTCCCTGTAAATCCGCCCCCCCAAAACAAAATGTTAATTTTTTTTTATAAAGCACACAAAGGGACATAAACAAATTACAAAAGAAAATATGTGCACCAGGTAATGGATAATCATAACATTTCTTCAATAAGCAATAAAAGAATAACTGGTTATGCTTCCAAACGCATAGCACTACAGTTTATTCAATTCCAATAGCAGCAATGTTCTCCTTATACAATACATACAATGAGCCTTTATTTTTCTAATATTTCATAATTACAAGTTTTATGGGAGTCAAGGAATTTGTGGTACAGATGTTGGGTTGAATACCATGGATCTGTTCCACTAATGAAGGGACTTTCCTCAGGCATAAGGCCTTCCCCAATAAGAGGCCTGAATAACCTCTTGAAACAGTGAAAGGCTCCTTCTACTGGACAAATGCTTGCAAGATCCAATCTTTTGTGATTATATATACCAGTATGGTTCAGAAAGTTCTTCAAATCCAAACTGATCTAGGCTCCACATATTCCCTGTTATTCCATACTACCTTCCAAAACCCCAAAACAACTTGGCATCCCCATCATATATACATGCAACTTATGTCTGTTATCTGACACTTTCCACGATCAGCTTGATTAGTCTTTTGTATACTCATGGAAGCAAGACATCAAAACAAAAACAAGATTATATTGTATGTCAATATAATTCAAAAGACTAAGTAGCTTAGGGGTACACTGATCCCCAGAAACCCGATCATTTTTATTTCCCTACCAATTTTTCCCGTTTATTTTTATATCTTCTTTATAAATTTGATATGTAACAAGGTTTTAGAGAGTTTTGTTAAAATTGTTTAAACTTTTATGCGTAATGCTGTGTTCTTTCCTACCAAAAGCATACTCTTGAAACACACTTGGAATTTACTGCCGCACACTGATTCAGAAATATGAACTTCTGTTGTTGTTTTCTTTTCTACCTAATTCTACAGAAGCTCTTAGCATTAGGAAACTGGTAACACAGGTATCTTCACTTTGAACAATAAAGAACCATTTAGGACTGATTCTATTAAGCAGCACTATAATCTTTTGATCCTGTGCCCAACAGGCATAGAATTGCAGTCCTATGCAAAATCACTCCAGAGGAAACCCACAGAGGAGCAACATCTGAACTTTTGTATAGATTTCTACTTTGCTGCTTTAAGGGTACTTCCAGTTGGTCACCTCAAGCTCTAATAATTGGTAGATTTTCTCAACAGTCTTTAACCATTAAGATTTTCAAAAAATTTCAGATCCTTGTTTTAGCAAATACTACTTTGTTAGGAAGTTTTGTGAAGAAAAATGGAGTGTCCTATATTGAAATAAATGGTTCATAAGTAATTGCTGTTGGAGGAAAGTTTTATGGATACCGGGGACTGCCAAACAGAGCAACAGAGAGCCTTGAGTGAAAGGCTGCTCCAAGCAATCTGAATTGGTTAGCATCAGCTGAACAGAAGTCTTGAGAGAACTGCATGCTGAGGAGAGATTCAATCAGATTTCTGACTTGACTGCAGTTGGATTTCAGCCTTAGCCAAGAGCAGTTTAACACAGACAGATAACTGGAAAGTAAGTTGGCAAGGAAGTTTGAGAAGTTGACAAAAACTTCCATTTGGGCCAAGGAAAGGGGATCGAACTTTGTTTCCCAAAGTGGGCGATATTGCCCCCTGGGGGCGCTGGAATGATCCAGGGGGGTGGTAGTAGCCTTGGGTGCAATTGGGGGGCGGTGAATAAAAATAAGGGGGCGATAGAAGCATAAAGGAAGAAGAGAAGAGAAGAGGATGGGAGGTGTCAAAACATCATGTTTCTGGGAGGGGTCCAGAATTTTTAACTTAGAGAAAAATTCTAATTAATAAAAATAGAGGGTTCCTTTTTGTCTGCTACTTAGTGCAATTTCACCCAATTAGACTATTAATGAGGACCAGAACTCCTTCCAATTAAAATATAAGAAGGATGCAGTTTATTTACAAAATAGAATAAAAAATAGAGGTATACAGACAAACAAGAAAGACAGAAACAAAAAACCTTACTAGTCTATGTTAGCCAATTCTTGCTGTAACTAGCAGTTTCTCAAGGTTGCTTGCAGTTTCTTTCTCAGCAATACAGTTCAAGTCAGGACAGTGGAATCACTGAGGCAATTGCACAAACTTCTCTGAAGAGTTTCAACCTGTAGCTTGCTCCTCACAAGGTTTTCTGCAGAGCGTCAAGCTTCTTACAGTCCTCTGGTTACTAGGTGGTTGCTTCTGTTGATTTCAGCCAACCGCAATGCCCCAGACACAGAGACCGATTTCCCACTCATCTTACCCAGCTCTCAAACTCCTCATTTCCCTCCAATTTCACACTATTTGCTCCAGGGCTGCAGCTAGTGTCACAAACAGAAACTGGGTTTTAGAGGTTTCTGTTTGCAGCACGAAAAATCTGAAGTTAGCTGCAGCCCCAGGGCAGATAGTGTGAAATCGGAGGGAAGCCCTGCTGAGAAGAGAAGCTTGGGAGAGGCATAAGACAAGTGGGAAATCAGTCAGAGTGTCTTCTCAGGGTTGCCACTAAAATTTTATTTTTAATTTCCCTGACTTTCCCTGACCAACATTTGTCAATTTCACTGACTACCATTCAAATATAACAAGTTAAAAAACAAATAGGTTGTGTTGCATTAATGCAAGACTTAATGAAATGTTCTACTCTACAACTACACAAGTCTCAAGTGCAAAAATATTTGTCAAAGGAAGAGATTTAATATCAGCTTCTTTCAACATTAACTGCAGCAACATCTGTTTTGCAATTGCACCAAAAATTACACCAAGATGCAAACTTCAACTCAAATAAATTCTGAATGCTAACAAGTAGAACTTTCCAAAGCTGGATCAGCAGCAAGAAAGGAGGTGAAGTTTCTGCAATCTAGAGAAGCAGACAACCCTCATTTGCAGTTTTTATGCATGGGAGAAGTCAGGAAAGAGGGTGAGAGAGCTGGTAAACTCCATCAGGAACAATCACATTCGCAAAATTAACTTTGCATGGTGCAGAGCAGAAAGTGCTAGTTATCTGTGAAATCCAACAGCGGCAAAACTCATTTGCAACTCTGCTGGTTTTAGCAGGAGATAAAATATCCATTCCATACACAAGCATGACCCAAAAACATGCTTATTTTTATATGTAAGTTAAATGCAGTACTAGCAGGTAAGGATGAAAAACGATGTTTAAAGTTTGTATATTGCTAAACGTTTAAACTTATCTTGCTTTGCCAGTGCTACAGGCAGATCTTGGAAATCATGCAGGGAGAGAGCTCAACAAACACATTAGGCTGGTTGCTGGGGGTGGAGCTGAGAAAAAGGTGGAACTGGGAAAGGGCATCATTAAGTTTTACTTGTATTCTGCTACTTCTCTATTCCAGTTGCCACAAGAACAGATTATGCTCTTGCAGCAACTGGTCAAAAATCCATTGTTTGAATATATTTTAATCACAGTTTCCCTGACCAATTTCCATTTCCCTGACTTTCCAGAAAGTGGCAACCCTGCTTCTGCAGGGCCAGCACATGGGAGTAGGTGGGTAAGCGCCCACCTAGGGCGCCACCCTGTCAGCGGGTGCTGCTGGGCACCCCTTTACTCCCCCTTCCGTTGTGGCACGATTGCGCCAGCCAGCAGGCAAGCCAAGAGTCCCAGGCAGTGCTGCCACGCTGCCGCTTTTCATCGCAGGGCAAACATTGCCTGCACTTGTTGGAGACTATCAAGGAAGCCTTGGAAGAGCACCGCATTTTACTGCTGCCTGCTGCTTTCAGATTGAAAGTGGCTGGGCGGTGGCACCTTCCCATAGCATTAGTTGGAGCTGACAAGGGGAGGGTGGATAATAATTATAAAGAAATTTCAAAAATTCTCTGTATATGGGAATGTTACTATGGTTGATTTTATAAAATAATTTTAGAATTTCAAGCTTCAAACTGTCTTCTTTACACCATCTGTGTTTAATCTGTGTGCAAATATGTCATTGCATCTTTTTGTCCACTTCTTGAAGGTAGATCTCCAGGGGGGCGCTGCGTAACTTTTTTTCTGAAAAGGGGGCGTTAGGCCAAATAAGTTTGGGAACCTCTGTTCTAGAGAGAAGAAAATTACGGTACCTACCCATTCAAACAGGGAAGTCTGGTGTGATTAGAAACTGTCTGTAGAAGCCTTAAGAGTCAGTTAATAACTGAAGATGAGTACTGGTGTTTCAAGGGGTTTGGATCCTGGAAAAAGTGTACCAGCCTTACAGAAACCAGAAAAGTCAGAGAATACTCAAAGAAAGTATACTGAAGTGTTTTGGAAGACACTGGAACAAAAGCCTCTCAACATAAAAGATTAAAATAACTGAATAGCTTACAAAACTCTCATTATCCTGAAATACAGGAATTAAAGTCTGTGCATGTACTGATTTTACTTTAGAGTTTGAGTTACATAAGAGATTTCAGCCCCTGGTTTCACCTGACCGTTCCCCTCTATGTTAAATAAAATATTTTGTTATTTTTGGATTTCAAAACACCTCAAGTGCCATTTAAGTTGTTTACATTAAAGCAGACTCCTGCTCGCTCAGGTTCCTGTGCTGAGCCAACAGCAAAAACATCATACTGTGACAGCCAGAGTTCTTAAGCAAAAAAGGAAACACATTACTAGGGCAGCTCAGTCAGGATAGGGAAAGAGAAACAACGGGAAACTAATGCCTCTGAGAGAGGGAAGTGGATGAGGAAGTGGATAGTATAATGACTAAATTGAGGGTATTATACTTTGGTCACCTCATGGGAAGAAAAGGGACAATAATGCTAGGAAAATTATTTCAGCCAATTGTGGTCATATTATGAGAAGAAATGGGCACTGAAAATGACAATAATGGTAGGAAAATAATTTCAGCTAATCAAAAAAAGATACCATGTGTGAGAATTTGAAAATAGCCTGAAGAGTTCTTCTGCAAGGATTTATAACTGAAAGCCTAGGAACATCAGTAAGGAACAGCTGAGGTTTTTATAGGCAATAATGAAGGACCTCACCTGCGTCCCTAAACGTGTGTTGAGAAGGGACCAGTAAACCCCTGCAAAGAATGCACATGCCAACACAGCCTGTTAAATCCATTCCCAAGCAGCACTGAAAATGTGCATGCTTCTCTATGACATGGACATTCTCTATGACATGATAAAACAAAGTATTCCTCCTCCTCCTCCTCAAAAGAAACAAAAGTGAGTTCTGACCGTACAATACATGTGTAGAATCCAGAATCTTGAAAATTCACAGGAAGAAACCAAAGCATGTTATCGCGTTGATGTACTCTTGAATCAGTTTTTTTAGTTATGGGCTCTTCTCTTCCATTTCTATACCAGCTCAGATTATAAGTCTTATGGTTAAAATTAAGTATTTTGCCCACAGAACAATCAATCCCAACAGGTTGTCCCACTACGACCTTTTCCTGGCCATCACTGGACACGCCATCATCCTGAACAGCACATTTCTCTACAGAGAGGATGAGAAAGTGAGTTAAGATTGCAAGTGAGATTTTTGTGGCTCTTTCAAGAGAAAGCAACTCTAAGCAGCTGCTATTATTAACAGGATGCAATCAGATCCACACAGGGACACAGTCTTGCTGTAGATCAGGGGTGGCCAACGGTAGCTCTCCGGATGTTTTTTGCCTACAACTCCCATCAGCCCCAGTCAGCATGGCCAATGGCTGGAGCTGATGGGAGTTGTAGGCAAAAAAACATCTGGAGAGCTACCATTGGCCACCCCTGCTGTAGATGATCTCTCCCTCATAGCTGGGGCACCATGTCTCACATTTTCCATTCTTGTTCCAGATACATTCCTGGAGCCAAAAGGCATGCTAGCACAGTAATCATCAAGCTAGAAAGGCACTTCATTTTTTATGCTTTATTTTTATTGAACTTAAAAAATAAGGGGCAGGGCATGGTTCAGAAAGGGCATCTGCTTGGCACATTCAAGCTCTGGTATATCTAGCTACAAGGATCATGTAGTTAGTTGATGATATGAAATACTATCTGCTGAGGCCCCGGATAGCCACTGCTAGTCACAGTAGACAATGGCCAAGGTCAGACATACATAAACTGATGAGATGGGCATGGATGAAAGCCAGATGCATGTCAGATTTTATGTGGTTGTCCAAACATCAGCATCTGGTAATGGTCGTTGGCTTGTTCGTGTCCCGAACTGCCACGACTGAGACGCGGACTTTTTTGATAGTACATTAAATCCAGAATAAGAATGCTTCCGACAACTCCCGCGTGTACTTTCTATGTTTGAATGCTCCGTTGTAGCCGACTCGTTGCAAGTGCACATCCGCTTCCCTGCGAGAGCCCACTCCAAATCATTTCATTGCGCCAGCAATTGTTGACTCAGCCTTCCAACCTTCCGAAGTCGGTAAAATATGTACCCAGCTTGCTGGGGGGGGGGAGTGTAATGACTGGGGAAGGCGGGGAGTGTAATGACTGGGGAAGACAATGGCAAACCACCCCGTAAAAGATCTGCTGTGAAAACTTTTTGAAAGCAGCGTCACCTCAGAGTCAAAAAGGACTGGTGCTTGCACAGGGGACCTTTCCTAAATGGGGTTGAGACCTCTGATCAACCAACGACGGGACCAACGCTGCTTAGAACTGAAGGATGGAGGGATGTCTGAGGAAATTCGTTGTAAAAAAGCTGCGGGGTATAATAGCGACCGGTTAGGGATGGATTTAATGGTGAATGTGACCGCAGCCAATATTGACTTTGATTCATCAATGGTTTGACACAATTTAAGACAGCTTCATGTTTTCAGTTACATTCAATATTGTCTACATAATAAATGTATACTTCTACTGACATAAAGGTTACATTCACCCTTGCATAATGTTGATTGTACATGGCAGTATCTTCAGCAGCTTTTTCTCCCCTCAGTGCAGCCTAGGAAAAACCAGAAACCTGTCCAGCATTCCAGTTCTACTTTTAGGTTTAATAACAGAGCCTTCAGCCCTTTATTAAATAAGAATTGTTTCCAAAATCGCCATTTCATATCTGGAGAGACATTTCAAGGAGTACATTGCCTCTCTGACCTTTGCAAATCACAGGTTAGGACACCCATTCACAACTATGGGTGATCAGCTCAACACCACAAAGAGCATGCATGTCCAGCTATTCACAAGGCTATTTTTATTTCATTCCCCTCTGCTGCTCACACTGCAAATATTAGAACTGTAGCACAGAAGGGACAAGAGCAGCCACTGGATTCTGGTGTTGATGTATTTTAGGAGTCTCAGTTATAGAAAATCTGGGGGGGGGGGGTTATTTATGTGGAAAGATAAATCATCCCAATATTCTTAGGTTTACACTTTATAGGCTGATTGTATCTCAAGAATCTGAGCTTGGACTGAACTGGGACTCTGCCCTGAAAAGTATCTGCTTATATAAATCAGATGCACATATTGCAGGGCTGTGCTTTCAAAACTATAATCCAAAAAGCCACTCCCATAAGTGAACCAAATATAATATTTTTAACAGTCCTTTTAAAAAGGCAATTGCAGAGACCTCGAACTTGATTTCACACATAACACTGTAACTAGGCACTTTTTTGAAGAACAGAGCTAAAGCATCTGGTCATTTAATCAAAAAGAAAAGTGGTATGTTTGACGATTATCTTATCTTCCTCTAAATAGTTGGAAACTTTCCCACAAAGCATTATTACTTCAGCTGCTGTCTGAACTGGGGCACTTACCTGATTTTACCAAACAGAACGAAGTTAACACAATAGAAAGCCACAATGTAGACTTCATGGTTTACTACACAGGAGAGAGAGAGAGAGAGAGGAAAAGGGGTCAGCTATGCCACCCTATTTCAGTTTAATACATTTGTACTTGTTTTTACACTATCCACTATTAACAAGGCTTTATTTTTCATTATTTTGGACTCTTCCTCCAACAGAGCACAGTAAATATGAGCTACAGATTCATAGCTTGCAGGGACTCATCATGAAGAACACACATTAAGTCAAACTCCACATCTAAGAACATAAGAGAAGCCATGTTGGATCAGGCTTATGGCCCATCCAACACTCTGTTTCACACAGTGGCCAAAAAACCCAGGTGCTATCAGAAGGTCCATCAGTGGGGCCAGGACACTCAGTTGTCATCTAATCTGTCAGACTCTCATCAGTCATCTAATCTAACCTATGAAGGGGGTGCTGCTCTCAAATAACACATATTCCCTTGCTCATTGAAAAGAACAGAGAAGTCCCTGTGGAACTGATCATTAATAACATTTATATAATTACCCTTGACAATTGTCAGTACAACAGTTCTTTTCAGCATGACTGATTAAAAAACAAGAGTTCATTTTTAATTCTTTATCTTGGGCTAAACTTGTTATTCCTGGTTAACTTGCTGTTTAACTTTTAATTTTAAACCCTATGTTGGTGTTTGTTTTTCACCTTTATTTCCACAGTTTCTTTCTTTCTTTTTTTAATCTTAAAGTGTAATGAAGGTTGACACTCCAGAACACCCCCCCCCCCCAAGATAAGGCTCTTCTACCTGGCTGTGGGCTATTTGCTGCACAAGGAAGGAAATGCCTTATTCAAATAATACAGTCCTCCTTTATTTGGTAAATTCCAAGAACCAAGCGAGGGGGGGAGGAAGGCAAGAAGTCAAAATAACTATACTTAGTCCATGTAAGCTTCACAATAGTTACCACAATAACAGTTCCAAGCCTTCAGCAAATTCTTCACTCCGACTTCTGGGGAGAGCCTTTTCCGACAATCAAAAATAAGATAAATTGCAGATATTTCACAGAAACCAGCTACAACGAAAAACATCGTCTCCTCTCCCCCAAATTCTACTCCAACTCTGAGGGCTTGGCTCTCCAGCTCACAACTTGTCTATTAGGCTACCTCAGACTTAATTCACTGCAGCTATCGGCTCTACCTTGCAAGGATAGAGATTAACCTACTGCAGGTTCAGAAGAGGAATCTTATAAGGCTTGTGTGGCGGAACCGGCCCGATTCTGCCTTCAGACCCGGTCCCGTCAGCTTCCTATGGAGTCGCCAACTCCTGGAGGGAGTTATTTCTCCTCCTGCCCCTTGGGCGCGCTGCCACCACCTGCTCAGTCCCGGGGTTCAGATTGAGAGGAACAGGACTCCCAATCCCCCTCTCCCGCTATGAGGCTAGGCCTCCAGGTCCTCTGCCACCCTGCACTTGGGTTTCACAGAGACCTCAGCGCTTCTTTGGGGCACCCCTGGAGGATTGGCACCTTATCCAACTGCATGCCTTCCCCCCTTCACCTGGGGCCCCCTTCTTAACACAGCGTGGTCTAAAGCGGTTTGGGGATCTATGTGGTACAGAGATTGACTGCCAGCATTTAAAACAGAAAAACTATTTATTTAAAAGAGAAAAATATAGGGAAAGAAAAACAAAACAAAAACAGTTGCATCTACAAAATTAGCACAGCACAGCACACGCACAGCAAACAGCCTGACAAACAAAATGTGTTATAAACGCGTCCTGCTGGCCCTGATCTAAACTTGCCCTGTCTTGTGAATTACTTACTTAGTCTGCCTGCCTGGGGCCTCCCAGGCAGGAGCCTCCATTGCTCACCACATGCTCGCTCGAGCGCTGGCTTCCAACTGCCCTTCTCTTCCTGCTAACACACATGCCAAGAACAAAAGCACTTCCTGCCTCTCTAGGAGGTTTTCCCCCTAGCGTTGTTGGTTTGGCTCTGGAAGTGAGGGGGGAAGTGAGGGGAAGGCTACAAAGCCTGCGGAGGGATTTACTGACCCCTGCCAAATGAAGCACCACCACTGACTAAAATGGCGTTTCTCCACACGTCCCCCTCCTTAAATTCTGAGCCGGAGGGGTTGCCTCCTACAGAGGTGACCCCGTAGCAGAATCCAACCAAACAAGGAGAAACCCATTAACCAAAACATTACACAAACATTCAGGTATTTCTCCAATAATACATAAAGTCCCACAACCTCAGTGTCCATGTCCTTTCTGGACAACAAGTCGCATTGCTGCATTCAGAAGGAATGTCCAGTCTAAGATGTATTCCTCCATCTCCCAGGACCACCTCTGGAGTTTGGTGCTCTCCCTTCGTTGCTGCTGTTGTTGGGGTGAGTGGTCCATCAAAGGAGGGAATCCCTGGCCCCACATATGAGGTTGGAAACTGCCCAGTTCCCACACAGTTGCTTCTTCTTTATCCCTCATTGGTGGAATATTCCCTCTGTCCACTCTGACCTCCCAGAAAACCACCTCTGGGGCTCCAAACAATTGCTGTCCCAGCTTCTTTTTGTCTCCTTCCTTCCTACCTATATGCAACACCATGGACCTCGCAGAGAATGGCTGTGGTATATTCACCTGCACCACTTTAACTGCCTTTCCCGTCTTCTCCATAGCCACCACATAAGTAGCCTCGTCTAGGTCATCCACAATCACATGGGGTCCCTCCCATTCCACTTTCCGTTCACCAGTATGAAGGGGCAGGAAAACCATCACCCTATCCCCTGTCTCAGCTTCTGAGAACTCCACTTTCTGGTCCCTTGCCACCTCACACAGTGGATCCAGCCTAGGGTCACTTTGAACCTCAGACAGGAACATTTCTGGTTCCCCCAGACTTCCTATCATCTGTTCCTTCAAGCCACCCCTAGTCCCACTGTTTCCAGAACACTCAGCCAAAGTTTGATCTGGGTTCTCCGCCCCCTCAGTTGGTTTTTCAGTGTCAGCCAACTGAGCTCCTTCCTGCCTGGAAGGCTCCACAGCATTCTGCTGCCCTTGCGGACATTGGCACCCCTCTTCCCATTGGGCACACCCTCCTGCAGGGCTTGAGACAGGCTGGTCCTCCCCCTCCCTGGTTGGTGGTGAGGTGGCTTCCCTAAAGTTGCCTTCCTCCCCCCACCTTCCCCTGAGGGTTTGGCTTGGGTTCTCAGTCCCCTCGGTTGGTTTTTCAGCACTACCCAACTGACCCCCCTCTTGCCTGGAAGGTCCCACAGCTTCCCAGGATTCCTGTCTGCCCTGCTTCAAGACGACCTGTTTTGAGAGCGTCTTGGATGATCCCACTTCCTGATCCACAGCTACTTGGTGAACCGGTTCCAACCTAAGGCCGCTCCGGACCCCCTCCGGGAACCGCTCCCGTTCCCCCAAGCCTTCAGCTATGTGCTCCTCTGAGCCCACATTAGCCTTGCTGCTCTCAGAACCTCCTGTGAAATCTCCACTCTCCACCTTGGTCTCTTCAGCATGCACACCCTTTATGCTAGACAGGTTCCCTTCCTCGCTAGGAACATCCACAGCCTCTTGCTGCACTTGGGGAAAGCTACACCCCTCTTCCCCTTGGGAACACCCTACTCCAGGGCTTGAGATAGGCTGGTCCTCCCCCTCCTGGGTGACCGCCCTCTCTTCGTCCTCAGTAACCTGGGCTATTTCCCCCTCCCTGGTTGGTGGTGAGGTGGCTTCCCTAACATTGCCTTCCTCCTCCCACTTCCCCCTGAGGGTTTGGCTGCGGGTTACAGCATTGATAGAGTACTGGCCAACCAACAAATCCCGGCCCAATAACACTGGAACTGTTTGTTCCTTCATTACCCCACATTCAGAATAGGATTTACCTTCTTGTGGAGCCAAACCCCTGAACTGCTTTCGGGAGTGGTCTGGCCCCAGTTTAAACCTTTTAAATACAGTGGCTTTATAGGCCGCAAAAGTTATCCCCCCATCTTCCATAGGCATGCTGTGATAGATGGCTGAGAGTTCTCCAGTCAGGATGCTACAGAGTTAAGACATATAGTCTTCCTCTGCAATCCCCCACTGTTTGGCTGCCCTCTCAAAGTTGGAGAGGTATGTGGAGGGGTCTTCTCCCTCCTTGTACACTGCAAAGTCTTTGGGGGTGACTTTGATCGTTCTGCTTAGTTCAGCTTCCAGACGTAGCACCTCAAGCTCATGGCGACGTTGCTCTTCCTGCTCCCGTCTGTGGATTTCAGCTTTCTCTCTTTCCTCCTGTCTGCGGATCTCAGCTCGTCTCAGCTCCCTCTCTCTTTGTCTTTCCTCTCTCTCTCGTTCCTCCTGTCTGCGCTCTTGGTACGCCTTGGTACGTATTCTTGCCAGTTCCAACTGTAGCTGCAAGATTACTTCTGACTGGGTGGGGGCCACTTTTGCAAGTGCCCCTGCATGCTGATGATACTCCAAAAGGAGGTCTTTCATATCTACTACAGTCCTTTGCACACTCTTCCTGGAGCTGTGGCTTTGTCATCTTCTTGCATCTGCTATCACAACATTCCGTATCCTATGTCTGTCACAATGCAAGGCTGTAAGTCCCACTTCCCTCTGCCACTTCACTGTGGACGTGAGCCACCAATATCCCTGGGTCTCTGCTCAGCTTGGCCTCTTCCTTCCCCAAACCTTGAAAGAGCAGGACCATTTGGCTGACATCCATCCCCAGGGTGCCAAGACTTACAATCTGACACGACATCTTCAAAGTCAGCAATTAACGAATGGCCCCTCCGTTCTTGCACTGGCTCAGCTGCAAACATACTCCTTAGGGTTGCCACGTCCCTTGGTCCCTAGGAGCGGTGGACTTTCGCTCGCGCACAACACAATGACGTCACCTGGAAGTGACGTCATTGCGCCGGCAATGTCACACACGGCTGCTCTAGGCATTTCCGGGAAAACTCTACAGTTTACCCGGATGGGACCTGCTCTAGCCATTTGGGAGGGGAAAACTCTATGGTACCTATTGCACCATAGTTTTCCCTTCTCAATGGCTAGAGCATCCAGGAAAACCATAGAGTTTTCCTGGAAATGCCTAGAGTAGCCACTGCGTGATGCTGCTGGCACAATGACATCATCATGCCAGCGATGTAGGGGACTTGCCCAGACCGGGAGCTTGGCAGTCCTAATACTCCTGCAGTTCTGAAGCCCAGCATAACATTCAGCAATGTCATGTAGCTGACATTCTCTTCCACTGCTGTTAAACCTTTGCTCCAAAGAAACAGCTTCAGATTCTACACCCCTTCTATGAGACCAATAATTCTTTTTAAGTTCTGTTCAGATGTATATGCTGATTTTCTGTTTAAAAGCTCAGCAGTTTCCTTAAAACCATCTCTTATCTCAGACCTCAACTTCCCTCTTAGCAAGAGCTTAGGTTCCCAATAGAAATCAGCCAGACAGTCTGGCTTACCACTAACATCCAGAGTTTGCAAAGACATATCTTCCAAAAGTGGTAGCTCTCGATCCTGGCATTCAGTCATACTGAGCAACTCAACAAACTTCTTGCACCTTCAGCTTAGATCCAAAACTCCCACCTTTTGTGCAGAGATATGCCACTGCTGTACCACCATGTAATGAAGGTTGCCACTCCAGAAACCCCCCAGATAGGGCTCTTCCACCCGGCTGTGGGCTATTTGCTGCACAAGGAAGGAAACACCTTATTCAAATAATACACAGTCTGTCATTATTTGGTAGATTCCAAGAACCAAATGAGGGGGGGAGGAAGGCAAGACGGGCCAGTTAGCTAACCAGAGACCCAAGGTGCCTGGCCCCCTGACAGGGTTTTTTGGTTTTGTCACAGCCAACAGTGAATGCAAGTAAACTTACTATGGTGAAGGGGAAACATATTTCTACACTGACTAATGGCACTCATATATTCCAGATATATAATATATTTAATAATAATATATTTAATAATATATTCCAGATATATTAACAGCTGTATTTAAATTCTGCTTTCTACATACATATTCCTAGATACTGTAAAAACCAAATCATTTAAATTATTTGACTACTGAAGTTCTCACAAGATTTTAGTATTTCAAAGTCTTTCAAGGGGAAAAATATGGGTTGGATCCAACTACCTTTTCCACTGCTAAGTTAGTGAAGGAAGGTTACCCTTTGCCCACCAAAAAGACTATGCTGAGGAGCATGGGACCTGCATGGGAAACAATTTGTAGGAATGGAACACCTGGGGTTCCCCTAATAAAGGGGGAAGTTGGATGAGACAAAAGCGAAAAGCTGACTGGATCCAACCCCTATATTCAATGACAGGGCAGACTGTCACAGGAATTAGCTCATTACTAACAAGGCTTTGTAGGAAAAGCCCAGCAGGAACTCATTAGCATATAAGACCATACCCCCTGACAGTTTATTAGCATATAAGGCCACATCCCCAACATTATTGGAAGTGCTGTCATCCTGCCATGCCCACCTCATAGAGTTTCTGGTGATTGATGCTGGAAGTTCTAGAGAGAGTAAAGACATTATAGTCACTCCAGCAGACAAGCACCACACGTACCTTCACTTTAAAACGTTTTCCAACAAGTTAAAATTCTTGTCTGAAATGTTTTTGCTTCTTATTCTGTTTATCTTGTTTTTTGTCAAAACCAGTAGAAATATTTAAAAAAAAAAAAAACACAACAGTTTCCATACTTTATATTATATTTATTTTAAAAGTAACAGTAGCTGCCTCCCAGCATGGCATGGATCAGCTGATGGTATAGCTCTCACGCCCCAGGAAAGTTTGCAATGCTGGAACCTGAAGGACCGTCTCTCCCCACATGTTCCCCAGAGAGTACTGAGGTCAGGAACTCAAAACCTTCTCACCATCCCCGGGCCTAAAGAAGTCCGTCTTAAGAGACAGGGCCTTTTCCATAATGGCCCCTACATGGTGGAACCAGCTGCCGGAGGAGGTGAGGGCCCTGCGGGACCTTACTCAGTTCCGCAGGGCCTGCAAGACAACCCTCTTCCGGCTAGCCTACACCTGACTGGGAAATAAATGTAGCTTATTAAACTCCTGTTAATTATATTGCATTTGATGTTAAGGTTTTTAGGTTTTAAATGTTCTGACTTTTTAAATGTTAAGTGTCAATTTAAATTCTGTTTTATCGTCTGTTGTGAGCTGCCCTGAGCCATTTTTATGGGAAGGGCGGGATACAAATCATAGAATAAATAAAATAAAATAAATAAAACCCAGTAGTGGTGTAGTGGTTAAGTGAGCAGACTCTTATCTGGGAGAACCAGGTTCGATTCCCCACTCCTCCACTTGCACCTGCTGGAATGGCCTTGGGTCAGCCATAGCTCTGGCAGAGGTTGTCCTTGAAAGGGCAGCTGCTGTGAGAGCCCTCTCAGCCCCACCCACCTCACAGGGTGTCTGTTGTGGGGGAAGAAGGTAAAGGAGATTGTGAGCCGCTCTGAGACTTTTCGGAGTGGAGGGCGGGATATAAATCTAATATCATCATCAATATCATCATCATCAGTAAAGCACCCCCCACCAGCTAATGGGAGATTAGCTAAAAACTGGGTTCTCTGCTGCACCTAGCCTATTCATGCGGAACAGGTATTAATAAGTCTTGAACTTCAATATCTAGTTGATAAATCAGTTGCTTGATCTCAACTGGTAAAAAAACCTGAACTGACTCTGAAGTGTCAGTAGTGCGTTCATGTATCTCTAATTGGTGTTCCCATGGGATACCTGCACACTGAATGTTGGAGAGTCCCATCTCCAAGTAGCATACTTTGCATGATGTGGTGTGGCAGGATCAGTGCTCAGGAATTTGTTTCTGTATGGGAATCATTTGGACTGGGGATTATTTTATTTAAAGCACATTATAGCAGTACAGGATGAATGTACACTGCCACCAACTGCCTTGAACTGAATTTTGATGCCAGCAAAAGAAATAATTGAAAATAAATATGTTTATCCTATCAAACTGATTCAAAGTTTGTTTGTTTTTTTAATATAGGTATGGCACTAGAAAAATGGCATAAGATACTGAATGGCCCTGTTCACATAGCATGTTGAGTCCATGTTAAACTGACCCGGTTCTGTTCCGAATATCTTTGTTCTGGATATTATCGATCAGACTGCCATACTGCAATTTGAATCGCTCCGCAGTGAAACCGTCTTCTGCTGTACACACTAGGGTTGCCAAGTCCAATTCAAGAAATATCTGGGGACTTTGGGGGGCGGAGCCAGGAGACTTTGGGGGTGGAGCCAGGAACAAAGGTGTGACAAGCATAATTGAACTTCAAGGGAGTTCTGGCCATCACATTTAAAGGGACAGCACACCTTTTAAAATGCCTTTCTTCCATAGGAAATAATTAAGGATAGGGGCACCATTTTGGGGGGCTCACAGAATTGGACCCTCTGGTCCAATCATTTTGAAACTTGGGGGGTATTTTGGGGAGAGGCACTAGATGCTATACAAAAATTTTGGTGCCTCTACCTCAAAAAATAGCCCCCCCAGAGCCCCCAATACCCACAGATCAATTCCCTATTATTTCCTATGGGAATCGTTCTCCATAGGGAATAATAGAGTGCCCAGTAGACATTTCCCTCCCCCCCCCCGCTTTCTAAAGGGGGGGAGAGCCTCCAAACCAGGGAATCCCCTGCCCCCTCCCTCTCTCACACACACAAATACTTACTAGATCTTCTTCCTGCAGAACTTTCCTTGCTGTGAAAACGAAAGCAAAAGAAAGGGAGGGGCCGTTCTCCATGGAAACTGTTACTGACCCTTTCCAATGAAGCCCTTCCTGTTTCCTGTTTCCTGCGCAGCCTTAAAGGCACACATTTTACAAATGGATCAGGAGCTCTACAAATATATGATGTCTACACGCATGTTCTCTCCCCCCCCCCCCGCTTCCGGATTTTTGGAGAGCGGGGGAGGAGGCAGCAAATACAAGGGAGGAGGCCGCAAATTTGGGGGTCCCCCACCAGGGGGGGGTTGGGAAGCCTAGTCCACACGACGGCACCATGCAGTTCTTTTTTCTTCCACTATTATGAGCATGTGCGCATTATGCGCATATGCGCATAAATTAAAACATTATGTGGTTATGTGATTATGCGCATTTCGCTGACTATTAAAAAAGAAAAGGCTACCGTAAACCGGATGTCTGAGGCTCCTTTTGCTCTGGGAAAGCCTTCAGATATCCAAAAGTTGGTTAATATCGCAGCAGAACTATCCAGACGGAGAAAACTACGAGGTGAAAGAGGGGAACTCAAAAAAACACCGCAAAGGAGCAGGTAACAAAATAATCTGGTTCCAAGAAGGATTAAGGGGAGAGGGGCTAACATGAGTTAATACCAGGAGGCAGATGTTGCTGTCTGATCAGCCACTTTAAATCCGGAAGGAAACAGGAACGACATCTGATTATACTGTGCGTCTGAACAGGGTGAATGTTTAAAAAAAATCACAGGAGTTTTGTATTAAGTTGAAGCCATGCAAAAGTAAGAAAATAAAATTCTGGATAATCAGGGTCTCTCTGTGCCCCAGCTTTACATTTCTGACCACAAATTCATGCCTGAGAGAAATTACTACTCAAGAAGTTATATAACCTGTATAAAATAGCGACCACTATATGGCTCTTATTTTGGCATCTGAGCTGACAGTCTTTAAGTACCTGGCATCAGGTATCACACAACAGCACAAAAGTTAACTTGTAATAATCCATCACTTATTGTTTATGTAAAACAAACTTTTGCAAGCAATTACATCAGCACTAACCTTAATATAAAACTTTCTAAAACTCACTTTTGGAGCAAACTAATAGTGCGAAGTACAAACCATCATTTCTACTGCACTTAAGCCTGAATGTTTAATTTTGCACAATCTAAGTTAACTTTTCATTTGAAAACAAACATAGGCAATAAAAACTTCTATCAGAGGTGTTGAACTCACTTGTTATAAGGGCCAGATTTGACATAATGGTCATTTTGGTGGGCCAAGCCATGGATGCCATGAAATGTAACATGAGGTACCAGAGACATAAAGGTGATTTCAGATGCCGAATGGCAATGGCAGATGAATGATGGTGGCAGGCTTGATTAAATCAGGTGTGATATGCAGAGAGGTGGTAGTGTTTGTATTTATAAGCTGCTGGGGGTGGGGAATCTACTTAAGAACAGTTTTGCAGGGACCTAAAACTAGGATTGCCAACCTCCAGGTGATAGCTGGAGATCTCCTGGGATTACAAGTGATCTTCAGGTGAAAGAGATCAGCTCACTTTGAGAAAATGGCCACTTTGGAAGGCAGACTGTATCCACTGAAGTCTCTCTCCTCCCCAAACCCTTTTCAGGCTCCATGCCCCAAAAACTCAGAAGTCAAGCCCCACTCACAAACTTCAGAGTTAACACACAAGAGTAAAGCTGTTTAATATGCCAAATAATAAAGCCTACAGCTCAGAAATTCTTTCACCCAGCAATCAGCCCAGAAACCTTAATTCTGAACTATAATACAAAGGAAAAACAAACACAAACAGCATCTGTTACGGAATCACTGAATGTTATTACAATGGAGTTTTCAGCTGCCTGAAGCAAAACGTTGCTGGTCTTAATTTAATTTAATGGTGCCAAAGGAGGAGAGGAGAGGAGACAGCTGACAGTGGAAAGGGAAGGTGGTTTTTTTTTAATCTCTATTGGGAAATGAGTCTCCTCAAGAGAAGGGAGGGAGGAGAGACAGCCAATGGAGGAAAGGGAAGTCCTTTTATCTCTCCCGGCAGGACTGAGAGACCCAGGCTGCAAATGCAGCAGCCACCCCAAGAAAAGAACTGCTTGCACACAAAATCTTACACCGGGAAAAAAACTTCACTGGTCTCTTAAATGTGCTGGAGAATGACTGGGACTTTGAAGCCGCTCCTTCTCAAGCCTGCACTGCCGCTTTTCCCTTCTCCCATCCCTTGGGAAGGAGATAACCAATGGAGAGAAGGAAAGCTGTTTTTACTCATAGGACAGAGATAGCCAGAATGCAAATAGCAGCCTCCTCAGACATGAAGGGTTCCTAAAAAGGGCGAGGGGAGGGAAGGAAAGGAAAGCTGTTTTCTGTTTCCAGGCTGCAAATGCAGCAGTCATCCCAAGAGAAGAACTGTGCATGTACACAAAATACTATACTTGGATGGAAGAAATCTTTGTCTCTGCTGTCAGATGACTGAGATTATACTTTTGCTCACTCTCAAGTGTGCGCTTTCTCTTTCCCCCCCTTCTTCTTTCGGGGGAGGAGACAGCCAATGAAGTTAAGGGAAGGGACTAAGTGAGCCTGGCTGCAAATGCAGCAGCCACTCCAGAGAAGTGTGTGCACGCACAAAAGCTTACCTGGAATAAAACTTTGTTGGTCTCTTAGATGCCTGGGCTGGGACGACTGGGACTTTGCTCTCTCTAAAAACCCAGGTTTTCTACTTCTTTAACATCCCCCTCCCTTCCTCCCTAAAAGAGGGGAGAGACACAGCCAACAGCAGCAGCTCTGGAGATAGAAGCTAGAGAGAAGTAGTTGCTTGGGGGTGAACAGGAGCCCTGCGCAGGAGGAAGGTGTCTTCTTTTCTCTTCAGTTTAACCAAGCTTGTCTCACCCAACTCCCGACAGCCTCTGAAAGCGGCAGTTCTGTGGCTGCCTGCTTTGGTCAGCCCAGCGTGGCAACAGCATCACATTGCCCTGCGAGGGAAGCAAATCATGCCTGTCACCAATTAGGGCTGTGCCTGGGGAGGAAGAAACCACCAGCCACCGCAACCCTGGGGGGAACAAACAAGCCGCAAGGGTCTTGCAGCTATGGAGAAAGTGAACGGGGTTGGCTGGTGGTGGTGCGTGTGTCCTATAACAGAGGGCTTTTCTTGAACCAGAACGCTGGCCAAGCCAGCTGGAACACTTATGGGGCCAGCCAGAACTCTGTTTCAGTGGGTTCTGGTTCAAAAAAAGCCCTGATTACTAATAAGAACACTGTCTGTGCTTAATTTATTGATGACATTTCTTTTTCATGTATTGGCCAGTTATAGCCTTATAAATCATAAAGTGAATACCACAAACCTGGATACTGCAATGCTGGGAATAAACAACCAAGCAGATTCAAACAATCTGTAGCATTTCATGATGCAGCATCAAAATCTTCTTTCCAGATAAATTTTAATCCAGAATTGGCATCTTCTGAATTGTAATCCATGCAAAATAGAAGAACAGCAGGGTTAAAAAAACCCCACACTTTCAAATGTCTGTGTTTCTTCAGTGTTTTCTTTCTTGAATGGATCTACAAAAGACTTAAAAGTTCAAATATCTCTGCAATGTATTTAGATTTTAAAATGCTCATAATTCTCATCACATTTTACAATTCTGTTAAAGAGGGAGAAATGTTACTTTTTATAACATTTCTTAACCACAAAAAAAAAATCTGCCAGGTAATACAGAAAATTACAACATATCCAGATGTGAAAACAGTGATCCTTCAGACCATGTGGAACCAGCTTCAATAAGCTGAAATATGCTAAGCTCCTGGTTGTGTAATTCTTTCTGCCTAATGGATTTGCTAGAACAGGTTCCATTAACATAATACAAGACAGTAGTGGAAAACAACAGACAGAAGTTACAGAAATAGCTTCTTAAAGGTTCAGACAGTTTCTGCCTTCAAAAATAGGGAAAACCAGCAAGGATTTTACAGCCGCATGGAATAATTATCTCACATTTAACATTTAATTATCTCACATTAAATCAAAAAGGAGCTGCTTCATTCAAATCATCTTTTGGGATCTGAGCAAAGATGTATGTTCTGTAAAGAAACTAGACAAAAGACCCTGTGAAAGGAGATGTTAAAAGGTTAGCAGCTGGTACGCCTTCATACAGGAAATACTACATAGCACATATGTCGGAACCAGCAATTCAAAACTTCTACATGAGGTACAAAACAAATCGGGATGTTTAATTGCCCTTTTAGGATTAGGAATATTTTTTGCTAGTTATCTAGTCTGAAGAAGCCACATGGTGGGGGAAAACAACAGAAAAAGAACAGTCTCTGATCCCAGAACAACAAAACAACAGAAAATGAACAGTCTCTATGTAAAATAAAGCACCACCTTGTATTACTCACTGTTTATTCTCAAATTCCAGTTTTCTTGCAATTTAAGAGACAGCAATATTCAGAATGGTATTGCATAATGAAGACAAGGGACCTTTAAATGTCTTGCATAAAGCAGTACAGAATTTCTAATTCCTTCACTCATCCCTTTCAAGTCTTAGCAGGAGTTCTACAACCACACCAGTACCCACCAGCAGAACACTGAGTCTCGGTATACACAGTTGTGTTTTACCGAGCCATGAGATAAATTAACCCAACAGCTGCCACAACTAGACCTAAATGAATTCAGTAGCATCACAGGAGTAAGAATGACATAGGGGAGGACAATCGATGGGAACTTACCAAGCAATCACAGTGTATTTCCCAGGCCTTTTGTAGTTGATGAATTCAAGGCAGATGTTTTCAGTCTAAGCTGATCACATCTAAAGGAGAGCCTGAAAAGCAAAACAGTTTGGAAAAGTTCCTCAGGGAGTGGTAGGGAGGAAACTGCACCTGAAGAGTATGTGGGAGGAAGCTAAAGGAAACACCAAATCAAAGTGGAATGTAGTTGGATGAGGTAGATCTAAAGCAGGGGTGTCAAACTCCTTTGTTATGAGGGCCAGATCTGACATAAATCAGACCTTGTTGGGCTTGGCCATGTGTCGCACTAAATGTAATGCCAGGTAGTGGAGATATAAACTTTATAAAGGATACAGTCAAACACAATTAAAGGTTTTTTAAAAACTTAAAACATTAGCACTTGGTGGTTTGGGGTTTTTTTGTATCTCTCCTGTGTGATCCAGAGAACTGGGCAAAGGAAGCTCTGGCTCTTTTCTTCCTTCCTCAAGGGACCAGAAGGGGGAGGATCCTCAGCCAATAGAAGGAAGAGAACCTTGGCTCTGTAGCTCTGCTGTGAGATTGAGCAAGCCCGCCAAAGCAAGCTGTGATGCCGAAGGAAGCAATAAAGAGGGAGCAGGAAGCAGACAACAGCCAGTTGCTTGGGGGCCTGATAGGAGCCTTCCAAGGGCCCAATTTGACCCCTGGGCCACATGTTTGACACCCCTGACTAAAGTATAAATCATTCATACTTGCCAAACTGAACTTCTATCAAATCCTAATATGCTTTCTACTTATGCCTGAATTAACCATTATGTTTGCCATAGGCTACATGTCACCCAGCCTACAGGTCACATTTATGGTGAAAATCACCAACTCCAAATCATGGTGGTTGTCAGTCGAAGCTGGAACCTTCTCCAGTACATACATAGTGACCCAAAATAATGCATTCAGCAACATTTGACATCAGGGCTGGAGCAGATGAGAAACTTGATATTCAGTATTTCCAAAAAAATGTTAGTTTCCTTTCCTTACTTTTGAATAATACAGAAATCAAGATAGAAATATATGTAATATTTATAATCTATTCTATCCAAGAACTAACTATAAATACTCCCAGTATTATAGATGGAACTGAAAACTTCTCCATTGTAACTTGCCATTTCCCTGGTCCCAAATTTGGGCAGTCTAATTTGCTCATTATGTAAACAATGTCCAAACTATGCAACCAAGTCAACTGTATTTTCTACCACTTATTTTGTATTGGCTTCTGAAGTACCACAAATATAGAAACCAACCAAGAATCTTTTACATATACATACAGTGGTTCAGCATGATTCAGCCTGTTGCTCCATTAATGGAAGAAGTCACTTTAGAGGTTTCTGCTGTTTTAAAGCATCCCACACAACCTCCTTGAACAGTCTAGTTTGCAAGTTCGTCCTGTCCTTGGTATATACTTTCTCAAACCAGGATGACTACAATATTTCCAGAAATAATGCAGTCCAAGCAAGTTAGCACACCTCCTGAATAGGAAGATGCATGTCTTCTAAGGTCTTACTCACTCTGGCAACATTTTTCTTCTGCAGTCCCCAGTAGCTACTGTTTTCCCTTCTGCATAAGAACATAAGAGAAGCCATGTTGGATCAGGCCAATGGCCCATCCAATCCAACACTCTGTGTCACACAGTGGCCAAAAAAACCAAGTGCCATCAGGAAGTTCATCAGTGGGGCCAGGACACTAGAAGCCCTCCCACTGTGCCTCCCCCAAGCTCCAAGAATACAGAGCATCATTGCCCCAGACAGAGAGTTCCAACAATACACTGTGGCTAATAATCACTGATGGACCTCTGCTCCATATGCTTATCCAATCCCCTCTTGAAGCTGTCTATGTTTGTAGCTGCCATCACCTCCTGTGGCACTGAATTCCATGTGCTAACCACCTTTTGGGTGAAAAACTACTTATTTTTATCCACTCCAACCCGATTGCTCAGCAATTTAATTGAATGTCCACGAATTCAATTAAAGTGAGAAAGGGAGAAAAGTACTTCTTTCTCTACCTTCTCTGTCCCATGCATAACCTTTACCTTTATCATGTAAAGGTTGTCACCCCTCAGTCGACGTTTCTCCAAGCTAAAGAGCCGCAAGCATTTTAACTTTTCTTCATAGGGAAAGTGTTCCAACCCTTTAATCATTCTAGTTGCCCTTTTCTGCACTTTTTCCAATGCTATATCTTTTTTGAGGTGTGGTGAACATAATTGTATACAGTATTCCAAATAAGACCGCACCATCGATTTATACAGGGGCATTATGATACTGGCTGATTTGTTTTCAATTCCCTTCCTAATAATTCCCAGCATGGCGTTGGCCTTTTTTATTGCAATCACACACTGTCTCGACATTTTCAGTGAGTTATCTACCATGACCCAAGATCTCTCTCTTGGTCAGTCTCTGCCAGTTCACACCCAATCAACTTGTATTTATAGTTAGGATTTTTGGCCCCAATGTGCATTTGAACCTCATTTGCCACACTGATGCTCACTCGCCAAGCCTCAACAGATCCCTTTGGAGTGCCTCACAATCCGTTCTGGTTCTCAGCACCCTGAACAATTTAGTGTCATCTGCAAACTTAGCCACTTCACTGCTTACTCCCAACTCCAAATAATTAATGAACAAGTTAAAAAGCATGTGACCCAGTAATGAGCCCTGTGGTACCTCACTGCTTACCATCCTCCATTGCAAAAATTGCCCATTTATACTGTTTCCAATTAATTAGCCAGTTTTTGATCCACAAGAGGACTTGTCCTTTTACTCCATGACTCTCGAGCTTACTAAAGAGCCTTTGATGAGGAACTTTATTAAAAGCTTTCTGGAAGTCAAGGTAAATAACATCTATTGGGTCCCCTTTGTCCACATGTTTGTTCACTCCATCAAAGAACTCTAACAGGTTATTGAGACAAGATCTTCCCTTACAGAACCCATGCTGAGTCTTCCTCAATAACTTTTGTTCATCAATGTGCCTACTAATTCTCTCTTTGATAATGGTTTCCACCAACTTTCCCAGTATTGAAGTCAGACTGACTGGCCTGTAATTTCCCGGATCTCCTCTGGAACCCTTTTTAAAGATGGGGATGACATTAGCTACCTTCCAGTCCTCAGGAATGGAGGCAGATTTCAATGAAAAATTACATATTTTTGTCCACGATTTCACCTCTGAGTTTTTTTCAGAACTCTTGGATGTATGCCATCTGGGCCTGTTGACTTATCAGTTTTTAATTTGTTGTAGGACCTCCTATCAGTTGTAGGACCTCCTCTCTCATCACCTCAATCTGACTCAGGTCTTTTAACACTCCTCCCAAAATTAACGGTTCTGGAGTGGGCAAACACCTCTCATCTTCCACAGTGAATACAGAGGCAAAAAATGCATTCAGCTTCTCAGCCATTTCCCTATCCTCCTTCAGTAATCCTTTTCACTGGAAAGCTTTTGGCAGGCTTTTAAACATCAGTGCATAACATTATAGAGCCACAGCAATTTCCAGTGTTAAAAGAAGTCTTCCAGTGGCAAGGTAGGGGAAAATGTAGGAGAAATGGCAGCCGATGAATGAAAATGCACAGAAAATGCCACTGCATACACAGAAACAACATACGCAAGACAGAGTATCCTTACTGTGTGGATACAGCCTAAATGCGTCTTCTTTCCTCTAAGATATACTTATTCAGTCCTTCTGGCAATCTTTCAGCTCTTAGATATCCAATCTATCAGTGCTAGAAAATTAGAATAGCATCATTTATTAGCTACTTTTTTTAGCAGTTACGTTTCCAAGCATTTCATGGTGCTCTTTGTACAAAGCAAGATTTGCTTTTCTATTCAGAATTCCCAGCATTGTTTAAAATCTCTGATTTTACAAAGTCAGATGAAAGTTAGTGAACCCCCAAGTGACTCAAACATGACCTGCTTAAGTTCTGTTTACACAAGTTTTCTTTTGGGTTCTATTCACCTTGGTCATACTGGTTTAGTTATTAAGTAGGGTGGCCAGACCGTCCCGGTCTCCCGGGACATTCCCGGTTCTGGCCACCCAATCCCGGCTCCCGGGCTGCCTATACCGGGACCATTAAAGGTCCCGGTTTAGGCAGCCCCGGAGCCGGTGGGCCGCGGGCGCCGGCGAGGAAGGCGGGGAGTGAGGGAGGGAGCGTCCCTGCGCCTGCGCAGGGACGCTCCCTCCCTCACTCCCCGCCTTCCCCGCCCGCGCGCGGGGCCTGGCGGCAGTGGTGGAGGCCTCTCCGTGGCCTCCGCTGGTCGCTGGAAGCCCTCCAGAGACTCTGGAGGGCCTCCAGCGACCAGCGGAGGCCGCGGGGCACCCGGCGCTGGTCCCGGAAGGCCTTCCAGAGGCTCTGGAAGGCCTTCCGCGACTAGTGCCGGCCAGCGAAGGCTTCCCCGCGGCCTCCGCTGGTCCCTGGAGGCCCTCCAGAGTCTCTGGAGGGCCTCCAGGGACCAGCGGAGGCCGCGGGGAGGCCGCGGGGCACCCGGCGCTGGTCCCGGAAGGCCTTCCAGAGCCTCTGGAAGGCCTTCCGGGACCAGCGCCAGCCAGCGAACGCCTCCCCGCGGCCTCCGCTGGTCTCTGGAGGGCCTCCAGGGACCAGCGGAGGCTGCGGGGAGGCCGCGGGGCACCCGGCGCTGGTCCCGGAAGGCCTTCCAGAGCCTCTGGAAGGCCTTCCGGGACCAGCGCCGGCCAGCGAAGGCTTCCCCGCGGCCTCCGCTGGTCCCTGGAGGCCCTCCAGAGTCTCTGGAGGGCCTCCAGGGACCAGCGGAGGCCGCGGGGAAGACGCGGAGCACCCGGCGCTGGTCCCGGAAGGCCTTCCAGAGCCTCTGGAAGGCCTTCCGGGACCAGCGCCGGCCAGCGAAGGCCTCCCCGCGGCCTCCGCTGGTCCCTGGAGGGCCTCCAGGGACCAGCGGAGGCCGCGGGGAAGCCGCGGAGCAGCCGGCGCTGGTCCCTGGAGGCCTCCAGAGGCCAGCGCCGGTAGCGGAGAGGCCCGGCGCTGGTCCCTGGAGGCCTCCAGAGGCCAGCGCCGGCAGCTCCCTCCCTCCCTCGCCGCGAGGCCGCCGCCGCAGGACTCCCCGCCGCCGCCGCTGGATGCTGCCCTGGAATCAGGTAAGGGGGCCGAAAGCGGGGGGGGGCGGGGGGCGGCCTTCCTTTCTTCCCTCCCTCCTCCCTCCCTCCCTCCCTTCCTTCCTTCCTTCCTTCCCTCCCTTCCCTTCCTTCCTTCCCTCCCTCCTCCCTTCCTTCCTTCCCTCCCTCCCCCTGTCGGTCACTTCTGGGTTCCTGTCCTGCATCTCGACCTGTGTTATTAGTGACAGGCTGCTTCGGCGGGCCGCTGCGCCGGCCCCCTGGGTCCCACAACGATGAGACCGATGCCACAGGGACGGGCTCGAAACACTCTATAACCCCTCAAAAGAACAGCAGTCTAGCTCGCTTCCCCCGAGCCCTGCCGCCATAAGCCTCAAGGGGGCTCATTTTGCGGCATCTCCCGGCGGGAGGGTGGCACCCGCACGGGACACATATCAAATGAAAGAGGGGGCGCAGGGCTATCAGAAACAGCCGGCGGAGGGAGTCGGGAGACCACCCCACTGGGGGATCCACACCCCGAAAGTGATGAAGGTGGCGCAGATAGAGCCAACAGAGCAAACAGGACAAAATAAATAGGCTGCATTATGCAGCACAGTTGAGAAAGTGCCTTATCCCATATACTGATGAAGTATATACAGGATTTGAGAACAAAATTGTTTCCGGCGGTGATATTTGGGGGATTTTTGGGGACGTCACAGGAAGTGCTGTGAAGTCACTTCCTGTTTCCGGCAGTGGCATTTGGGGAAAATGATGTCATTTGGGGGAAGTGATGTCAGAGGAAGTGATGTCACTTCCCGTTTCCGGCAGGTGACGCGGGGAAATGATGTCACAGGAAGTGGTGTCACTTCCTGCTTCCGGCGGTGGCATGACATCACCGGAAGTGACGTCACCGGAAGTGACGTCACTTCCTGTTTCCGGCGGCGCGCGCGCACCCCTACCTCCCCCCCCCCAGGTGTCCCTGGCTGGCCTTCAGACATTATGGTCACCCTATTATTAAGCATAAGTCCAGGGGCACCTTTAAGACCAACAAAGTTTAATTCTGGGTGTACACATTAATGTGTGTACGTACTTCTTCAGACACCTGTACCTTGAGAAGTCTGCATACACACAAGCTTATGCCCAGAATAAAACTTTGACTGGATTCAAACTTTGTTTTGCTGCATCAGACCAATACGGCTACTCAACTGAATCTATGAATAAGCATGAGACTTCTACCTGAAATCCTGAAGAGCTGCTGACAATCAGGAGACGATACTGACCATGATAGACCAATGGTGTGACTTTTCAGCTTTGCATGGTCACGTGTTCAATTAAGGCAGACACAAGAATTCATAAGAACAGTTTTATTATGCTATTTATAGCAATCATATAATTATAAAAAGTATACAATTCTTACAAATGAGTTTATTGCAGATCTCTGCCATAAAAATAAAGCATGTACAGGTACTGCTCATTGCAAAGTGCCCATAACTGAATTAAATGTTTAACTATTTGAATGCTGTGCAGATTTCTTAAGTTTTTAAAAATCCCATCCCAATTAATGTCTGAATCAGTCTCACAATTTAGGTCAGGATTAAAAATTACAGTTTTAACATTTCAGAAAAATATGAAACAAACCCTTATTGCTTTGCATTCACATTTTGGCTAGGCAATCCATCTGGATAACAAGTTACAGTGTTCTATTTCTCCTTGGGAGATACTACAGTAATATGCACAGAATACAGAATTGTTATTTTTAAAGGATGAACAAACAAGGCCATGAAGAGTGAAACAGCTACAAACAGCAACTGCTTTATTCAAGCCCTTGTGTCTTTTTTTCTTGTTAAAACATTTAAAGATGTACATAAGCTGAAAAAGTTCCTTCATATTTCTTTCTTTTAGCTGTAGAGTAATACTCTTATATAAAGCAGCAGCTGTTTCCTTTTTCCTCTCAACCATCCACATGATAGTTCCCATGGTAGGTCCAAAACTTCAGGTGCATGGCTGAACACAGACTACTGGGGACAATTCCAACCTCAAAGACGCCATATGCATTGGTATAATTCAGCACACCCATAAGCACCTTGGCACCATTCACTAGAAAAGGCATAGGTAGACAATGCAGTTCAGCAGTAGCCTTGTCATCCTTCTGATATCCAAGAAGCTGTAAGAGTCACTGGGAGCAAGTGATGGTCCAACAAAGGTGAACTTTGTCTAACCGGCATTTGATACCGCACATTTTTCCAGAACTTTGTAGTTGCTAACTGAGATTGCTCTGAAAAATCTCCTTTCCATACAAGTACTCCATGTTTTTGTTTCAAATACTTTATAGATTCCGGCATGTTGGCATAGTCTTTTATTTTGTCCAGCAAAATCAATATGACTTTAATTTCATCCCCAATAAGAGCATTGTGCATAGCTATTTGTTGTTCAGCAGTACCTCTCTGCATTTGGTTGGAATAGGAATCTGGTACTAACACAATGATCACTCTTCTACTTAATCTGATAGCTTCATCGACAACACTGATCACAGCTGTGGAGACAAGGAAAGGTAGCATACATGAAAAAATGAAATCTCTTTCTGAAATGTTTACAACCAACTTTTAAAAATAGATTTCAGTATTATGATTGTTTTGCAAAGAAAACGTTTAATTCAGAGATGACCTACTAGTCATTTTACAGCCAGCCTTCATTTTCTCTACTTCCCTTAAGAATGTACCACTTCTCCCTTGGCTTATTCTAAAAGGGGATGAGGCATGATTAATTTTCCACTAGATGTCTGCCTGGTGAGAAACAGCACATCCTATGCTGCTGTTACACCTTGCCAGTGACACTTCTTGAGGAATTTCACTTGGCAAATAACACTGGCCAGCCCCGAAGGGCTGAAAAAATGGTACTCTGCTTCTCAAAAACTAAATACCCAGCACATGGGCTGCTGAGTTCAAAATCAGAGCATCTCACTTTTCCAGGGGGCAAAGCCATGCAGGGTTAAAGCCCCGCCACTCCCCCCCGCCCCAATCATGGCATCATTCCAGAACAGCCTGGAAAACACACAAGATGACAGAGAACAGCCCAAGGGAGCCTGAGACTAAAACTCAGTACAGGAAGAGGAGTAGACACAAGAAGATACAGCAAAAAGTAATATGCACAGAATATATGTTTGACTTCACATGCTTAGGCTTGACATGATGTTGGAAGATCCAACAAAAGAGCAACCACAACTGCATGTATGCTTAGATAAAGGGGATGTTGAACTAGGCCTCATCTCCTCTTTCATATGAAACTGATTTACCCTGCCTTCAAAGGTCATTAGCAGCTCAGTATAAGGAGGTGGGAGAGATCATAGGTATCTTATTTTCTGTTTTACCTCCCTTAGTTTGTGTTAACACCACCATAGTAGAAGTCAAAAACATACTGGCAAAGCCATGCAGGGTTAAAGCCCCGCCAATCCCCACCCCCCAATCATGGCACCATCCCAGAACAGCCTCCCCCACCCCCTTCTACTTCTCTTCAACAACTTGCCAAATATTTTACTGACTGTAAATGTGTGTACATACCTTGCCCTGGTAAATCATCCCTGCCACATATAAAGAGATTATATCCACACTGTTTTTCCAGAACTTCAGGCAGCACTTTCAGGACAAAGATATCAGATGAATACATGCAGTTTGCTACATCTGAGGGGCATAGCACAAATGCATCATAAAGCTTTCCATCTGAAACTAGAAAGAAGTAGTAATCTGTAAGTACAAAAGATTCTTCTTTGTCATGACTGATTCAAGGTTGTTTCATGCATGGACATAGCATCAAATGACAACTTAAAATGTAACTGAAACCCATTGAAGAGCAAATAAGAAAACTTTCCCTGGCCCCAATGGCAATGCAACTACGGTACTTTTTTCCCCAAGACAGAAGACGCATTCAGCCAAGAGTCATCTAGGGAGAAATCAAGTGATACAGGCATGTGTGAATCAGCTCTTTCGTATGAGGGGAAACAGAACATAAATATTCTCATACTTATCACGAGAGAAACATTCCTGTAAATCCACCATGAATCAATCTTCTGCTGTTCTGTTATCGCTAAGATTCTTATCAACCTCCCATCCCAAGTAACTTTTTAAAATTGCCCTGAGTTTAACAAATCCTTCAAAAGTTTAGCAGTGGTAGCTGCTAAAACCTGGTAATGAGTTTAGACATGTCTGAAGATTCAACTCATAAGCAGTTTTAAAAAGAAAAATTTTCCAAATCTTTAAACTAACCCTGAAGAGTACAAATGGAAAATGGTCACTCAGTTTGTTTACACTCCTCTTTTGTGCAATTTGTTTAAAGAAAGCAAACTCATGCTTTTTATATATCTTGCTAGGAAAACATAGATGACATACATGCATTAAACACTATTTAAACAATCATATGCACAATTCCCAGTCTCTCTTTTTAAAAACACAATACAATTTATAGGAAAGTGCCCAGATCATGTGTCTTTGTAAGTAAGTACTTAGAGAGAGAAAACAACATTCGCAGTAATTTTGAATTGTCAGGCTCCCACAAGGAGATCAGTCATCAAAGGCATATAGAGAAACAACATCTAGAAGGACAGTTAGTATGCTGCAGTCAGAACACTATAGAGTCTTGTGGTATCTTAAAGACAAATGAACTCACTGAAACATAAGCTTTCATGAGCCAGAGCACCAGATGCAAAAGGCATCAGATTCAGTTGACAGAAAGATTTCTACTCAAAGCTACAAACAGCAGAAGGCTTAGAAGAGTTAGTTTTTATATCCCACTTTTCTCTGCCCTAAGGAGCCTCAAAGCGCTTACAATTGCCCTCCCTTCCTCTCCTCACATCAGTCACCTTGTGAGGCAGGTCGGGCTGAGAGATTCTGAGAGAACTGTGACTGGCCCAAGGTCACCCAGTAGGCTTCTTGTGAAGGTGGGTTCTGATTTGGACTAGCCCAAGGGAGGAATGTCTGGAATAGTTGTGATGGCTTCCACGAGGAATCATCCAATTTACTTACTATTTATTCCCCAAATGCCTGTGTGGTTCTATTCATTTGCTTGATTTATAGCCTGCTATTCTTCACTGAGGAGCTCCATGGCACAGAGTAGTAAGCGGCAGTACTGCAGTCCAAGCTCTGCTCACGACCTGAGTTTGATCCCAGTGGAAGCTGGGTTCAGATAGCCGGTTCAAGGTTGACTCAGCCTTCCATACTTCCAAGGTCAGTACAATGAGTACCCAGTTTGCTGAGGGTAAAGCATAGATGACTGGGGAAGGCAATGGCAAACCACCCCATAACAAAAAGTCTGCCAAGAAAATGCCATGATATGACATCACCCCACAGGTTACTAATGATTCTGTGCTTGCACAGGGGTCTACCTTTACCTTTTAACCTTTTTTAACAGAGAATCAATATTATAGGCCATCTAGTTACTTATAATCCCCCAAATTTAATATTTTATATTGCTGTTTCAATAGTCCAGCATTCAATAGCATTCAATTATGGAGCCGAAGTGGCTCCATAACCAGCTTTCTAAAGACTTGAGAAATAAAAAGACTCCTTTAGGAATTAGAAGGAGGGCCTTATAACCAAGGATGAATATAAACAAATCACCAGTGCTTGTAGAGAAAAAGTTAGGAAAACTAAAGCTCAGTATGAGCTTAGGCTGGCCAAAGATGCTAAAAACAACAAAAAAGGGTTCTTTTCTTATGTTCAGAGTAAGAAAAAGATCAAGGACATGGTAGGCCCATTGCGAGGGCAAGAAAGTGAAATTGTAACAGGTAATGCAGAGAGGGTGGAACTGCTCAATTCCTACTTTTCCTCAGTCTTCTCTTCTGAGGGAAACGGTGCTCAACATGGCGAAAACAGAACACATAAGGAGGGTATGAAGTTCCAACCTAGGATCAGCATAGGGGTATTACATAAACACCTAGTGTCTTTAAATGAAACTAAGTCCTCAGGGCCAGATGAACTGAATCAAAGGGTTTTAAAAGAGCTTGCAGATGTAATTTCTGAGCTCTGGCTATTATTTTTGAGAATTCTTGGAGAACAGGAGAGGTGCCGGAAGATTGGAGGCAGGTGAATGTTGTCCCCATCTTCAAGAAGGGGAAAAAAGACGATCCGGGTAACTACCGACCCGTCAGCTTGACGTCTATACCTGGAAATGTTTTAGAATAAATCATCAAACAGTCAGTCCTGGAACATTTAGAAAGAATGGATGTGATTACTAAGAGCCAGTATGGTTTTCTCAAGAACAAGTCATGTCAGACTAACCTGATCTCTTTTTTTGAGAAAGTGACTACCTTGCTGGATCAGGGGAATGCTGTAGACATTGTTTATCTTGATTTCAGTAAGGCTTTTGATAAGGTTCCACATGCTATCCTTGTTGACAAGTTGATAAAATGTGGTTTGGATCCTATTACCATTAGGTACATCTGTAACTGGTTGACAGATCGCAGCCAAAGAGTGGTTGTGAATGGTTCCTCATCTTCTTGGAGAGGAGTGACAAGTGGAGTGCCTCAAGGAGACCCCCATGGTTATAGGATGGGGGAGACTTGTTTTAGCAGTAGCATGTCGAAAAGGATCTAGGGGTCTTAGTGGATCATACGCTGAACATGAGTCAATAGTGTGATGCGATGGCTAAAAAGGCAAATGCAATTTTGGGCTGTATCAACAGAAGTATAGTGATCACGTGATGTGATGGTATCGCTTTACACTGCTCTGGTAAGACCTCACCTGGAGTATTGTGCTCAGTTTTGGGCACATTTTAAGAAGGATATAGACAAGCTGGAACGGGTCCAGAGGAGGGCAACGAAGATGGTGAGAGGTCTGGAGACCAAGTCCTATGAGGAAAGGTTGAAGGAGCTGGGGATGTTTAGCCTGGAGAGGAGGCGGCTGAGAGGTGATATGATCACCATCTTTAAGTACTTGGAGGGCTGTCATATAGAGGATGGTGTTGAATTGTTTTCTGTGGTCCTGGAAGGTAGGGGTTGCAATTAAATCAAAAGAGTTTCCGGCTCAACATAAGGAAGAACTTCCTGACCGTTAGAGCGATTCCTCAATGGAACAGGCTTCCTCGGGAGGTGATGGGTTCTCCTTCCTTGGAGGTTTTTAAACAGAGGCTAGATGGCCATCTGACAGCAATGAAGATCCTGTGAATTTAGGGGGAGGTGTTTGTGAGTTTCCTGCATTGTGCAGGGGTTGGACTAGATGACTTTAGAGGTCCCTTCCAACTCTATGATTCTAAGCATTTTCCTGCTATTCCCTCTGTTGCTGTTATATGTTCAATCAAGATTAAAGCTCCAACACCATTTCCTTCACTGAGTACTATTTGAAATGCTCTTATAAGGTATTGCCCAAATTTGTGCCCACACCAGCTCAACAAAAGATCTCCTGATCTGAAATTTTTTAGGTGTACTTGCAGGAGAGTACTCCCCAGTATTTCAAGTAACAATTACATTGGTCAAATTCAGCAATCTCTGTGTAAGAGGATAAATGGACTAGACATTCAACTAGATATTCTTACAACTCAGGAAGACACAGACAGACTAGACATTCAACACTCAGAAAGCAATGGGACAGCATTTATACTTTCCTGCACCTCCGTCATAAGAGATTAGAGATTATGTCTAGTCTGAGAGGATGACTGACTGAACCATTTGCGCTCTGCAATATAAGGTAACACACATTGACCTGGGAAACTAGGGTCCTCATGATCTCTCTTTGTAATGGCTCTTCACTCCCCACTGTGTCTTTCTGCTGTTTATAGCTTTGGGAATACATCTCTCTCTGCCCACTCAATGTACACTTTGTGCATCTGACAAAGTGAGCTCCAAGTCATAAAGGTAATGCCACAATAAATAAATCTTTAAGATTCAGCAAGACGCATATTTGAGGGGAGCAAGAAGGACATACCAAAAACAACAGTTTTTGCTCCTCAACACAAGTAAATAACTATAAGTTAAAGGGTTTGAAAACAGGCCCGTAGCCACGGTGGGTCCCGGGGGGGAACAGCCCCTCCACCCAACCCCCATTTCCACCTGTGTGGCCCCTCCTTTTCCCACTGCTCTCCCTGCAGCCCCGTTTTTGCTGCCGTTGCCACTCTCCCCAGGCTCTTCCCACCCCATTCCTGCCTTCCCCACAGCTGTTTTTGCTGCCGCCGCTCTCCCCAGGCTTTTCCCAGCCTCCCCCGCTCTCTCTGCAGCCCCTTTTTCACCACCGCCACTCTCCTTGGGCTCTTCCCTGCCTCCCAAGCTCTCCCCGTAGCCCCGTTTTTGCCGCCGCCACTTTCCCCCGGGCTCTTCCCTGCCTCCCAAGCTCTCCCCGCAGCCCCGTTTTCACTGCCACCGCTCTCCCCGGGCTCTTCCCTGCCTCCCCCACAGCCCCGTTTTCACTGCTGCTGCCCTCCGTGGGCTCTTCCCTGCCTCCCAAGCTCTCCCCACAGCCCCGTTTTCACCACCACTGCTCACCTCAGGCTCTTCCCTGCCTCTCCCACTCTCCTTGCAGCCCCGTTTTTGCCACTGCCGCTCTCCCTAGACTCTTCCCTGCCTCCCAAGCTCTCCCCGCAGCCCCGTTTTCAACGCTGCTGCTCTCCCTGGGCTCTTCCCTGCCTCCTAAGCTCTCCCTGCAGCCCCGTTTTCGTCATTGCCACTCTCCCCAGGCTCTTCCCGCACTGCCCACAGCCCTGTTTTCGCCGCTGCCGCTCTCCCCAGGCTCTTCTTCCCACCCCCAAGAGCGTGAGAGAGAGAGAGCTGGGGCCTGGAGGCTGGCTGCTGGCAGAAGCAGCCAAGACTCCACGGCACCCCCACCCAAAAGTTTATGTCCTGGGTCCCCACACCCAAAAATTTCTGGCTACGAGGCTGCTTTAAAAGGGGTTCCATCTGACAGGATAAAGGCAGGAAGAGTCCCTTGTGGCTGCAATCATTCTTGCCATTAGCAATCGTAGCTATGCTTACTTCAACCACTAGATGGTGTGAATTTACTGAAATTAAAAACTTTGCCATACCTTCTTTCCTGAAGAGAGGCCAACAAGACTGTCGATACCAAAGCACAATGTCAACTATGAAAATTTTGTAAGTAAGAACTGCAGCCAGGATAACAAGAATGGATGAAGCCAGTCCTCCAATCAAATAACCCTGAATATTTTTAGCTGTTTGGGCAAAGGAAGTAAGATTAGTTGGATGGCATAAAAATTATGAATTGTGATCAAATAAATGCATCATACTGCTATTATTTCGCAACAGCAATTAGAGGTGACAGTTAAATCCCATTCACTCAAACTTCACAACTGAATATGGCTGCCTCCCCTCTCCATCAGGCTGGTAACTGGATCAACTGAAACCACAGATCCTGTGAGGTAAATACTTTTTTAGGAGCCATGAACAAGCACTTCAGGATGCTACAATTTAGGAGTCAAGGGAAAAGTAATCCCTGATTTACTAGAGATTCTCTGCTATCCAAAAGGTACTGAATCAGAGAATTTTTTCTGAAGGTCCCAGGTCCAGTTTTCCACAAATTTCCTACATGATGCCCATTTAGTATCACATCAAAATGTCACAAATGTGATACCCTCTAACTAATGTCACAAAGTCTCACATGTGAGCCTAAAGTTTGACATTTTAAGTATCATATTAGAAAATAAACTAAATCACATTAGAGATTTGTACTGAATCATTGCGGGTACTTTACCCGAGATACATGAATTACAAAACTGTACCCAGGGCCTTCAGGAAAAGAACTGTACAATCCATGCCTCACAAACACTGGGGATCCTTTAAAAGAAAAACTATGGGGCACTTCCTGTGAGAACCATAAACTGGAGGAATGCTTACTCAGTGGAGAAGGAAGAGGAGAAGGAGAAGAGTTGGTTTTATACACTGCCCTTCACAACCCAAAGGAGTCTCAGAGCAGCTTACAATCCCCTTCCCTTCCTCCCCCCCACAACAACCCTCAGAAGTAGCTGGGGCTGAGAGAGCTGTGACTAACCCAAGGCCACTCAGCTGCATGTGGAGGAGTGGGGAATCAAACCCAATTCTCCAGATTAGAATCTGTAGCTCTGTACCAAACTGGCTCTCTTCTTCCATAAGTGTAAATCACTGACATGGGGAGGGGAGGTGTTAATGGGGAAATGTTTGCTGAATATGGTATAATACTGTATTGCCAAATTTAAAACATCATAACTGAGATTTCTATTGGCAGCAAAAAAATGCCATATATTTAATGTACAAACACACTGCATTTAAACAGAAGCAAGAAAAGAGCTCTCTCATGATGCCAGTTCCAGTATGTGGAGGGAGTGTGTGCCAAAGCAAATATTCAGTAACCTGTACTCGAAGTACAATTTTTGGGTGCTGTTCAAGTGACAGAAAGGAATGAACAGCATCCACAGGGGTTTTGTTTTTTCCTCCAAACTCATGCCATTCACACATTCTACAGCCAGGAGCAGGCTATGACAGATTGCTGGTTACGAAGCAATTCATTTGTGACGTGCTTAGACTGACTAATGCAGCTATCAGGTAACCTGTTCCCATCAGCCTCTTTGTCATGGATGACTGATATGCCCACAACTACCTCCACAGTAAAGAAAAACTGTCTTCAGTGTGCTTCCAGAAAACCACATTTGTTTATGGAAAAGTTTAACTTTGAATATGGAAGCAGCTGAAGCCACCAACAATCTATGAACAGAAAAATTAAGATAAAAGGGAATGTGACTGATGATCTGTCAAGGCTTGCCCTAGCCCATCCTGCATCTAAGAAGAAGAATTATCAAACCAAAAGCAGCTCCCCACTATGCCTGAAGCTTTAGGTACTCCAGAAGCTACAGGACAGACTAGCCTCTTCCTCTGCAGCAGCAGGGTTTCATTAAAGTTCCCTTGGAACCAACAGACTAGGACCCCACTCCTGAATAGACCTGCCTGCCTCCCTCCTGCAATGTTGGAGTCTGCCCCCCAGGATCAGAGAAGGCAGAGAGGCCAAAGCTGAAGCCTGAAACAAGTGAAGGACTGCATGCTTGCCAGCTTGGGACCTGCCCAGTGCCCACCTCCAGTCTCTCTCTCAGGAGGAAGATGCAAGCTCTTTGGATCTTGGCAGGATGAAAGACTTAACCTTAGATCTTTACAAGATCGGAGCCTGGGGTCTTGGTTACAGGAGAGACTCTCAGTTCCCTATATAGTCTTGCACTTTAGTGTCAACCTTTGCTGCTTCAATATCTCCTTTCAACATTCCTACTCTCGACAGTAGTTTATTACTACATAAATTCCATTACTCCAGGCCCTGCCTATTTCCTGTGGACATTCCTAGCTCCTTCTTGACCACTGGATCCTGCCCTGATATTTCTTTCTCACCCTTAAGCTTTGGTGCTCACCTTGTCAGTTACCAAATGGGACAGAACCATGTCCTTTTTGCACCTGGGCTTACAGCACCATAGACACTATCCACCCTTATATCTTCATAATTCTAAACTGTTTATCCATCATTAACTATATCTCATTCCATAAATTCTGACCTTCATTTCCAAGGATTCGTGTCCATAAGCCAACATGAACACCATTTTACACCAATACAGCACATGTTCACTGAATGTGATTCTCAATACAAAGGGAGGCAAACACTGCTCTCCCATCTACCAGTTCTATCAGTGGGAAACACTGTCAAGTCACAGCCAGCTTATGGTGATGCTGTAGCGTTTTCAAGGCAAGAGACATTCAGATGTGGCTGCCCATTGCTTGCCTCTAAAATGAGTATTATGAAACACTAATTTTCAAATCTGTCCTGAGTCTCAAGGAAAAAGCAGACTATAAACAAAGTAAATAAGTAAAGCATTCTCACACCCATCTGTTTAATTTAAAGATGATTGCATAGGATTTCAGCATTTGTTCTCCCCCTAAATTCTGGGAATTTCAACAGAAATCTTATCTGTTAGATTTCAGTCATGTTTACTACTTAGTATAATAGTGAAAATGGCAACACTACTGTAACTACTATTACTATACCACTAATACACTACTATGTGATAATGTCAACAGCATGAAAATATTCCAAACAGAAGCTCTCTGTTCTGTTTAAGATAAGCTGGATGAGGTCTAAGTGGCCCAAGAGCAGAAACAAACTGCAGAGCAAAAGGTAAACAGAGTTGAGTCAACTGGACTGCAATTTCATAGGTATAGAAGCAAGTTTCCAAGGCCAGACTGATTCATTATGATATTAAAGCCATGATACTCAGGTGACTGAAAGATCTAACGCAACAGACTTTACATGCAAATCCACTGGGAAAAGATGTATGCAATAATCGCAGTGAAAAAGGAACCTCCATACATGTTGCCAACTCCAAAGTGTTTAATTGGTCCTTGCAAAATGTTACAAAAAACTCCTTAGCTGCTTATCTCTTAGCATGCTATGCCACTTTTATATGTGACTGCAATTATGTGTTACCCATCATGGACTCTGATAATCATTTCATTACTAATGGATCAAAAAATCAGAAAGATACTTACTTGGACGTTGTAGCATGATATACGTGGCCGCTCCTTCAAACGTAGGGGTCCATACAAAACATAGAAATGTCATGTAATCTTCATTTTCCACTACAGAGATATTGAATTTTGCTCCTACTATCCATTTTCCAGAAAGAGATAAATGACTATTGTTAAAAAAGAAAAATCAAGAGAGATATAAGAAGTTATATTTGTGAGAAACTACAGGAAACTATACATAAGAACCAGGCCCGGTGCTAAGGGTTCTGCCACCACAATGTCCATCCCAAATCTATTGTCCACCCACCACTGAGCGCTGCCAACTTGCCCGGTTCATGAATTTTAGAAAAGGAAGGTACCTAGAAAGCTGAACATTTAGATCAATAAAGATAGGGAATGTTTATGTTTCAGTTCTTGGGGAAACAAACTTCAACTCTTTTCTGTCCATAGAGAGGCTTCAATATCCCTTCTATGAGTGATCCATTAATCCTAATATTCCAATTTAAAGTAAAGATTCAATCAGTTTCAAAGAAAAGCCAACTTAATAAAGGCACTCCATCAGACAGGAATCTTTTTCCAGGGGCCCATCTGAAAGGATGACAGAAGTGCTTAGAATGTTGTTAACAGTGATCGTCGTGAAAAGGGATCTAGTGACCTTGACCATGGCTACATTTTCTGTCCAACTAAGCTTATGGGTGGGGGGGGGGGCAGCCTGCATTGGTCTCCCTTGCAGGACTGCTGTTTTTTACCCCAAGTAGAGCCAGGTGGGGGTTCTCCTTTTCTCCCTCCTGGGTTTTGTTGTAAAGAGAGTGGTGGCAGACTACAAAGAGGGCTGTGTGCTAGACCAGCCTGTGTTTCCTGGAATAGTTCCCTGGCTGGGCTGGGCAACAGAGCCTGAGAACAGAGGGGGCCAGGAAGCAGATGGGAATCCCTTCCATGACCTCCCCACATGGAGGTGCTAAATTCCAAGGGCAACCTTGAGAGTGAGAATAAACAAGGGGGGTGCTGGGGGTGAGTCATGACAGTGATTGAGCAGATTTAATCCAGAATACCCTAAAATTACTCTGTCAAAGACCAACAGAAATTCCATTTTAGTACTCACCTATACATTTTCACTTTCAGTTTCTTGTCAAGATCTTCAACATCTGTTCCATTAACTTCCCAGGCTATAAATATCTCCTGTGTTTCTCCAGAGGCGTTACACTCTATGAGAACTTCAGATCCTATAAACAAGAAGAAAATATTGCAAATGAGTATATAGAAAGTTTGGAAAACTTACATAGCACTTTGCAAAAAAAGGTTTTGAGTATTAAGAAAACTGCTTACCAAGTTCTACTTCAATTGAATTATTTTTGGGATAAATAATTTCTGGTAATTTCTTTGGAGAGTCTAGCAAAGGAAAACAACACACCAAAACATTATTCCATAGTCTACTGTACTAGTACATTTTAAATTCTTGAAATTAATTCTGTTACTTTACTGATAAACATAACTAATTTGCACCTGATGAAGAAAGTCCTGACTCATGTTAAAAGTCAATTATGATGGAATAAATTTTGTTACTTGTTAAGGTACCTCTTGACAGTTTGGTGTAGTAGTTAAGTGTCTGGACTCTTATCTGGGAGAACCGGGTTTGATTCCCCACCCCTCCACCTGCACCTACTAGAATGGCCTTGGGTCAGCCATAGCTCTGGCAGAGGTTGAACTTGAAAAGGGCAGCTACTGTGAGAGCCCTCTCAGCCCCACCCACCTCACAGGGTGTCTGTTGTGGGGGGAGAAGATATGAGAGATTGTAAGCCGCTCTGAGTCTCTGATTCAGAGAGAAAAAAAAAAGGAAAGGGAAAGGTCCCCTGTGCAAGCACCAGTCATTTCCGACTCTGGGGTGACGTTCTCACAACGTCTTCATGGCAGACTTTTTATGGGATGGTTTGCCATTGCCTTCCCCAGTCATCTACACTTTCCCCCAAGCAAGGTGGGTACTCATTTTGCCGACCTCAGAAGGATGGAAAACTGAGTCAACCTCGAGCTGGCTACCTGAAAACCCAGCGTCCACTGGGGATTGAACTCAGGTCATGAGCAGAGCTTAGGACTGCAATACTGCAGCTTTAACACTCTGCACCACGGGGCTCTTTTCAGAGAGAAGGGCGGGGTATAAATCTATAGTCGTCGTCTTCTTCTTGACTCCTGTTCTACTCTAATAAAAAATACTTAATGCACAGAGCATCATGGAAATAAAAAGTTAACCTATTAAGCACTTCAAAAAAGTGAAGCATTTTCACAGTGCAAGTACTTTTGACTAGTGCAGATACAACACTATAGTCTACACAACAATGGAGAAACAGTAATAGGAAGTGTGACCATACACACATTCTCCCATCTATCTCTCTAGGAGGATGGGCATTCTTCTTTCTGGGTCATACTGTTGTACTGGCAATGATATTGCGGCTAGGAAAAACTCAGTTTTCCCCTTAACCCAGGATTTGAAATCAGTTTCAGGTCACAAACGTCCTAGGGGACAGACAGAAATGAGAAGGAGATTGGATTTACACCCCCACCCTTTACACCCACCCTTTACTACCTGAAGGTGTCTCAGAGCAGCTTACAATCTCCTTTCCCTTCCCCTCCCCACAACACTGTGAGGTATATGAAGCTGAGAGATCTCTCCCATAACTGCTCTTGAGCAGAACAGCTCTGAGAGAACTTGTGACTGACTCAAAGTCACATCAGCGGTGCATGTGTAGGAGTGGGAAATCAAACCCAGTTCTCCCAGGTAAGCGTCCACACCTTTAACCACTACACCAAACTGACTTAACAGGTGTTAATTTATTTTTATCCTACCCTTTCTCCAAAGAGCACAGAGTGGTGTATATCATTCTAACTTCCACCATTTTGTTCTCACTTCAACTGAGAGTGGTGACTGGTTCACAGTTACCTAGGGAACTTCATGGCAAAGCAGGAATATGAAACTGGTCTCCCATTTCTTAGTCCAATAGTCAGTACGATACAAGTTATTGTCTATAGCCAAAGGCCATTACAATCTAACATAACATGACATAATTACAAACATCAGCATTAAAACAATCTAACCAAAAAGTACAAATCAAATAAAAACATTGCTCTCTTTATTTGTAGATCTAGCTGGTATTTTCTTGTCTACTAAAGCAAAGAGTGACACTGTGTAGGACACAAATGGAGCAGCATCTGAGAGAACAAAGAGCAGCTTCTCTGAATCTGAAAAAAAATTAAGCCCTTTAAAAGCACTGTGAGAAATTTCCTTCTCCATATAGAGAGGACAGGATACAATGTAGTGTGATAAAGGTAAAAAAGGTAGTCCCCTATACAAGCACCAGAAGTTTCCAACTCTGGGGTGACGTTGCATCACAATGTTTTCATGGCAGACTTTTTTATGGGGTGGTTTGCCATTTCCTTCCCCAGTCATCTACACTTTACCCCCAGCAAGCTGGGTACTCATTTTACCAACCTCAGAAGGATGGAAGGCTGAGTCAACCTTGAGCCAGCTACCTGAACCCAGCTTCTGCCAGGATCTATCTCAGGTCGTGAGCAGAGCTTGGACTGTAATACTGCAGCCTACCACTCTGCGCCATGGGGCTGTTAATGTAGTGTGATAGGTCCTCTGGATCTGGAGCTCTGCAAATGCAAAGATATGCAGCCAGCAGTATTTGGGGGTAACATCCAACTAGCAAAGCCATTGGCATGGTTTGAAACCGAACTGATGTAATGGCTATTCTGAGATTATGGGGTGGAGATATTAACCAGGCAGGAAGTTGTAACATGGTCCCCTTTAATCAGTTTGAACCATTGAGTGAATTTGGACTGGGAAGTTGACTGGCTATATCTACTGCAGCATCACATTTAAATACCCAGTACAAATATTGAAACCAGTTATGGGGATAGTTCTACGAGCATCATTTCCAGGATCACTACCAAACCCCCAAACCAAATATACACTGCAGAAACAAAACACATACCGTAAGTAATCAGATTAATGGCTCGTGAAACATTATACTGTTTTCCCATGTACATATATGTTGTCTGGCACACATAGATACCTTCGTCTGTTTCATTTACGTTATTGATTGAAAGGCTATATGCTAAAGCGTAAAATCTCTTGTCTTCAAATAATCCAGGACTGCATGCCTGAAACATAATTATTGTTCATATTATTAGAACAGCCAAGCAAACTCAACTCCTATACAGAGAATACACAAGAAAGAAGTGATATATAATGAACAGGAACAAACTCAATTCCTATAAAGAGAATACACAAGAAGGAAGCAATACATAATGAACAGAATTTATTCTCACAAGTTACAACAACTGATGGGCAGAACCAAGTAAGAATTTTACTGCCAAACAGAAATTGGTCTTATTGTCCAATTTGAACTTGTATTCTCATAGAGGTTTCCTACTTCTCCTATGGAAATTTGTGGAATCCCAAATATAGAACACTGATGGATCTGTCTATCCTTAGGTAATCTCTGGTCTATTTGAGGCATGTTGGGGGAAAATCTGCTAGTTCATGACAAGCATAACTCAGTTAACTTCTCTACTTCTCTCTCCCCTTAGCATGGCACACCAGAACAGAAGATAAAAGTGATTAAGAAGCCCAACTGCTGGGAAAGATATAAATCCCAGTTAGTGAAGGTGGTCAGATTTGGATCAATTGGAATCCGACTGATTGAACAGTCTTCAGTCTTGCTCAACACGTGAAGAGAGGATGGTGCATATGCTGCTGTTAATAAGTTTCCTATCTGAATTGATTCTCTGAGTAGATCATTAATGGTAATCACATTTTCCCTAATACTGTATAATTTTCATCATGTCATTTATCATTCAGTTTAACTATTTTTTAAAAATTGTAGGACAGTTTTTGCCTGCTTTGGGGGGAAATGCATACTATAAACGGGCATCACATTCAATAGGTAACTAGATCTTTTCCTAAGTGATTTTTGATACCCAAACAAGAAGCAGCACCTGGTAGAGAAGACTCTTTTGGGGGGAAATGAGATTATTTATTATTTACAACTTTTTTAAAAATTCTAAAAGATCAGCACTGTAGATAAAATAAGAACAAATATGAAACAATCCTTTGATATAAAATTTTAAAGTTGCTAGTAGTAAATTTTATCCATTTATGTAATATTGTTTCAATTCAAAAGTTTTGGTCAAATTTCATATATACCTTTGCATATGAAGAACCAATGGAATGACTGAGTTTTCCCATGGGTGCTAATGACACTAAACATTTAGTGGAGATAGCTATGTGTATTATTTTCACCGTATTTTGGTCATGATCAGTTTTTTTTAATCTACAAAATTTCTGCCCAATCAACCACCAACATTAAGAGTTCAAATAAACCATTATTTAAAAAATATTGCTTTTAATTGTTGATGTTAGCCTATATAGAAAACAACATTCAAAGTTTTATTTATCAGACAGACACACATATACACATTACCTTGGACCACTGCAAAACACGTGGACTGGTTTCACTTTCAAAGTACTCTACATAGGGACAAACCAAATTTCCATTGTTCTCTAAGGGTAGTTTTTGTGGATAGGCTGCATTTTTATTGTAACATAAACCATCATCATTCTCAAAAACCTGCAGTTCCTGGCTCGTTCTTTCTGAGTTTCTGTAAAGAGAAGAAAATTAGTGTAAGTCTACCACATTGGTACTTTAATAATTATGTAGTTCATACACACTAGTGATACCAACATCCTATCAAACATATTTAGAAGAAAAAAAGATAACCCAAAAAGATCTAGAATTGGACAAGGATTCCGTAGTGTAATAACTACATAACAGGGCAGAAGGAAATAGATAATAAAGAAATTAGAAAGGAAGAAGATGGGCTGGAAGTTCATTTCATATGGCTTGTAGAGTACCAGAAGGAATTCCACCAGGAACAAAATAGTGGAATCATTCCATGGGACATAAACATTTTTGACATTTGACATCCTACCCTGTCTTCAAGAAGTACAACACACTGATGTTCAGTATTTGAAAGAACAGGGATCTGAACCTAGGTCTCCTACATCAATTCCTAACGCTCTAGGTAGACAAGAATCCACACTGTTAAAGGTGATCTGCTTGAAAAAATGTAGGAATAATGGTCTCAGGGGCCAAAGTTTGTTTGGGGGCTTTTAAACTGACAGCTGTTCCCAAGCATATAGACATGGCAGTCCATATTGAAACAGCATTTATTTCCATCACATTGTGAACTAGAAGCATTCTTTGGATAATCTTACAACAATCATGTCTCTATGTTCAAAACCACAGACTATGAACATTTGCATGAGATAGAATGGTTCTGGCAGGAGTGGGTCATAGAATTAGAAACCCTATTATTCCATATTATTGCATTTATACTCACTCCTAATTGCATTATACTCATTCCCAATTTCATTCTGGGTCCAACTCAAGGTGGTGGTATTGATATTTAAATTCCTATACAGCTTGGGACCAACATACTTGAAGGACCACCTATGAATCTATGTGACCACCACTCTGGTTGTCTTTGGAAACTCTGCTTCCAGTGCCCCCACTATCTAAGGCTAGACAGAATGAAAGAGCCTTCTTGGTCATGGCCCCAAAACTTTGGAATTCTCTCCCCAGGGAAATTTGTCGCCTTATATTGTTGCCTTTGGACAGCAGGTGAAAGTGTTGTTGTTTGTTTGGGGGGGGGGGGGAGTTCTTTTGGCATTTTCCCCACTAACTCCTATTTATGAAGAGTTTCAGAGGGCAGCCATCTTGATCTGCAGTAGAACAACTTGATTCAACTCCAGTAGCATCTTAGAGTCCAACAAGACTTTTGGGGCATGAGCTTTCAAGAGTCAATGCTCCCTTTGTCAGATGCCTGACAAAAGGGGGCTTTCTCTCAAACACTTAAATCCTGAAAATCTCTTTGATCTTTAAGGTGCTACTAGACTTAAATCTAGCTGTTCTAACTTCTATTAGACCTCCTCCTTGTCTTGTTTTTGTGAGTCTATGTTTCGGGGGGTGGGGTTATATTATGTTTTATTTGATTGTTTTAAATGTATGTGTGTATACTTTTTAGTGCCTTTTAGTGCCTAAATTCTTTTTAGTGCCTGAAATGTTGTAACGTTTTGTTTTGATGTTTGCCGCCTTGGGAACCCTAAATTGGGTGGAAAGACAACATTAAAGTATTTAAATAAATAGATAAATTCTTCTGAGAAATGCCAAGGTATATACATCTACACAGAAAAATTATGAAGTTTGCCAACAGTATAGCCATTTACTCTCTTATTAGTCTTTTTGGTGGTAAGTACTGCAATGAACTATATTTATATTTGTAGGGTAGATGGTAAATCAGCAAGTCATTAAAGTGTTCATGATCGGCATGAAAAAGACTTCTGTGACTCGGTTGTACATAGTTATTATATTGTTATGTGATATTTTAGCTTGGTGTTGTGTTGTGTTGTACTGTTATCGATGTGTTGTGTTGTTGTTGTTGATTGGCCTAGAGCCGTATTAAACTGATTGATATTGATTGACTTCTGTGACTAAAAAAAATATAAAATTTAAATACATAACCCATTTTCCCATTAGCCTTGCTATTAGGAGTTGCACTGTGTTTAGGATGGAACTGTTTGATATTTATATTCTGCCAGAAGAGTCTTTTTTGACTTGAATGTGTCAAACTGGTCAATTCAAGATTTTGTTTTGCATATATGCTTTCCTATCACTATCTTGGAACTATCTTCCCTTCAGATATATCAGCAGATAGACCTGTAATAATGGATTTTCCAGTTTATTAACTTCACACAGACATACCCAATGTGACATTCATAAAATCCTGAATCTTCTATCTTGGCAGGGATAAGCCAAAGCAGGTTCCTTTGCTGATGTATCCTCAAGTAGCTATCTGCCATTAGTGGTATGACACTACCATTTCTGTACCAAGTCACATTGCTGTTAGGTTGCTGAGAAGATGAAAGTGGACAGCTGATAGCCGCAGCCTCTCCTACAGGCACAAGGACAACAAAGCGGGAACCTAAAAAAAATATAAGTAAGATTTACATATGCGTGTTTACAACTCTTCTTCTATTGATACTTCTAAAATATCTGGATAGATACAAAACCATTAAGCTAGCATACAATAACAGCAAATTCTCCTCAGTATTAGACAAATGTGGATTTGAGATTTGCTGTATTGTTCCTATGGTGGAAGGCTAATTACTCATCCTTACGGCTGCAAGCAAACCATTGTCTATTAAGCACTTTCACTGCCTATTAAGAATCAGAGAAATTTCTAGCAATCACAGGATAGTCAGCATAACTCAACCTTTCCATCATTTATTGCTCCTGATCTTCACAAATATCATCTTCCTAGCACTGTATTTTCAGCTGCAGCTGAACATTATACAGTGCAGATATACCTGTTCTCCTACCTGGGGACCCCAAATGGTATACATAGTTCTGTATTTTCTCCTAACAACAACCCTGTAAAGCAAAGAAGGCTGAGACAGTGTGGTCACTCAGCAAATTGCCATCATCATAATGGAGCCTGGTGGAATTTTAAAGGACTTGGAGGAATAAAAGCTCTCAAAACCTGTGGTGATCCCCTCCTCTCATTTTAATAGAAAAGGCAGGTAAAACAGTATCCTCTACTCAAAAACCACAGATTTATTTGACTACCTTAATGGTAAAGGAGAAAGGGGAACAGGACTGCTCAACAAACGCTTGCTCACTGCAGAGTCAAACGGTGGACTCGTGTTTAAATAAGCAACAGATGGAAATTTCACATAACACGCATGTATGAACCAGCTTCAGTCAATATACTAAAACAAAGAAACCAGCTTCTCACTGATATTTGTTAACCAACATGTACTGTTTCATAATATTTTTGAAAACTAAAACTACATGGTGATCATGTTCTACCCACACTGTATGTAAGCAAGCTGGCAAATATGCACATTTGACTTACTATTATGAAATGAATAGGCCAAAGAGATCCAGCATGCAAGCCACAACACAGAGATCATCTTCTGCCGGTAAAAAAATAGAAACGTGTTTGAATTTGCATTGCCTTGATTAAATTCTCTGCTTCAGTCAACATGTTCACAAAGCATATTTATTAGGAAAAAGGTATTACCAGGAAGGACCAGGTGTTACTGTACATTCAATTCGGAAAAAAACCAAACGAGTCCCACAAAAGTTACAAGCCTGGATTCTGAGTATGTTTTCCACGTACTCTGGGGAAGGAGCAATGTTTGCCAAGTACATATTTCCAATGTAGACCCCCAGTTCATTTCCTTCCCTTCTCTGGAGTTCTACCAACTTCTGAGAGGAGGATTTGAAGGGGCATGGCAAATGGGGCACTGGTAAGATGGTAACGTTCCCTTCCGTGACTATTGCTGTGCTCACACAGAGCATATGAAACAACCCACCTTTTACATTTTCCTAATACTTCAAAAGTTCCTTTTCAGTGACAAATTATAATATTTCATTTCAACCTCTTGTCTGAATGTAAAATTAGCTGTTGTTTTTTCAAAGGTGAATAACAGAAAAACTAATAGTTTGTTTTTGTTTATTTAAAAAAGCCCTTAAGGCCAAGGATACTGAACACATAGTATTTCCTCATTGAGAAGAAGTTATTTTCTATAGCACTAATACTGCATGCATTTTATCTTAAAACCCAAGGGCAGACATAGACACAGGGCTTTTTTTGAGCAGGAATGCACAGGAACGCAGTCCCAGCTGGCTTGGTGTCAGGGGGTGTGGCCTAATATGCAAATGAATCCCCACTGCGCTCTTTATACAAAAAGCCCTATGTGAAACAATGGTGACATCAGGCGGCATGGCCTAATATGCAAATGAGTTCCTGCTGGGCTCCTTCTATCAAAAAAGCCCTACATAGACCTATCTTCAGTGACCATACCATTCACTTATGAAGAGTGGGCAGTAACGTGAGGAGGCAGCTCACACTTTTAGAGGAAAAGTTTTTAAAAATAAAGACATTTCTAAAGAGTACCAGTGATATTAAGATAAAATTTAACAGCAGGTAATATTTCAATAACATATTGCCATACATCATAAGCGTGACAGTAATTGCAGACAGCATTGGCTGTTAGAATCCTTCTTGTTTTTTTTTTATTATATATATATATATATATATATATATATATATATATATATATATATATATATATATATATCTTTCCATTTAAGTGACATATACAGGAAAACATTAGTGTTGCAAGCTTCTGAATTTCCATTTTGAGCTTCATGGATTTCAGGCAAAGTGAGGACTGCATAAGTCAACATGGTTGCTAGAATGCTGGACAAAAGCCAGGAAGATCTGGCTTCAAATTCCAACCCATCCTTGACATTCACAGGGTAATCAGAGGGCCAGTCATTCTCTACCATCCTAAACCACTTCACGAGGTCACTGCCAAATCGGTCTCAAGGATTTGAAAACTTGCTGCTCATTAGGGCTTTTTTTGTAGAAAAAGCCCAGCAGGAACTCATTAGAATGCAAGGCCACGCCTCTGGCATCACCATCATTTGCATACTAGGCCATGCCTCTGGCATCACCATCATTGGCATACTAGGCCACACCTCTGACATCACCATCACTTGCGTACACATCTCTGACATCACCAAAAGCACTATAATGTCTTTTTTGAGGTGTGGTCACCACACCTCAAAAAAGATATTCTAGTACTGGAAAAAGTCCACAAATATATAGCCATATATATATATATAGCCATCAATGTTCCCTCTAAGCTGCAGAGTCTTATGAGCAAAAAATCTACTTTGTGAGCTACTGGTATTAAAGTTGTGAGCTACTGGCATTAAACTTGTGAGCTGCTGCATAAATTATTGTGCTCTGGAATCATCCTTCCTGAGCTAAAACAAAAATGTTTGAGCTGGAAGCTAAAAATCTGTGAGCTAGCTCACACTAACAGCTTAGAGGGAACACTGATAGCCATCCCAGAAAAAAACCCAAATTCCAACACACTACTCGATCACAAGAGCCAGCATGGTGTAGTGCAGGGGTGGCCAAACTTGCTTAAACTTAAGAGCTACATAGAATAAATGTCAGATGTTCAAGAGTCGCAAGGCATGAACATCAGATGTTTGAGAGCAGAAGGGAGGAATGAAAGAGAGGTGGAAAGAAAGCAACTTTACGTTTAAATGCATTTTCTAAGCTGCTGGCTGGCTTGGAGAAGTGATTTAAAGAGAGAAATGCCTTCTCCAAAATGGCTGACGGGGCAGTGAGGGTTCCAAGAGCCACACAATATAAGTGAAAGAGCCACATGTGGCTCCTGAGCCACAGTTTGACCACCCCTGGCGTAGTGCTTAAAGAAAGAAAGAGAAATAAAGCAAATAGAGAAAAAGACTGACTGACAGAAAGAGGGAGGGAGGGAGGGAGGGAGGGAGGGAGGGAAGGAAGGAAGGAAGGAAGGAAGGAAGGAAGGAAGGAAGGAAGGAAGGAAGGAAGGAAGGAAGGAAGGAAGGAAGGAAGGAAGGAAGGAAGGAAGGAAGGAAGGAAGGAAGGAAGGAAGGAAAGAGAGAGAGAGAGAGACAGGGGAAAAGACTGACAGAAAGAGAAAGAGAGAGAAGGAAAGAAGGAAGGAAGTATGGGGGTGGGAAATAAGGCAAACAGGGAAAAAGAAATATTGATAAAAAGACTTACAGAAAAACTGACAGAAAGGAAGGAAGACTGCGGGAGTGGAAAATAAAACAAAGAGAAAAAGAAAGACTGAAAGAAAAATGAATGAATGAAAGAGGGGGAGAGAGAAGAAAGAAAGGAAAGAAGGAAAGAATGATGGGGAGGTGGAAAATAAGGCAAACAGGGAAAAAGAAATACTGACAGAAAGAAAGACTGAAAGAAATACAAAGGGTGGAAGAGTAGGAAACAAAGCAAAAATAGACAGGGGAAAAGACAGAATGAATGAGAGAGAGAGAGAAATGGAAAGAAATTAAAAGAAACAGAAAGAAAGGGGGGAGAAGGGATGGGACCAACTCACCTTTAAAATTGCTTGCCACACAGCGAGGCAGGGCCTCCTAACCCCCACCAGGCCTGCGGAGCGTAGGGAAAAGCCACGGAGGAGCGGCAGGGCCCCCCCGGCCCCTGCTGGTCGGCGGAGCATGGGGAAAACGTGCAGAGGTGCTGTAGGGCCCCCCGACCCCCTCTGGGCAGCGGAGGGGAAAAGGCTGTGGAGGCACCACAGGGCTCCCTAACCCCCGCCAAGCTGGCGGAGGGTGGGAAAAAGCAGGGGCCCCAGACCCCCACCAGGCCAGCGGAGGGCTGGAAAAGGCCGCGAAGGTGCTGCAGAGCCCCCCAACCCCCCGCCAAGCCAGCGGAGGGCAGAAAAAGGCCGTGGAGGCACCGCAGGGCCCCGGACCCCCGCCAGGCCAGTGGAGGGCGAGGAAAATGCCAAGGAGGCACCACAGGGCCCCCTGACTCCTGCTGGCCAGCAGAGGATCGGGGGGGGGGGGAAGCCAGGCAAGTGCGGTTGGGTCCCCTGACCCCTGGCCAGCCGGGAAGCTGCCTGGGATGAGCCAGAACGCTGCCCGTGTCAGCCGGAACTGTGTTCCAGCTAAAAAAAAAGCCCAGCTGCTCATTATTTTTGCTGTACTGTTAATCTGCTTTTGTGGGTTTTTTTCCTGATGTATGCCAAGTTTACATTATTTTGATTTTCAAAATTTCCCTGACTTTAAATTAGGCACTCATTTTATTCAGCATGGAAACAAACAAACAAAGCTTTTTGCTTTTCTTTTTTCTTGAAGGGAAAGAGAAGGTGACTACAGAGGTTGATCTGGAGGCTACACTTCCAATGTTTTCCTGTATTGAATGTACAGCAAGGCATTGGAATTGCAGCCACCAGCCCAGCCCAGCCCCTGCAGTCAAAAACACAGGAGGAGTCCTCTAAATGTAAAATGTCCAGAAACTCTGAAGTCATTGGGTGTGTTTTTTTTTTCAGAAAAAGAGGAATTTTTTTTTGGGGGGGGGGGTTGAAATAGATACGACATTCTTTCCTATCAAACATAATTTCTTTCACAGAATGAACAACATAAAATGCATCACTTATAACTTAATCAGCATTTAAAATTATACCCTTTGGCATATTTCTGAAGTTTAAAAGCATAAATATCTTTACTATCTGTAAGAAAAATTACAAGCATAACCAATGCTTGCGAAAGATTTTCAAACTGATGATACTCTATGATACCACAATACATATATCTTTAATTTTTACCATCTGAGAACTGAAATGTATAAAAGAACAAAAATTAAAGGTAGAAATCAAATTCTGTAGTAAATTTTTTAAAAGTATATTGTTTGGACAGACACTCTCACAGAGTCTCAACAGGCAGGCCTGCCAACATGTTTAGCAATTAAGCTGAACTTTTGTTAACACTGAAGACATTGAACTCTTTGTGAATTATCATTAAACATATTATAGCATATTTGTTGCTGCCAAAATTATTTAAACTTTTAAAAATCTGTTTTAGGTTTGTTAGCTAAAAAGTTGTAAGATTCAACCAGTTTCTTTGCCTCTTGAAAGCAGAATACTAGAAAATGCTTCATTAACTTGAAGAGACTGTACATTAGATACTAGACCAGCTACTGACCTGTTCCATTCAGTTTTAAGAGAATTGTGCTGAAGATGTCAAAGTGCCTTGAGCATCAGTTGAGTTTCCTAATTTAGCTACTCATTCAGAGGCTGATCATCATTATAAATCCCTGGAAAGAAATGAAAGGTATTAAAAGCGAGGTACAATGAATTCCAAGCACTGTGCTAAGTATGCCATTAGCTGAGACACAAAGCAAGACAACAGGAAACAAAAGGTGATGCTGATTCAAGTTAAGTGAGATTTGCCACAAACGCTTTCAAGTCTACTAGAAAAAATATATTAGACCATTAGTAGCTAACCCATTGTTACCTGCCCTGAGCCCACTTGTAGGGAGGGAGGGTGGGTTAGAAATCAAAGATAATAAAATAAAAAAATAAATACTAGATACATCATCCTGGTATTCTTGGTGGTCTCCCTTCCTATACTGACCAGGGCCGACCCTGCTTAGCTTCCAAGCTCTGAAAATATCAAGCTAGCCTGGGTTATCCAGGCCAGGACATAAACACACAGTGATCTAAACTCCATGTGATGAATATTGGGGCAGAAGTAAATGGGACTAAGAAGGTGAAGGCTCTGAAAAGACAATTCCACACTAAAACCTTTAATCCTGGTCCAGCCCTGTCCCCAGACTGATTTTCTACACTAGAATCAAAGAATCATAAACTCATAGAGTTGGTTTCTATGATTCCATGATTCAAGTGTAGAATTTCAGTCTGCGGACAGGGCTGGACCAGGATTAAAAGTCTAGTGCAGAAACTTCTAGGGGATTTCCCCTGGACCCAAATAATTTTTCCCATTTTTTAAAAATTGGAAACTTTGGAGAACATTGGAGAGGGATACCCACAATGAAATAGTATCTATTCTGGAATAAGTGAGATGTTTTTAAAGGCAAGGATTGACTCATTTCAAAAGCATGATATGAGTATTTTAATGCAAAAATCTAAACTAAGACATTTTATAATGTTTAAATTTCATAAAAATATAGCACAATCACATGCAGTCAGTCTAGTCTATGGGGTTAACTCAGAATAACGCTGCACAGATTATGCCATTATTCTTGCCACAAAATTCTAGTTCATTTTCTTGCTGCAACAGACTAACACAGCTTTTTTGTTGTTCAGTTGCACAGTTGAGTCCAACTCTTTGTGACCCCATGGACAAAGTCACACAAGGCCCACCATCCTCTGAAGTTTGCTCAGATTTGTGTTAGTTACATCAGTAACCCTGTCCAGCCATCTCATCTTTTGCCATCCCCTTCTTCTTCTGCCTTCTGTCTTTCCCAGCATCAGGATCTTCTTCAGTGAGTGCTCCCTTCTCATTTGGTGGCCAAAGTATTTGAGTTTCAGCTTCAGCATCTGACCTTACAGGGAACAGTCAGGGTTGATTTCCCTTAGGACTGACTGATTTGATTTTCTTGCAGTTCAAGGGACTCTCAAGATTCTTCTCCAGCACCACAGCTTCTGTGCTCGGCCTTCCTTATGGTCCAACTCTCACAGCCATACATTACTACTAGGAATACCATTGCTTAGACTATACGGACTTTTGTTGGCAGGGTGATGTCTTTACTTTTTATTATACCGCCTAGGTTCGCCGTAGCTGTCCTCCCAAGGACACAGCTACCCTCCTGGAATTATTGTCAATCTACTTTCAAATTCTTGGGAATAAATGACACTGCTTCGAGTTAACACTGCCAGGCTGTCTTAAAACAAGAATCACTTCTACATCTGTAATTTGGGAGTTTTAAATCCTCAGTACCTCATGTTTCCCTATCCACTACAACAGATAAACCTTCTTGCTCAATTAGCCCCTTCTGTATAAGGCAATCAGGCATTACCAAGGAGGAGAATTTCAGGTCAGAAACAGAGGCTTGTGAAAGTGAGCACCAGATATCCCCTAGTTAGAGTTTGTTCAAACCCAGCACGAAGGCAGATTAGTTTCTAACAGCATTCACCTGAACTCTTCATAAATGCAAGAGGGTAGCCCGGTTGGTCTGAAGCAACAAAACAAAGTTTGAGCCCAGTGGCATCTGGGTAGAGGCCTTCGTGTGCATGCACACTTCTTCAGATACACTGAAACAAGACTCCCTCAACTATTACATATAGAGGGGGGCGGGGTTAGTTGCCAGAAAGGGCTAGTTGGAGTAAAGACGCATAAGTAACTGAGCAGAAAATATAGCTGTATTCCAAATACAGACTTGGAAGGAGTCTGTTTCTGGAGAACGCCGCGTTCCCCCTCTCTGTAGCTTCAGCGCAAGGAGAATTCTTCGACCGCCTGACTCCTCATCCTACCTTGCAGCCAGTCAAGACTATGAACTGGGGTGAGGCGAGGGGTCGCAGGCAACACAACTGGCTGGCGGTACATGCAGTGTCTCGGCATTTGGGGCTCTCTCGCAAGACAAAAAAGGAGTTCTTAAAGAAAAACTGAACCACGGAGCCTTCCTCGCCCGCGCGAAGCCTGCCTTGGCGTCGGCTCGTGCCCTGTTACGGGCAAGGGAGAGGCGCGTGAGTCATCCAGAGCCGGGAACCAGCCGCCCCGAAATGCTCTCCCCACCGGGACATACGGGGCTCCCGCTCCTCGAGCTGGAAGGACCCGTCGCCCTCCCCTTCCTCTGCAGTCGGTGTCCCCGGCGGGCAGCACCCCCGCGACAGTTCGCCAGCCTCTCACCTGCTCCTTCGGCGGTGCCTCCAGGTCTCGCCGCGGGCGCAATGGGAGTGCCGGTACCCGGTCCGTCCCCCGCCCGCTGCTTCGCCCGAAGCTCCGCCCCGCCGGCCTTTGTGGCGAAGGGGAGCGAGAGGAGAGGCGCTGAGTGGGTGGAGGAGGCCGGCTTCCCAGGGGCAAGGCAGGACTCGCGGAAGCGGCGGCTCTTGAGGAGGCCTGCCGCATTCACCCCATGGGGAATTGACACAGCCGGCCTTGGCCCCCTGGGAACGAACTCAACCGAGAGAGAGAATAAAACGTGTAATCGGGGCTTGAACCCGCTGGCGTCGCTGGCCGTTCATATACAACCTTCTCCTCTTTCCTCAGGACCCGAGCTCGTTCCGGTCTGGAGACTGGAATCCATGCAGAGCGCTCACGATGTCCTTCATCCGGATGCCAACAGGGGTGTCATCTGAGCTCGACTTCCCTCTATACCTGCTGGAACTCCAGCCCTCTTCTACTTCGGAGGGAGGGAGGGATAGAGTCTTCTGACATTGTCTTATTATAGCTTATTCTGAAAAGTTGTTTTTAAAAAGATTGGATTTGTTTTCTTTCAAAAACACGATCAGGAATTAGAACACTTGGATTGGGCCATATATCTTGGAGTGATTTCAGATGCCAAGTGATAATACTACACATTGGTAACAAAACAGGAAAACTAGCTCTCAGTTCAGAAAGATGCATTGTCTTGAGATTCATTATCAACACAACATAAGAGAAGCCATGTTGGATCAGGCCAATGGTCCATCCAGTCCAACACTCTGTGTCACACAGTGGCCAAAAAACCCAGGTGCCATCAGGAGGTCCATCAGTGGGGCCAGGACACTAGAAGTCCTCACACTGTTGTCCCTCCCAAGCACCAAGAATACAGAGCATCACTTGCCCCAGACAGAAGGTTCCAACAATATGTTGTGACCAGCAGTCTCTTTCTAATCTCCCTTTGAAATTCCTTTGTAAGAGCACTGCTACTCCTAGGTCAGCAACAGAATGTTGTGCTTTCTAATGTCAGACTTATGTCCATTGATTCTTTGCATCCTCCTGGACTGAATCTTCCAGGATGGAATTGAGACCTAGGTTTCCTGTTTCATGACCAATACTGTTGTCTCCATGCCTACTACTCCTCTGAATATCACACCTAATCCAATCAAGCCTGCTATTTTCACTCACCTGCTATTGCCATGTGACATCCTTTATAAAGTGTATTTCTCCAGCACCTCATGTTACATTTTATGGCATGCATGGTCCAGCCCAACAAAGTGACATTTATGTCACATCCTGCCCTTGTAACAAATGAGTTCAACACCTCTGCACTCAAAGATTTTAGGTTTTCACGGCTGGTAACATCATTAGGGTTTGTAGAATCTTTTGGGCTCAGGTGCCGTGTTCTACTAGAGAAAGTTTTTCTTCCAGACGTTTCGTTCTCAGCTGCGGAGAACATCCTCAGTGGCGTTGCAGCCGGAGCAGGCGCTCTGACCTTCTTGGCTGCTGTGCATTGAGTGATGCACAGCAGCCAAGAAGGTCAGAGCGCCTGCTCCGGCTGCAACGCCACTGAGGATGTTCTCCGCAGCTGAGAACGAAACGTCTGGAAGAAAAACATTGAGTGATGCACAGCAGCCAAGAAGGTCAGAGCGCCTGCTCCGGCTGCAACGCCACTGAGGATGTTCTCCGCAGCTGAGAACGAAACGTCTGGAAGAAAAACATTGAGTGATGCACAGCAGCCAAGAAGGTCAGAGCGCCTGCTCCGGCTGCAACGCCACTGAGGATGTTCTCCGCAGCTGAGAACGAAACGTCTGGAAGAAAAACTTTCTCCAGTAGAACATGGCACCTGAGCCCAAAAGATTCTACAAACCTCTGCACTAGTCAGACAAGACAATTCATCCAGCAATTGACAAATTAGTTGACTGCATAACACTTAGTTCCTTTTATACAAAATGCAAAACAGCTATCATCCGCCAAAGTACACATAATGTTATTGATTTGATCTGTCAATATGTAATTTAATTATAGATGACACCTGCAAAGAGGCCCAATATAGGTCAGTGTTACCACCCCTTTTCCCTGATAGAAATGCCCTCCAGTACAGGAAAAAAGGCAGGCACAGTACACCCCACCCCCCTCCATAAGTTAAGAGCTGACATGTCTCACTGGGGGAAAAATGTCGTGAGGGGACAAAGTTACCACCCTTTCCCAATACCATGGCCCTGATCCATATGGGAATGGGGGAGTGCTGTTTGCAGCTGCAGAGCATGTCAGAGAATCTGATCCTACACAAACCAGTGGGAATGTAGTTTTGCTCCCTTAAAATATGAACACACAGTGTTATCTGTAATTTTTTAAAATTAATTCTGTAGTTTCACTAGAACAATTTGTTTTTGCAATTAGCATAAGTATCAAATCTCTTAAGGGTTAATATTTTTGTTATTCTAATAAAGCCAGTGCTTCAACATTATTGAAAATATTGAACTAGTTAACTGGTTAAATCTTTTTAGAGCAATCGAATGCTTAACTGTAAATCAACAATGTCCTTCTCACTAGGTGCTATATACTTTATTCAGTCAGAGGTTCAGGAAGCCATGTTTTCCATTGATTCTACTGCCAACATTTTCAGACATGTAAAATTCTGGGGAAACTGAGAAGTACCACTAGTTGAAAGGGGTCTAAAATGTATTTCACAATGCTGTTTAATTAGTCCATAACATTGTATGATAACCAGTCATGTTTTTAATCCCTGATTACACAAAGAAAGTAGAAACAGAACTGTTTTAACCTTATCAGAAACACAGACTAGCAATCCTTTCAGAGAATTGACTGTCCAACTTCCAGCAAGATCTTAAACTTCCCAGAGTGTCAGTGCTCCTGGAAACATACACTTTTCTTTCATTTATTCCTGAAAGTAATAATTTACAATACAATTTTAAACAGAGTTATTCCCTGCTGAGTTACAGTGAAGCCAGCTTCTTAATTCTGCATAGAACTCTGCTGGCATGAAGCAATTCTAAGCATGTTTACTCAGAAGTAAGCCCCATTATTTCAAGGGCGTTTTTAGACAGGCTTTTTGCTTTGTTTTAGGATATGGACTGCAACACATTGTTTTAAACCTTTCACACAACTTTGCTGCCTCGCCTCTTTCCTTTCTCATTTTCCGCATGGTTTCTTCAAACCACCTTGATCCAAGGTTTCTCTTGGTGCACAGATGAATTGCTTTTGCATTTCCTCTGAATGGGAAACTGTGCTTCAAAAGGGACCACCCATGGTTTAGCTGCCATTTTTATGGCCACTTCTGTTCCTACTTTCTTTTTAAAGTGTTCTTAATATTTATTCTTTATAGACTAACTCAGACAGGAGCCCTGGGGAAGCAGCCAGCACAGCTGTTTGCTCTCCCTGGCATGCAATGGAGGCAGGAGGCATGGCGAGGGACACCAAGTGCAACTTTACATGTCCGCATTTGGTAGCAGCTGGTGGCTGGAGGGAGGATACAACCAACTGAGGTTGGTCAAGGGCAGAGTGGGTGAAAAGGGCAAGCTCACCTACTCTTCTTTGGTGCTATTAGTGCCATCCTGCTATGTTATCCTGGTATGTCATCATGCTGGACTACCTGTTGTACTTTACTCAAGGTTATAACTGGGTTTTTTTTATTATGATTGTAATTTTATTGTGATTTTATTGCTATTTATGTTGTACTCCACTCTGAGCCCCCAAATGGGGGAATGGGCGGAATATAAATAAACTAATAATAAAAATACCACAAAGACATGGGAAAGCTACAGGGATTATATGGAAAACTTGTCTTTAGTGCACAGACACATACTGTAGATAGGCTTCCCACTGCTTCTGCACTAGCTCATTCTCTAGCTTTGATACCATTTGCTCACTTGTACCTTAAAATCCAGATAAAACTCCCTCTGGACTGTTTCTTTCCTGTGTTATCCCATGTAATTGTAACACCAATGGAAAGCAGCTAAGTCCAAGACAGTCATATTTAATTTCAAAAGAGGAAACTTCTCAGCAGCGGGTTGATTAGTTAGAAGAAACTTGAAATGAATACCAGTTGCTGTGAGCCTGCAGTTGTTACTGTCCGTGTTCAAGAAGATGTATTTATGCTAGACACCCACCTTTGTGAATGAAGCCTGCTTTCTACTTGATCCAGATTCACTCTGGGAAAGCCAAACATAAAACAGCATCTCTCTTCTACCACCTCTCATTGTTATTCTAAAGCAGTGGTTCCCAACCTTTTTGGCACCAGAGATCGGTTTTGTGGAAGACATCTTTCCCATGGACAAGGGAGGAGGGGACAATGGATTTGGGATGATACAATTGTGTACTTTGTTTTGGTGTGGCGGTTAAGTGTGTGGACTCTTATCTGGGAGAACCGGGTTTGATTCCCCACTCCTTCACTTGCAGCTGCTGGAATGGCCTTGGGTCAGCCATAGCCCTGGCAGAGGTTGTCCTTGAAAGGGTAGCTGCTGTGAGAGCCCTCTCCAGCCCCACCCACCTCACAGGGTGTCTGTTGTGGGGGAGGAAGGTAAAGGAGATTGTGAGCCGCTCTGAGACTCTTCGGAGTGGAGGGCGGGATATAAATCCAATATCTTCTTCTTCTTCTTCTTGTACTGTGCCTGCCTTTTTTCCTGTACTGGAGTTGTATTTCAGGGGTTGAAAGTGAAGACGGTTTCAACATTGTGGCGTTTGAGAATTTTGCCAATGCGGTCGGTGACAGATTTTATGTAGGGCAGGAAGGCTATACCTACATTTGTGTGTGGCTCGGGATTTGGTGTGGATGGTCTCCTGGGATGGAGGGCCCTTCTGATTTCTTGTTGGGAGTATCCATTGGCCTGCAGTGACTGGTTGAGGTGGTGTAGTTCCCGAGCCACACACAAATGTAGGTACACAGCCTTCCTGCCCTACATAAAATCTGTCACCGACCGCATTGGCAAAATTCTCAAACGCCACAAAGTTGACACTGTCTTCAAGCCCACACAACAGATCTGCCACATGCTGCGCTCGGCCAAAGATATGAGAGATCCACTTTCAACCCCTGGAGTCTACAAAATACCCTGCTCCTGTGGTGCAGTCTACATTGGCACTACCCAACGCAGTATCAACACCCATCTCACCGAACACAAGAGACACTGTTGTTTGTTTCAGCCAGAAAAATCAGCTGTAGCTGAACATGCACTTCAAGAAGGAGACCACGTCACCCACTTTGAAAGAACTGAAGTCCTTTCTACAGTCTCACATTATCATACCCGCCTGAACAGAGAAGCTGTTGAGATTTACAAACACCAGCACAATTTTAACAGAAAGGAAGAAGGCATTTTCATCCACCAATCTTGGTACCCAGCTTTGCAAAACACCCTACAGACTATAAATTGCAGAAAGTCACAGAACAACCAGTACATTCCACAGAACAATCAACAACCATCTTCCTTATCTTCACACCCCTTCCAACCCTCCCAGCAATTAACACAGAACAATGGGCACATTCAACAGCCAGTTTCCTTATCACTACCCTTCCAGGAAGCCCCACCAAACAATGGGCACATCCACAAACCAATTGCCCTTTCACCACACCCCCTCCAGCCTAGAAACAGCAGTTCTCCAGCAGCCCTGGCCCCACTCAATGCAAAGCAGCCAAGAAGGTCAGAGCACCTGCTCCACCTGCAACGCCACTGAGGATGTTCTCCGCAGCTGAGAACGAAACGTCTGGAAGGAAAACTTTCTCCAGTAGAACACGGCACTTGAGCCCAAAAGATTCTACAAACCCTAATGAAGTCAGTATCTTCTTCCTAGGTCATGCAGACAATAGGGAATCAGGCACAGTGTTAACCCTATAATGACTGGAACTTTAGAACATTGCAAAGGACGTACAAAACAGATACATATTTCCAACAGGCCGCACCCCAGATGCATAGAAAAACATGAACATAATTATTTGTGTGCAGTCTTTACCCACCAATGAAATATATCCATTCTTATTGGTAGAAGAAGTACAATCTAAGCAGTGGAACAGAAAGAAAATTAAATATGGCAGAGCAAGTTATTTACTTCTTGTTCCATATTTTCCTTTACATACCTTCATTAAAGATAAAAAAAGTTAAATGTTTTGTTTTCTTCAGACGGTGTCGATAAAAGAGGTTAGAAACAAGAAGCCTGTGAGAAAATTGGCTGATGTGGTTAAATGACCTGATTTTAGAAAACTGTCAAAGGAAACAGACTGATTTGGTGTAGAACCTGCAAATGTAATTTTGTATGTGGCATACGCATAGTGCATTAGGAAAATAATTGTACACAGAATTTGTTTTTGTTTTTAAATTGACAGTAAATAGTTAGTATTAAATAACACTAACTATTAAATAACAGGATATAGCTGCAGCCCAACTTAGTATTGTCAAGTAAATAGCTGACAATACTAAGTTGGGCAGCAGCTATATCCTATTATTTAATTTGTAAAGTAGTTTATGCATTTGTTAATAACCTCATGCATGCAACTAACTATTGCAGTAAAACTGATGTTTGATTGGTTAAGCAGAGTAGGTTGAATTCAAACAGCTTTTATACTAGTAAAAATAGGAGGACAGTTTCCCATTGATTGACCATCCAAATAGACTATGCCTGGGTGGTCAAACTGTGGTTCATACTTCTTCAGATATATATCTATATCTTCCATATCTGAAGAAGTGTGTGTGCACACGAAAGCCCATACCTTGAATAAAATTTTGTTGGTCATAAAGATACCACTAGACTCTTAACTTTACAAAATTGTAGCTAATTTTAGCCGCAGTTATTCTGTGAAATCAGGAATTAGCCTGCACACAAGAACTGAATCCTCGCTTATATCAGCAAATCCTGGCTTCAGCATTGTCTGTGGTTTCTCCCACATCTAAACCTAGGGTTGCCAACCTCTAGGTCCTGCCTGGAGATCTTCCAGTATTACAACTGAACTCTACATGGCAGAGATCAATTCCCCTGAAGAAAATGGCTACTTTGGAGGGTGGGCTCTATGGCATTAAGTACTAGAGCTGACAAAAAGTTAATGGCTGCTCTGCAGCTTCAGGCTAAACAACAGGATTTCCTTCAGGATATAACATTGTTTTGGTTTTGCTCACCTATTTTCACACATACTTTGGAAGGATTTTAGTAGGTCTCACAGTACTGTTGGCTAGAAAAGATTAGTGACACATTTGAGCAATCATTACTTTTTTGTTGAACAACTATAACCAGGCCTTTTTTTGTAGAAAAAGCCCAGCAGGGACTCATTTGCATATTAGAGTGCACCCCCTGATGTTACCATTGTTCCACACAGGGCTTTTTTGTAGAAAAAGTCCAAAATGAACTCATTTGCAAATTAGGCCACACCCCCTGACAGCAAGCCAGCTGGAACTGCATTCCTGAATGTTCCTGATCAAAAAAGCCCCCCCCCCCCCCCCCCGGCCAACTATAATATTTCCTTTTACTGCTGGCTGGGAAATTCCATACTGGAATGGAAGTTAAACTACTCTCCCCCAGAGGACTCAGTTGTTCATCAATTCCCCACTCCACCCCAGACTTCCAAATGGTGATGTGCAGGGTTCCATTGCTCTGCACTTCATCTCAAAGTACAGCAACAAACTGCTGAAATGTTGTTGTCATATTGTTGTGATTGTTATTGAGATTCCAGCTTATACCCACCCAAATACATCTCCTTGCAATCTCACTCAGCACCTCTGTCCTTGCCTCTCTCCTTGTTTAACATGTATACAACTTATGCCACTGACATAGATCATCAGAGATTCGAGGATTAGTGCCAGAATAAGTTCTGCTTACAGGCAGTGAACAATATTGTTATTTAAGTTAAGAATGGGGTGCAAGCGAGCCACTTCTGGATATCATTGCTCATTGGGCCCTGTGTCTGGTTAAGAAGAGGCAAACCAAAGACTGAAGCATTCCGATTTAGTGGGTCATTCATGTTTACAGCCAGGGTTTTGTTTTGTTTTGTTTTTTGCCAGAGCTCACAGGAGCTGAGTTCCGCCTGGGCTGGCCAGGACTCTGGCTGGCCTGATCCCCCATGCAGCAGCCAAGTGTTCCCAGGCCAGGCAGTGTGACCTAATAAGCAAATAAGCTCCTGCTGGGCTTTTCTACCCCCCCCCCCCCAAAAAAAGCCCTGTACACCATTAGCACATTCCTGAAATCATCTCTGCATCCAAATCAGACAGTCATGGGTAGGGTTGCCAGGTCTGTGTTTGAAAATACCTGGAGATTTTGGGGGTGGATCTCAGAGAGGGGAGAATTTGGGGAGGGGAAGGGCCTCTATGCCATAGAGTCCATCCTTCAAAGCAGCTATTTTCTCCAGAGAAGTTGATCTCTGTCAGCTGGAGTTCCGTTGTAAAAGCAGGAGATCTCCAGGCCCCACCTGGGAGTGGCAACCCCAGTTGTCTTTCAAGTGAGAACTGACAATTTTGCCTATTGCCACAGACACCTAATAACCACCTTTCATGTTTTCACAGGCTCAAGACTAGACTCCCGATGCACCTCATGAAAATATTCTGGATATTTCAAGCAGTGCCAAGGTCTACCTCCTGACAGGGTATAGATCAAGATTATAAAAATTTGCTTGAACAATTTTCTTGGTGTTATGGGTTTAAACTTGGATCACTGTGGTTCAGTCTGTCCAACATACCCAAAGGAATGTTAATGTATCTTAATGGCTGTAAGCATCTCCTTAATGGACCTTACATATCAGTAGGGCTGCCAAGCTCCCACTGAAGGCGGTGGATCCCCCACCTGGGAGGGCCCCAACCCACCGGCAAGAAGCAGGCCACCAAGGGGATCCCCGCCCCCAAATAGCCCTGTCAGCATCTGCCATCCCCGACGCAATGATGTCACCTGGAAGTGACGTCATTGCACTGGGGACATCACATTGGGACACTCTGGGACTCACATTAAAAACTCTATGGTACCAAAGAGTTTTACCGCAAATCCTAGAGTGTTTTGTTATGAATCCTAGAGTGTTTCTGCAGTGGCGGAGGGACTTGGCAGCCCTACATATCAGGAAGTTACTCTAGCCAAGTGTCCATCATGACTTGAAGAGATGAGGGCACCTCCACAGCTGAAGTAAGTGGGCCAGTGTGTGCTGGTGTGAAAGCAAAACATAGTTTAGAACAGAGGTCCCCAACATGGTGCATGTGTTGCCATGGCATCCACTGACACCTTTCCTGATGCCCACTAAGTGTTTTTAGAAAGTGGGTAAGGCCTGGTGCGGCTTTAACCAAGCAAGGCTTCTGATTGGCCTCTGAAGATGTGATTGGCTGTGCTGATTTTTTAAAATGTTGCCTTGTCAGCACCTTTCACAACAACACAAGGATCTTGAGTCCGGCAGCCATTTTGGTACAGCCATTTTGTGGTTGTCCACTAGAGTTGCCAGCCTCCAGGTAAGGCTGGAGATCTCCTGTTTTTACAACTGATCTCCAGGCAGGACCGGATCTACATGTTTTTTGAGGGGGGGGGGTAAAATTAAGAAATGGCACCCCCTTATGGGCCATTTTATTTTATGGTCCCATAGAATACAATGGACTCCATACCCAATTTGATGCCCCCCCTCTGTCGGCGCCCAGGGCAATCACCCCCCTCTGCCGTCCCCCTAGATCCGGCCCTGTCTCCTGCTGGCAGAGGTCAGCTCCCCTGGAGAAAATGGCTGCTTTGAAGGGTGGACTCTATGGCATCGTACCACAAAGGGGACTCTATGCCAAGGTACGAACTTTTGTGTGCAGACACATTTCCTCAGATACATAAAATAAACTATGTATAAGCTCATACATTGAATAAACTTTTATTGGTCTTAAAGGTGCCACTGAAGTTAAAAATTTTGTCTATTGCTTCAGACTAACATGGCTGCCCACCTGGAAAAGTCTCCAGCATTCACTCCTCCAAAAAGAATCGACCCAGGTAAGTGCTACACTGGAAGTGCACATCTGTCAAGGGGTAATAATACTTGTAGTCTGTTTTTGACCATAAACTCCTCAAAACAGCTTGCAGCATTTTTTTTTAAGTTAAAGAGTCTAGCTATTTTGTCCCTCCCCCTTCCATTTCAAAATGTTACCTCCATTGCTGAGTGAAAACGTTAACTCTTCTTCCCAGGATAAGATCTGTGAAGCCCAGTTCTATGTATATTTGCTTGGAAGAAGGTCTGATTAAATTCCACAGAAGTGTGCATGGATTGCAACCTCCATGTCCTGAGAGCCTGGCAGGGAGAAGCTACCAGGGGCTCCTCTGCTGCCTGAGGTAGAGAAAGCCAAAAGCTCAAAGCAATCTGGTTTGTGTCCCTGCAAGAAAAGCAGAGTGTAAAATGAAATAAGTAAGTAAGTAAATTATTTTAGTGCTACAGTATGCCAGGTCAGATACTAAAATGTCTTAAGGAGCTCATAATTGGACTAAAACCATTGCAAAACAAAATCTGTCAAAAAACATAAGAACCAACAACTGTTCTGGCCCCAAAGTGGAACAGACATCACCTCATTCTGCTGTTTTCCATTTGCAAAGTAAGGAACACTGGCTTTTACTTCTTCAGGAACATGGAAAAATGTCAAAACAAACACTTCCCGTAAACCACAGCTGAATTTCCTGAATCCTCTTGCAGTGTGTGCCAGCTCTCTATATCCTTTTGATAGAGATAACATACATAAAAGAAAAATACATTGTGTGTTGTGGAGACAAAGGAGAAAGTCCCGGAGAAGATGTTTGACTCTGTTGGTTAACTGTCCTCCAGGAATGGCAGAGCTTAAATCCAAACTGGAAGCTGGGAGCTGCTCACATTGCCTTTGAGTGTCAATAAAGAGCAAGGAAATTGCACAACATAGATTGTTGACTCCAGCAAGCTCTTGAATGACACATTAACCTCTTCTCTCATTTTCTCAGGCTCAGTTTTTAGGAGTATGACCATTACTCATGGGATATGTTCATCTGTGTGTCGCTCTCTGCCCCACAGGAAGGCATCCTGTTTTCACAAGACATGTTTTATCAGCATATGTGTGGTGCTGTGTTTAAATATGGATGGCCACGTGGTTAGGCAGCCTAACCTACACAGCAGCCAAGTTCTTATTGCAAACCAGTCCATGGGAGAGCCCTGGACGAGCGAGGCCTGCTTGGGCTGGCTAGAGATTCAGCCAGCCAAAGCAGGCCTTGCTCTCCTGGGGCTCTCCCCCTCCAATCAAAAGGCCAGCAAGCCACCTGCCACCCAAAATCACATAAGAAGTGGAGAAAGGGTAGTTAATGAGGGCTGCTGGGGGCATGGCATAGCCCCTGGTGGTTGGCTGGCTGGCTGCCCGCTCTCCTAATCCAGAGATTGTTATGCAGCTGCACCTACTATTCAATGGACAAGGTAGGTGTGGAGGAAGAGGCGGAACCATCAGAAAGGTTCAGGAGCTGTGCTCCTGTGAGCTCCTGCTGAATCTGAGGCCTGGGGTCACCCATTCCAAATCATTCCCACCTTCCCCAAATTAGAAAGGGACTAATTGGCAGGTCAGTCTGTGATACAAACAACCAGGCCACATAAAGAGACAGAATGTGATGTTCTCACATAACATAGTGGAATTGCCAAACTACCTAGAGTCCATTTTTAAAACAATTTACACCTTCAATTAACATTATGTCTTACTTTATGATGTGGTGACTCCAAATGGTAATCAGCAATTCAGTTTTATCTCATTTTGGACAATGTGACATTTAAAGCTATTATCTAGGTATGCTCCAGCATGTTAACAGCCATGGACTTTGCAGGGTTGCAAGGTCTGACTCTAGAAATATCTGGGGACTTTGAGGGTGGAGCCAGGAACAAGGGTGTGACAAGCGCAACTGAACTTCAAAGCAAGTTCTGGCCATCATGTTTAAAGGAACCACAGACTTTTAAATGCTTTCCTTCCATTTGGAAATAATGAAGGATAGGGGCACCTTTTTGGGGCTCAGAATCCCCCCCCCCAATCTAATCTGAGCCTGCTTCAGTGGGGAGGGTGGGATATAAATATGAAAAATAAATAAATAAATAATCTTTTTGAGGAGAGGCACCAGATGCTATGCTATGCTGAAAATTTGGTGCCTTTAACTCAAAAAACAGCCACCCAGAGTCCCAGCTACCCGCAGATTGATTCTCCATTATACCCTATGGAAATCGGTCTCCATAGAATATAATGGAGTGCTCAGCAGACATTCAGCCCCTTTCCCTCCCTTTCTGATAACCTGAAGTGGGGGGAGGGCCTCCAAACTGGGGGATCCCCTGCTCCCAACTGGGGAATTGCAGCCCTAAGAGCACTTGTCCCCTCCAGCTGACGCCCCCTGAAATTGTGTTCTTATGACTCAGTGGGCTCTCAGAAATAGCACAGGGACAATAGTAAAGGTTCTGCAGTGAGAGGCAGGACTGGTGGAAATTGTCACCTCTTCTGCAAATGGAAAATGCTATTCTCTCACATTATCTGTATGGCTAAATACAGCCCACTGGTTTGTTTACATAAATCCTGAGATTTCAGTTTTAAGTAAATAATTTCCTAACAAAATAATTTTCCCATGCAAAACATATCTATAGAAGCAGACTATTGCACTGAATTTCTTCTAGACCTTTGCATCTACTATTTTATTATACTAAACTATATTGTGTGCTAATGCAGGACTTTTAAAACAGCAAGCATTAATGCTCGAGTCCCTGTAACTACATGCATTTATTGCATGTAGAATAACCACGATAATATTGTGCCAAATTCTTTCCCTTCAGAGTCTCTTCCACAGCCAACTCAAGTCAACAAACTTTGCTATAACCTTAAAATTTGCCAAATCCAGCAACAGGAATTATTTTTAGTTGAGGCAGTTGACCACTCAATTTAAGGCGTACCAACTGGGCATGTAATAATCAGGCAAAGGCTATATTTGAAGTTACCAAGTTCTTTTTACAAGTCAAAGAATGAAACAACTTTTTCCCCCTTCCCAGATGAATTATTGCATGAAGACACGCAGAATGGGCTTGATAGTATGAAGGAAGAAAACAATTAATAATCCCATAAGGCATTCTTAGACAAACAATACTTGTTTTACTCATTTTTAAATTTCCATAGCTATAAGAAAACCTTGCTTGTTTTAGCATGAAGCACACCCCAGATAGAAGATTGGTAAACTTCCCATGTACCATTTATGTCTTATCTACCATCAGCAAAATGAATGTGATTTGAGTGATAAAGGTTGTTTTTTTGTGGTAATACAAAGAATCTGATGAAATTATGCTTTAAAAAGCAACACCACCTAAATCAGTCTTGAAATTTATGAGAAACATAATGAATATTACATCCACTTTAACTGACTTGAAAACATTCTTTTTTATTTTAAACTTTTTCAACATAAAAGAATTATGGCTGTACATTCAACAAAATATCTGATTAAAGTAAAGAACAAAACATTGACAACCAAGGATACAATCTAGGCAAAAGACTGAATTCTTCTCCTAGTGGGAGGTCAAAGAGTATGGGAGTCTCTGCCCTTTCTAAGTAGGACTCATTGCATTTTGTTTCAGCACCCCACTCTATTCTTACTTGTTTCTTCACAGAGCAGCATGGGCACATTTGTTCTCTTTCTTCTGCAACCACTTCCTTCAGACACCATGGTTCTCTTTTCTTCATTTTCAAGACATTCTATGCACTAAAAAACTAACCCAAGAGGAAAGAGAGCTTCCTGAATAATATGATGAGGCTGCTAGTATATATTTGGTTGATGCACCTGCACTTCTGCTGTTGAGATGCTAATATTTATTTAATTGGCACATGCAAACCTTCGTACCTTGAAGAGCAACAGTTCTGTCCCTCTCTTATAATACAGGAGCAACAGTATAATATATAATATAATATATATCATAATACTGTGTGTGCATAAATATGTATATACACACACACATGAACACACACAGTAAATATGATACAGGAGCAACAGTATGCCATCAGAATCACAGTTCTGCTAGTGAAAGTTCTGTGGGTCATTCATTTGCATATGGTTTCCTTACATGCAGACTCATGCATGTCTGTATTTTTACATTAGAGGCTTGGGATATGTGTGCATTAAAGTAACTGAGTTGTGCCCTACTACCCCACTCAGCAAAGACTACATTCTTCTCTCCCTTGTTCAAGTAGAGCCCCCACCAAACTCCATCCTATCTTTTCAAGCCTGTTTTTTTAAAAAAAAATCTTTTGCTGTCTGTCCTATAACGAGTCAGAATCTGCCCCAAAGCATATGGGGTGGTTCTGGTGGCTCCAGACAACATAGAATTGTATAGCTGGAGAGGTTCCCATTTGGACTACATAGTCTGAATCTTTTCCCTTTTGGGTCATTTGTAGCCATTCTCTGGACCCCTATCTTGGTGTGTTGGACCCTCCCTGAGTTCCAGTTGACAGCTATAATCCCTCTCGCAATTTGTTCTTTCTTCTTTCCAGTTTATTTCTCCCGTATTTGAGTTGAAAAACTGACATAGCACTTGCATGCTTGGTTGATATTTTTTGTTGTTGTTCAGTCACACAGTCGAGTCCAACTCTTTGCGACCCCATGAACAAAGTCATACCAGGCCCTCCTGTCTTCCACCATCCTCTGAAGTCTGCTCAAATTTATGTCAGTTACATCAGTAACACTGTCCAGCCATCTCATCTTTTGCAGTCCCCTTCTTCTTTTGCCTTCTGTCTTTCCCTGTATCAAGATCTTCTCCAGTGAGTGCTGCCTTCTCATTTGGTGGCCAGAGTATCTGAGCTTCAGCTTCAGCATCTGACCTTCCAGGGAACAGTCTGGGTTGATTTCCCTTAGGACTGACTGATTTGATCTTGCAGTCCAAGGGACTCTAAAGATTCTCCAGCACCACAACTCGAAAGCATCTATTCTTCTGTGCTCTGCCTTCGTTATGGTCCAACTCTCACAGCCATACATTACTACTGGGAATACCATCACTTTGACTATACGGACTTTTGTTGGCAGGGTGATGTCTCTACTTTTTATTATTCTGCCTAGGTTTGCCATAGCTGTCCTCCCAAGGAGCAAAAATCTTTTAATTTCATGGCTACAATCACCATCTGCAGTGATCTTGGATCCCAGGAATGTAAAGTCTGTCACTACTTCCATGTCTTCTCCTTCTATTTGCCAAGGTGTGATGGGGCCAGATGCCATGATTTTAGTTTTTTTGATGTTGAGTTTCAAGCCTACTTTTGTGTTCTCCTCTTTCAACAAGAGGTTCTTTAGGTCCTCCTCACTTTCTGCCATTAGAGCGGTGTCATCTACATATCTGAGGTTGTTGATGTTTTTCCCGGCAATCTTAATTCCTGTTTGTGCTTCATCCAGGCCGGCATTGATAACAGTGCATGTTATTACTTCGACTGCTTGTACAACCTCCCTTAATCAGCTCTTTCACCTGATTTTTCCCTCTACACTGGGTCTCAATACTTTCTCCAAATTGTAGTGGCACTTCTTCTAGAAGTCTCAAAAGTGTTTATTGCTGGTATGCAGTGTTCTCTCTAAGCTGAGTTAGTGTGAGCTAGCTCCAGCTCACATATTTTTGTCTTAGCTCAGGAAAAACAGCCCCAGAGCAAACTGATTTATTCAGTAGCTTACAACTTTCATGCCAGTAGCTCACAAAGTAAAATTTTTGCTCACAAAACTCCACAGCCTAGAGGGAGCATTGGGTATGTGATTTCTGGTGGTTTTTAAGCCAATCGTTTACCCTAAGCCAGCAGTTACATAGGCTGGGCCGGTGCATGGGAGTAGGCAAAGTAGGCACTTACCTAAGGCACCACTTGGCCTAAGGGGCACTGCTGGGTACCCCCTCCCTGACCCATGACTCTGGCTTCTGACTGCTGTTGCCTCATCGTCTCCCATCACCAAGCTGCCCTCAACAAAGCCAAGGCATCCTCCTCCCCCCGATGTGTAGCTTGCCCTCCCACCTCATCCCGTCCTGCCACCCTCCTTCCTGGCGTGGCTCACAAGCACTTATTCTCATAATTTTTTATAACTTATCACATTTTTAAACAATTAAAATTAAAAATCAATAAATTAAAAATGTGAGACGTTGCAAGTTTGGTGCTCATTTTCCCTGTATTTTTTAAATAATGGGGGCGGGGCGCTAGTGGATGACTTGCCTAGGGCACCAGAAAGCCTAGCACTGGCCCTGTACATAGGGATGGAATGAGAGGTGATAAAAGGTAGCTTCCTTACACCTGGGCTATTATAGGGTAGATTCAGGCTCAAATTGGAAAATTGGCCATTTTCTCACAGTCACATGTCTCCAAACTGCCTTCAAGAAGAAAGTCTCTATTCCACTGTTTACATAAATGGCAGAGGGCCACAGTAAACCAGCATCTGTGCAATGCACATGATCGTACAAATAAACAAATATAGCTCTAAGTATCAAACCACAGATAATACAACCACAGATAAAGCAGGAAGCAAAATGTTTCAAAGCAGATTGGCAATCAAAGGCATAGCTTAAAAATAGAATGACTGTTTTCTGATAAGAGTGTTTCGTTGGGAAAGTTTAAGCAAGGATATTTCCTAATACACATTTTTCTGTCTGGAAGGAATCACAGCTTGGGAATGTTGTAGCTGACGTGCTAGATCACACTCAGCCACTGGCAGATAATGCTTAAATCCTCCAGCAGTTTTCCTGGCTGGAACTAATCTGAAAGTATGAAAATGTGGTGTGAGAACATTTTCTCTAAAGGTTTACATTTACTGTTTTTCTAACCAAATCTCAAAAGACCCAACACACTCCTTAAACACACTGATTGTTATAGTTCCATTCATTTCATATGTGAACATTTCAGAGCTGAACAATCCAATGTAAAATATAAGGTAGATTGTCATTAAACATTATGAAGATATAATGAAATGTCTTAGACTGTATATGGTCCAGAATAAGTCTCAAGCCCCCCTGTGCTATTATCATAAGGAGCTCGTTTGACCAGGAATGTAGACAATTTAGGAATAGGCTGACAAGATACTTACGACAGGTGCATTCCACCAAAGAAAGGCTGCCCACTGATAAGCTACTGTCAATGAGATCAACCAATAAAGAGCTGTTGAAACAAAAGAAGCTCACTTTTGCTAATCCCAATGGGAAGAACTTGATCTTGCAGTGCATGAAAAAAAATGAGCCAATGTTTTGGAACCAGATGTCCCTACATATGGACAATACATCTCCCTTGCTAGATGTTCAGATCAGTGCCAAAGACTAGCATTTTCATTTTAGCCAAGCCCTTGGCAATCCTATCAGTGATACCAGTACTGCTGATCAATTAACTTCTCAGTTTAGCTCCCTTTATGCACATCAGTGGTCTCCAGTCATGGCAACTTAGGTTAACCACCTTATTGACTCTCTCTCATTTGGAAAGGCTTCTGAGAAGACATGATCCTTCCAGAGCTCTTAAAGCAATTTTCTGATTGTTTGACCCCTGTAGTGGCAAAGGTGTTTATCTGGATAAACTCCTCAGGACTCCTTCCCACCAGCTGGAAACAAAGCATTGTTGTGCCAATATACAAATGTTGCAGTCAAACTCTCATAACTACCACCCTATCAGCTTGTTGGGTATAGCCTCTAAACTTTATAGTAAATTTTTTCTGAGAAGACTGGGAAGTTGACAGTCAGGTTACCTCCCAGAACAAGCTGGTTTTTGGAAGGGCCAAAGTACCATTATTAACCGCTGTCTGATGTTGTACCGGCTAGCTACAGATTGTGTAAACAGCTATACACAGCTTTGTTGACCTTGTAGTTCTTTTGACTCAGGCCGTTTTCCCACAGAGCTTACCGCGGAGTGACATCCCTCTTCACCGCGCAGCGTCTACACGGATTTCCCACCAACTGCTCCGCAGAACCAGGAAGTGCCGGACCTTTTGTGTCACAGATGTAAACTGCTAAAAACCAGTTTACGTTAGCGACGCAAAAGCCGCGGCTCTTCCTGTTATGTGGAGCAGTTGGTGGGAAATCCGCGCAGACGCTGAGCGGTGAAGAGGGACGTTGCTCCGCGGTAAGCTCTGTGGGAAAATGGCCTCAGTTAATAGAGAAAGGCTCTGGTCTAAACTGGCAAGTACTAATATTGACAAATGCCTTTTGCATCCAATAAGAGAACTCCATAGTAATAAAGCATCCAGAATAAGATGCTTATAATAATATTGTACTTTTTATTGTTTGTAACAACCATTGGCCCTATGCAATAAAACTGAACTGAACTGAACATTAATAAACTTTTCATATAGAATTGCCAGTCTCCATGTGGGGCCTGAGGATCTCAACCTGGAGTTGACAACCCTATTCCCAAATCTTGCATCTCTCTGTGTTTTTGTATTTGGTTGACAAATTTTTAACAAGAATGTCCAGTATTTTAGTTGAAACCTCTTGTAACCCTAGAGAAGACATTCTTATTGGTATTAAAGTTTATAGGTGTACACTGTATAGTATTCTGATCTTATAGGAAGTGTCTAGATCTACATCTTCTTAGAAAAACATTTTATTGTTTCCAGACCATTCATAGGGTCTGCTGTATGAAACATTGCTCCTTACTTTGCATAAGCATTGCAATCTCTTCACATTCCTGTTCAGAGTAACTGTGTGGAGAAAAAACACAGCGAATCCTTACAAGAACCTTATACAGCTGTTAAAATAAACAAATTAATTCTGATAAGCACACCACATTACAGAAAAGGAAATGCCAGGGAAAGGAGACAATCTTCCTTCCTCCTCCTCACCTAAACAGAAACTTTAAAAAGCAGTGTTTCACGAAATGTGACAGAAAAGAGGCTGCAGCTGGAGATCATCCAAGGGCAAAGGGAAGTTCAAAACACTAAAAAACATTTAGCTTGTCCCTGATACTGTATATATTTCTCAATTCCTCCTTCTGATTATTGGAATCTTGGCCAAATCTAAACAGAAAAGTAAAACTAAAAAACTAAAGGAAAACACAATTGTATGTTCAAATTAAATATTATAGAAAATATAGTTGAATATGTGTGGGTTTTCTATGAGAAGCAATCATTATGTCACATTTCCCCATTTCTTCCAAGAGTGACAGACACACTGCTGCCATAGCTATCATAGCATAAGAGAGGGAGTGAAGATGAATAATTAAGTACTTCCAAATCCTGAAAAGATATCCCAACGGAGACAATCAGCTATTTCAGAGGAAGATTTTTCTAAAAACATGAGGTTCTCCCTTGTCTGCACACTATCAACCCAATTCCCAGTTGGCTCCATTGTGCAGATCGTTTAATCCTTACACTGGAGCCAAGTTGGGAATTTGATATATGATTTTGGAAGGATAACACTGTGATTACAATTACAGAAGGTAGTGAGACGTGGTAAGTTTGGACAAAATTGTCATTTACTCTAGGTGATCCAGAAATAGAAAAGGTTGGCTTGATCAGTGGTAAAGTACATCATGTAATATATGATCATGTGAAAAATAACATTGCAACTATCATTGATAGCAATATGTTCACTGCTGATGGTCATCACATATTGTCACAGCAAGCTCAGGACTTGTTCACACCTTGGTGGTTGGGTTGCCTGTAGGACTGAGAGCAGGAAGCTTTCATGTGGAAATTCCAATTACAATGAATGGAATTCTTTCCATTGTTAGCATGATTTGGGTGATCACAGGTTCCCCTTTTGTGGGACAGGCACTGTAGTTCTGCATATCATGGAGGCCAAGTACACAGCACACATGTGGAACTCTGTTCTTCACAAAGGACACTGTGAAGAAATTCATTTTTTCCCTTTGGAAGTCTGAGCTGTGCAAAGCCTTCACCTTGAATTGTAAAGGTTTTTCTCTCTGTACAGAAAACAGGCAGGAGTGGGGGAGAGTCAATTCAGTTGCTTTCCAGCCTCACCTCAGACACCCTTTTAGAAATGCTAATACAGTATAAAATACAGAACATAAAAGCAAACAGTTTGCAACTGACAGCAGGAGATCCAGCATTTAACTCCAAAAATACAGTTAACCAGGAAAGGCCTGACAGACAAGCTCAGATTTTGATGCTGGTAGTGGTTCTCTGTACCACATAGAACTCCGCCATCTTGGGCATGCTATTTTAAAAGGAGTGCCGGGGGGGGGGGGGTGGCAATCATTTGGCAAGTGGCTACTCGCCTAGTGCTGATAATCAGATGCTGGATAGTGGGAGACACAGAGGGAAGACCTCTAAACTTGGAAGGGAACCTTGCCCTCCCAGTGGGAAATTCCTACAAAGGCCAGGTGGTGCTGGTGGTTGAACAGTTGTGGGGAAAATATTGGCGGGCACAATGGAATAGGGCCTGCAGGTCAGTGCAGGACTGTTCTACCACAGTCACTTCCAAATGAGCTCTTTCTAACTGACCTTGGTATTCCATGCACCTAAGTCATTCAGTGGGAATGCTGTGTGTAAACTAATCTCTAGAGCTGTATTAAGTGAAAATATCTATGACATTACAACTATGCAGGAAATGGAAGATAGTCCTATTCAGGGCTTTTTTTTTAGCAGGAACATACAGGAACGCAGTTCTGGCTGGCTTGGTGTTGGGGGTGTGACCCAATATGTAAATGAATTCCTGCTGGTTTTTTTCTACCAAAATAGCCCTGGTCCTATTTAACATGATAATCCAACAGTTTAGGGTCAGTACAGTGGGAAAGAATCTTAACATCAGCTGTGAAACCCACTGGAAGGCTTAAACAAGCCAATTTCTTTCCTCATAACATATACAAGGATCTATTGTGAATATGATAATCTCATACACATTGTTTTAAACTCTCAGCAGAATTGTCTGGATAAACTAGCAATGCCTTTTTGTTTGGAAGAGTAAATCAGTGGCATTTGAACACTTCGGTAGTACTGAAATAATAATCATTATATTCTCCTATGGTGGTGGCCAAATGGAGCTTTCCCATTGATTAATGGGTACATTCCATGCACTCGACAAATAATTTGATTATCACAGCTCACTCAGCATCTCTGACTCCCTGCCCCTGCCTACTACAGGCTTGGAAATGTTGAAAAAACCACCCAAATAGTCTTACCTCAGAGACAGACACATCTCCAGCTCTTTTCTGTATGCTTTCTGTCAATTGGCCTCGCAAAAACTGTCACTGGCAACACATGCAGCCTCCAAAAGCAGCAAGGAAATGCTGCCCCTGAAATACAACTAGCCAGCAAGACCTGGGCCTGCTCGGAGCATTTCCTCACAGGCCATGGCTCTTTCCTATCACTTCCTCTCTCTCTCCCTCCTCCTCCCAGCCTCGCCCCTAGCTAGGCAACCTCTCAGTAAAAGGAGAAGCCTCAGGTAAATAGAGTGGCATTCAAAAGCAGATCTTATCTCCAGGATGAGGAGAGAGATTGTTGTCTGGAGTTCAGTTGTGATCCCAGGAGATCTTCTGGCTCCACTTGGAGGTTGGCTACCCTAGGCCTGGCATCACCCTCTGGGATACTTGATGCCACCTGACAGGCATGACTTAACTAGGCCTGGCTGCTTGCTCCTGTTCAGCAGCAGCCCCTCTATAACAGCCAGTATGACTTAGCAGTTGCCAACTCCAGGTTGGCAAAATACTGGATATTTGAGGGGTGGAGCCTGGAGATGGTGGGTTTGAGGAGGGATGGGACCTCAGACAGATACAATCCCATAGACTTCACTCTCCAAACCAGCCATCTCCTCCTGGGGAACCACTGTTGCCAATCTCCAGGTGAGCATATGTGAAAATATGGATAACGCAAGGGTAGACCATAAAAAAATTCTCAGTAATTCATAAGTACCAGTAGATATCAGTCTATTGACACATAATCATAGTAAATACAGAAAATGAAGTAGAATTGGTGTTCACAATTCAAATAAAAGTAGGAAGAACTAAATATTGCAATTCAAGAAACATTCTTCAGTAATAAACATGAATTCAACATGAGACTCCTCTGTGCTCCTTCATATAATAGTGTCCAAAAGATCTGCTAAAGTCAAAGAGAAGGCAGAGGACATCCCAAAGAAATTTCGACAGCCGATACGTGCTTCCCAGGTCTACAAGTCATTTCAAAACAATTCTTCATCAGTTATACGACTGAAAAATGGAACATGATTTTCACACGACTGTGGCACAGCTCATATCTCAAATGGAATCTTGAGGTGATGGCTGGAGATCACTCAGAATTACAACTGCACTCCAGATGACAGAGATCAGCTCCCCTTGAGGTGGGGGAGGGAGTGAATGCCTTCACTTGAGTGGAGGGGCACTCACCCAGAGTCTCTTTCTAGAGCCCATTGTATTTTTCTCCATAATGGGCCTTATTTCTAGTAATTTAATGTTCCAATAGAATGTCCTCATGTTCAGCTGATAACTGGATTTTGGACAGTACTGTCTAAAGAGAGGATTTGGCAACACACATGATCATTGCTTGAAGAAAATATTAGTAGCAGGAATTAAGATGCATTTACTGTCAATGGTAAACTACTACCTGTAATTAAGTTCACAGTATCTCTCATGTATTATATATATAGGCCTGAACTTGATACAATACCTATTATAGGGCTGCCAACCTCCAGATGGGGCTTGGAGATCAACTGGAATGACAAGATCTCTAGACTTAAAGTTTCACTAGAGAAAATGACTACTTTGGAGGGTAGCCTCTAAGGCATTGTACCCTGCTGAAGTCCTTCCTTTCCCCAAACTCTGCTGTTCCAAGATTCCAACATAATTTCCCAACCCGAAAAATGGAACAATAATATCATATGAGATTCTTGGGGCTTTTTGTTTTGTTTTTTTGCAGTTAGCGTAGTGCATATAGGCAGATATCAGCCTGTTTCATTTCCCTATCCACAGTATTTTAGCCTTTTTACTGCTTTTAGGGAGCTGTGCCTTGGATAGGTTTCTGCGCAAGTTGCTGGGTCTCTGTTGCAACCTCTTCAGCTCAGCCAGCCCCCTCCCGTTTTCTTCAGCTATCGAAGACTCAGCTGGCAGGGCTCAGGTGAGATGGGGGACACAGCCTCAATACAAAGGCTAGACCCTGTTGCTGGGTCAGGGGGGATGGGCTTAATGCCAACAGCAGCAGCAGGGCCCCTGGAGACAGTTGGAGAAGAAACTAATCCCCCCCACCCTCCATGGCAGTGAGGCATCAGGCACATCAGGGTTTGTGGTGTGGGGCACAGAAACCAACAAAAAAACTGCCTCACACCCACTCTGTGGCTACCATGCAGCAAGAGTCTGATTGGTCAACCATGGGATGAGTGTGCAGTACAGCTGGATGGGGGGAATGTCTAATCCAACTACTCTGGAACTAAAGAATCCCAAAAATCAGAAGCACAGCCTCAACATAATAAGCACACCATCTGATTTTAGGCCCGGACTGTTTACACGTATGTGCTTCTCCTATTATAGACTAAAGGAACACAGATCAAATCCTGAAACTAAGACACAATACTTTTCAATGGAAGCAGTCAAACAGAAGACTTTATATGAATAATCATGCCACATTCATACATGTGTGAACTATTCCTAAGGGTCAGCCTGTTTTTGCTGGATCCATCACATTCTGGAACAGAGACCAGCCTTCTGCAGCAGTCTGCATGTGGTCTCATTTGTTTCTCACACATTCATGCATGTTGTAATGTGGGAATGACTACACAAATTTTTGTCTGAACAGACAGCTGAAAACCTTTTAGTTACACTGAATTGGAATTTGATCTTATGAATATTATGCATTTTAAAAGTAAAAGGGACTTGAACTGATCTAATCTTCACAGTCTTTATTAATTCTTTGTTTAATGTTAAAGAAGAAAACAAGGCTAGTACATCAGTTTCCAATAATGAGTCGATCAGATGACCTAAAACCATATTTACATCTAAAATTTTACTGTTAGATGAAGCAAACATCCCAACTGGCACTGAAATAACTTAAACCAGGAATGTCTGGGGATTCCAAAATGTGATCAATACAATAGCGTTACATTAGTCAGCACATCATTTTCTGGAAATCAGGTAATGATTAAGCAAAGGGTTTCTGGGAAATGAACTTGAATTTGTAAAGTTAGTGTGCTTCCCTTCCAATTTCTTTATCTGGAGATGAATACTTTAGCCTCTCAGATTATTACTACTCCAAATAGCCATCCTGACTAGATCAAAAACATTTATCTATGGGATTAATGATTACAGCTACTTATGCTTTTTTCTTTAGTAATGCAGAGTCATGCTTTGAAATGAAGCAACTTAAAATGCAGGAAATATGGAGATGTTTGTGGAAATTTACAGAGGTTACTATGACATCAGTACTTGGAAAGGAGCCCCACTTTGGCTTTTGAGCTAACGCAATCATTGCAAAACTCATTTACATTTGCCCCAAAGCAGACAAAACTCTCCAGTTTCAGGAGGCATCTTATACAACATTGTCAAGTGGTAATTTTTAAGTAACAAGGGCTAGAGAAATTGCTTGGCCTCAAATGAAACAGGTAAATTAAACAGGTAAATACACAGAACACTGCTAATCCATATATTATTATCCAGTCTACAAAATAACGCACAATGCCCAGGATCCCAACAGTAGAAACAAATTGAATTTTTAATCTGACTTTTCCCTGAAGGAACAGGCATGGACCACCCCCAACTTCCCCCTGAAGCAACTAGACCACGGTATTCTGCTTCTGGGACTGACAGAAGTTTCAAAAGCAGCTTGTTAAATGTCCTGAGACCAACTGTTGAAAGAGAAATAGTCACAAATTCCAACTGAGCCATCATGAACCTTGTCTTAGTTACTTTCCCGCATTTACAGAGTAATAAACCAAGGTCCCAACTAAAAAAAGACATAAATTACAAATAACACATGTTGTTGAATCAAGAAGTGAGCATTTTCCCAATGCTTCAGCAGGTTTTATTCTTTAGAATTTGGTCAATATATATCCTTTCGCAGACCGTTGCTTCCAACACATGTGAATGCAGACCCCTGCCATAATTAGAATGGCCAAAGCCACAGGAATGGTTGAAAAGTACCAAGACAGACCAGGCTCTGTTTTTAGAAAAAGGAGAGAGAGAGAGAGAGAGAGAGAGAGAGAGAACATGTTTATGAAAAAAACAAAAAACAAACCCCAACACCACACCCTAGATGTCAATCCCTGCAAGCAAGCAAGGATTTCCCTAGTCCTCCTCAACCTGCATACGCATAGGGTGCATTCACACTATACTAAATAATGCATTTTGCAGGATTTCTGCTATTCTTACACAGTAAAAATCTAGTTGCAAAATGCATTTAGTGTAGTGTGAAAGCACCCATAGACATTCATAGCCCTTATTACAGCAGGAAAAATTTAATTAAAATATACATATCTATTATTTAACATAGCCCTGACTGGAATTACACATGCTGGCCCAATTTTGGAACCAAACCAGATTCATCGCCGGTTTAGAGTTGCCAGGTCCCCCCAGGCCACTGGTGGGGAATGAGGAGGTAGGGTTGACAGATCCAAGTTGGAAAACTCTTGAAGATTGGCCGATGGAGAGTAGGGAAGACAGTGGGGTATAATGCCATAGAGTCCAGCCTTCAAAGCCTCCATTTTCTCCAGGGTAACTGGTCTCTTTAGTCTGGAGATGAGCTGTAATCCCAGGAGTCCCCAGGTCCCACTTGGAGCTGGCATACCTAGCTTGGTCACTACTTAGGTGGAAGACCAAGACAGTCACAGAGTTGCTATGCAGAAGCAGGCAATGTCTCTTGCTTTGAAACCCTTATGGGCAGGCCTGGCACTAGGGTTCTGCCACCCTATGCTGTGCCACCCTCCCCCCACAAGCTCCCTTTATAGAGTTCATTGCTCACACACTTTGTGTGCACATGGCACAATGACATCACCAGAAGTGACATCATTGTGCAGGGCGGCAAGTGGGAGATGAGAGAGCGCCAGGCGGCGCACAAGAGTGCTGCCATGCTGCCGCTTTCCCCTTGCACTATACTCTTTGGAAGCTTCCAAGGAAGCCTCCGAAGAGCACACTGTTTTAACGGTGCCTGGCCACTTTTGGGTTGAAAGCAGCCAAGCAGCACCTTTTGAAGGCACCACTCAGCACTGCTCCAATCCCACCATCAAGGCAGGCTCAGAGGAGCACTCTGCATGAGCAAAGGGAAGTACTGGGGTGCCTGGTGGTGCCCCAGAATGGGTAGCACCGCAGACAGTCACCTACCCTGCCGACTCTCACTCATTGACCCTGCTTATGGGGTCCCCAAAAATAAGCTGTGACTTGATGGCACTTTCCACCACCATTATATAATGCAACCTTGATGGATCAGACAAAGGGTCCCTCTAGCTCAGCACCTTGCTTCCCTCACAGGCCAACCATGTTTATCTGGGAAGTCCATGAACAGAGCATGAAGCCCTTTGGGTGTGTGGAGCATCTTGTATTCAGAGGAGACTGCATCTGAACCAATCATGATCAATCATGGCTGAGAGAGATACAGATAGAGCTAACCTTCAGAAAACTCCTTTAAAAATGCCATTCAAACTGTCAGAAGATCCCTCAGGCAATGAATTCCTTAAGTCCATCATTTGTTGTAGGAAACATTAGTTCCATTTGTCTGGCTTGAACTTGCTGCCAATAGCTATTTTATTTATTTAAAGGAATAATTACCCTAGTCCCAACTCCTGCAAACAATAAAGGAGCCACAAGGTGGCTAAAAGGGTGAATGGAAGGATTCCATGGATCCATCAGACAGCAAGAATACAACCCCTGAGGTCAGCTGTGAAGTCCACCCAGAGCCAAAGGATATCAAACTGCCAAGGGATCAATTTTCTTGAGGGCCACATGTCACTGATTCTTAAAGGCCCCCCTCTCCCCCTCAGGACACTTGGAAGGCTTTTAATTCAGGGCCAACTATATGATACATTTTTAATGTGTTTTTGTTTCCCAGACCCAACTTGTTTCACCTCAGTCACACATCAGCTGCAAAGGAATGTTGCTTTTAAACCCTGAAGGAGTCAATTTCTCTCTCTCTCTCTGTATTTGTGTGTCTGTGTGTGTCTGCATCTGAAAATATGCTGACTTCTGGTGACTGACCCTTACTGGGGGCCTGGAGGATATTCAGGGAGGTGGCTGAATAAAGCCTTCCCCTGTCCTCCCAACTGCTTGTATTCCAAGGAGGTCTCCCATCCAAGTACTTTCCAGAGTTGATCCTGCTTAGTTTCTGAGAATCGATGAGATTAGGCTTGTCTGGGCTATCCAGGTCAGGGCTGAAGGAGCCAATTTCAATTGGGACAGCACTATGTAGGGAGAAGGGAGTTCCTAACTGCCCCCTACACACACCTTTTTCCTCAACTGAAACAGTCTCTGTGGGAAACACATGGCTACCATTCCACAAAGCTAACATGGCAGCTTGGGTGTGGTTCATGAATGCGTGTTTCTAAGCTCCTTGGAAGATGGCCATTGAAAATAAGAAATGAAAGAAAGAAGGGGGAAATCAATCATCAAGTGATGAGTGATTGAGCATTGTTCCTGCAATAAAGCACCAACTTGTAGATTTAAGCTAAAGTTCAACTGAAGATCCATTGGCTGGCTTTGGGAAAGTTATAAAATGAGGGGAATTAATTTGGCTAGTTTGGTTTCTGGTAAAACAGGGAAAATAATGTTTTCCTCCACAAGCTTCTTGTAAAGAATAGTGTGTTACAGGTGAGGAATCATATGGCAGAAATATTTAAAACACATGAATGCCCCAAGCTGTACTTCCTACACATTCCACAAAGCACTTACTTGCAGTAAACCTCATAATACTGATATTATGGTCACAAATACTCTGCTGAAGCACTACACAATATTTCTATTAGTAAAATGAAGGTACCTTCTCGTTTGACCTGTGTCGTATGCACCTGAAACCCCCGAGTATTTGTGGCCAAACACTTGAAACCTGTATGGAAATCTTCTTCCTTGATGCGGTCAAAAATCAGTGGCACCTCAATGTATGTGTCATCATTTTCAACAAGGTCCCTAAGAAGAGAAAAAGTCATTTATGTTGATCACAGCGCAGCTGGAAGGAAAATGCACTTGCAACTTCAGCAGGTTTTCAGAACATGAGAGAAGTTATTCATCTCTGTAGAGCATTCCAAACTGATTTGGAACATCATGTACTCAAAATAGAAAGAAAAATGGAGCAGGCAGGATTTAAACATCCAAATCAACAAGTAGAATGTTGAGTTTAATTTGGTAGTTTTTAAAATCCATTTAGCAGAAGGTTGCCCTTTTGATGAATGGGTTGGAACCAGCACCTTTAAGAATGGCAGAAATGTAACAGTAGAAGTTCTCCGGCATTTTCCGCGGGGTTGAACGGCTCGATGTGACCGGTGGTACCGCTCTGGGTTGCCATGGTGGCGATGGCGGCGGTCGTGGCCCGTGGGTTGCCCTGTCTCCGATGTAGCCGACGTGGCTAGAATCCCATCCTCGTCGCCACTGTAACGTACTGAGATGGGAGACGTTGGTAGGGCAACATGCTTTAATGGAGGCACGTTACAAGAGAGGGAACACGCGGGCCGGGTCCCGCTTATGTACAACTCCGGGAACCTCCCTCCAGACAGGCCAGTCCAATCCTGGCCTGTTGAACTTCCCACCACAGCTGGTGATTGGCTGGGAGTTCGGGTCCTGCGCCGAGCAGCCCGGGGACAGCCCGGTCGCTCCGCGCAGGGTGGCGCTGGCTGGTTTTATGTTATTGTGTTATTGCGCTGTATCGTTATCTCGATACACTACAGCCCAAATGTTCTGTTTTTATTCCTCTATGTTACTGGGATGGGGGGCGTGTCTTGTGTCCAGATGACTTCATTAACCTTCCAGTGCTGTCCTAGTTTTCCTCTCCTCCCAGCCAATTTGTTCCTAAACTAGTTTTTCCCATACTTTTTCCCTATTTCAAAATTAATTTGCAAGATAGCCTCTTGCCCAGATTCTGAACATGTTTTCCACCTTGTGGATTGCTGCTCAAATCTGCCCAGAAAGGGTTGGTTTGGCCAGTGAACATTTTTTAAAAATTTGCAAGGCAGTGTTTTCAGTGTTTCAGCACTGAAGGCTCCTGCGCTGAAACAAAGGTCAGTATTGGGAGGCCCAACACCAGTATCTGATCATTGCCTTCCTTACCATTCCTTCATTCACATTCAAGAGCAAATTCTAGCACATCCCTGGGCACCATTTTCAAATAAATTTTGCAGTGCATGCAGCTGGCCTAAAAACATGCAATTGAACAAGTGGTTGTGAGCTGGAATTCAAAATTTGGAGAGGAACCAATGAGAGAATGCTCAATTGTGGGAAAAGAGGGGTGAGACACATACACCAGGTATGACTCTCAGGTTTGGTTTGGTGTGGTGGTGGGAGGAGATAAGGGAAATTCTCAGCCCCTTTGAGGCTGCTGAAGTGCTGCAATATTTCAGTGCACATGGAGAAAGAAAGAAAAGAAAGAGGAGAAGGAGTGCAAAACCAATCTACAATGTGAATGTAACAGATGGAACACCAACAGGGAAAAAGCAAAGAAAACATGCACCAATAGGGCAATTCATTGACACTGACAAAAAAATCGGGAAGACAGCTGCAAACTGGAAAACACCTCTGTCACTGTTTATCTATCTAGGAAAACGTTTCTGCTGTTGCATTTTACCCATTGTAAAGGTCTTAAAGTCATAGGAACCTGGCTATGAAAAAAGAAGTGGTAACTCTAGATGTTTCTGTTCTAAGCTTGTCAATCCCCAGGCCCCAGCGGGGGATTTCCCGGTTTTGCATGCTCTTTCCTGTCCCCAGCCAGTTGGCCAGTGGGAGGAAGCCCTGCCCCCACAGCCACCATGTGTCTTTCCACCTCGGAAGGCTTAAAAAAATGCTAGGGAACAATTTGCTTTTTGAAAGGAGTGTATGCCTTTAAATCTGGAGCTAGGCTGAATGGGGGTGGGGTGAGCCTGCAGAACAACATGGCTGTTGGGAGAAAGCAGCCAGCTCCCTCTGTTTGTATTGCAGCCCTGTCAGAAGAGTTTGTACAGAAAAATAGTAAAGAGTTTACTCTGGTTTCCCTGTGTTAGTCTGAAGAACTTGGTTGAGTATACAGCATTCGATAACTCCCATGGTGAGTAAATTGCCCCGGTGAGACCAAAAAATGTGTGCTTCCAAACTGTGTTTATTTTGGCTGCTTTGTGTGTATGTGTATGTGTGAGTGTGTGTGTGTGAGAGAGAGGAAGTGAAAGTGTAGCCAGCTGCTGGGGAAACAAGGAATCGAAGACTGTATTCAGGGGAACTGCACTGCTGTATTTTTATTTATTTATTTTAGGAAATGGAAAAGTCTCCTGGCTCCACCCCCAAAGTCTACCAGCCCCAGCCCCAGAGTCCTCAGTATTTTCTGAGTTAGACTAGGCAACCCTATTCTATTCACTTCTCATTTCTTACATTAAATTTTTCCTTAATATTGGGCAGGGGGAACATGTGACAGCATTTCAAGAAGACTTACTGGCGCTTGCCTTCCATGACTCTGCCATTATGGTAAACCAAATCAATGTCCGTATTGTTTGCCTGCCACCAGACATCCGTAAAAAACTCAATGCTCGCTGCAATATACACTTTACATGGGATGATCAATCGGGAACCTATTTTAAAAGGAAGAATGGAGATTTATAAAACAAATAAACAGGCAAGGTTGGTGGAGAACTCACCCCCAATCCTGAGTGTGGTTTTTTCCTCTCTGGAAGTGGCAGGGTGCCCCAGTTCAATGGCTTGCTAGATTACAGCTATACATATACTGATAACCCTGGTAGAAAAACCAACTAAGGTATTTGGTGCTAGGAAGTCTCCAGGTGATTCCTGGAGATTTCCCAGAATGGCTTCCAGGAGGGCTCCCAGGATGCATCTGCAACCTGGGTGGACTGGGTCAAGAGGGTGGAGGAAGTGATGTAAAGTGGGTGGAGACAGGGAGCTTAAAAAAACTTTCTTGCAAGGGGAAGATGCACTTTTTTCCCTTTTGGATGCTTGGCTGTTCTCTGGTGTGCAAGCAGGCAGCCATCTTTTGCTGACCATGTGGTCTCCTGGGTAATGGGACGTAGATAGGAACCTTGTGACTTTTTAAGATTATTAGTGCCTGCCCTGTTTTAATATCAGTTAGGATATGTCTAGAACAGGAAAAGGGGGTTGTGTTTATGACCAATTTTATTTTGAAATCCATTTACTAATCTAGTGCTGTGCTTAAGGGTGTTTGTAAATATTTTATTTTCAATAAATCTTTTTTTTTACTTTGGAGGTTGGTTCTCAGTCTTGGTATCACATAGATCCCCCACCATCTTGGACACACTAGTGTAAGGGGGTCCCCGGGCTGGCAGAAAAGCCATCTGTGTACACATGGCTATTTCTCCAGGGGAACCCTAAAGCTGGAATTGGTAACCATGGTGACCAGGCTCTGGGTAATGGAGGACACAGAAGCAGGGCCTCAAGTTGGGAAGAGAGCTAGAAACCCTGTCCCTCCTAGCAGGCCCCTCCCCCCAAAAAGGCTGGTGGGGGGGCAAGTTACCCTAGTGAAAGGAAGAAGTAACCCCCTCTAGAAGTCGGCACTGCCAAGAAGGGGTGGAGAAAGCAGGGTCTGGAAGTCAAAGCAGGCCTGTTCTATCATAAGGACTAACTACCTCTTAATCCATAAATACCAGAGAAAAGTGTTAAAATGTTCTTCACTGAGCACATACTCAAAAAGCCAACATTAAGCAGGAATGGAGAAACAGCTTTAACTGGGCATTTGTTGGAAACAAACAACTCTATCCAGCGAAGAAATTAACAATTAACCAATTTAATTGGTAACAAGTTGAATCACAGTTGTCATTTGGCTTCTGAATGGTAATGTGTTATAAAAGGACTGCTTGTGCCCACACTATTGAAAAATTGTATTGAAAATTGTGGTATAGGGGACATAGTGGACAAAGTGTCAGACTAGAATCCTGGGGGCTCCATTTTGTGTCTCTGCTCTGCCATGAAACCTTGCTGGGTAACTTTGGGATGGACATTCTGCCTAATGTACCTCACAAGACTGTTGCTGTAAGAAAATGGCGGAAGGTAGAACTGTGTTCTAGACAACTAGTATGACTGAAGCTTCCATATATTCTCATACTTAGAGTTAGCAGCTTGCAGGTGGGGTAGGGCTGCCAGGTCTGGGTTGGAAAATACCTGGAGACTTTGGGGGTGAATCTAGAAGAGGGTGGCGTTTGGGGAGGGGAGGGGAGGGGAGAGGAGAGGCCTCAGCATGGTATAATACCACAGAATCCACCCTTCAAAGCAATTTTCTCCAGGGGAGCTGATCTCTGCCAGCTGGAGGTCAGTTGTAAAAGTGGGAGATCTCCAGGCCCCACCTGAAGGCTGGGAACCCTAAGAGTTCCCCAGAATTACAACACATCTCCAGCCTGCAGAGATCAGTTTCCCTGAAAAAACAGCACCTTCAGAGGGCAAACTCCATAATATACTGTGGAGTCCACCCGTCCCTCTATAGGTAGTGCCTCCAAATCTCCAGGGATTTCTCAGACCAGAGTTGGCAAATGTATTTCATACTCAGTCAGCCTAAGACCCTTTGTAACCAGCTAGGAATAGCAACATCCAGGTGTTATTTTTTTGAGCAGAGGCTGAAGAAGACCCTGATTCATTGAACTGTACAATGCTCTGCCAGCTATACAATTAGAAATGTTGCCCATTTATATTGGTTGTAATTCATTTAACCACATCCTTCATGAGTCATGCCTGCATTCCAGCATAGTGGTTTGTGTTCAGGGATGATTTATAGCTGCAGAACAACTTTATGACCTCAATGCAATCTTATTCACAGAATTACCAACTGGAAACAGGGCTCTGAAAAGGGCATCAGGTCCCAGAGGCCCTCCCACCAGGAAGATTAAGCCCTGTGGCAAATCCATGACATTTTGCCAGAAGGGGGAGAAAAATCCCCCGAACACCCCATCTGCCAATCCTACACAGCCAACATTTCCCAGATTCTTATCTTGCTATGTAAATCAGGTTCAGAATTTAGTAACCCCTTTTGCTGCATCTGGTTTCTGTGGAACAAAAGCAATGTAGATCTCCTCAGAAGCATTTCTAGCATGGCATGTATACTCCAGGTTTCATTCTCCTGGCTCTGCATTTATAGAAATAGCAGAATATAAGAGTATAACAAGCTATTTCAATCCACTTTGTCAAAACCAGAGTTGAGCCACAGTGGCACTATCCAAATCAAGATCAGGCAATGAGTGGTATCCTGTCTTAGCCTGGGGGAAGTTTCTCCAGCCAAAGGAGCCTTCCTTCAGTTTAAGTGCATAATTTTATAAACCTCTATCATGTCCCTCCTTGATTCTGTGTCTGCCTTACATTTAAACATGCACGCACGCACGCACACACATCAGGAAACAGATGCATGGAACTTCAGAGACTGGCTAGAGTCTAGGAATCCCCTTCAAGGGCCCTCATTTAGTAGACAGAAGTTACAGCATTGAACCCAACTTTTAATGGGTCTCAGTTAATTACTCTCAGCATTCCACAAGAGTACATCAAGAAGAGGACATTCAGAAGAGGACATCAGTTTGTCAGTCTCCAATTTTGACATATTTATTTCCTTCTCTCTGGAATTAAGCCCAAACTCAAAGAAATGCTGTCATTATAAACTAAGCTTGTTATTCTTGTTTGGTCCTTGAATCAGTTAAGCATCATTATGTTGTATGCCAACTTGCTGTTCACCCTCTACCTATATGTGTGGACTGGTAGCTTCCATTTGAACATATCTGAAGAAGTGTGCATGCACATGAAAGATTATATCTTGAATAAAACTTTGTCTTATGCCACTGGACTCAAACTATGTAATGGGTCAATTACTGTAAAATCAGGATTTAAAATAAAATCTGTATTAATTGCCTTAGTATATTGAAAATAGTAGTAACTCTTCCTTGATTGTAAAATCTTGAGGGGCAAACCTGTTCAGCCAGTATTCATTGTGGCTGTTCCATTATAATTCTAATTTATTATTTTTAAATTGTTTACATTAAAGTAAAAATACCACTATAATTTTGTATTCACAAGACTGACTATTTCTTGACCTTACCAATAGCTGCCAGTGTAATCTTCTCTGTTGGATATATAATCACAGGTATGCTTTTCCTCACTGGATCTAGTGAAAAGTGGTTTTGAAGAATGCATTAGAGTTCTGGAAAAAATACGCTAGAATTACAACACAAACATAAGCAATTCCTTTCCCATCTACAAAAGATTTTAAAGGCACTGCTGCCCTCTGCTGGGGATTAACTGGTCCACATTGATTCATCAACACAGCATGCAAAGCACCTTGTATGACTATTTTAAGAATATCTTTGCTGCTAATAATTAAACATATTTTCCAGACTCTTTAAAGTCATTTCCAGGAGTTCTTTTGGGGCATCATTATTCATTTATGTAACTGGAGGCATTTAAATCTCTACCAGCCACAAGGCGGTGAATTCCTAACACTCACTTGACAAACAGCCAAAGATTTTAAGTCCTCTGAGAAACTATTTCAGACCGTTATCTGAGACAAGCAGCAAGCATATGGTCTGGCTAAGCTCATATCATTAGCGGTTGATGGCTGTAATGCAGATAAATTTCAAGAGCAATTTTTCATTCCACAGTTCATTACGTTCATGGGAAATTACAGTCAGAGATGTCTGTGTTTCCCACCGATCTGGAACTACCCCACATAAGTGCATTGTGGTGTTCTGGTTAGGTTGTTAAGACTAGAACTGGGGACACCCCAGTCAACCATGATTTTCTCTGCTAACCTTGGTATGATATTGTCTCTCTGCCCAGCCTTACCTTACAGGATGGTTGTGAAAATAAAAAAGGGAGATGGAACAGATGGAACTGTGATTTTCACTAAGTTGTTTTTTAAAAGAATAAAAATCTAATATGAAAGGCATAAAATGTGCCACCTATCAATCTTTTTTAAAAGCAACTTTCTCATTATTATGGATATGGAGACAACTGTGTGACCACTGGTAGATAAAATCTTAAGAACCCAACAGAGGGAGGCTGAGAAGAACTTCTTGTTCCCTTTCCTCTCCTTATAACTAGCAGAAACACTACATAATAATAAATTTATTCAGATTGATATCATTTACTCTGTTGCAGAAATTGTAATGTTGATGCAGAAGTCTGGATTTTTAAAAATAAAAAAGCAGGGTGTACACTTTAATGAAATACACTGCAATACACTGCAGTGAAACATGCCATGGCACATAGGAGTAAACAGCATATTACCGAGTGTTTGTAACAAAACAGTCCTGGTAACGTTATATTGCATTGTTCCATGTTCAAAGGTCAACTGGCAGGTATAGTAGCCAGCATCATCTAAGGTCACAGAATTGATGGTGAGATAATCTGTCCCCTTCAAAGCAATGAATTTTTCATTGTCTATATTCAGAGGTGTTGAAGCCTGAGGACAATCAGAAGACAATCAGAAGTTTAGCAATCAAATACAGCGACAGACCACAGCAGCTGGAAGCCTGACTTCTTCTTGCTCTTGTCTCAAGTGCTCCTTGGTTAAGAGCTCTGTTTCATTTCCTGGGACTTCGCACAAAAGGTTATCTCTTGCTTTTTGTCCCTTTACCATGAAGGTATTGGTGCCTACCACCACGATAGGGGAACAGATAGAAGTAACCATTATTCCCTTCCCTCAAGTCATGCCTAATATACCAGGGTGAAAATAATCTATACTAGGGTGAAAATATCCCTGTCGATATAAATTTAATGATAAAGGCTTAAGCCCAGCAGTTAGGTACCAGAATAATGGCCATGTCCAATTCTTCTGAATAGCATTTCATTTTTACAATTTGGATTTATTCTGTTATTAACTCAAAGGGCCATTTTTAATTTGGGCTTCAGGTGGTAGGCTTCCCAACCCTCCCACCCTGGCGGGGGACCCCAGGATTTCCACCCTCTTCCCCCGCTCCCCAAAAAAACGGAAGCGGGGGGAGGGGGGAAACGGCACCGGGGAGCATGGCGAGCCGCCGTATCCCGGAGTGGGCGAGGCCGGGGCGCCGCTGCCGCCCCCTCCCCGCCCACCGCAGCTGCTCCTCCGAGATGAGCCCAGGCTGAGCCCATCTCGGAGGAGCAGCCAAGAGGCGGCAGCAGCGCAGGGGAGGGCGAGGCAGGCCAGGAGCATGGCGAGCCGCCAATCCGGGCCCTTCTAGGACCCGGACTCGCGGCTCGCCACGCCCCCGGCCCGCTTCCACCCCCCCTCCGATTCCATCCCAGAGACGGAGCGGTCGACTCCGCCATGCCGCTGCCGCCTCTTCTCCGCTCGCCGTGGCTGCTCCTCCGAGATGGGCTCAGGCTGAGCCCATCTCGGAGGAGCAGCCATGGCGAGCAGAGAAGAGGCGGCAGCGGCCTCGCCTGCTCTGAAACGGGGCGTTTCGCCTTCCCCCCTCCCCCCTAGCTCCACCCCAGTGTCTCCTGGCTCCACCCCCAAAGTCTCCTGGCTCCACCCCCAATGTCCCCAGATATTTCTGGGGCTGGACTTGGGAACCCTATCAGGTGGTCAATATTGAAATAAATACTTTCTCCTTTAAGCGTGCTTAATTATGCACAGAAGGAGGCTGAGATAACAAAACTTTGTCTGGTTTCTATCACATGATGGTGCGTTATAGATACTGTCCCTTTTAAGATTTAGAGCTCAGTAGCTGATAGTTGGACTGGTGGAAGCAGATGGAGCCTATCGGTGCTTTTTTTTGTAGAAAAAGCCCAGCAGAAGCTCATTTGCATATTAGGCCACACCACCTGGCCTGGGAGCATGTGGCTGCCATATAACAGCTTGGGCCAGCCAGAGCTCTGGCCAGCCCAGGCGGAGCTCTACTCTTGTGGGCTCTGACAGGGAAAAAAAAGCCCTGGGGCCTAGAGATCTCTTGGAATTAAAACTGATCTCCAGACTACAGAGATCAATTCTTCTGAAGAAAATGGCTGCTTTTGAGGGTAGACATTGAACCCTGCAGAGGTTCCCAAACCACATCCTCCTCAGGGTCCACCCCCAAATCTCCAGAGATTTCCAAATGCAGACCAGGCAACCCGATTTGAAAGTCTCCAGTTCAAACCCATACACTGCTATGAAATCGGTAATATTAATCTTTATAATGATATACTAGTAGTAATACCTTGTACCACTTGAGTTCATAGCTGGCACCCTTTTGTACAAAACCTTCCAGGTTAGGACAAACCACCTCTGCAGGGCTGAGTGTGAAGGCCTTCTGGCGAAAGGAAATCTCATGAGCAGCACTTTTATCAAACACTTGTAGATAAATGGACACATCAGCACAATGTGAGGAATTTCTGCAAGCAGATTGTAAACTGGGTGTGACTTTGATGAAGTGTAGCACCAACAGTGTTCCAAAAGTATTAACAGGTTTTAATTGTTTATACTGAACAATTTTTACGAGCTAAAAAATAATGGTAAAAATATTAAAAGTTCAATTATTAACAAAGTTATGTGGAAACAAAGTTCAAAATATGGATCAAGCAAGCATATACAACCTCTGCCTGTTGTACTACCCAGAATATACATAGGGCTGGGAAAGGAGCTTCTAGTTAACGCATGATCTTTTCCACGTCTCTTTCTATGGAATTGGTTTCAGAGCACTCTGACGAAAGTGACATTGCACCAGAATGGTCTCCCAGAGCTGACTTTTTCACCTCAAAGGTTAATTCACATATCCTGTGTAATAAGTGGCACCCGCAATTTCCCCCGAGAGTGAAACACTTGTCTTCCCTATTGCAGATATCAAATTTGTGCTCAGTGGTGTAATTTTTTAAGGACATTTCACTGCTGCAGGAACTTGAGAATGTCCGTGCTTCCCTGCAGCAGTCTTAAGAGAAGGGACTGTTCCCTGCACGTGCAACCCTGCTGGACTATTGCTTAGAAGGAACAGACCAGGCATTTCATCACAGCCAGAATAGGTATGAGAGATTATTTACAGGGGAACAGAGTTCTCATTTTCACATGCTCTAATGGTGCTTTAGAGGGGTGACTTTGAAATACTGGATAACATTATAGAAAAGCAAGGTTTTAGTCCAGCCGCACCTTTAGGACCAACATGCACACAAAAGGTTATACCAAGAATTAAACTTTGTTGGTCTTAAAGGTGACACTGGACTCAATCTTTGTTCTATATAGAATACCAAAATCATCCTTCTTTGTTTTAGCCAACTGTTGAATATTCCTTACGGAAATTAGTCTTTGAGTGATACTCAAAATCTTGGGCACTTTCTGAACCTTACAGAACATGTGCTATAACTACCTAGTTATATATAATCAGGATTATAACTAGCCAGGGCAGGCATCTCATTCTTTGTCTAGCAGCAGGGAAAGTACAGCTTCTGAAAACCTTGCTTTGGAGCTGCCATTGTGCAGTACCTTTGCCCACTGCCTCTCTTTTATCACGCATCCCGTCTACCTAGTACTTTTTTTTACCTGCCTTTCTTCCAGAGGAGGGTATGTGGTTCTCCCTTCTCCCATTTTATCTTCCCAACAACCCTGTGAAGCAAATTAGGCTGAGAGGGATGTGATTCCCAAGCAATCTTCCATGGCATGAACTGGGGTCTCCCAGATCCTAGTTCAGACTATGTCACTACTTTTTCCTCCTCCACCAGCTATACTTACTGATTGAACATGCTTTACTATATTGAACATGCTTTACTATATTGAACATGCTTTACTATATTGAACATGCTTTACTATATTAAGCTAGACAGGGACAAAACAATATTGCAATGAAAGGTTAGAGCTGGGCTCAAGTCATAACACACTGAGATGGAAATTACACACTGCTGAAATCCTGGTTTGGCAGTGCATGGGACAACTGAACTGACTTTATGGACATGGCAGAAGTGTGTCTGGTCTCTGCTTTGTGGAATACTTTACCTTCCAAGGCCATCTTTCTCTGTCAACCCTTCATCACCCATTAGGAGGGGCCCTCAGCACTGACTACACAGAGTTCCATGCATACCCAACTGCATACTGTAGTTACATTGCCTGACATTCTCACACCTTAAATGCTTACCTGTGAGTGCAAATATATTCCCCAGAGTCCTGCAGAGAAGCTGGTAAAAACCAGAGCATCTCTTCTTGAGACAGAATTCTTTTTTCTCCACTTCCTGCTGAGATAAGTGTCGTTGAATCATTTTTATACCAAGTGAGATTAAGGACCAGGTTGGAGGAGTCCATATTTTTGTATTGGAAAGGAGGGCATTGAAGGATGACGGGCTCTCCTGCCAGAGCAAAGGTAGGTCTGAAATGTGTAGTGTGATTTTGGCAGTCATCTGTATACAACAAAATTACTCTGGGTTAGAAAGCAAAGAACCAGGAATATTTCGACACAGGGTAGGGCTATGCTGAGGACTGCTTTCACCTGCACTTTGTACATGCTGGATTCGGAAGGCCAAAGCACCCATTGGATTAGCACTGACAATATACAGGACTAGGGGCACATTCCATAGCAGGCAGGAAAGATAATGTTGAGGAATGATATGCTGCAACCTGCGAATGAGAAAAAGGGTGTTAGTCGGATGCAATCAGGGTGGCTCACCCTTTCATAAAATGTGTCAGTGGGAAAATCCAACATGTGAGATAGTGCAGCTGTAAGTAACCACACTAACCTATCCCACAATGACTTAGGATGGTTTTCTTCCTGGTCTACTGTATGCTGCAGGACAAATGAAACTGCCGTATACTGAGTCAGACCACAGGGTTATCAAAGTTGGAACTGTCCACTTTGACTAGTAGCAGCTTTCCAGGAAACCAGAAAGAAGTCTTTCATGTCACCTGCTACTTAATTCTCGTAACTGGAGATGCCAGAGGCTGAGCCTGGGAACTTCAACATGCAAAGCATCAGGGCTTTTTTTGAGCAAGAACGCACAGGAATGCAGTTCTGGCTGGCTGGCTGGCATCAGGGGGTGTGGTCTAATATGCAAATGATTCCTGCTGGGTTTCTTCTACAAAAAAAGCCCTGTGTGGAACAATGGTGATATCAGGGGGGGGGGGTGGCCTAATATGCAAATATGTTCCTGCTGGTCTTCTACAAAAAAAGCCCTGCAAAGCAGCTTTGTTTATTTATTTTAAAATATTTATTAGCTTCCCTTTTATGTTATAGAAACTCAAGGTAGCTTACAATGTGAATAATAACAAAACACAATAAAATACATAAAACTACTAGTAAAAATAAATAATTTTAAACTGCCACGAGACAGAAGAACTATTCAATAAATCAGATTCTGTCATGAATAAAATTGTCTTCACCTGCCTCTTAAAGATTGAGAGTGAGGGGGCCAGTGCACTTCTCAGGGGAGTTTGTTCCAAAGACCCTCTCACATGAACCCACAAGATAAAACTCTTTGGTCAAGAGGATCTCTCTTTGTGATCTTAGTTTCTGGACCGGAACGTATAGGACAAGATGGGTGGGACAGACTGCACTTTGAAAAATTATGTGTGCCATAGAGTTTTCACCACTTAGAAGTGGTGCCATAGAGTTTTAACCCAAATGGGAGATTGTCCTCCGTGTGATGTGCCCTGCACAATGACATCACATGCAGGTGACATCATCGCACCGGGCTCATCAAGCACTGACAGAGCTCTTCAGGGGTGGGGATCCCCCCACTGGCCAGAACCATGCTGTTGTGTTGGGAGCCCCAAAACCAAGAGAAACACTACCCCCAACGGGAAGGCTGGGAACCCTAGACTAGAACCTGGTCACTCAGATTTGGGCCTAATCACAGGTTACACAGCTTCCAAGACAACAGTGGGTTCTGAGAATTCTGTGTTTAGAGCTCTTATCAATTTTTAAAACTTAATTCTCAGTAGGCTTACCCTTTGCCTCTCATGGCAGGCAAACCGTTGCCTCTGTCCTCAATTGGCCAATTGATCAATTAAGCAGGGGAGAAAAATGGGCAGGGGAAGAACATTATAGACACTGTGACATCAAAGCATGTATGACACTGCCCCCTCTCCCTCTCTGTCCTCCAAAAGCTCCTGGAATTGGCAAACACAGAAGCCGAAACCCTAGTTTTTAGGAACTTGAGGGCTCAATTCAGATTGTGTTTTGGCACAAAAAGGTTTTAGCCTTGTTATCTTGTATTCCTAGCCAGAAACAGCCTTGGGTAGCCAATTTCAGGTCAGCAAAACTGCCTGAGGGGGATCCTTAAACTCTCTCTCCCCATGACACATTGTGGACCCAGTCTGAATCAGGTTCCCATGTGCCTGAGAATTACTAGTAGCTCTGTATGGTTAGGCTTTTAGCCATGAATCTCACTAAGTGGTTTTGGGCTAGTCACTTATGTTCAATGCTCTAGCTTCACTCAAAAAATAGTGTGGGACAAAATGGAGGAGGGGAATACCAGATGTATGCCACCTTTGGTCGGGGCGGTCCGGGGAGAGAGATCCAGCTGCCGGCCCTTGACGGGGTGCCACTAATACCGGTCCCCAAGGTCAAGAGCTTAGGAGTGCTCCTTGAGTCCTCCCTTACAATGGAGGCTCAGGTGGCAGCCACTGTTAGATCTGCCTTTTTCCATCTTCGGCAAGCACGGCAGCTGGCCCCTTACCTGGACCGCAGCGACCTAGCGACGGTAATCCATGCTACGGTCACCTCAAGAATAGATCGCTGTAATGCTCTCTACATGGGGCTACCCCTGACGCTAACCCGGAGACTACAACTAGTGCAGAACGCTGCGGCACGGCTGTTAATGGGGCTACCACAACGGGAGCACATTCGGCCAGTGCTGAGAGAGCTGCACTGGTTGCCTGTTGTGTTCCGAGTTCGCTTCAAGGTGTTGGTATTAACCTTTAAAGCCCTTTATGGTCAGGGACCTGCCTATCTACGGGACCGCCTTTCCCCATATATCCCCCAGAGAGCACTGCGATCAGGGACAAAAAATCTGCTGTCTGCCCCTGACCCAAAAGAAGCCAGGCTATGCGCAACAAGATCTAGGGCCTTCTCGGTGGCAGCACCAGAACTCTGGAACACCCTCCCAGAAGCTATAAGGGCCCTGCGGGATCTGTCGGCGTTCCGCAGGGCCTGTAAGACCGAACTGTTTAGACAGGCTTTTCTGGTTGACTGAAAATGGGCTGCCACCGGACATCCTACAGAAGCTGGTGGTCATAGTCAGAACCCAATACCGCCAGACTGGATTGAGATAGCGTAATAGTTTTAAACTGATAAATGTATTATGGTTTTATATGTTTTATGGAATTGATTGTTTTTATGATACTGTAAGCCGCCCTGAGTCCGCTTGCGGAGAGGGCGGGATATAAATGCAAAGTAATAAATAATAAATAAATAAATAAAATACTTGTTCAATGCTCTAGTTTCACTCAAAAAATAGTGTGGGACAAAATGGAGGAGGGGAGTACCAGATGTATGCCACCTTAGGCTACTTAGAAGAAGGGGTGTGTGTGTGAGAGAGAGAAAGAGAGAGAGATTGATCTGAACACACATAGATCTCTCAGCAAGAAGGCTGAAGATTGAGAAAGGAGAAGCAGCCATAGGGGTAATGACAAAGACAGAAACTAAAGGCTCGTAGGGGTAATGACAAAGACAGAAACTAAAGGCTCTCTCATACTTGCTGACTGTGCTGGTTCTCAATGGGGGCAGTTCATGCACTGAACTGAGTCATTAAGTGATCTGTGTATGGAAGGCTGAGTAGGTGGATGATGCAGAGCCAAGTGGCTGTGTTGCGGGGGCTCAGTGGCCCTCAGCTGTCTGATGTGTGGCTGAGTTGACTGAGACAGTCCCAAGAATGGGCTGAGAAGTGGAGGCGACTGCAAGGCATCTACATCAGCAGAAACAACCTAAGGCAGCCTTTGAAGCCTCTGCTCTTTCACACAGCAGTGGGCATTCCAGAGAGAAAGGGCCTGCTGATCAGGTAATTCTGTGGCTGCCTGTGCTTCTATACACTGAAAGCCAGTGTGGCATACTAGTTAAAATGGCTGGACTAGGATCTGTGGGAGGCACAGTTGGAGTCTCCACTTAACCATGATGATAGTAAGAAGATGATGAAGATATTGGATTTATATCCCACCTTATACTTTGAATTTCAGAGCGGTCACATTCTCCTTTACCTTCCTCCCCCCCAACAGACACCCTGTGATGTAGGTGGGGCTGAGAGAACTTTTACAGCAGCTGCCCTTTCAAGGACAACTCCTACAAGGGCTATGGCTGACCCAAGGCCATTCCAGCAACTGCAAGTGGAGGAGTGGGGAATCAAACCTGGTTCTCCCAGATAAGAGTCCACACACTGTAAATCTTGTGAGCAAAAATTCTATTTCATGAGCTACTGGCATTAAAGTTGTGAGCTACTGCATAAAATTAGTTTACTCTGGGGCTATTTTTCCTGCACTAAGACAAAAATGTATGAGCTGGAGGCTAGAAAACTGAGCTAGCTCACATTAATTCAGCTTAGAGGGAACACTGGTGCTAAACTTCTTCAGTAGTGATTGGACATTATTTAGTCCCCAAACAAAGGAACAGTTCAAAGGGCGGGAAGGCCATCACCTGTGCCTGTCCCATTTCCAGCCACTGGCTTTGCTATTCCAAGAAAGGCAGTGATTTTCTTCCACAGGATGTGGTTATTCATCAGCTTTGGAGTACCCAGCAATACTTAGTACTTTTTTTTTTAATTGCAAAACTGAAGTGATTCTGGAGAAATCCAGAAAAATTGACAACCTTTCAATTTCTCTGGTCTCACTGCTGAGGTATGAGGAAAAAGCTTTGTCAGTTTGGCAGATATTGATGACGACTAGAGCCACCAGGACTGGGAAATCAACAGTCAACAGTACCTTCGCTAATCACTTCTCTGCCCTGAGTAAAACAACAGACCTATGACCTGAAAGAACAGTCTTGCAGTTGCATTAGAAATTTAAGAGACTGATTTTTTTTGGGGGGGGGGGGTGGAGATTAGACTCTTGTAGTGGCTTGGGATGAATCCTTTCTGGATTGTCAAAGGTAAATGAGCCCACAAGTGGGGTCAACAGCAGACAAAATAGATAATGGTTTGAAGGGGAGCCCTGAAGAACTAGAAACTTTGTGGGGAGAAATCTGAAGGAGATTCATACCTAACATTATGCTAAATTACAGGTGCTTAGTTTTACTCTCTGTACACAAATCCTAATGATAATTCTCATCCTATCTCCACTACAATTCCTTCAATCTCTTAATTTCAGAGAGAACAGGAATCAAGGAGAAAAAGAGGCCTGAAGACTGAAAGTCCATCTCACAACAACCATTTTTCTGTTACCTTCATCCATCCATTCATTTTTTGCTCTGTAATATGTTTCCATTCCAAACACTTAATTTAAACAAATGCATAATCTGAAAACAGGATACACCCTCAGTAAAATTTGGCCTCTCGAAGTAGACAAAAATCTGACACTACTTTGGGCCCCCACTGAGGATAAAGGCAGGGTATAAATACAGTAAGTAAATAAAATAAATATACTATTTTTAGTTGTCTTCCATGAACAAACTGATACTGACTACATCTTGCTTTCCTTGGCCCAGGCCAGAATTTGTACTCTGATTAACCTTTGTGCTTTACCAGGCCTGGGTCTATGAACCCCTCAGGGACATGACAACACAAATATTTAATCTTCTGTCCTGTCTTTGGAGTCGTGGAACACAGGATCAAAATCTCAATAGTCTGCTTTTTTTCCTCTAAAGAAGCATCCAGCCAATTCCTACCCACCTCAATCAGATGTCATATTCCCCACACATGTACTTACCTATACCTCTGCATTCTTTTGTACTGCAATTTCTCAATGTTGACGAGGCACATCAACATACAATGAAAATGTCTCAGTAGATGGTTTTATATACAATTCAGAAAACACAAAGGGATTTTCCCAGGTTGCCCAATCCAGATGACAAGCTTTAGGTGCACCTTCTCCACATTCTGTAGCCAGGGAAAGACAAATAAATACAGACCCTGTGTGAATGTGTTGCCCCCCTCAAAGGGGAAATGACTGCTAAATATATATGAGTACATTTCCCCTTTTTGTGATGCTGTTTGTTTCCAGTGGGGGAGGACAATTTGCAAATAACCTTAAACATCTGAAAACCATGTATATGGCATTGCCCATCAAGATTTTAATCAAGATGAAAGTACTTGTAGTAGGACTGTTGACCACTTAAAGAATTTGCAAATATTAAAAAATTGTGTTTACCAAAACATCAGCAAAGATGCTCTTTTGCAATGCTGAGGGAAGTATGAGATAACATTATGAAAAAAATGCCTGAATACTTAATAGTAACTAATACATGATGTTATTATGTAACTCAATCCATACCTACATCCTATAAGAAAATTATCTTCAAGAGTACAAGGAGAAGCAAAAGTAAAAGCAATTATGTTCCCTTTTCAAAAATGTTAAGAGGTCATAAATGTGTTCTTATAAAAGTAGGGAGCCAGCAGGAGTTTCTGGTGGGACAGTGGCTCAGTGGTAGAGCATCTGCTTGGGAAGCAGAAAGTCCCAGGTTCAATCCCTGGCATCTCAAAAAAAGGGTCCAGGCAAATAGGTGTGAAAAACCTCAGCTTGAGACCCTGGAGAGCCACTGCCAGTCTGAGAAGACAATACTGACTTTGATGGACCAAAGGTCTGATTCAGTATAAGGCAGCTTCATATGTTCATATGTTCAATGTAAGATTATTCAAAGGGGAAATAGAATCAGAGGAGCACCCCAAAATGTGTCAAGGACATTTCCAGCTGTGATTATTTCCCCAGTAAGAAGACATCTCATATGTTTTCTGGTTTTGTGTGTATTGTGGGAATTGTGTGATTCAACTTCTCTTTTGCTTTGTCATAAGCAGTCATTACTTCTGGTCTTCCTTTATCATAAGAACATAAACAGCTCTGCTCAGATAGACCAGTGGTTCGTCTAGTCCATCATCTACACCAATCAGGGTCCTGATGTTCTTGAATCATCTCTTGGATGATCTTCCTAACCCTATTTGATATACTTACATACTATTGGAAGCCATTTGACTATTCATAGTATTTATTTTATGTTTATCCACATCATATGATTGAGAAACCATCATTTTGCAGAGTTTTTAAAAGATCAGGTTGCACTTAGAGAGAAAAAGTTTACAACTGAAGAGGAAACTGCAGAGGAAATGTAAATGGGGAAGCTTGGAGGCTATTTAAAAATACAATCCTAAAAGCTCAGATAAAATATATACCGCAAGTTAGGAAAGGCACAAATAGGTATAAGAAAAGGCCTGCATGGTTAACAAAAGGGAACACAGGCTGTGGCAAATCAAATGCAAGACTGTGATCAGGCAGGCAAAAAGAGACTATGAGGAGCATATTGCAAAAAACATAAAGACCAACAATAAAAATTTCTTCAAATATATTAGAAGCAGGAAACCAGCCAGGGAGGCAGTGGGGCCCTTGGGCGACCAAGGGGTAAAAGGATTACTGAAGGAGGATAGGGAAATGACTGAGAAGCTGAATGCGTTTTTTGCCTCAGTCTTCACTGTGGAAGATGAGAAGTGTTTGCCCGCTCCAGAACCACTAATTTTGGAAGGGGTGTTGAAAGACCTGAGTCAAATTGAGGTGACAAGAGAGGTGACAACTGATTGACGAATTAAAAACTAATGTCACCAGGTACGGATGGCATAAATCCAAGAGTTATGAAAGAACTCAAAGTTGAACTTGTGGATCTCCTGACAAAAATATGTAATCTTTCATTGAAATCTGCCTCCGTTCCTGAGGACTGGAAGGTAGCGAATGTCACCCCCAATCTTTAAAAAGGGTTCCAGAGGAGATCCGGAAAATTACAGGCCAGTCAGTCTGACTTCAATACCGGGAAAGTTGGTAGAAAGCATTTTCAAGGACAGAATGAGTAGGCACATTCTGAACACAAGTTATTGAGGAATATTCAGCATGGGTTCTGTAAGGGAAGATCTTGCCTCACTAACCTGTTACAGTTGAACAAACCTGTGGACGAAGGGGACCCAATTGATGTTGTTTACCTTGACTTCCAGAAAGCTTTTGATAAAGTTCCTCATCAAAGGCTCCTTAGTAAGCTCAAGAGTCATGGAGTAAAAGGACAGGACCTATTGTGAATCAAAAACTGGCTAATTAATAGGAAGCAGAGAGTGAGTATAAATGGGCAGTCTTCGCAGTGGAGGACGGTAAGCAGTGGGGTGCCACAGGGCTCAGTACTGGGTCCCATGCTCTTTAACTTGTTCATTAATGATCTGGAGTTGGGAGTAAACAGTGAAGTGGCCAAGTTTGCAGATGACACTAAATTGTTCAGGGTGGTGGTAACCAGAGAGGATTGTGAGGCACTCTAAAGGGATCTGTTGAGGCTGGGTGAGTGGGCATCACCGTGGCAGATGATGTTCAATGTGGCCAAGTAATGCAAATGTCAAGACAGTGTGCGGTTGCAATAAAAAAGGCCAATGCCATGCTGGGAATTATTAGGAAGGGAATTGAAAACAAATCAGCCAGTATCATAATGCCCCTGTATAAATCGATGGTGCAGTCTCATTTGGAATACTGTGTACAATTCTGGTCACCACACCTCAAAAAGGATATTATAGCTAGGAGAAACATCGACTGCGGGGTGACATGATAGAGGTTTACAGGATTATGCATGGGATGGAGAAAGTAGAGAAAGTACTTTTCTCCCTTTCTCACAATACAAGAACCCGTGAGCATTCAATGAAATTGCTGAGCTGTCAGATTAAAACGGATAAAAGGAAGTACTTCTTCACCCAAAGGGTGATTAACATGTGGAATTCACTGCCACAGGAGGTGGTGGTGGCTACAAGTATAGCCAGCTTTAAGAGGGGATTGGATAAAAATATGAAGCAGAGGTCCATCAGTGGCTATTAGCCACAGTGTATATATATATATGTGTGTGTGTGTATATACATATACACACACACACACATATATTGGCCACTGTGTGACACAGAGTGTTGGACTGGATGGGCCATTGGCCTGATCCGACATGGCTTCTCTTTTGTTCTTATCTTCTTAACTTAACATCTGCAAAGCTACATTCAACAACCCCATTCACCCATGAACCAAAAGCTTGATCTGTTCTCCAATCTTCTCTCTACCTTGACCAGTGGTGGAGCTGCACAGTATCTATCATTGTATAAATGAATACACATGTTGCTGCTGTAAACTGAGTCAGACCATTAGTCCATCAAGGTTAGTACTATCTACTCAGACTGACAATGGCTCACTAGGGTCTCAGACAGAGGTCTTTCACATCTCTTACAGCTTGGTCCTTTTAACTGGAGATGCCAAGGGTTGAGCCTGGAACTGGTGAGAGCCAGTTTGGTGTAGCAGTTAAGTGTGCAGATTCTAATCTGGGAAAGCTGGGTTTGATGCCCCATTTCTCTACATGCACCTGCTGAGTGACCTTGGGTCATTCACAGCTCTTGAAAGAGTTCTCTCAGCTCCACCTACCTCACAGGGTGCCTGTTCTGGGGAGGGGAAGGGAAGGAGATTGTAATCCACTAAGACTCTGAGTGAAGGGTGGGGTATAAATCCAATCTCCTCCTCCTCGGCTTGCCAAGCAAATCTACTGAGCCCTCTTGGTGGTGGAGTTTCTATCCCCAGCATCTTCTGAGCTGAACAGATCTTAACTCTTTTCAAGAGAATGCTAATCCCAAGGTAGGAGTCCAGTAGCACCTTTAAGATCAACAAAGTTTTATTCAGCATGTAAGCTTTCATATGCATGCATACTTCATCAGACAATGGAATGGGGTACAGTGAGCAGAGCTGCATATAGCTGGTGGGCAGTGGTTAAGAATGCAAAGTGGCACAAGGTTAGGATCCAATGGCAAAACAGTGAAATTAACAAATTGAAAGAACATTTAGTCTGGATAGCATTTGCGTGGGAAACCAATAAAACAGTGAGACTGACAGTCCTATGAGTATTTGTTATTCAAGGCAGATATCAATTGCAATTTAAACTCAAAACAGTGTGATTCTGTTATACATTTTGGAGGCTGCTGTGTTTATTAAGCACCCTCTGTCAACTGAGACATTGTTGTACAACTGACCTGATGCATACTGCAACAATTCAGTCCTAGAGTGTTTTATCAGCAAGACAGGATGTAGAAGTGTTGTGTAAATATATGAGAAGGAAAGATCTGTGGCAGATTGCTACAGGACATTGCAACGTGATTAGGGGTTACCCAACACGTTTCTTGGCATGGAAGACCTCATATCTCTCATTTCTCACACCAATCCCAGCACAAAGACAGCCAAGTTACTTTTTCTGCTTATCAGCATTGGGCATTGGTTCAGACTGGTTGATCTAAAGTATTTATTTGAAGAAAGGCTTGCTAGAAAGCAGTTATTTGAAGAAAGCTTTCCCTTTTCTCTTAAATGTTTATAATAAAGGTCATGATTCCATGGCTAGACTGCATGCCCAATAGATGTTGCTGTACAAAGATGTCCCAATTTTTGCTTTTCCCCAACATCTATTTTCAGCGGCTTGTTAATCTTCCATTTGTGACCCTTCCCTCAACTTCTGGTATCAAATTCCACCTTTGTATCCCACTGTAGATTCTGCTGACCAAAACTAGCATTCACTCAGGATGGACCTGTAAGTTAATTGGAGATTTATGATTATGATATATAGGAGAAGATTAGCATGAAAACAGGGAAGCTTCTCTTTCCTGTGCAGTTTGCACACTGCCATATTCAAGCTATTTTTATTTGTGCTGGATGGGAGTACCAATGGCCACCAATGTATCTAATGCTAAATTTGGACAGATCTGTGGATACTTAATCCTTAAGGATACTTAAGGTGGAGACTACCACAGACAGACAAGACAGATCTTTTGAAAAACATAAGAAAAGCCCCAAGGTTTGCATAAACATAAAAATATGAAAATTTTAAAAATTAAAACCCAATATGATAGAAGCAGCACTTGTATCTTTAAGAACAAATGCCCTCCATGGTCATTCCTAGGCAATCACAACAATATTTCCAATCTTCAAGCCTTGGTCACTGTCAGTAAAAGGCACAGGGTAGGAGCATGACCCTCCAGGGTTTTTGCCTTTGGGGGAGGAATCATTTGGTTTAGATCTCACAGAAACCACCAGATGACTTTCTGCCAGCTGCTCACTTAGGGTTACCAATCCCCAGGTACGGGATGGGGATCCCCTGGCTTGAAGGCCCTGACCCCACTTCAGGGTTATCAGAAAGGGGGGGGGGTTGGAAATGTCTGCTGGGCACTCCATTATACCCTACGGAGACTGATTCCCATAGGGTATAATGGAGAATTGATTTGTGGGTATCTGGGGTTCCAAGAGACTGTTTTTTTGAGGTAGAGGCACTAAATTTTCAACAGAACATCTGGTGCCTCTCCTCAAAACACCCCCCCCCCATTTAAAAAAGACTGAACCAGGAGATCCAATTCTATGAGTCCTAAAAATGGTGCCCCTATCTTCCATTATTTCCAGTGGAAAGGCATTTTAAAAAAGCATGATCCCTTTAAATGTGATAGCCAGAACTGCCTTTGGAATTCAATCATGCTTGTCACCAGGGCCAACACCAGAGTTTTTGGTGCCCTAGGTGAGGCCCCCCCATCCCTGATTTCCTGCCCTGCCCCTGTGCCTTTCCTCCCTCTCCACCCACAGGCAAAGCCAGGGCTTTCCAACTTACCCCAGTGTGCACCTGGGTGCAGGGCAGGGCTGGAGGCAGTAAGGGTGAGTGTGGTGGCCTGAGCCAAGGGTGCCCCTGCCCTCAGTTGGCACTCTGGGAGGGGGAGCACACCTGCTGCCCCCCACCCCCATTGGGAAGGGCCAGGCAGTTGCTGTGGCCCCTGCTCTTGCTGGGTGCACATGCTCAGGGGCGGCTGCTGCTCAAGGGGCCATAATCCGGCAGAGACTGGCACCATCTGGTCAGCTGGGCAGCAACGCAGTAGGTGGGCAAACTGGCCTGGGTGGACTGGCTGGCTCTTGATGGCACAGCAGCACCCCAGTTTCACCTTGCCTCACCTCGCAGAGGCCCCACCGGGGGCAGGATAACTAAAGGGGCCAGCATGGCCAGTGTACTCCCTCCTTCCCTTGCTGGCTGCTCCGGCTGGCCGGCTTACTGCCTGCCCACCCCCCCCGACTAACCTGCCTCTCTGCCCATTCCTCCCCAACCTGGGTGGACATAGCAAGCCGGAATGGAGGGCAAGCTGGAGCCCTTGACAGGCTGGACAGCAAGGTGGGACCTTGGCCAGTTCCACAGGGCCTGTAAGACAGCCCTCTTCCGGCTGGCTTATAACTAACTGGCATTGGAAACCGAGTGTAGTTTTGATAGACTGCTGTTATATGTTTTATTATTTTACTGTTTTAACTGTGTAAGATGTTTTAAATTCAAAATTTATGTTATTTATATGCTGTGAGCTGCCCTGAGCCACTTCGGTGGGAAGGGCGGGATATAAATTGGTCATTACCTTTAAAGCCCTATATGGCCTAGGACCTGCCTACCTTAGGGACCGTCTCTCCCCACACGTTCCCCAGAGAGTACTACGTTCAGGTTCGCAAAACCTGTTGGTAGTCCCCGGGCCAAAGGAGGCCCGTCTAAAATCCACCAGGGATCGGGCCTTCTCAATAACGGCACCTTATTGGTGGAACCAGCTGCCGGAAGAGGTGCGGGCCCTGCGGGATCTAGGGCAATTCCGCAGGGCCTGTAAGACAGCCCTCTTCCGGCAGGCCTATAATATTAAATGACAATGAAAATATCTTGGATGGAACTAAATGTATCTATAGACCGCCGGTTTTATTCTATCTTGTTTTTATTAATTTATGGTTAATTGTATTTTAATTGTATTTTTAAATGTTTTAAACTGAAGTGTTTGAATTATTATGCTGTAAGCCGCCCTGAGACACTTAGGTGAGAAGGGCGGGGTATAAATCCTAATATAAATAAATAAATAAATAAATAAATAAATTGAAATAAACTTGAAACATGAGGATGGCAGTGAAGATGAGCATGACAGCAGCAGGGCCCCTGAGGTGGCACACTGGGAGAGGGAGGGGGTGTCCACTGCCTCTGTGGCCAGGTGATGTCCTAGGTAGCAGCCAACCTGGCCTACTGGGTAATGCCAGCCTTGCTTTCTCTTGGCTCCACCTTAGGCTTACCAATTCCCAAGTTCCAGCGGGGGATCTCCCGGTTTTGCAGGTTCCTTCACGTCCCCACAGCTCCCACATGTCTTTCCATTTTTAGAACTAGAGGAACCTTGGAAAGCCTTACTTTCTGGATGGTATGTCTGTGCCTTTAAATCTAGGACCCAGCCAGACTGAATGAGGGCAGGGTGAGCCTGCAGAATTAGCTGTGAAGCTGTAGCAGCTCAGACCCTCCGTTTGTTTCATGATCTTTTTAGAAGTTGTTTGCATAGTAAAGAAGGAACTAGAACTTTTGTTTTCCCTGTGTTAGTCTGATGGAACTTGGAACTTCAGCAACTTGTGAGTAAATTGCCCCAGTGAGACCACATGAGTGTGAGATTGCAGACTATTTATTTTGGTTGCTCTCTCTCTCTCACACACAGACACACACACACAGAGAATGTACAGGGACATGGGCTGCTTGGGTATGAGGAAATGAAGGCTGTATTCAGGGGAACTTAATTTTTATTTATTTATTTTCGGGAATGTGAAAGTCTCCTGACTCCATCCCCAAAGTCCCCAGATATTTTCTGAGTTTGACTTGGCAACCCTACTCCACCTGGCTCCGCCTCCAACGTCCCCAGATATTTCTTGAGTTGGACCTGGCAGGTGGGGGTGCCAGAAGCAAGAAGGGAGGAAGCTAAAGAGGAATGAGGTGCCCCCAGGCAAGTCCTTGTGGGTTCCCCATCACGCAGGTGGGTCTGGTCCAGCCCAAAATCTGGAACAGTTCAGAAAGGGGCAGCTAAGTGGAGAGAAGCTGTAGAAAGAGGATCAGATAAAGGTCAGCTGGCTGGTGGATGGCAAGGAAAGAAAAAGGCAGGGGAAAGGGGGATTCAGGGAAAGGAAAGAGGAAATAGTGAGGGAGGAAGGAATGAGGTGTCCCCCCACTTGTTACTTGTTTATCAGCCTAGGTCAAAGCAGCTCAGGCAGAATGAAAACAACACAAAATAAAAAAGTTTAGTGGTCCCTTTTCCCTCATACGGGTTTCTTCCTTTAACTGTAGCCCTTTAACGGTTTGGGATGCAACTGAAAGATCTGATGGATGTAATGGTACCTCAGAGGTTCCCCCTCTCCTCCTGAATAAGGATTTTGGAAAACGCTAATATATATCACAGGGGTGACCAAACTTGCTTAATGTAAGAGCCACATAGGATAAACATCAGATGTTTGAGAGCCACAAAGAAGGAAGGAAGGAAGGAAGGAAGGAAGGAAGGAAGGAAGGAAGGAAGGAAGGAAGGAAGGAAGGAAGGAAGGAAGGAAGGAAGGAAGGAAGGAAGGAAGGAAGGAAGGAAGGAAGGAAGGAAGGAAGGAAATAGATCAGGGAAGAGAGGGAGAGGTGGAAAGAAAGCAACTTTAACTTTAACGACTGGCTTGGCTTAGGGATGTGACTTAAAGAGAGAATTGTCTTCTCCATGCTGGCTTCAAGAGTCACACAATATGTGTGAAATAGTCATCTGTGGCTCCTGAGCTGCAGTATGGCCACCCCTGATATATAGGAACTTGAGCCTTGCAATCTAAACACGCATCTCACATAAGGGAAAGCAGCACCACACTCCATCTCAAATAAATCCTATGAACTCTTGTGCCTTGCTCCTTTATGGGTAAAGAAAACTTCCACTAGTAGATATTTAAACAGTAATTGAGCAGTGAAGAATAGGCGATGCTACTTGAGTGATTTAAGTTTCCCACAGTCTTTTTCTGTGTCTTTGATAATGATTTTGTGCAGCTGGATTCACTGGGGGAATGTTTTGTTTTTCAAGCTTGCACTTGGACAACCTCCTCTCCCACAGGACAACCATTTTGGCAGATCACAGCGTTCTGTAAATAAAAAGAAATGAGCTGGTCCTTCAAAGATCAGATGGCTTTTCACAAACAGAACCATAGCAATTTGATAACATGGACAATCTGGAACACGCTTGCCACACAAATCTAGCATTTCCACGACACTGCAGCCTCCCATTCTCCCTTATGAGGGACGTAAGAATACAAAGAGGCCTGGTGGGGGTGGAGGATCATTTCAAGCTGGAAAAGGGGCCCAGCCCAATAAGGGTGGGGCCTCTTGAACATTGGCTGTCAAGGTACCCTCGAAGGGCAGACAGTTTTTATTTGTTGGAAGGTTTTAAAGTTGGTTTTAGGATCCCTTTTCAGGGGCCTCGAGTCCCTTTTATGTCTGGGAACCTTAAGTCAGTTAAGGGCTTAGAGCAGGTTGTTAGAGACAAGATTGCTAAGGAGTTGGCAGAGGGTAGGGTTTTGGGTCCTTTTTCGCATCCTCCAGTGTATAACCTTAGGGTTTCGCCGTTGGGCGTGGTGCCAAAAAAGGCGCCTGGTGAATTTCGTTTGATTCACCATCTCTCCTTTCCCCAAAGTTGACCTTTTTGGGGATTGAGATTGATACTGTTGCGCAGCTGTCCAGGGTACCTCTTCAAAAAATAGTTGAATTGAGGGCTAGGATTTTTGCCTTTCTTCTTTAAAAGGTTACCTTGTTATAGTTGCAACAGCTAGTGGGGCACCTCAACTTTGTGTGCAAAGTGGTTGCTCCGGGGAGGGCTTTTCTGAGAAGGCTCTGTGATGCTATAGCAGGGTTACACTTGCCTCAGCATAGAACATGGGTTACCTGCAGCATGAGGGATGATTTGAGGGTTTGGCAGGAATTTTTGGAGTTCTTCAATGGAGTCTCCTTCTGGAGGGAGGACTTGAGGCTTGAAGCTGAGCTCCAGGTTATGTCTGATGCTGCGGGGTCTTTGGGTTTTGGAGTCTATTTCCGCAGACATTGGTGCGCGGAGGGTTGGCCAGACTCCTGAATACAGGTAGGTGTGAACCGAGATCTTAGGTTTCTCGAGTTCTTTCCCATTCTAGTCGCGGTTTGGCTGTGGGGGAAGGATATGGCCAATCACTCCGTTCATTTTTGGTGTGATAATATGGCGGTAGTCCATGTCATTAATTTCCTTTCATCCAAATCTCAGCGGGTTATGAGGTTGGTGAAGGCCTTCACTCTGCGTTGTTTGCGGCTTAATATTTTGTTTTTAGCCAGGCATGTGCCTGGGGTGAGTAATGGGGTGGCTGATGTTCTCTCTCACAAACAGACGGAGAGGTTTCGTCAGCTGGTCCCAGATACCGACAGAGAGGCAGTGCCAATGCCCCAGGAGCTATGGCTGATTGGAGAGCCGAGGCCTGCAGAGCGATAGGCCTAGCCTATCTTTCTTTCTTTCTCCCCAGATTTGTCTATTCTGCTACCCTGTTATTATTTATTTATTGATAAATAATAACAGGGGGGAAGTTAGCGAGGCTGTGGCAAAAGTTTTGGCTGACATCTTTAAATTTAAATCTGACCATGTATGAATGCATCTGTAAGCTCGGTTTCATTTTGATTTTATCTTCAATGTTTACATTTTTATATTCTGTGTATTTTTATTTGCAACTGTTATGCCATTAAAGGTTTGGTATGATAGGCTTAGCCATTGCACCTAGCACCAGGAAGTCTTACGAACGGGCTGTGCAGCAGTTTGAAGACTTTAGGGCTGAGGTAGGGTATCGCATTGTGTGGCCCCTCCTGGTGGAGCAATTGCTCCATTACTGTGTTTCGCTTCGAGGTAAGGGATTGGCCGTGTGATCCATCAGGGGGCACCTGTCTGCATTGGCGTTTGCCAGTAAGGCGCTGGGTTATAGGGAGGAGATAGCTGATTTTCGTATTCGAGAAATGCTGGAGGGGTGGGCCAGAGAGGCCGGACCCAGGGCCGATATGCGGAATCCTATGTCTCCGTCGATTCTACGGGGTTTGAAGGGGATTTGGGACGTGGTCTGTGCTTCTTATTTTGAAGCATGTTTGTTTCATTCTGCGTCTTTAGTAGCCTTTTTGGGGGCCCTTAGAGTCAGCGAGCTTGTGGCACAGTCTAGAAACCAAGTTGCCGTGTTGGCTGCCATGTGTCCAGTTGCCGTGTTGGCTGCTTATTTGGCAGTCCAGGGGCCCAAGGAGGGATTTTTGTTTTGCCATTGTGATGGTAGACCTCTGACGAAGCATCAGTTTTGGGCGGTGAGCTGGGGTTGTCTGGGGTGTGGTTTGGGACCCACTCCTTTAGAATTGGGGCAGCCTCAACAGCTGCCACCATAGGGTATCCTTCCTCCTCCTTTCAGCACTTGGGCCGTTGGCGTTCATCGGCCTACAAGTCTTATGTTCGACCGTTCCTCAGGCCTTAAGTAGCTTGTTTGTTGGGCTGTTATTGGTTACGTTCTCGTTTAACTGTTTTTTCTCTTTAGATGCTGTTGTTCCTGGCCAGAGGAGCCAAGTTCTCATCTATGGCCATAGCCACGTGTTTTGGGCCACTCCTCAGGCGTGGAGAACTTTGGTCGGCTCTCAGCTGGGACTCAGCCAACATGTTTGTATTGAGTGGCAGGGGTGCCGAGGCCTGCTGCCTTTATTATTTCAAGATAGTGTGGGTCCTCCTCCTCAGGTTTTAATTGTTCACCTGGGAGGTAATGATCTAGGGCTTTTAAAAGGCAAGTCCTTGATTTGGCAGGCCTGCAATGATTTTCAGTATATTAGGGAGTGATGGCCTGGGACCACCATAATTTGGCCAGCCATGCTGCCCTGCCTTGTTTGGTGCTGTGCTTGGGACCCTGCAGCTATTGAGAGGGCCCGGTATAAGACTAATAAGGAGATTAAGAAGGTGTTGAAAGGGGGGTTGGGCCACTGTCTGCCCCATCCAGACATTTCGTCGAAATTTCCTGACCTCTACAGAGGGGATGGAGTACATCTCTCAGAAAAGGGTAATATGCTTTTCTTGAGAGATTTGCGGCAAGGGTTGCGGGTGGCTTTGGGCCTCCCGGTGGGCGCTAAGCCCTAAGTAGAGACTTGGCCTTAGTAGCAGCAGGTTTTTGGGGTTTAGGGCACTATGCGGCATGGGGAGGACTGTGAAGCATCCCCCTTTTGGGGAATTAGGGGTCTGGCATGATCAACCTTGGGGTTTGGTGATCCGGGGTGTGGAGAATGCAGACCGTCCTGGAGGCTCGACTAGAGGGTGCCTTCCGTCGAAACATATGTCTGGGTTTGGACCCTCTGATGCGTGATTCTCTGCTGGGCCTGCCTGGCGAGAGCTGAGGCACACAGCTCTGGTTGGGGGGCTGGGTCTCTCGCCCGCGAATGGCAGGGGAGCGGTCTCGGTGACCCCTAGCCCTGGCCAGGCTGCTGGTTGGGTGCCCTTGCTGTTTATTACGATGTTTAATAAAGTGGCCCAATTATTATACCAATGCATTGTGTCCGACTCTTTATTCCGACCTTGGGGGGCAATCTGAGACTTGCAGCCTGCAGCGATGCTGCTAGGCTGCTTTAGCTTGGTTTGCCGCCCTGGGAGGATTGAGTTGGTGTTCGCCCATTTTGGCGCACAATGTTGGGGGCTGGGCCTGGCTATCTTAACAGCCAGACCTCCGCTCTTCCCTATCAGTCCTGCGGACGATCGGCCCTCCCACCCGCCCTGTCTATTATGTAGGCGGTTGCTGGTTGCCTCATTTGGTGGGCTGGGTAGAAATTTTTTACACCCCAGCTGATTGGCAGTTGCTGGGGTGTGTTTTTTGCCTACCCTACATAGGAGTGCAGTGGGTTGTGGATTTGGCTATCGGGAGGTGCTGTTAAATAGGCGGTCACTTTAGTTGGCAGGTTTTTGGGGTTTAGGGCACTATGCGGCTAGGGGAGGACTGTGAAGCATCCCCCTTTTGGGGAATTAGGGGTCTGGCATGATCAACCTTGGAGTTTGGTGACCTGGGGTGTGGAGAATGCAGACCGTCCTGGAGGCTCGACTAGAGGGTGCCTTCCGTCTGGGTTTGGGCCCTCTGGTGCATGCCTCCCTGCTGGGCCTGCCTGGTGGGAGCTGAGTCATACAGCTCCGGCTGGGGGGCTGGGTCTCTCGCCCGCGAATGGCAGGGGAGCGGTCTCGGTGACCCCTAGCCCTGGCCAGGCTGCTGGTTGGGTGCTCTTGCCCTTTATTATGATGTTTAATAAAGTGGCCCAATTATTATACCAATGCATTGTGTCCGACTCTTTATTCCGACCTTGGGGGGCAAACAGCACCACAGCAATTTGATAACGTGGACAGTCTGGAACATGCTCGCCACACAAATCTAGCATTTCCACCACACTGCAGCCTCCCATTCCCTCTTATGATGATAGAAATTTCTACAGTTATATACTTAGTTTCCTCAATGGAACAGTATTCCTTTCTGGGTAAGTTTCCTCTCACATGAGCCTCCACATATGTTTAGGGTACTTGGTGAAGCACTTTCTAGATATGTCCTTATGATATTAGGTTGAAATATAAAACTAGGCCTTTTTCTGCTGTGGAGGGAAGACAAGAGATAAAAATATTCCTGCTATCCCGGCGACCTGGTATTTGATCATTTTTTTCTCAGTGCTGTAGTTACTGATGTTGAAATTTTGATTATCTTTTGAATATTATGTTTATGGTTATCCATTATCATTATATGAGCATGCTGAGTGATGAGAAATAGGATTAAAATTTAAATATGTATTATTTTTCAAGTGCTTGCCATGTAATTATATGCCCTGGTTAGGGTCTGTGTATGTTTCAAAATAACTTCATGAAAGTGAGAGCTCAACGCTTTCATGTATCCTTTTTATATCCTGTTTGCCTGGAACTCTCTCATAATCAAGCATACTGTTTAGATTGGTTGAAACAGATTACCTGGACCAATTTCTGGTCGGATCTAGGCCAAACGTGATACAGGAAGAGCCCTCATCATATAACTTTTGCAAAGGGTTGGGAGGAGGTGTGGTTATCACTGTGTTTTCTCCTGGACCTCTCATTAGCTTTCGATTTGACAGATCCTGGTATTCTTTGGATCATCTGTAATTTTTATTGAAGTGGTCCTGTTCCTACCTGCCACCTCTGTTCCAAAAAACAGTCTTACCTGCTTGCTGACCCACCACAGACAAATTAACCCAGTCTCAGCATAATGTTAAATCTATATGACGACTCTGAAAGGCAAGGTAAGATGGTATAGTCTGACCTTGTCAGAAGCTAAGCAGGGTTGGTACTTGAAAGAGAGACCACCAAGGAAGCCTCTATAGAGGAAGGCAATGGCAAGCCACCTCGGCTTCTCACTTGCCTTGAAAGCTGCTTGCTGAAATTGCCATAAGTCTGCTGCAACTTTTCAGAACTTTAAACACACACATGAAACCACTAGAAGATCACCTGAGGTTTGGTACCATATATATGCTGGTGACACCCTTTTCTATCTTTACTTTGAGCCCTGAATATACAGTGGAGACTCTGAATAGGTGTCTGGTCTTGGTTCAAAAACTTGTTGCATGAAGACATGCCAACTGAAGCTCAATCCAGACGGTACTAGTTGCCAAATCTATCATAGTGAGAATTCTGGTGATAAGTACTTAAACTTAAAAGAAATACAGTGTGGAGGCGCTCCTTGACCTGGAATTAGGAATGTGCACTTTTAACATTTGCTTTGTTTTTAAAATACTTCTGTAATCCTCCAATTGCATTGTACATTGGTTGTTTTATATTGTTTGATTGCACTGTTTTATATCCTGTAATCTGCTTTGAATCTCAGTGAGAAAGCCAGACTATAAAAGAAGGGGGGGGGGGATGAACACAGGAATTGCCAACAGGAACTCACAGCTACAACTGCTAGTCCTGACATTAAGCACAAGTAAAGCATAATGGTCCCAAGAGGAAGTAGTTCTGGTCCCAAGAGGAAGTAGTTCTGTACAAAGGAAAGACAGCGGAGATGGAAGGGAAGCAACAAGGGAAATGAAAAGACAAAGGTGACGGCTAGAACAGCAGTGGAGACTAAGGATGAATCCAGCACAGCACAGCACAGGCTAGAGCTCATTTTAAAGTCTACTCCATGGTGGAGATGGTGGCAAAGAAACAATATTTCTCTACCACCATTAAACCTGCACAGTGTAGACCCGTAGAATTTTTCTGAATGGTTGGGGCCTACTGGGTTCCTGTGTAGAGTAGGCACACTGCTCTGGTTTGCTAAGCTCATTTAGAAATGGTTTGCCATTGCTTGCATGCACATCACAACCCTGGTAGTCCTTGGAGATCTCCCATGCAAGTACTAACGAGGGCCAACCCTGCTTAGTTTTCGAGATCTGACAAGATCAGCCTTGCCTGGGCTATCCAGGTTAGGGCTAGTTTATACATACTTTTACAAATTGTTTTAATGTTTTGTTGTTCACTGCCTTGGTAACGCCTATTCAGGTAGAAAGACAGCACAGAAATATTTTGAATAAATAAAATGACATTATAAACATTGGAATCAATGTGCATCCAGGGGCAGCAGGAATGGGTGTGCTATCTCCTGCTCTGCCAACTACCCACAACGGCTTGCTGATGCGTACTGTTTGTGCATGTAAACTCCTTCACAGTGATTGGGAATCCTTTTTAAAAAAAGAAAGACGGACTTCATGCTTATGATCTTGCAATGATAGCTGGTAGGGTCACGCTTGCTCCTCAGTGCGTGCGCCAGTCTGTAGAGGATTCATGTTTCTCTGTAATACTTCCATCTCTCAGCTTGGAAGTTTCCCAACATGATCAAATACTATAAATAACAGTGATGCACAGCACTGACTACATTTTTCTAATAGTTTTCCATTAGCTCATGATTACTAAAGTTCCAGCTGTGTGTCCTTAAATATTAACCACTGTAGCACAGGGCCAAGAAGGAAGTAGTAGGATTTCTGAGGTGCAAATACAGAGCTGTAAACCACTTCAGGAATTCTGAGCGTGTTGGGAGTTCTGTGCAAGGAAACACTGGACTACACTCAGAACACTTAGTCCTTATAGCCTTCTGTTCACAGGCCTAGCACGCTATTGAGTTATTTACAAATATGCGAAATATTGTTTTTCCCTTACCAACTTTCTCTTCTCTAAGTTAAAACCATATCTAAACTTTAGGTCACATGTAGTCAAACAGATTTCTCGTCTCAAGAAATCCCATGATCTCTAAGCTAAGCTTATGGTTTGAGAACTTTTATTTCCTATATTTCACAGTATGGGGGTTAGAGAACCAGTTTGGTGTAGTGGTTCATGGACTCTAATATGGAGAACGAGGTCTGATTCCCCACTCCTCCATGTATAGCTGCTAGTGTGACCCTGAATCAGTCAGATGTTCTCTCAGAGCTCTCAAGAGCAGTTCTTGAAATAGCTCTCTCAGCCCCACCTACCTCACAGGGTGTCTGGTGTGGGAAGGGGAAGAGAAAGGAGATTATAAACCATTCTGAGACTCTGAGTGAAGGGTGGGGGATAAATCTAAACTCCTCCTCCTCGTGATGATTTCAGACCAGTAGGTAGAAGATGGAAGACAGCATGGTATAGTCCAAATTTCATCAGATCTTGGAAGCGAAGCAGGGTCAATACTCAGAAGTGAGCCCACCAACAAAGACTCTGCAGAGGAAGTCAACAGCAAACAACTTCTGTTTCTCACTTGCCTTGAAAGCCCTTGCTGAGGTTGCTATGAGATGGCTGTGATTAGACGGCACTTAACACACACAGGCAGATGACAGCAAATGAGATTATACTATCAACAAGTAGCCATAGAACAGCTGATTTCCAGATTACCAACAACAACAACAACAAAACCCCTTTACTTTAAATGCAAACAAAGCGAAAATATTTCAGTGCTTCTAGCCACCCACTAAGAATAAAAATAAGTTCAGAATCACCGAAAAAGCCTTGTACCAATGGGAAGGTTCTGCTATTAATAGCAAACAGCAACCACATATTGCAAAATATTTGGGTGTCAGGCAACATATTTCTCTTATTCCATCAACCTCCTTTCTTTGGCAAAAGAAAAAAAAATGCAACCATGCAGGCATCCTGCTTGGGCTGGGATTTAACCAGGGATGAAATAAACTTCATTTTAATTATTCTGACTTCCATTTTCACATCCAGTGTGGCTCTCAGTAACAAGGCCTTCAGACGGACAAATATTTGTGCATTTGTTTCATGTTTTCGTGATAATGACTCAATATACAAAAAAGGACACAATGCAGCACATTCCATACTAAAAGAACAATGCAGCACATTCCATACTAAAAGAACAGATGCCACAAAAGCTGTATTCTGAACTCTTTGCCACTTGCATCCATTCCAAATGCTCCTTTAAAATGCCAATTTTATTTCTTTTCTCCACAATGCTTGTACACAGATTATGTCAGCAAAAAAGTTGTTAACTTTTAGAGATCCTCTGTAATCGGATTACATTCTATTATGCATGCTTTGCATATTGACTTGTTCGTGATCCCTTGTTATGAACAGTAAATGGGCCAGATGTTAATGAGCCAGACAGAGAAGAGACTGGATTTATACCCTGCCCTTCACTGCCCAAAGGAGTCTCAGAGCGGCTTACAATCTCCTTTCCCTTCCCCTCCTCACAAGACACACTGTGAGTTAGGTGGAGCTGAGAGAGCTCTGACAGAAACTGCTCTTGAAAGGAACAGCTCTGTGAAAACTTGTGACTGACTCAAGGTCACACCAGCAGGTGGAGGAGTGGGGAATCAAACCCAGTTTTCCCAGATAAGAGTCCACACACTTAACCACTACACCAAACTGGCTATCAAACATGGCTTATATCCACAACATTTCAACCATGCTCAAGGTTCATCTGCAAGTTACATTAGAACTGCAGTATATACATAGTGATCACAGCTATCTCTTAAGGCGAACACAATGTTTGGATCTTATACGTCTTCCTGGAACAGAGAAAGACTTCCTCTGATGTAGTCTTTTTTTTGGGGGGGGGGGTATTTTTAAAGTGTGTGTGTGTGTGCACATGCGTGCCTAGAAATCATGGCAACTTCTGGTGACTAACCCCTATTGGGGGCCTGAAAGATATTCAAGGAGGTGGCTGATAAAGCCTGCCCCTGTCCTCCTGATATTCTAAGGAGGTCTCCCATCCAAGTACTTGCCAGAGTTGACTCTGCTTAACTTATAAGATCTGATGAGATCGGGCTTGCCTGGGCTATCCAGGTCAGAGTGATGGAGAAAAGTCTTTGTTTGAGAAAGGAACAGGTTCTATGTTGGAGGAAAACTTGGGAGGAAGAAGAGATCATAAAACCAAATGTTCTAAGATTCAAGATGGATGATGATGCTTCCATAGACTTGGCAGTTGAAGTAAACAGATGAAGAATTCTTATTATTTCTTGAGATCAGCCTTGAGATTTTTTAAAGCATGCTTTTGTTCAATTCAGGGGATTGTACAGAAGAAACTGTTCAAGCTTTCTCAGCCATTCTCCTTTCCAGTTAAGGTAAAGGTAGTCCCCTGTGCAAACACCAGTCATTTCCAACTCTGGGGTGATGTCGCATCATGATGTTTTCACAGCAGGCTTTTTAACAGGGTGGTTTGCCATTGCCTTCCTGTCATCTACACTTCCCCCCCATGGCAAGCTGGATACTCATTTTACCGACCTTGGAAGGATGGAAGGCTGAGTCAACCTTGAGCCAGCTACCTGAACGCAGCTTCTGCCGGGATCGAACTCAAGTCATGAACAGAGAGCTTGGGCTGCAGTACTGCAGCTTTACCACTCTGTGCCACAGGGCTGTTCCTTTCAAGTTATATTTGTATAAATTTTCACATCGGAACTTACTGTAAGTTTTCATAGGGAAAACACTATTTTCTCATCCAGGTCACGTACTCTTGATAGAGATGCAAGTGTTGAAAATTTCACTTTAGCAACTGTTTCAAAACTTTTAATGTTTTGTAATGGAACATGTCCAACAGTATACTGCTATTACTCAGATGATTAGGAAACAGCATTTTTACACAATCCAACAACAAATTTTCCACCACAAATACCATACCATTTCAGTGAAGGATTTTTGCGTACTATAAAAACTCAAGACAGACAAATTGTCCTATAGACCATTGTTTTGTATATTTTAAAAAGGGAGGGGAAAGCACGCAGAAGGTCCAGGTTCAATACCTGGCATCTCCAGATAAAAGGGATCAGGCAGTAGATGATGTGAAAGACTTCTGCTTGAGGCCATGGCGAGAAGCTGCTGTCTGATTGCACAACATTTACCTTGATGGACCAAGGGTCTGATTCATTATATGACAGCTTCATGAATTCAGGTGTATGTGTTCAACAAGACTGACAATTGGGAGCTGTATTCCAAATCATTTTTTTAAAAAAATCCATTGTGAAAACATACAAGGATAGGGGTTGTTCATAACAATTTCATAAGAGTGTGAAGGGGAAAAGTTCAGAATTCAATAGAAGGCAGAGAATTTAGTTTGGAAAAGTTTCTATCAACCCCCCCTTAAATTTTTAGGCCTTATGTCTAATAGGAAGTGTATAAGCTATGTCTGCTGAAATCCTGTAGATTGGAAAAGGGACTGAGTAAAACAGCCAATGGCCGGGGGGGGGGTGTGGCAGTGGCAAGATTTCAGTGTCTTTGACTCCTCTAGGACTAGAAAATCTACAGTGGTGACAAATAAATAGTTATACAAGATTATTCAATCTATATACTTCATCCAGATAGCAAAACCATTTCCCTCCCTGCAAAATCGATCTTTTTTGGTTGCAAACTGGGAACAGCTTTGTTTGTTTTAAATAAATCTGTATATCAATTGAGCTATTCAAAGTCCTAAAAGATGATGCGGTTAAAGTGATGTACACATTATGTCAACAAATCTGGAAAACGCAATAGTGGCCACGGGATTGGAAAAGATCAGTATATATTCCAATCCCAAAGAAGGGTAATGCCAAGGAATGTTCAAACTATTGCATCATTGCACTCATTTCACATGCCAGCAAGGTCATGTTAAATATCCTACAAGCTAGGCTTCAGCAGCATGTCGATCGAGAACTACCAGATGTTCAAGCTGCATTTCGGAGAGGTAGAGGAACTAGAGATCAAATTGCCAACATTCACTGGATTATGGAGAAAGCACGGGAGTATCAGAAAAAACATCTATTTATGTTTCATTGACTATGCTAAAGCCTTTGATTGTGTGGATCACAACAAACTGTGGCAAGTCCTTAAAGAGATGGGAGTACCAGACCACCTCACATGTCTCCTGAGAAACCTATACAAGCATCAAGAAGCAACTGTCAGAACGGGATATGGAACAACTGATTGGTTTAGAACAGGAAAAGGAGTTCGACGAAGATGTATATTGTCACCCTGCTTATTTAATTTATTTGCAGAGTACATCATGCGGAATGCTGGCCTGGATGAAGCACAAGCTGGAACTAAGATTGCTGGGGAAAACATCAACAACCTCAGATACGCAGATGACACCACTCTAATGGCAGAAAGTGAGGAGGACCTAAAGAACCTCATGTTGAGGGTGAAAGAGAGCACAAAAGTAGGCTTGAAACTCAACATCAAAAAAACTAAGATCATGGCATCCGACCCCATCACACCTTGGAAAATAGAAGGGGAAGATATGGAAGTAGTGACAGACTTCACATTTCTGGGGTCCAAGATCACTGCAGATGGCGACTGTAGCCATCAAATTAAAAGATGTTTGCTCCTTGGGAGGACAGCTATGGAGAACTTGGCAGTATAATAAAAAGTAGAGACATCAGTCCGCCAACAAAAGTCTGTATAGTCAAAGCGATGGTATTCCCTGTAGTAATGTATGGATGTGAGAGCTGGACCATAAGGAAGGCTGAGCGAAAAGCAATAGATGCTTTTGAGATGTGGTGCTGTAGAAGAATCTTGAGAGTCCCTTGGATGGCAAGAAGATCAAATCAGTCAGTCCTAAGGGAAATCAACCCAGACTGTTCCCTGGAAAGTCAGATGCTGAAGCTGAAGCTCAAATACTTTGGCCACCAAATGAGAAGGGAGCACTCACTGATGCTGGGAAAGACACAAGGCAAAAGAAGGAGATGGCAACAGATGAGACGGCTGGACAGCATTACTGTTATCTTGCACAGATATCTTACATTGCAGGCCTATAAGATTCTTGCAGGAAAACTGTGTATCTCAGTCTGAATCCCTGAGGTAGGGGAGCCCCAAGAATAACTATAGGAAAGAACCAGTCTGAATCACCACTGAGTCAACAACTTTTAAAAAGGTATTTCTCATACTTTTAAGGAGGCTATTTTTGGAGGCGTAATCCCAAACAAAAAATTTCTGTCATCCTGAAGTATAGTATTGTTCTAAGACACGAGGTTGCTTAGAAACCTTAGACCTGTGGTCAAAATGGGAATACGGCAAATGAGCAGAAATCTTCATAATTCCTTGTTTGTGTGTGTCTGCATGTCTGTACATGAGTCTTGAGTCATATCTGACCTAACATAAGGAAACTAAGTGCACCTTACAAAAATCTTGGCAGCTTTTGCACATGGTACAAAAAGAAGGGAGAAGTAATTCCAATGTGCAAAGGAAAAACTTCTGCAAAATGTGTTGATCCCAAAATATGCAGTACTCTTTGGAGCATATCCCTTTGCACATTACACAAAGTTTCTTCTGGGCATGATCCTGAACCACAAAAATTTTAAACATTTTTATGCCTCTCCTGTGTGAAACTAAATATATTTAAAAATTAATGTCAGTGAATAGACATAAATCCTAGTCCTAAAATGTGACTACAATTGAAATTGAATGCTGGAATAGGCTTAAACTATGAGAACTGAGACTTGTGGCTTGGGTCCTGCCTAGATTTCCACATGGAAGAATTATCGACATCCCCCTTCTGTGGCAGAGTAGGGATTTGAACTTATATTTACCAAATCCTAGCCCAACACTATCACTATGCTGGCAGAAAGTTTGCTATCCTTTATATGCCTTGAAGTACAGTTTTCAGATTTAAACAAAGTTATTGGGAATCCTTTTCCATTTTTGATACTCAACACTGCCTTCTTTTATTTTAATTGTAAATAAGATTTTTCCAGAGTTAGGAGTGCAGACATCTCTTGATTCTTCCATTTCCCCTCTCTTCTTATCTATTCAATGTAATTGATGGCACTACAATAGTTGTCTCTCTTAATAATTTGCAAGTATATTGTTCTGCCTCGCCAGGTAGGTCTAAATTTCTCCAAGGTAGTTCAACGTGTGTTCAACTCAGCTTCTAAGAAAGTTATTCTGTATTTCCTTTTCCACCTCAACCTTCTGTTTTGGTCCTTCCGCTTGTTCCCATCATCCTCTTGTGCTACTTCAAGCTTTTACTTACCTTGTAGTACGTTCATTATGTTACCCCATTTTTACTCATCTCTTCCTTTTTATCATTTGACCCTCCCCACTAACCATTTCAGCTTGTGTTTTCAATAGCTGTTCTTTGTCACTAGAGTTCCATTCCTTGACATCTGCCTCTCTCTGTCAAAAAGCTTCAAGAAGCTACTAAAACTGGTTTTTTTTTAAATTCTGGCTTTCATCCACATAACTGTCTCTCTTTCCATTTCTTTCCTCAGATCCTATATTTGGTAAGTATCTTTCTTTTTTAGACAAAAAAGAATACTTTGCACAATGCATAACTTATAGAATTCATTGCCACAAGTGACATCAACTAGCATAAATAGTTTGAATGGAGGATGGGACTATCAACATCCATTAATCATGAGCACTGACTGAATCAGAGGTGGCATTACTAATGAATCCAAGTTTCTGCAGAATAACAGCAGGGGAAGTCAATTGCTCAGCTTGATGGTTTCCCAGAAGAATCTGGTTTACAAATGTGAGAATGGACCAGGCCCTTTTTAGGTGCATTAGGACATGAAATTTTCAAAATCTCTGCAGTCTCTTTTAATGAATTTCTTTGTAATGGTAAGGAACTGATTAAAAACTGCATGTGCTCTATAACTATAGTACAGGGGTATCAAACATGCAGCCCGCAGACCGGATCCAGCCTACACAGGGCTCAAATCTGGTCCCAAAGCAACTTCCTTGTTTTACTTCCTTTAGCTTGCTTTCCCCATAGGTCTCTAGTGGCTCTTTGTTTCCTGCCTCTCTCTCACTCTCTCACACACAGGCACATAGAGAGAGCTCCGTGGCTGCCTCCTGTGGGAGACTACAAAGACAAGCCTCTCTCACACACACATACACACAACTTCTGCTTCTTTCTCTGGAGCTGCTCCTCCTCTTTTGGAGAGGAAGGAGATGGGGAGGTAAGAGAAAGAGACAGAGAGAGAAAACAAAGTTTTCATCACAGCTTCAAGACCAACAACATTTTATTCCAGGTATAAGCTTTTGTGTGCAAGAACACTCCTTGACAATATAGTGACAAAGAACAGCTATTGAAAATGCACACAAGCTGAAATGATTGGGAGGGGAGGGTCAAATGATAAAAAGGAAGATGTCAAGGAATGGCACACTTCTTCTCCATCCGAAGACCACACATTTCACTCCATTATAAGAAAAAAAAGTTAGCCAAAATATTTTCCACATACACATAGGTGTCATTTTTACTTTATTTAAGGAAAAATTGGGGTGGAGGAAACAGTAATTTTATAATACACAAAAGACAAATTAGACAGCTCTGCAAAAAAGGCTAAGTGTTTTGTTGCCACCAGTCTGCTTTGCAGCTCTACAATTAGTAATTTTACTGTAATTTTGTCATTTGCATTATTGTTTAAGCATCTTTATAGTTGGCAGAGTTTGGGGTTATAAAAAAAGTCACAAAAATGTGTACTGCTACTACTATGAAAACCTAACCCCACAAAATCACTTTGAAATAAATCATAAATATGTGATGCACATTAGTATAACAAAACAATTTTTGTAAACATTTTCTTCAACATAACATGTGCATACGATAAAAATAAAGTCACTGCATACAGTTAGAATTACCTTGACTTAGAATACAGAAAATTATTACTTAAAGCTTAAAACTAAAACTAGGAGTATTTTTTATGCTTACCAAAAGCAATGCTTGTAAAATTGGGTTTCAACATTTTTATATATGTAGTGGTTTCATAATACTGATTTTACTTGTAAAATTAGCCACCTTGGCACTTATGTAGGACTTGGGGTTGCAAGGCAACAACCCCACTGAAGGAATCGTCTTCCTGTCCCCTTTTGTTGTACAAAACTTCACCAGCATATTGAACTAGGAAATTTCTCCCTTTGAGAATATTCATACATTTATGAACAGTAGTCTTTTAAAAATATATATAACAAGGTGGCATGAGAGACAATGATGAAGATTAAATCAGTTTTAACCACACCATGCCATTGTAATGTTTGCCATGGGCATCTGGCAATCTGCTTCAGTAAACTATGTTATGGTGCCAATTTAAGACACTTTTATTTGTGTGCCTAAATTAGTCTTCTGAGTCCCATTCATTTACTGCTCATCAAAGCAGAGTTTTGGCTGCTTGCTAACAGGTACAAAAAGATCATTCCCCAATTCCTAACCCTCTTGGCCCTGACCTTCAGTGCTATCCAAAAATCAAAGAGTTTAAAAAGAGAGAGAGAGAAAGATAGACTTCAAAAAGTTTTCTGCCAATAATTATAAGGCATTTTTATGCATGTGTTTTATACTAGTTTCCTTAAAAAGCAAACTGTTCCTGCTCTCCCAAAGAAAGCCGTTTACAGGAAATACAAATGTGTTGGTCAGGAACAGCAGTGGTCTGACTGATGCCAAAAGACAGACCTGTTGAGCAGCAGGCTCACTCAACTGGTGCTGTTCAATGCAAAATCATAAGACTCTCACTGGAACTATCAAAGCATCTTGACTGAAGAATTATACAGAAATCCCTGTCGTGCCATGAAAAAGGTAACTACAGCAGAAGACAAAGCCCATGAAAACACTGGAATCCAGTTCACTGACTGATCAGTGAGCTTAAGGCAGTTGTCAACTAAAGTACCCTATCCAAAGAGAGTTAAAAAAAAACTTTTTAAAAAACAGAATGATTGGAATCATGACACTGCATCATTACATCACTGACAGATAAATTACACACTCAAGATTTCTCCAGTAATGAACACATGTAGTCTTTTAAACAAATTATTAGTCTTGAGACATTTATTACAAAGGCCAAAAAGTTACTCATAAAACAAAACTGATTTTTTTTTTCCTTTAAAAAGGCAGGGCAGAAAGAGGGGGGGAAAGAGTGCCAAGAGTTCATAGTTTACATTGAAACAAAAGTCTATGCTGTTGTCTTTTTAAAGGAGTAAGCGGTATTCACTACATTCTTAAAATAGTTTTAGTGCATTGCATTCTTATAAAAAGGAAAACATCACCTCCTCAAAAAGTTTCCTACAACATTTAACCAGTTATAGAACTAGACTAGTTATTGTTACTTGGTGTTACTAAAGTCCCGAATGTTAAAAGTAAAACCTGAAATTTTAGGCTAAATTCCTCACATTTCTATCCATGATGAAACTGATTTTAAAAGTGAAAAAGTGGACTACTGAAGTATTCACTCACTGCCACAAATATTTGTTTCAACCATCTCAAATGACTGTTGGTATCTCCCGCTGAAACCTGAGAGAAAATTAACAGTCAGATCTTCCATATGTTAGTTTTGGTACAATGATCAACTGCACATTAGTACTTTGTTTACCTGTTGTTTTTTTTAAAGAAAAGAAACAAACTATAATTCTAAACCACCTCTTTAATTATATGCATTAGAAACAATGAGGTAGGCACACAAAAAAATTAAAAATAAAAACCCATGTCTGTACTTTTCTTCCCGAAATGCTGCATAAGCAGACTGGTAGTGAAAGTTGTCACATATGTTATTTTAGGTTTAAACAAAAATTAAACCTTTAACTGAGACCAGCGCTAACACTGACATCACCAAGTTCTGGCCAAATGAAAAGTCAGTATAGAAAAATGAGCAATTATATTTATTTATTTTTTTAAAAACCTATCCTCATGTGGTATTTAGGCAAAACTTGGTATGCAGAAAAAAATGACTAAACTCTTGGCCTGGCCAACATAAAGAGAGGGGGGGAAATCACCCTACCTCCCCTAAAACCACTGTGCCTTTTCACATTTTATAAATATTTTTAAACCTGCACCTTCCTTTGTCCACATATTTGTCACATTACAAAAGAAAAGAGAGAAATGTCAATTAAATACATTGTTAATATTACTATATTAAATCTGCCCTCTGTGTCAGCAACACCAGCTTCTGCCTACATCACTTCCAGCCACCTTCTCATGCCTACCCTCCTTTCAAAAACATGTTTTTATCAGTCTCTTCCATTTTTCCTTAGGAATTCTGCAGCTGGGGAAGGAGGGAGGGGGGAGGAGACCTGATTCTTTCTCTAGTGGGATCCCAAATCTGATAGCACCTGATGGCAATATCTTTACAGCACCAGCCGTATATTACGGCCTCAGTTTTAAAACAAAAGAACCCAACACCAGTGATGCTTGAACATGCATTTGCATGTGGCACTGCATCATGGCAGGTCTGAACTCCAGTTGCAAATGATTCCAAGTTATGAAGACTCCGGATGTCAGCAATCCCTTGCCAAAAATACATTAACTTCTACCAGCTCAGAAGAGAAGTCCTCCCTAAGGTCATGAAATAAACTTGACTGCTTCCCCCAGACCGTACAGAGGCAAAGAAAACCTGTGAAACAAGATAAAGAGAGAGAAATATTGATTCACCAATGAAACCGTGGTAGATCATCAACATGAAAAGCAACTGGGATCTATCAGAACTCTGTCATTTGGGATCAATGTTCAAAGTCCATATGAAAAGGTACATCCCATTATCTTGGAGATAACCAACTCTTTTCTGCTCTTCTGTCAATAAACAGCATGGGGCAGCCCATGCATGCATCAGATACTTTTCTCCAGAAAAGCAGGGCTGCCGGATTGGGCAGAATTCATTTTGGGTGACAGTAGTGTTCACCATCTCCTGCTTTCTAGCAATAACTTACAGCCAGCTGAAATAAACATAAAGAGGGTCCAAAAAACATACTCTACCTTGTCATTACGTTCACACAGAAACTTGAGTCTTTGTGCCCTTTTGTGCATAAATACACCATCAAGATGTCCTGTTTCCACTGAACGTATCTCAATAGCTTTTTCTCCCCAGCCCATAATCTGATTTGATCGAATATATGCTTTGCAACCAAACAAACACATAGCTAGTATTAGTGATCGTCATAATAACGCAATCATTTTGTATATTCCATCTTTATATGCAGCTTGTTAGAAGACAGTATTTCACACAAAGCTATAACTACAGATTTTTTTAAAAAGTATTTTAGACCTTGATGATGCTGTTAGAAGACAATATTTCACACAAAGCTATAACAACAGATACAATAAAGTATTTTAGATCCTGATGGCACTGTAAGATGGATGAGAAACTGCTTTTAATAACCAGGCTGTTTGCCTGGCTCCCTTCACTGAATGTTAAAGCTCTGGAAACAATTCCAATTATCATGGTAAATACACCAGAGATAGCACAGAGAAAAGAAACCATTAATTACACTGAGACTATTTAAAACATCTATTTGGATGAGCGCAGCCAGCTTAAAATTTATTCACTGTATACAAAATTAAAAATAGACACACACCCCCTCCAAATCAGTCACACTCTTCATGTGCATTGAATATACACATTTTGCTATTCTGAAATATTACTATAATTGTTATGGCTGCAATTCTATATCCAATTTTTCACATTTTATAACAAAAATATAAAAATTTCGTCCATTTCAAAAATCCAATTGAATTCCCTAAACAGCATAAAAACACTGCAGCCAAAAGACATATGGAAAATTATGAAGGCTCTGAGGATTGCATGCCTATGATCAAAATAGCAGATACTTTCTAAAATACATCTGTACCAAAACATATAATTCCAATTAAAGTGATTGATTCCCATGCAAATAAGGACAGTAGCACAATGGAATCAGGTAAAAGAAAGAGGGAGGCTTCCACACACCATGGGAAACCTCCAGGCATGTAGGAAAATAAGACCTTCGTCCTTTACCTCCCATGAAGGCCAATATAGGGATGGGTATGTACCTCATCTCTGTGGTTCGGTTTGTGGCTGAACCACAAACCTACACAAACCAATATGTCAGTTCACAAACTGAACTAGTTCGTAGAGGTTCATGAGCCATTTAAAGTTTAAACTCCTGCTTTCAGCTCCCCATGAAAGCAGTACAAAGCAAAGCAGAGGTTTAAATGTCTCCAGTTCTGCTGCCTCCCCCTCAAAGCTGCAGGGAGCAGATTGGGAGGGTTTAAATTACTGGGAGCCATTTAAACCTAACAGCTGAATGACAAACCCTGCTGCTTAGCTATTAGGTTTAAAAGCCTCCCAGCCATTTAACCTTCTGGTTAACCCTTCAAAGTGGGAGAGGGGAAACCGAGCTATTTAATCCCCTGTGTGGCACTTCACCCCTTCCCCTCTGGTGGCTGGGGAGAGCTGAAGCCAGCAGACAAGACAGCATGAAGTGTCATCTGAAAGGCACTTCACCCCTCATGTCTGCTGGCCATGGTTTTCCCTAGCCAGCAGAAAGGAACGGGTGAAGTGCCCCCCCCCCACCGGGAGAAAATCTGCTTGGTGCTAAAAGTTAAAATGTTTTTAAGTATTACTGTAAGCCACTTTGAACAATGAGGAAAGGTGGAATCTAAATGTTTTAATAAATAAACCTATCCTTTCTTTCAGTGGCTGCTCTTCCTGGTTGTACTACAGGACTTCAGTACATTCTGGCATATTGCCAGACCTGGATTTTGTGGACATTCATGCAACTGGACAGTTAATTGGCCTGGTCTGTAGTTGCTGAAAGGCTGCTTGACTCTGTGTCATTGATATGAGGCTTAGTAGCTGGCTTTAACATCTCAAGCATAAATGCACAGCATGGAGCAGCTTCCTATTCTCCCTCTGTTGTTGCTACCACCATTTCCTACTCCTAATTTCTACCTCATAGTAAAGAAGCTTAAGCTATTACCCTCTCCTTGCATGTTTAGTTATTAGGACTGGTGCATGGCCACTCATAAACACACTTTCAAAATATACATCCAATTGTAAAGGGAGAATAACAGCTTAGTTAGCAATGGGTGAAAACTGGGGTTGAAGAGAGATGTATATTTGGTCCCCGTTACCTACCTCAACTGTTCTCCCCCTGCTTCATTCTAATGGCAAAGCCAGTGGAATTGGGAAAGAGAAATGGGATTTTACTTACTCCATTATGTTTTGTGGGTCATATAATCCCCTTGCTTCAAGTAATATAATTCTAGTTTAGGCACGATTTACTATATGGCCTTAATCAAAGATGACCTGAAGCATTTTTGTAGACGGATGGATTTTAACCTGCAGAGATGATGTTATTACCTCCCCCTTCCCACTGTAGCCAAAACAGTGGGAGGCAAGAAAGTTTAGCTTTACAGGAGCTAATGCTTCCATCCACAAATATAACTCAGTGGACTCAAGCTAAGCTATCCTCCTCTAACCTGGGCCACTAACAATATAGCAATATTTGGATATTGGAAATAAGAACCTTTGGGATTTTAAAGTTATGTTAACATATGAAAAGCATCTGAGGACTTGGAAAACACAATATATAAGCACATTAAGTGAAGTAATGACTACAGGATTCCGGAAACAAGCAATAAAATTGTTTTTCTAAGCTTGTTTTATACTACATGGAAGTGACCAGCTATTTCACCACTGCACTGACCAGCTTAAACCCATCTGTCTATTTATGCATCACTTTACTAATAAAGCAATTTGTGAACCTTATAGCTATACATACCCACTGATGTAGGCATCTCTCCCCATTGCAGAACCACATCTTTGGTGATCCTTCCATATGTATTAACATATACTCCTTCATCTTCATAACAAACTAGCAGCTCCATTCCATCAGTGTTTGGCAGAATAATGATTGCATGGGGTTGGATACTACTCTGGATCTGTGAACACATATACATATTCATGAAATATGAGGAGATGTCTGAACTCTCTTATTTATGTTACTGTACTTTTTGCAAATGCAGAGAACTTTTATAAAACTGTCTGATCCTTAAGAAAAAGAAAAGGTGAATAATTCAACAAGCGTAAACTGATTTAAGGACAAATCTCTTTCTAACACAGCACAGCCTACAGATTAGAACTTTAGATGCTTACATGTGTTGGGAGGTAAATATCATACACGGATCCTGAGTCTACATCCACTGCATGGAATCCAGCACAGGAGCCATAGATCACCTTCAGTCTCTGGCCTTCTTCTACAGTAAGATCCACTAATAATGGCTTATGTCCCAAGTCTCCAAATGACTGTAAACACCAACAAACAGCATGAAAATACTTAGCAGCCTGGATTGTCATCCTGAAATACACTTCTGTATTCTGGATCTTCCATCGGGGTAGTTTTTATGCTAGGAACTAAAAGGAGGCTTAAACTGCATCTTGGGTTCCATCGCTGGATGGCTTCCTTTATCGCCAACAGCATATAACAAGTCTGCAAACTTTCATTTAAAAAATGTGATTATTTCTCCTTGCTATTCAAGAAATCTAACATCAGACATAAATTTCCTATAAAATTTAATAGTCACCATAATCTAAAAAGGCTGCTTACACCAGTCCACCCAACACCAGTCACCCAAGAGACACAGTTGAACAAACTGGATAAATACACTGTCTGTCTAAAAGATCCATGTGTATTTGAAGTAGAGGTGATCCCACTCTACCACAGCAGCCCTCCAATTCTCCCTTCATGCTGCTGCTGGGGATCCCCCATCCTGCAAGAACAGCTTTACAGAGGAGGGGGCATTTCAGGACAGGATGACTTTTCTGCAAGGAAGTTTTAGATAGGATTCAACCCAATGAATTCCTATCACTGTTCAGGTGTTAAACTTACTTAGCAGTCAAGGAAAGTTGTACCATTGTTAACTGATGTTTGAAAAAGTTACTGGCCTGCAATGTCACAGTCAAAAAGTGGGGAACCTGGAGCCGTAGACCATAAGGCCTGGGGAACAGTTGGTTGCCTGTATGTTACCTATGGAGGCAAATGGCCGCCATGGACATTGGAAAAAAAAGATTGGGATTGTGAAAACATTGCAGAGCTAAATGTACACACCCATATGATGCTATCTCAGTCCAGATACAGCTTTCTTCCCCTTCCCAATCTTCCATTGTCCAAGAAAGGTAGCACTCTTTATTTGGCCTTTTCCAGGCATTAGCTTTCATGTTATAATTTCATCATAGTGGGGATTTAAATATACAAAGCCAACATTTTGATCAGAAACCAGGAGATAATAAAATTTCCCGAAGCTGGGTTTTTACACAGGTTGTCTGCTCATGCTGTCTAGTTCATTTTTAAAAAACTGAGCAAGAGGCAAAACACTACAGTCAAGCTGTTCTTCTCAAGCAGGGTAAATAGTAGCCTTGGGGATGGAAGGGGCTGAGGTAACAGAATCAAGAAAAACAGCAGGAAATCTATTTAGGGATCCTCCTACTGTCACTTCCATTTTGACCCTTAAATACATTTGTGGCCAGTATCTTTGTAAAGTCTTCTCTTACAGACGTCCTTACCTTAAATGCCATGAATTTATGGTATGGCTTTGGTGCCCAAGCATAGACTTCCACAGAACACTTCAAAGCAATTACCAAGAACTTGATTCTTTCGTATTTTACTAAAATTGTAAAAAGACAATGTACATGAGATGCAGAACAGACTGTGAGATGCCGAATAAATAACAATGCAAAAAAAAGATCTTTATTGAAACTGCTCTGAAACTACAAAAATTGAAGAGATAATCACTACAAAAACACTTTAAAAACACATAAGATTCAATAACAGAATTAAACATGCATCTATTCTAACAGATTATAAACTAGTATTCTCAGAAAAATGGACTTCACAGATAATTCCATCTTTCAATAAGAGATTTCATTTATTTCACACAAAGTCTATATTTTATTTAATCAAGTTTTAATTCACTGAGGCAGATATTTTCCACATTTCTATCAGTTCTTACCCAGCAACAGCTACCCAAAAGATTTCTAGATATCTGGAATTCATCTTTAACTTTATGGAAACTATACAGTGAAATAAATGATAAAAGCTAATATCTAGAGCACTGTTAAAAGCTAATATTTAGGGTTGACTAATTCAAAATATATTCATTAATCATATTAATTAAAAAGTTATTTTCAATATGAATTTATAAAATATGTAGATGCCGTTTTAGAACAAACATATTCCCTTTTTCTCAGTAACTCATAAAACAAACCTGTAGGGTACATCAATAACATTACCCTCATATTACAGACAAGACAGGGGGTCAGCAAGTATGCCTAAGGTAGCAGCCAAGATGCTTAATTTAAGAGACCTAACCGATTCCCAATATATGTATTTTAATGTTTTCTACAAATGGCTCTTGAAAATTTCATAATTTCACGAAAGCAGAGTCTTAGCACAAGATTACCTTTCCTATCATCAAATTCTAAAGCAAATCTCTTACATTACTACATTGACTTTTGAAATAGATGTTACTAAATTGTTTTAAAAATTGCTCTATCAGTCCAGTTGGGAATGATACTGAAAAATATACACCTATCTTTAAGTGACTATTTGGTAATGATAAGAAATAGATGAGAGGATGCAAAAGAAATAACGTGGTGAAAGGATTAAAAACAAATAAGTCAAAATTACAGTTTTAAGTTAAATCTAACATTAGTTTGAAGTTAGAGGAGATTTCTTTCCTTGAAAAGGAGCCAGCGTCAGACACAACAATGGACTGGACTTTCTGACGATGTTTATATGTCCTTCTACAGGACAGAGGCTTGTAGACATTTTATAAAAAAAACCCCTACTTATCAGAATTTAGTTCAGATAGTTCATCTGATCCAATTAATATATGATATGTTCAGAACTGTTGAAAAACAATCCACATAGCAGCAACATACTTTGTGCATGTAACTTTGCACTTTGAACTAGATCTAGGAGCGTGCCTGGAACACTATTTTTTCATCACATACTGTCTTTCACAGTTAGCATGATGCATTACTTACCAACTTTATAGTGCACACAGCCTTCCAAATCACCCACAGTTGTCCAACCTTGTTTCTTTTCTACTTCAGGGTCATTGTGAAGGATTTTGTTTCTTAACCAGGACAAGTAATAAACTCTCAATTTGTTTTTCTTGCCTAGAATTAAAGTTGGCCAATTATAAAAAAAACCTGAACACAATCAGGACAAAACTTTTATTTTGCAAATTAGTGATGGTCACTCATCCATCATTAGTGATAGATTTTATACTTGCATTAAGTTTTCATCAGTTTCCCCTGTCCTCAACAGCTTTCCTTTACCTGTGAAACGTCACTATAGATGATGCAGCTCTCCAGAAATGGAAGAAATGACTTGGTAGGAACAGCCTTCCTTCCTTCTTGTATAAGCAGCATGAGGACTTATGTTTGTGCAAGAAGAGGCAACTTTTGCTGAGACCTTGTTAAAAGATTCCCTCTGACACATGGCATTTTGTTTTGGAAGGTCTCTTGACCCTCAGAAGCTACTGGCAAAAGAGGAAGCTGATGAAAATTGCCTCTGTGATTCAGCCACAGAATATATTCCCTCCACTTTCAATACATATAGATTAGTCCTTGGTAAATTTAGCAGAACTGGTATGATTGTCACCTGGTTGTATGAAGATTCCAGCCTACAAGGAAAGTTCTAAAAATACTCAATAATCTGTGTAAAAATAGTATGTATGCTAGTCAGGGCCGGCCCTGGAAAGTCAGGGCCGGCCCTGGACTATCTAGTTCCCTAGGCAAAGCTAATCCCACCCCCCCCACCCCCAATTTTTCTCTTTTCAGGAGCATGGGCACAGCCTGGGCTGTCCAGATTAGGGCAGAGAGAAACAGGGGTGGTTTGCAATTTGAGTACCTCTGTGTAGTAGCGACCCTGGACTTCCTGACTCCATGCCACTCTTCCCTGCGCCCCTTCCAACCTCAACCTATTATCTATAGTCTTACGAGTGCAGTGTTAATACCTGTCTACGCTCAGTCCAGCAAGAGACAAGAGTCTCCGCTTCTGTCAGGCGCACAGGAAGCAGGGCTCAGAAGCAGCACTGCCCCCTTCCCTGCAAACTGAAAGAGGAAAAGGAGAGAGAGAGGGGGACATTTTTGCCACCTGCAGCTATTCACAAGGCCTCCAATTCACAACTGAAAACAGAAGCCCAGGAAATGAGTCAAGAGCTAGACGACTTCAAAGCATCCGCTGTCTTGAGGCTTCCCTTTACTGCTTTAGGGATAACATATCTCAGGCCATGTTTACAAACTCCCATTGACTTTGGCAGGGCTTGCTAGTACCTTGCAAATGTGCATAATATCGTGCCCTCAGTTGCAACATATTTCACAGACTTTCTTTCCTGCACTGATCTTTCCGGTCACACACACGCACATACAACCCTGCCTGGGGGAGGGGGAATCAAAGTTGTCTTTCCTACTCTCTTTCCCACTCGCATTTTCTCTCCTGCTTCTTTCCCAGTTCTCCTTTGCCCAAACTAGTTTACAGTTATCATTCTGATCTGAATGGATTTTACCAAATGGGAATGAGAGTAATAATTGAGGATGTTTTAGTTCCCCAGTACTCAGTGGCAGCAATCCTGCTTCTTTTGACCGCGTGCTGAGCCGAGTATTTCCCCTGTGTTGTGGCAGTCCGTCCTGTACCTTAAAACTACTGGCCCTTGCAAGCCGTAAACACCTCTGCGGCAAGCTCCTTGCAAATCTCCTCCAGAAATTGGTTGAGGTAGAGGGATAAGTGTTGAGCTCTGGGAAGGAAGGGAGGCTGTGAGAGCTAGCTATCTGTACAGAGCTGTGATTGCTTTCAGTGTGGGATGGGGGATGGGGGGAGGGAAAGAGACAGAATGGTCTGCTCTGCTGCAAAGGATCACTGCACCCAGAGTGAGGCCGATGGGGGAGAAACAGCAGCAGCGTTCCTGATTGAGCTGTGTGAGGCTTGTGGCCCCTGGTGAGCCTTCAGTCACTTGCTGTCTTTTGTGCGCCCCAAGCTGCTTGAAGCCGGAGCCAGCTGGCCACAGCAGAGCAAGGAACAAGCGACAGCACCAACCAGCAGGCAGGCTGCTGTGGCCCCTTTCCTCCAAGGTGAGCTCTCTCTGCCTCCACTGCTGGTCTGTGCTGCGGCGGCTGCTGCCTGATGCTGAGGCACTGCACAACTTGAGCCAGAGCCCCAGCCACACACACACCAAGCCACTTGGGGCCACCCAGGCACACAGCAGCACACCCAGGGCAAGAAGAGAAGCAAGCTGCAGCAGCCACACACAATCGGAGAGGGCAGGGAGAGAGCAAGTAGGGGAGGGCAGGAAGGCTAGAGCCGAAATGAAAGGAGAGGCCGCAGCTGAGGAGGGAAAAGCAGCAAATTGGAGAGGGCGGGAAGTGTTGCGGTTCAGGCAAGAGCTAGCTACGAGTCCCTACTCAAGATGGTGCTGACAGGAAGCCTCTGCACCATTTTGAGTAGGGACTTCTAGTTAGTGCTCAACAGCAAACTGTTTTTCCAACAAAAGAGTTACATGCGATGGGGGCGTCAAATTTGCCCCCCCTCCCAGGGCCTGTGCCCTAGGAAAATACCTAGTTTGCCTAGTGGAAGGGCCGGCCCTGATGCTAGTGTATGGAAGTTACTAATTTTGTAGTAATAGTAATATTGGTTAGAAAGCATGGGAATGCCAGAGTGTCTAGAATGCAACATTATCTGAGAAATATTAATCACTCTATCTTTTGCAACTCAGTGGCTAACTCTTCAAGAAATTACCATGAAGCTGAAAATGGTGCCAGGGTACAGTTGGAAGATACACAATCTAACAACCTTACTGAAACAAAGTAAATCTGGGTTTGGGTAGTATGTAGAGCTCCTAACAACCCTGCATTCCATGATGGAAGCATGGTCCAACGTAAATAAATAAAACAAGCTTCTAAAACAAGCACATTGTTCAGAATCCTAGCAGAAGTAAACTGGGTACTGTAACAACTACTCAAAATGATCTATGTGCTCCATGGCCATTCCTTGATACTATTATTGCTACTATTGTTTTCACATTCGTCACAGGGAAGATGATGTCAAATCAGCTGTGAATTCTATTTTTGAACCAACTCCTGTGGGTGGTTGTTTGTAGGCTTTTGCAACTTATGTAGTATTTCCTCAGTTGCAGTTGAGATAGTAAAACAGAACCTACTGAACTGGGCTTTTCTTCAAAATCCAAGAAAAATATCCTAACTTTTCTTTTTGTGATCAAAAAATGTAGGACGTAACCAAGATTACCTACACAGAGCATTATATGAACTTGCATTTTGATTTAGAAGTTGTGCATTTGGCCTCACTCAATGACTGCAACTGTCTTTTGTTTGTATTAAAAACACGTTCCTTGTGGCATTAAACAGGCTTACTTCTGAGTAGAACTGCTCTCCTAATAGGTCAAACCCATACAAATGGCAGGAACAAACCCTCACTGGAGGCACCAGTTTACAGAAATGGGCCTTCCATGAAATTCCTGCCCATACTTCAAGAACCACAGCAGTCCTGCCACTCCCACACATTAACACATGACAATTTTAACTGTATGACTCAAGGCCATGTCTTTTGTCACAGAAGCACTTATTCACCATACCTCAAAAGAAAAAATTTATTTACCAACTAGTGATAGTTTCCCACCATGTGATTCACTTTTCAAACACATGATATATCAAGGGAAGCCCCCTATCAGTGGTATTTTTAATAAGGAAAATGTTCCTCCTGTATGAAGGATACTAATTATGTCCCTGTGATCTTTATGCGTAAAAATAAATCACATGTTTTTGCCTGTACTAATATGGGTGTTCATTAGTATAGTTGTAATGCAATATTATACAGATACATTCAAACCAATATGCAATTGGTCAGGACTTTTTTAAAACTAGAAATTGGATTTTCCCTTTAAAAGAAATGAGACACAACATAGGGAAGAAACAATTCAAAAGTTTATTCAGCTAAAGCAGAGGTGGGGAACCTCTGTCCCAAGGGCCGTATGCGGCCCTTGAGGTCACTTGGTGTGGCCCTCGGGGATTGTTGGGCCAAACCGAGCTAAGTGGCAGCCTCCCTGGGGCTTGGCTGGCCAGCAAGGATCATGGGGCCCAGGCGCACTGTGCAACAGCCTCCCCAGGACCAGGCAGGAATCACAGGGCCCAGATGTACTGTGCAGTAGTCTTCCTGGGGCCTGGCTGGCCGGCCAGAATTGCTGCAGGGCCTGAAAAAAGTTACTGTCACAGTTCAGTTTGCACTTGATTATCCCAGATGGTGCGGCCTAATATGCTAATGAGTGTGTGACCTAATATACTAATATTAGGGGATGTAGTCTAATATGCTACTGAGTTCCTGCTGGGCTTTTTCTACAAAAAAGTCCTGGACCTATGTATTTGCCTAGGGTGGTGGGCCAGGTGTGTCTGTGTGCCAGATTAGGCTCTCCCCACAGGACTTCAAATAGAAAAACAATTATTTGCATTAATTTTGCTGGCCTGAATCATTCTCCCTTGGCGGCGCACTGTTTTTTGATAATTTTTTATGGCCCACAAATGATGTTATAAATATCCATATGGCCCTTGGCAGAAAAAAAGGTTCCCCACCCCTGAGCTAAAAAAATACCACCCTCTGGAATATTACTAAATGTTACATAACAAAAAAAAATACTAGACCTAAAGTTAAATACTTTTATGCTCAATTGAGTTCAGTGGAATAGTTAAACATATGCTTAAATCTTGCCTTTTGAAGTGACTTTAACATAAATTTGGCTGGATTATACATCATAGCAATTTCACTACTCCTGCTAACCTTCAACATTCTTCTAAATAAAATCATACATTAATTATTTTCTAGGTTAAATTGGCTGTTTAATATACAAATAATAATGCTTTATGTTCACAAAAGAAGGTATTACTTTTGGCATGCAAAGGTTAGCTTCCAAGGGAGCACTAAGAAATTAGAAGAACTACAAGGAGATTTGTTAAAAAGAAATGAAGCCTATCGAAATTATTGTGTCTCTGGATAAGCTATTTAAGGTATCCTTTACTAACAGCAACTAAAGAGGAAACAACACACACAGAGGAAACAACTGAACCGAACAAGAAGTCCAGGACTTCCACTGACGCAATGCACAAATAAAAAGATAAAAAGTTTTAACCACAGATTTTCACCATCTGACTTGCATAGCATTTTTTTAAATGTACAGATCTTTTGTTACAACAATGTCAGTGTCGTAACTTGAACTCTCACACACACACACACAACGTTCCTCATCATATGCTCACATGCTGGCCTATCTCCACATGCAGGGAAAGAACTGAAATCATAACCCGCAGGCTATTAATTCCAACATTTAAGAATCAAACACAGCATCTTTTTCCCATTACCTTATTTCAGTTTTTAAAGCACTGTTTTAATGGTACCATTTTGTATTTCTATATTGTGTTTAAAACATACCCCCAAAATGAGATGACTCAGAAGAATATATACATCAATATCTTTACTAGCCTCTGCCCCCTAAGTATATTTACCTGATATTGTCACCAAGACATTCAGACCTTCAAGTACATCCATTTGCTGGAACCGTCTTCGATTTATTAATGGATACACCTTCCCTTGGCCACTTCTGTCCAGCAGCATTAGGCCACTCTCTGTTCCCACTAACAAATTCACCCCTACAGTAAATAAAATCAAACCAGTATATAAATGTACTTGATTAGGCAGAAGAGTTCTTGACTTGCCATTTCTGGAGACAGCTCCAGTTCTCTGGCAAAGGCCTTTCAAAAACCTACATGCTGCTCCCAAAGAAAACCATCAATGTGAAATTTATTATGCAAATATATTATAGAAATATACCAGGATCATCATATTCTGAACATTCTGAACCTGGCCCCAGTGTGGATTGAAAACCTCAGATTATGGGTCCAGATACAGACAGAAGACATTTTTCTATAGACCTGGGGAGTCCCCAAGGTTGCAGAAAAATTCCCAAGCAAAGGATGAGAATCCCTCCAGTGAGTCTCCCACTAGGGAGGTTCCCGTTAGGGGTGTGCATTTTGTTTGGCCAAACTGAATACAACCCTGAAAAACAGCTGATTCGGCTCTATTTGGGCTGTATACAGCCATATCAGATTCTCTGATCTGATTCAGCTTCCAAATGTAGCCTTTCATCCAGAGTCCCCCCAAGTTTCGAAAAGATTGGACCCAGGTGCATAGTTTATATTCATTTGTATATATACACACGTTACATAATAACTTCTGTTATCCTGAAAGATTTTTCAAAATGTTAGGCATCATCTGTAACTCAAATATGGCAAGGAAGAACAAACATACCCCATAAGGCAGCACATAGGATCTCAGAATTGAATCTCTTTTTATATTTGCGAATCTCTGGGGTGTCACTCTGTGGTCGTGTATTAGTAGGGTTCACATTAACAACAGATCCTTTTCTGGTTGGATCTTGCCTTATTGCCTCTGCTCTCATTGCTTCACTAGAGAATCCTACTGTAAAGGAGGGGAGAGAACACAGTAAACTAAAATATTGACAAATACAGGATAGATTACAGAAAACTGCAAGACTTTCCCCCTCATTTTCATAAGAAACAAAAGGAAAGACTAAATAAACACCATAAACTTTTCTTGACCTTTTTAGCAGACGGTTTAAATTACTATTCTTCTTATTCAGCTAACCTACAGCCACACTACTTACCAACAGAAGTCACAGTTGTTCCACTAGATGGAGAAATCTGTAGTAATCTGGGGTCTATAAAAGGTGTAAAGGAGGAGGAAGATTTGTGTTTCTGCAGTGTGTTACTAGCGGACTGAGTCTGCAATGTAAATATCAGATTAATTAATCATCATCATGAGCAGCAATTATGATTAAAAGCCAACAAAAGTCAGTCAAGTTGTTATTTGTCAGCACCATTTTTAGAAGTCTTTGCATCCCTTTTTGTCAAATGCAGCTTTCACATAAGTAAACATGCACATCATCTTAAAATAAGCACAATTGCAACAAACTACTGTGAAAGCTTAGTTCAACATCTACTTTTTCTATTTAGAGGTTTACAACCGTTTTCATTAAAGCAGGCATAAGTAAGGATGTATCTATTCTGTTTTTGTAAATGAACACTTCCTGCTGCTTCTGGATATTCTCGCTCAGCCTACTGAGTTCAATGAACTTAGAAACATGTAAACTCTTCTTAGGATGGAACTGTAAATTTGTTGCACGGTTTTTGTTTCTGTTATTGTTAAGCATCTTTTCAACTAAACTGGAACAGTCAAATGGGAAATAGGATCACCACAGCAAGCCTTATTTGAGCAATTAGGGATCAGGCACAAGTCCTACAACTGATGCAAGTTTTAGGTCCGGTTAACGTTAGAACAACTGTGAATCTTGATCTTAAAAATAAATAAATAAATGAGTCTCTTGCCAGAAAGCTGCAGTAAGTTCTTCCATCATCATTTGTCATAGCAATATATTAAACCTGTATCAAATAGGGAGGACCATTAGGGGAAACAGGTGTAAATAGTGACATGAGGTGATATTAAAAAACTGATGCATCCAATGATTTATTTTTAAAAGCTAAACATGAAAAATATGTAAAGAAGAAAAACAAAACAATTATTAAAAGTGGAATGAAAAAACCTTGCCAGACTAAGCGAGTTAAGTGTCTGCACATCAAAGTGGAATGACACAGCTTAAAAATTCAGCATGAAGTTTAAGTTGCTATAGACAAAAGAATAAAAACAATTTGCATTCAATTTGCTTTAGGCATTTTTCAAGCATTTTAAATGCTTCCTCAGTTTCCCCCCTCCTAAAGAACTTCTTTGCCCTTCTCAAAAATAAAAACTACCCCTTCCTCATAAAACTTCTTAAAGCTGGACTTGATTCACATAGCTTGCATATTAAAAGTTTTTCTATCAACAAATACTATTATTTTATGCAGGAGTGGAATTCTAGCAGGAGCTCCTTTGCATATTAGGCCACACACGCCTGATGTAGCCAATCCTCCAAGAGCTCTTGGAAGATTGGCTACATCAGGGGTGTGTGGCCTAATATGCAAAGGAACTCCTGCTAGAATTCCACCCCTGATTTTATGTAGATCCTTCCTTTGTTCCCCCTCTAACTCCAAGTACGTAGGACTACACTGAGGAAGGGGGCAGGACAACTTCTCCTGCTTCTGTCAGTAGAGCTGTGCTTATGGAAGAATGATTTTGCCTTCTTCCTTTCCAACTTGCATGGTTATTGGTCCATCTATGCCCTCTGAGCACAATTTTCCTGGGATTGGAAAAAACTGCTGAAGGAGGGGTACAAGGGAAAAAACAATTTGTAACGTTGCAGCACATATGATATTTAGAATAAAGGAATAAACAGGAGGCCTGGCATTCTTTGAATGATTCACATTAATCTACAGCAATTCACTACCGTTTTTGAAAGTCTGCATGCCACATGCTTGCTATTTATGTACTCAATTCCATGCCTGCTATTTATGTAGTCCATATAGCTGTTTATGTAGTCCATTTCATTTTATACACAGTTTAAATGAGTCCACATGAAGGGATCTTTAACTCATTTGTTAAGGCAGTCAGATCGAACCTAAGTGTAAGTCAGACAGGCCATGCATAGCATAAATTATTTCTATAGAATATTTCTGTGTCACCTCTCCAGAGAACCTGCTCAAGGTGGCTCACAAAGCAAAAATATGAAGCAGCATAAAATCATTCTAAATTAACTATTTAAAAACCCTCTTTTAAAATGATCAAAATGGAAAAAGAACTGATTTTATTACTAATTAAATTAATATTAATTAGCACTGATTAATTAGTAACCTATTTCAATCTTCCTTTTCTAACGTGATCAATAATTGCCTTCATGAACGTGAAATACTTTGTAACTGTACTCAAACCACCACAAAGACAATGATGGAGAAAAAGCTACCACTCAGCATGAACCAAGTCCTGTGATGAAAAATATGGCACTACAATTTTGTTTCGCCTCCCCCACCCCCCACCCCACCCTGGCTAATGGAAGAAACTTCTATCAGTGGGACATTCCTTTCCTTGCTTTCCTCATCCCACTGCAACCCATTAATCTCCTTGAAATGCTTCTACTGGGACAGAGGCCCACAGGAATGGCATAAGGGATGAATCAGGGGTCTCCAGCTCTAAGGAGAGAATTATCGAGGGGGGATTCAAACTGCACCTACAATATGCTATCCTTTAAACCACATTTCTCTGTCTTCTCATGATGGAATTCAAGCATGAAGACAGACATAATATGAAAGCCAAGTTCACAGCAAATGCAAATTCAAGCTGTGGGGAGATTGCAGCTTCTTTTCAGGTTTTCAAGTGAAAGTCTATGCATAGCACCACGTTCAGCACCTGTGCAAGTGGGCAATCCATTTTTTCAAACTGCTTTTAAAGCATCTCATGAACATTCATACATTAATCCATACATGTTAAAGAAGTTTTACAGCGACACCATGCACCTGACCAAATAACTCTGTGCACTGCTGTCTTCTGCTCGAAAATTGAATAAGCAAATGTTTTAGGAACTTAACTCTGGAGAGCAATATGTATTTTTGTACTAAATGTGGCAAAGATCCAGAGTGACCTCATTATTCTAAGTCTTATGAACATTTTTATATGAGAGACAGTAAGAGATTCTGCAGAAGAAACAATGCCATGTTGAAACCAGTGCAACCTTTTTTATAGAATTGGAAACTGTTCCATATTAGGAATTAACTGATTAACTTATAGAAATTCACACAGCATTCTTTCAAGGCTGCTGAATAGCTTCCAAAACAGTAGTGATGTTATGAGAAAAAAACTTCACTGCCACCCAAAGCTTCAACCTAGTAATCAAAAAATCAAAGCTCTCTTAACAGATGTATTCCCTACACCCACTGAGAAATATCAAAAACAGTCTCTTGCTATAAGGCCATAAAAAGCTTTCTAGCAGTGCACCATTTCCCAAAGTGTTACATCCATTTGGTCAGTTTTATGCTAACCCAGAAGTACCATCGTTTTGAAAAAAACCTTATGACCCTATGACCTCTTATAACATATACTGTCCCCAAAATAGAGCTTAAACACATATTGGTATAGCAAGTTTATAAAAGCCATGCAATTAATGACTCACTGTAAAAGCAAGAATAATCAACCAGCAAGTCTTGGGGGTGGGTGGGGGTAGAACTGCTCTAGAGTTAAGGGGTTTGGTACATAAGAGCTGAAATGTGTTATTTTGGGGAGTGAGGGGTAGGTGACAGGAAGAAGAGCAGAAGGGACACTTGCTGAAGCTCCTCTGGAAAACTAGCTATTAGGCAATACTGCTACAAACCCTATGAAAGCAGCCAGCTGTGGTGCAAGACATACCTCATTAGTAGTTAGCTTGTCCTGGGGTGTCTGTGGGGACATGGTGGGTGTCGGCTGGCTGGAGGATGGGGAGGAGGAGGTGGAGGAAGTGGAGGAGGAATGGCTTTGCTGTAAGAGATCTGGCAAGAGGTGAATGCGACCGGCAAAGCCATTGCTCTCATGATGGCTGGCACGCTTTGTGTCAACTGTACTCTGCAGAAAAAACAGGCACACTTGTCTTGCTCAAGTGCTGCGTAAAAGTCTATGTCCCTAACAAGCTGGTCTACTTTTTAAATGTTTCAATCAATGCATTAATCATCCAAGCCTTGATGCCTGACTTAGAAAAAATACACAATGTTGGAAGAGAATTCAGCCACGTACTCTATTGTAAGAGTTCAGTTTACAATATTGGGTTCTCTTGTATGACACAACTCCTTTTATGCAGGCAGTTAAACTGTCATAAGCCACATCTACTCCATCAACTTGCAAGCTCCCTATGGCTCCTACCTTTTATGTTCCTATTTCTAGCTTTCAGACATGATCAGATAAAGGGCTTGAAATATCTGGTGAATGCCCTAATCGCAGCTATTTGAACAATAAGCACGATATTTTGATAAAACCTAGGTGCTCAATTAGGATGGTAATGTTCAGCTACAAAATTGGGATGTTATTAGTGAAGTTCATACCCTATGCATGAAGAGCTCAACTGGTGTAAGAAAAGGGAAACATTACCTTCTCAGTTTGTTGCACAATATTTCAACACTGAAAGGCTGGATGAACCAACAGGATTAATGCTAATGAAGTTTTACCCTCCTAAACTCCCTGGATAATAGACCTTTTTGGAAACTTATGTAAGCCTCTCTCTACCCATAAGAGTAAGGTATAACTGATTAAAATAAACTAGATATGTTTATCTTCCATTGGCTCAGAACTCCCAAAATTAGTTATTTTACCTCCAGTGATTATCACAGAACACATAGGAAATTATAACTCAAGATCGTAACAGAGCCATCTTCTAAGTGCCTGCTGTAACTATTTGTCCTTTAACCTTAGTTTAGAGTCAGATAAGATAAACCCTGCACAGCATTGTAATGTGAGCCCATCCAAACAGAGCAGGAAGAATGTGTGAAGACTGTTAACTTCTTTATATGCTCCAAAATGTCTACTCAATCACAAGAAGCTACCATCTGTGTCTATGCAGAAAAAGAGGAATAAATGAGGAAAGAGCACATTATGGACTGAAAAAATGTGTTACCTGCCGGACGATTAAAGTGCCCTCCTTGGAAGGAGTCATGGCAGGTTCACTCTCCACATCATCATGCACAATCATGGTCTTCACTGATTCAGTTTCTCCATTGCTGAGGTTTAGAGTGGATCTGTTAGGAGACAAGGTTTTTTTTAATGCACCTGTCTGCCATTTCTGTTTCCATTTTGATTCTTCAGTATCCACAAAAATATTAAAACGAAGGTCATTTCAGTCCATCATAATCAAATACAGAATATTTAAGAGAAGGTGAAATCATTGTACCCACCACCACCACCACCCTTTAGTTTTTTTCTAAATAGCCAGTCACATGAAAAATTGTTACAACCAACCATAAAAGTGTTGGGAATCAGGAACAGAATTGGTTGTATTTTCCATTCAGGCTAGTAGCTTCTTATGAGGCAAGGGTAAACCATATTGTTTTTTAAAAAATGATGACACTTTTTAGCTGCTTTGATGTGCACTTTTTAGCTGCTATGCACTCCAAATTCTACCCCTGAATTCTGAAATACTTTTAAAATACATCCTGTTTTAATCTCTTTTCTAAATATGCTAGATATATTCAGATGCTTTTCACATCCACAATTTTACCTCACCTTTAAAACTTTTCCAATTTGTTCAATATCAAGAGCTGTAGCTTTCAGAATACAATATGCCATGTGAGACCTATTCATACGCGAACAAAACTATAATTTTTCAGAAACCAAAATCTTTTTAACATATAATACAGCAGGGGGGGGGGAACTCAACTAACACTGCTCTGGCATCTTCTGGCCCAGAAGTAGATTCATCAACTCCTTCTTGCTCTATGTCATCATCATCTTCATCTGTTGTCCCTGATTCCTCACTGGATGAAGAATAATCTGTCACTTTATGGGGTGGTCGCACATCTTCCACTGCCCGTAATTCCTTTGCCAAAGCAGTTAAATCCTAGAAAAAAAAGAAGGAAAAGAAAGAGGGATTACTACAGAAACACCAGTGCAAATCTTTCCAAATAAACTGATTACCTGTTTAAAAATACCAGAGAAGGAGCACCAATAGACTACAACATGACTAGAAGATCTATAACTGACCTTGTGCAAGGGGATATACAATACCTCAAGAGGACCAGAGAGAAGACTGAAAAGCAGCTTGAATCAGCCATCTACAAGCATCATACGGAAGCTGCAAGGCCAATCTGAATGTCACTTTATCAGTAAATGCAGGAAGTACTGGCTGGGGTGCAGTAGCCCTGCTCAATACCAGTGAGCTTTAAGAACTCTCCAGAGGCAACCAACTGGGGCCCCTGTCTGAAATGATCTTTTCAGGGATGCATCACATGTTGCAAAAACATGTTTTCAGATGCACCACATGTTGCAAAAACAGCCTAGCCAGTTTCTTAGCAGTTGGCACATGGGTGCAGGAGATAAAATGCACCTGCTTTGTAAATGTGTTCACAATAACTAATATTACCATTTTCCCCTGCTTGGGGGGGGGGGCAGGTTCATAATGAAGTCCATGGTGATTATCACCCACAGCCTCGAGGTGTATCAAGCCAAGGGGTTTGAATCTGCCTTTTAGTAGCAATTGTGACTGTTAGAACTTCATTTCAGGTAACACAACTGAGGAAAACATGGGTGAAAATGGTGTTCTGGGAAGGAGAATCTTAAGAACATTTCTGGCATTTGCATATTATCTGGGCTGAGGAGGCCCAGTGAATTCAGCTGTTGGGGTTGTTCCTTTTTTGTTTTGTTTAAATTATATTTATATTATACAGGGTTTCTGCGTAACATGCCTCAAGTATCCAGGAGGGGAAAATGGGGTAGAAATAAATAACTGTCAGAGTAAAGCAATGTAAACGTGGCAATACTTTAAAAATCAGGGTAAATTGCAAAGTTTGGCTACTTACCACTTCGCCCTGCAGACCATCCACGTGAACACATTCATCAAGTCAACATCAGCCCAATAGAATGGAATGGAACATGGTCAGGAAAGAAATAATTTTAAGGTACAAAATTAATACAGTAAAAAAGAAAATAAACTTAAACTGTGAATCTGCAGTACAACATATAACAACACTAGGCGTCTTAAAAACTGAAGTGGAAGAATGAGAGAACAGACTAGAAGCTGCCACAGTATTACAAACAGAAACCGGGGTACTAAGAAACAATCAAACTTTTGTTTTTCCCCAGGCTTATAATAGAAACAGAAACATTTAAGGGGGGGGGGGGACTTATGGGGGGGAGCCATTAGAAATCAAGGGGCAGGGCTTTTTTTGAGCAGGAATGCCCAGGAATGCAGTTCCGGCTGGCTTGGTGCCAAGGGGTGTTGTTTAATATGCAAATTAGTTCCTTCTGGGCTTTTTCTACAAAAAAGACCTGTGCAAAACAATGGTGACACCAGGGGTGTGTGGCCTAATATGCAAATGAGTTCCTGCTAGGCTTTTTCTACCAAAAAAGCCCTGAAGAGGAGGATGAATCCAAAGGTTGCTTTCTGCTAACAGATGTCCACTGGCATCACTGAATTTTCCCATCTCCCCTTTCCCATTGAGGTCACCAAAATGCTGTTCATGGGGTACAGAAACAGTGAGAAAATAAAAAGTGGTTAAACTATCCCCCACCCCATTTCTACAATCTTTGGATTCAAAACATTACCTGAAGCCCACATACTCACATACTTCTACAATTTAAAAAGGTTTTATTGTAAACTTTAGTTTCCAACATTTCCAAATCTTTTTTTTTAAAAAACTTTATAAATATTTTTGCAAATTTTACTGCATAGCTATCATGTATCAATCTTTTACATAAAATATCATGACATAAATTCAGAGCTAACACTAAATAGGCTGGGCTTACCACAGGTTTGCTAGGTCTGAAGGCTTCCTTCTTCTCTTCGGACTTTTTAGTTGCATTTTCACTACGTTGTGATGGTGACCCTTCAGATTTTGATGATGCTACATAAGATCCACACAAAGTAAGGGAGAAAATGAAGCATAAGAAGTAAAATAAGGGGATTTTCAATCCATGCAAGGATATTGTGCCTACTGCAATGCCAGAGTTCTACTGCTAAACATGTACAATTTCACTCAAAATAAAATTAAAAGGAAGGGTTTGTGATTTCTTCTCCAGAATACAAAAAGTTCAAAGTGGGGCTATGGTTTCCAAGCTGAATAATAAGTTGAAGCTTGGATCCTAAGCAGCACAGGTAGAGTTGAGCTAGAAGAAGGTAACTTCCCTGTCTCTGGTCTCTAACTGCAGATTTCTCTGCCTTTCCAGAATTATGCTACCATGGGACTTGAAGAATCAGCAGGAGTGGCAAACTGTGAATCTTCAGCAGGAGTGGAAAACTGGAAAAAATATCTCTTCTCCTCTTCATGAAGAAAGGCTGTTCTATGAGCGAAACTATTGTTGCACCTTCACATATAAGATTATGTTATATCATCTTCCCCTATAATCTATTTGGTATGCTACATTTACAGTGAGGTTTTCTATCAAGGCTACAGAAAACAACCTGGATACTTGGCCACAGAAGTACATAGCTTCTTGCAGTTTAAGTTGAGTATTTTCCCATGAAAACATTTAAAAGACATAATCAGTCATTAATTAGATTTACTGTCATTAATAGTTTGATGACTGAAGGTCACATTCATTTTGAATAGCTGAAACAGTGCAAAAATGAGTGTCATTAAAGATGCCCAGCTCTCTTCTCTCTCCTGATCACAAAGGTCAACAGATGGTTTAGCAAGATTTCTGGATACTTTATAAGCAACAAATATGGTTTCAAACTTTTTTACATATTTGCTCTTACTCCAAATCAAGTCAAAACCTTTAATGGCATAAAATAATGACATAATGAAACAAAAACATAGACAGGGTCCAACATGGGTGAAACTAAGTAAAAAAAATTACACTGGCCCCCATCAATTTACAGATCTAAAGTTTACAAATCAAAATATTAGATTAATAATGCAGGAAAGAGACAAAAATTCTTACATCTCATCCGGAATCTTTCTCCAGATCCACTCTGAGACCCAGGATGTGACCCAGGCTGTGAGCCTGAATTGCTAGAACCAGAGGAGCTGCCACTTCCTGGTCTTGGGACCAGCTTCTCTACTCTCTCCCAGAGCAGACGAGGCTCTATATTGCTGTGAGGGTGGAAGGAGTTTTTAAAATATATGATTAATTTAATATTTTATATCTTAATTTAACCTTGATATTTTAATATAACTTAACCTTGGTATTTAACAGTAACAATGCTTTATTTTTTTTCCCAAAGGATGTTCCTAGCCTTATGTTGTGTATTAGTAATTCATACTTTTAGTAAATATCCAGAATTGAACAGTTGAAATAGAAGTATGTACAACTGGTTTTGAAATAATTTAAATTGAAGAAGTAATCCTACGCAGGTCTACTCTGAATTCTACTAAGGTCTTTTCAGTGGGGCTTACTCCCAGGAAAGTGCACTGTCAATGACCTAACTAAAGCCCTGTTCGTATACTACGGTGAACATGTACAACTGGCATGTACAGGTACATACTGGCTTGTAAGAAAGAGCCAATACATCTTCACTTTACAAATGAAAACAGGGTTCAGTACTTGAATAAATATGGGATTTAAATCACATCTTTAGCTGTACGTGCATTGACCATAACATTAGAATGTATCAATGTGTGCATTAAGAACAATCAAGTGTACATGGATCGTATGCACATTCACCATAACTTGTAAACAAGACTTAAGATTGGAATATCTGGAAGACTGTATTCGTACAATCTTCCAGGAATGCAAGTGTAATTGTGAGATGTATCTCAGACAGGGCAGGAAACAAAAAACATAGCATAAAAAACAAAAACAAGGTATCAGGAAATTTCATTAGCTATAATTCATTTTCTGAATGAAAGCTGTCTCTAACCACTGCCTTGTGAGATTCATTAAGAGTAAATGTTTCCAAGATTCATCATAAAATGTTTTCCAGAAGCTGCTTATACTATTGATAGTTTTTACCAACCATCTCTCCTGCACGCTTGAATTTAACTGCTTACTGAGGTGACAAGATAAATAAAGTGAACAAACATATTTGATAATCAATTCAATGCCTTCTTTCAATGCAAGTAACTTAACCATTCGAGCAATATATATAATTTAACAGGAAAAAATCAGTTAATATGGAAATTTGTTTTAAGTTACTTTAGACAAACTTATACAAAAATATGTGATATACCAAACTCATACTTCCTTCTGTTATTCTCTGTCATTAGCGTTCGTGAGTTTAAAAACATATTTAGTGTTTATGGATGTTGTTTAATATAAATCTGATCATGGAGGATGCATGCAAAAAATATTCCACATGAATGGCAATAAATTATCCTCTGGAATATTAGCAGTAAAACACTGTATAACTCTTTCCTGGAAGTTACCTAGGCTTAAGTGAATATATCCCAAATTTCATGTTCTACAGGAACAACTGGCTGAACAAGCTCCTTCCCCCAACCACTAAAAGAACTTTCAAACCTTGTAGAGTTTCTTTGACCTGCTTGGTTATTCTGCTGCCCACTGCCCTGCAGTGGAGAATCTCGGCGAGATAACACAGGTGATCTTGACGTTGTTCTCACAGGTACCTTACATGAAAAAAAAGAAAAGAAATACTTTAAGATAACATAGCAAAAATTAAACTTTGGTTGATACAGGATGAAGGTTTATTTATATTGCCGAAACAGTACTATTGAATAAAAATGTTAAAACTGCAGGCCAATAAGTTCAGTTGGACTGCATCTAAGATGTTGAAAAGACAAAGTTTAGTAGGTAGCTAGCACATGAACACATATACCCACTCACAGACTACCATGACAGTTTAAAAGAACACAGAACTTTGAAGCAAGGGAGGCACAAAGCAATTTGCTGTAATAGCATGAGAATTTAGAAAATTAAGCTCTAAGGAGCCAATAAATGCCTAGAAATGGATCAGTAGAAGGCAGAGACTGGGGAAAGCAAGATTACATCCAACAGAAGTAAATCAAGAAAAAAAATAAGTTTTGGTCTGTTGTATCTTAATACAGCTAATGATGCAAAGCTGTATCTGCCAATCAGGGGCAGAAAAATAACTACAATCCATGAACTTTTTTTTTTGGATAGTAAACATTTTATTGTGTGCAACAGTCACAACCCATAATTATTTTAGAATTGCAAATAAAGGCTGTAACTCTTGCAACACATTTCCATATGCAACATGATTTTTAAAAGGTCATGGGCAAATTCCTTGCCCAAAGTACTGTTTCCAATACCAATATCATTCTATGGGCATGCATTGACTAGATAAAAACCTAGCACATGCCTTTTGTTGTTCTTTTGTTTTTCTTTTGTTAAAAAAAACTAAAATTTCTGTCTTTCTACTTCTTACCCTTGGAGGCACCTCGTCACTGTCTGATCTAGCCCAAGCCTTTTGGGTGGGGTCAGGTACCTCAGACTTAGAGTCAGAACTCTGACTTAGCACTTCACTGCGTGAAGGTGGATATGGGTCCTGAGAGCGAAGATGGTGATGTGCAAATTTGGGAGAAGGGTCACTGAAGGAATGGGACCGCGAGACAGGGGAAACATTGTTCTTGAGAGATGCCAGATGGGACCACTGTACCTTACGAAAGAAACAAAACATAGAACATTCAATGCGTTCTGTACAACTGGCTCCCCCCATCCCAGTTAAACACAGAATAAAGGTAACAGAGGGGGTTTGGTGGTGGGAGAAGCACAATTTGGATATGATGCAAGGCAAGCTTGTGGTGAAATTAATGGGCTTAAAGCAAGGAAGGAATCCAGAGAACATAAAAGGAATGCAACTACAGAATATAGGCATTTGTGAGCATTCAAAACACACAATGATGCGGAACAAGAGCAACCCCCATCCTGCAGAGTTGCTTCGGTGTCCAGTCAAGGCCATGGCTTCAAGAACCCTCAATGGTACCCATGCCAGATGATAAATTGCAATGGAAGTATCAAACTCATAATACTGCTGAATACAATCAGTTCAAAACAATGCAATGATATCCTAGGATTATGCAGGAAATTGCTTTTAAGGCATTATGAGAGACAATTATAGGGAATACCTTAATTTTCCCTAGAGTCAGTATAGAAATGCATGCTGGCATATACACACACATATGCTACACTTTATAAGAATATGTTTCATGTATCACAGGCTAATTACTATAAAGTATACATTAGACTGAGCACATAAAATATGAAAGTAAAACAATAATAAAAGTTGCACAAAGGACTTCTCGTGTATACTATTGGAGGTTATATTGAATTATGCTATTGAATCACTACAAATAGTAGTCTGTATATTCAATGAAGAAGGGTTTGGGAAAATGTATCTACAGAAAACATATCTACAAAAATATTCATATTTTTCAATATTTTAGAAATAGGGAGTTTAGAACTAGGAAATTTGCTTAGCTGTTTATTTCAACCTTTTCTTCATAAGCTCTGAAGTAGCTCACACCTCAGCATCAGTTCACAAGCAAGTGATCACTACTGATCTCTGAGCACAATGTAACAACATACAGTACAGCTTACTATCTACCCCACTTCAGTATGCCAAGCTAACAGCAGCATGTGTGAACACTGGTAGTAATATACCTAATTGCATTGTACTTAGTGGACAATGGTAAATTTGGCTAAGCTGATGCGCTAGTAAATAATGTTTAGTTACTTAGGGAACCAAACAATTTGCAGTCCAGCTCCTGTAAGGCAGAGAAAGTAGTCTAGTTTGGATTAAATTCATAAAGGGACAAAGTTATAGGGAGATGGTAAAACTCAGGGGCAAGGTGACCAAAAACTCAAGGAAAAGGCAGGGAGGGGAACAGATTGACAAAAATTACTCTGAAAGAAGTGTAGGTAATTTAAGGAAACAACAAGGCAGAGTATTGAAATGAGAAGCAATTAACAGAAAGGGGGATTCTGAACAAATCTCAGAGTATTTAGGTTAAGAATGGAAAGCCAGAGTGAGTTTAAAAAAAGGCAGCTACAAATTTTAGTATTGTAGACCCTGGGAGGTAACCAGTGCCAGTTATTTAAGTATTGTAAGCTAGAAATCTAAGGCGTCAACAAGGGCTGAAAGCCTTTAATGTCACATATTGGGTTTGAGCAGGATGTTCTTTAATCACCAAGAAATTATGCTGATAATGTTTGTCCAAAAGCCATGTGGGGATTTTTCTCTGTGCTACTTAGCTGATAACTTCACTGGCACTCTTCCTAGTCCATGTTTTGCTTCCAGGACAAAATTTGGTGACATATAGGAGGGAGGCTGGGATACATTTCATAATTTATAAAAGGTTGGTGACCACTGCTCTACACAAATGGCCAACTATGATTAAATATTGCACATTCATAGGATGGTTTTAGAATTATTCCTCTTGCTATATACACACAGAAGAAAAAAATTCAGTAGAATGTGTCAAGCAGTTTTGCTAAGAGCTTCCTACAAATTGGGTCTACTCACAGATATTTCCATATTATCTATAAGCACACAGGTGAAAGTGTCATATGGTTGTATCTAAAGGAATCATATCAAAAGCAATCCCCTAAATAAAAATTGCTAGGGAGAAGTGACCTCTATAAATCACCCCTCCAATTTCAAAACATACATTTTTCCACTGAACAACAGTGATCCTTTCTTCATAACTCACACAGTCTTGCTGTGCTTTAAACATAAAAGTGAGTTTTTGCAGTGTTTCTTCCCTTACTTTGTCAATCACTGCCAAATAGAAAAGTTCTTCATCCTCTTATCTGGTCAGTATTTGATGGTGATAAAAGATGCAAAGTTGGTGTTGCTTACACCTGAGCCATTGGCTGTTTTGTGAGCAAAAGTTAATGAATCAAAGGGTCCATCATGGTTTTGGAATGACAGATAAGGCTGTTAAATGTAATGGCTTTTTTAAAAGTTCCTTGTCTCTCATAAAGGGGCCTTTGGTTTGTTTGAGGTTGTTAATGTACACTAATGCAGATTAAGACCTGCTTAAGCAGCTGTTGGATACAAATACAGGAGGACAAAAATGCAAGTGGCCATGGTAGTCTGTAGCAAAATCCAAAATCCCAAAAACCTTAACATGTGCTTTCCCTTTATATTAGCGAACAACATTTGTAATCAACAGGGAAGGAACAGAATGCCAAAAGGCTGTGTTAGAAGTCTAATGTTCAAGTGTGTTAAAACCTCCTGGAAACTTTTTCATATGCTCCTCTTCTGCTTCACAAAATTTCCCCATATGTTAAAAGATGCCATACCGCAATTTCAAGAACTATCACCAGAAGTGGCCACAGCACCATACATATTGTCACAGGCAGATATGGTAAAATAATGCCAATAAAAGCTTCAGCTTTCATTTAAAAATTATAAAGAAAATTTGCATTGAAAAGCAACAAGATATTGGCCTATTATTGTATGGCAAAATTTGGTTTGGGTATCCATCTCAAATAAAGAAGAAATCTTTACTGATTTCCGTATGATGCATGCCTTTTTAAAAGCATATTTTGCATATTTAGAGAAAACTGTATCCTAGTTAGGTTTTATCAGGAGTACTGACAGAGGTATGTGTGAATGTACTGTCAGCTAGCCTGGCTTAACGTAGGAGGAACAGAGTAACTCACTCATTTGTAAACTGACCATTATGCACTGTTTTCTAAGCTGCAAACATCTTCATATTTTAAAACTGTATCTCTTGATTTCTATACGTCTCCATCATATCCCCCACCCCTTTAAAGTGTGCATATTTACCTGTGGTTCCATTGGCTTTTGCAGAGAAGGCTGGACAGGCTCAGAATTTCCATTTGAAAAAGACTCTGATCTTGAAGGCACTGGTGGCTCCAATGCTTTGCTTGTCTGTTTAGACTGTGCTTCAGGGGAGCCCTGATTATTCTTTCTATATCGATCATCAACCTGAAAGAAATGCCAAAATGCATGAACTGATCCCAGCTCACAATCATATCAGATAGTAAACTCTTTTTAAGTAAGCATGAAACACAAGTACATACATCAAACCAGTGGTGCATCTAATCCAGTATCCAATTTCACAGAGAGCCAAACAGTTGCCTGGCAGAGTCAACTGATTTGGCTCCTAGTACAGTTATTACTGCCTCTGATTGTGGACATTCTCTTTGTCACCATGACCAGCAGCCATTGATGGACCTAAACTCCAGAATCTGAATGTTCCCCTTTTAAAGCCATTAATGCTCACTGCCATCATATGCCTACTAGCAATTAAATTACTTGGAAGGTGGCATGGTAGCAACTGATCTTATTAGATCTCAGAAGTTCAGCAGTGGTATACTTGGGTGGGAGACCACCAAGAAAGACTCTGCAGAGGAAGGCAAAGGCTTCTCACTTGCCTTGAAAGCCCCTTGTTAGGGTCACCATAACTCAGTTGTAACTTAATGGCACTTGTAATTCCTTTTGTATGATGGCACAGTAATTCCTTTCATATAGCTTGAATCTAGTACCAATCAACTTCACTGCATGACTGTGAGTTCTAGTATAATGTGAGAGGTAGAAACTGTTCTTTCCACTTTTTTATGCCATGCATAGTGTTATAAACTTCTATCGAAAGTCCCACACTCTTAAACCTTTCTTTATAGAAGTACTCCAACCTAACCAAGAATGAAGTTAAACAATGCTTATTAACTGAAGAACAAAGTTTGAGTCCAGTAGCACTTTTAAGACCAACAAAGTTTTATTTAATATATGAGCTCTTGTGTGCATGCACGCTTCCTTAGATACAATGAAATGGAATTTACCAGTCCATACATATATGTATAGCGTGGGCAGTGAATTAGCATGCAATATAATGAATATTTTTATCAGAATCAGGAATCACAAGCTTGAAGAGTCCACCAGACAAGGCAGCACAGAACTGTCAGCACTTGCTGTTTTGCAAACCTCCAAGCCAAGTCTGTGTGTGGTGGTGAAAGACCTCCCCCCGACCACACACATTCAGATCCTGGGGCAGTTTAAACTGCCAGGAAGGAGAAAGGAGCCTCCAAGCCAGATCTGCATGACCTCCCAACTCACACAGATCCCGGAGCCAGCTTCTATTGCCTGGCAGTTTAAACCACTGGGCAGGAGAAGGAAGTCTCCAACCCAGGTCTGCGTGTGGCAGGGAGAAAGATTTCCCCTGCACACAAATCCAGGGGTCAGATTTAAATTCCTTCTCAGTTGACTTGCTGAGTTGTGCCACTGCAGTGGCATGACTCAGTGAATCAACTTAGAAGGCATTTAAATCCCTTCTCAGTTCACTTGTGCTTGCAAAAACAATTTAAAGGGATCCTTTTAAATTGTTTTTGCAAGCTGCGCCACTTGGAGAAGGCATTTAAACTTATTTTATTTATTTCATGGATTTCCATCCCACCCTCCCCTACAAACGGTCTCTTTAAATGCCTTCTCCAAGCCCCGCTGCTGGCACCACTGTATCTGCTCACATGAACTACACAAACCCTCCTGGGAGGTTCATGGAGCTTATGAGGTGGGATGGGCACGAACCATGCACTGGACTTGATTTGTGATGAACTTTAATTTGTAATTCAGTTTGTGTCCATCCCTGTTTGAGATAGCTTAATGATTTCTTGACTAGAAGTCAGCACTTAGGATATAAGATACTTAGCTTTAGCTGTGTATCTTGTTTCATGGTCTAGCTAAGTTTTATTGTGTGTGTGCGTTTGAGATCCAATGGATGGAAGCTTAGCTTGTTAGTTCTGTAAGCTTGATCGCTGCTAAAATCTCCTTATAAGCAAACCTGGATCTTGCATATCGTCTTCTTGGGATTTCTGTGAACCTGGAACTCCTGGCCAGAGTCCCAAACAGTGGCATATTTGACAGGATCCTACAAGAACCAATATGCTGACATTCCAATGGAAGGAGGATAGTGAGACTGTGTTGGAGAGTCAGCTCCCCATCTGGCCCCAGCAGGTCATGCAGGGTTCCTAAAGCTAGAAAAGTTATCAGCTAAGACGAAGCAGAGTGCTGGTCAGCTGGCATTCTGCTCACAGCTCTGAGAAGCCGTGCAGAAGGAATTAGACTGGAAGAAGAAAGCACAAAAATTAGATGTAGAACTTGGAAATGAAAAAGATTTGTGAGTGCTGATGGAAAGAAAATGGTAGGGAGAAATGTGCCCAGGGTGGATACGTTACATGAAAGATTATACCAACCAGGTATAGCAACAGTAATTTCAGCAGAAGAAGGGAGAGAGTCTATTCTCACCTGGCTGGTTCAATGCTGGGACATGAACATAAGAGAAGCCATGTTGGATATGGCCAATGGCCCACCCTGTGGCCAAAACCCAGGTGCGGAGGTATAGTTCCTGCTGAAGTTGAGTGTTGCTACCATTCAACCTGCTCTGAGGCGGGTTCTACAAATGGCTCCTTCCACTGAGGGCATACAGATGCTAATACAGGGTTGCCAAACATGCAGCCCAGGGGCTGAATCAGGCCCCCGGAAAGCTCCTATACGGCCCCTGAGCAACTGGCTGTCATCTGCTTCCTTCTGCATCACAACTTGTTTTGCAAGGCTTGCTCAATCACACAGGAGCTACAGAGTAAAGCCTCTATTCTCTCCATTGGCTGAGGCTCCTCCTTTGGGGAGGAAGCGGGGAGTTTGCTTTGCCAGGCTCTACCAATTGCACAGCAGAACTACTGAGCCAAGCCTCTCTTCCTGGGGAAGGAAGGAAAGAGCCAGAGCTTCCTTTGCCCAGTTCCCTGGATCCCATGGGAGAAATACAAAGAAAGCATCTTTAAGACCAATGAGTGCTAACATTTTAAGCATGTTTTAAGTTTAAAAAAAATATATATTTGTGTTTGTCTGTGTTCTTTATAAAATGTATATCCCTGTTACCTAATCTTAAATAGGTACACACATGGTCTGGCCCAACAAGGTCTCATTTGTGTCAGATTCGGCCTTCATAACAAATGAGTTTGACACCCCAGTGCTAATATATTGGGTCATGAACAGAATGCATTAAGCATGACCTGATTCCACAGAAGGGAATGCTGCCTGTGGATCCCTACTTCAAAGGAGGAAGAAACCGGGTAGGAAAAAAGAAGACTTCCAAACCAACTCTGAAAACAATCAGGTGAAGCTGTTTGCATCCTGTTTTTTTCTCTCCCTCCTGGATGGATAGAGTGGATTCCCCCTGAACCCCTCTGATGAAAAAGCCAGTTCCCCACTACAGCCCTAATGCAAAAAGCTGTGGGGGTGAGGGATTGGTGATATAGATGTTGCAGGAGCACACAGCAGAGACTGAGCTGAGAAGTTTTTCATTTCGGTGAGCCTTGCATGGATCACCCTATTGGATCACCCTATTGCCTGAAGAAATTGCAGCTATTCCAGCACAGGGAATCCCAGACCAAAAAAATCCAGACTTTCCCCTGGAGGGGGTGGGGGTGGCAAGGAGATCAATCTTCCAAATTCCTCTCTGACTACATGGGTTTGATCATGAGATAGAAGCACCCTCGCTCTGCAGAAGGGGGCAAGGGAACCCAGCCTACTTGAATTCTTCAAAGGACTGCATGGCATATCATTTGGCAAGAGGGCCCCCTAGTGGACCATTGCCTTAACACAATATCTGAAAATAAAGCTAATTTATGAATAAGCTTCAGAGATGCCTATATTTTCAGCCTTGTAGAACTGCTTTTTGTAGTTATTGTGCTTTATGGAGTGTCTTTGGTTATTAAAAATGCTTTAATAATAATGAGTAAGAAAGCAGTTAATACACAAATAAAAACAATCCTTGTTGGATATGTATTTTGATGCCTACCACTGAAGTATAACAGCAGCTGTTCTGCAAAATAGATTAGCATTAGACATAATCACCACAGCCTAGGTTTCGGTGTGTGTCATACCCCAACAAAAATGCAGGACTACTGTGTTTATACTCCTGATGCGCAAAACTTAGTTAATCATAGTGTAGAGGCCTTATATACTCAGAGAGCCAAAATTAATCATTTAGAGGACCAATCTCTCTTTATTTCCATTGTGCAATGGTTTGCTCAAATAGGGCGTGGGGGTGGAAACAAGTTTTAGCTGTTGGTATTATAATATGCACCCTGTGTTTATGTATGTGCCTGTAATGCTGGTGTGCTTTCTATTTGCACTATTTGTATTAATTTGTACTAATGCTATATGTAAGAAATCCCAAAAAGTTTTGTTAGAATTCCATCATCCAGAGGCCAAATAGCAGGGCAATGAATATCTGGCCCACAAGGGCAAGAAGAGTTTGTAACACACAGTCTTGTGAGTGTCCTTTGGCTGTCTTGGGGAGGACTGTATAGACTTTGTAACTCCATCTTTGTTATAGGCTGGTACTTGACCCTTAGTTGCCTTGAGTTCTTTGAGGGAACTGCCATCCAGGCACACCCAAGAGAATATATGCCTCTTCTGTTATGCTTGTTAGCAGCTCTTATATAGAAAGCCTAATTTGTTTTCTCTCACCACTGGATGCCAGGCACGAGATGGCCTGGCTAATCACAATGTTTGGAATGATTAATGATTTTTGACTGGTAGCCAGCACTTACAATATAAGATGCTTAGTTTTAGTTTTAGCTGTGTTATCTTGTCTTCTGATCTGGATAAGTTTTGCTGTGCATCTGTGCAACTGGGATGGGAACTTACCCTGCTGTTTCTGTAAGATTGATTATTGCTTATTAAAATCTCCTTGTAAGCAAACCTGGATCCTGCACATTATTTCCTTGGGATTTCTGCGAACCTGGCCAGAACCCCAAACAACTACACAGGTCTCTCCAAAATTTCAAGTTAGGAGTGGTACAGTTCTAAAATTTCTATTTAAATTTCAACTGGGTATTCCAGAAAGGAGATTGTTACAATTTTCATCAAATTTTGGAAAATTAGATACTTTTTCTTAAATTTACAGTGGCAGCTAACCCAGCTCATTTTCTCCCTCACATGCCGCAGAAGCAGCAGGAATAGTGAAGGACTGGTGTCCATTATCATTATATATAATTGTAGAAGAAGAAGACGACGACATTGGATTTACATTCCGCCCTCCACTCAAGAGTCTCAGAGCGGCTCACAATTTCCTTTATCTTCTTCCCCCACAACAGACACCCTGTGAGGTGGGTGGGGCTGAGAGGACTCTCACAGCAGCTGCCCTTTCAAGGACAACCTCTGCCAGAGCTATGGCTGACCCAAGGTCATTCCAGCAGGTGCAAGTGGAAGAGTGGGGAATCAAACCTGATTCTCCCAGATAAGAGTCCGCACACTTAACCACTACACCGAACTGGCTCTTCAAGACACAAACACCTGGGCTAATGGCATATACTTGTCTCCTTTGTAAAAAGGACTGGCCCACACAACACCCATGAGAAGGGAACAGTAGCGTGTTCACTCACTCTCCAATCACCACTGGACTGAAAACACGTTAATTTAAAACCATGGGTGGCCCTGCCTTAAGTCAAGCATGTTCTGTCTCTCTCCCTTCCTTCCTCTTTTGCATTTGTGGGAGAACAGGAGACTGTAGACAAGCTGGATTTCACCATAGGGCTCCAGATGACTCCCCTCCCTTTCCCCACCAGCCTATAAGTTGAACTAAGTCCTACTGAAACCAGAACAATTCTGGAATTTTAGGAGACCAATTTTGTTTTCCTGAAGTACACCTTCTTTTGTTTCTGATCCAAAACAAAATCTAGGACACTGTTTCAGCTTGGGAATTTCTGAAGGCACACCCCTATTTCAAGTGACATGCTCATTTCATATGACCTCATCAGTAACTGATATAAGACTGAGTGTAAGAATCTGATCAGCCCTCCATTCACAACAGGGGACAAATATCCATTGTCTGCCAAAAGTGAACTGCTATAAAGATTAATGTGAGAACATACTGTAAAGCACTTAAAATGTGAAAAGTACTAAATGTGAAAAGCTCTAAGGAGTTAATTTACAAACTTTCAGAGAATTTACCTCTCGTGGTCTTTCAGTAGCTTCATAATGGGATTTAGGCTCAGGGGTATGGTAGTTTGGTTTATTCCTTTCTTGCTGCTGCTGCTGCTGCTGCTGCCGTCTGTGGTCATGCTGAAGAGACAAAAGATATGCCTGCTCCTGTTGCAACTGACGTTGGAGACGCTCTGCTTGCCGATGTTCTTCCATCTCTCGCCATCTGTATTCCTTTGAGAAAAGAAGCCAGCATTCAAGACACAAACACCTGGGCTAATGGCATATACTTGTTACCTGATGAGTTATGCATTTACTGCTGCTAAAAATGCAAGCTAATGCACCCAAAATTAAAATCAAACAGCAGGAACAAGTGTTTTCTTCTTGGTGAAGTATTCTGCTAAATTTAAGAACTTTACACTTAGTGATAGTATTTACAGCTTCTTTAAAAAAATAAAAACCTTTCTTTTTTTAAAAAAAAATCTTTTTTTAAAAAAATAAATCATGTCTAGTATATTGCTTAAAAACAGTATGGGTTGGGGGGGGGGGGTTCAAGGAGAGGGAGGAAAGAGGTGACATCTTATCCATTATATCCACATTTTAATAAAAGATATTCTTATCTGCACTCTAGTTGTTCTGAGAAGCCTAAAGGGCTGTTTTAAAACTCAACTTCCAGACCAGAACTGTCACAACTTCAAGCACTGTGCACTGTGAGATAGCTGTACATATTTTTCACATGTGCCTGCCAGCCCAATACACTATAGCATGAATGGCTTTTGTTTGAGGCTCTATTATACAAATGGTAAAGTAAGGCTGTGTCCAACTGAGAAGAGCCTGGGACACCAGTCAGAGAAAGGAATCCTATAGCTACTGAACAAAACAGATGCAGTGCGTTACCAGTAACATGGCCTGCTCCTGGAGCAGCTGCTGCTGAAGAATTTCCAAGTGCCGCTGCTCCTCTTCTAGCTGTCGCCTGATATACTCCTGTCACATAGAAATTACCCAGCAATAAAATTGTTTACAACAGGAATGTATCGAAACCACCTGAGGACCATCAAAAACAACTGTCCCAAGTCACCTTCAGGTGACAACGTACTTATGAATTTTGTGAATCCCTAGTGAACAAGTTAATAAAACCCTGTCCTCCAGAGAAAGGCTATATAGAAATATTCCATTGCAGACTAAAGATAATTTTTCAGGAGAAGTGTCACAACTTGGTCTGGTGGGTTTTGAAAATGGTTTAAAAAAAATAAGCAAATGCACTTTTTAAACAAGTTGAGAGTTAAAACACAGCAAGTCTCAACACAGCCAACACAAAAATCACATGCAATTTTTTATTAAAATAATTAGTTTTAGGCACTGTGTGATGAACCGTTAGCAACAGCTAGAGCCAGGCTAGTTAAGACAATCTTTTGCAAGCTTCCTCACTCTAAACCTCTACCAAATACACAGCTAACCTCAACCATAAACATAACCTAGCCTCCATCAAAAGCAGACAATGCCAAACTTGCTGAAGTACGCAGTGGTTATGACAAAAACAAACATCCACTAAAGAACAAATACACAACCAAATGCATCTTTCAGAAAGCTAAGTCTACACCTTAAAAATCAAAATCTAACACATTCCCCACTATTCCTTTTCCTGGCCCACTAAACCAAATTTAAATATGCAGCACAATATCCAAAGCTAAGAATATCTTAACCATGCAAATTAATGAACATAGGTAATACAAACACATGCACTCAAACATACACACACAGAGACACACACAGTGTATGCAAAAAGGAATGAATGATTCAATGCTATGGTAAAATTAGACCTAATGGAAGTCTTATGAAGAAAAAAAATGGATGTTTGTTTTATGTAGTCTGGTAAACCCACAATTAAGGTAAAGGAGAATGTGCAATTTCTTAAGCAGCCCCCAGGACATCCTTGTAGAATGTCCATCACAGCAGTCACTGTGTATGCGTGTGTTTTAAGAATTTGCAGGTAGTGGCAACAGTCAAGCTTTAGCTGTGTGCAACTGAGAACTACTCATCTCAGATGGGAATGCAGATCCCCAGCCACATCAAGCCAGATGAGCATTCCAATGAGGCCCAGATGAGCATTCCAATGTGGATACACATCAAGATGTGTATCACAATCTGCTGCACACAGAAACAGTGCATTTCCCTCACTGGGTCAAGTGAGTAAATACAATTTCATGGTGACATAAGGTATCCACTTATGAACAACAAGGAAAGTTTCTAATATATTGTAGAATGATAGGTTCAGTCACTATTTATACATTGTTATGACTTAAGAAATACTAAAGCAACATTTGATTGCAGAAAAACCCATTTTATATTTAAATAACCTGTAGTGCCAGACATGATAACTTTTGGATTTAAAAAATTAGTAATTTAAAACTCAAATGTGTTCATTGATCTGTTTTAACAGGAAATTCATGATAATTCTAGATGATTTCATTATCTCCCCTGATTTGTCAAATAATTTTAAGCATACAGAATTCATGCACAAGACTAGTAGATTAACATCACAATCTTGCAAAAAGTTAACTTTAAATTTATACTGGCATGAATGAAAATGATAACAGGAACATATTTGAAAATTATAGTAGCAAAAAAAATTAAAGTCCACTTGGTTGATGTGTACTCAAAATTATTACTATTCATCTATTAAGTCAAATAATTTAAATGTCATGGCTGCATATAAGATTATTCAGATATGAGACAGAAGAGAGCCATAGAGTTCAATATTACACATCAAATATGCAGTCTTATTTTAGAGAATATTTCATTTAAGGAGACTGTACATGCAGCTTGAATGTCTCACCCTTCCTTCTGGATTGTATTCATTTTGTATTTAATCTAGTGAGTCGTGTGAGAATTTATTCCTCAACTTTGTTTCTATATATTAAAGGGAAAAGGAATCATTCTTAATTCATTTTCATTATTTTAGACATACCTGTTCTCTCTCTACTCTTCTCTTTTCTTCCTCAGCTCTCCTCCTTTCTTCTTCTTCCTTACGTCTTTTTTCCATTTCCTCTAATCGCTTCTTCTCCTCTTGTTCTCTTCTCCGCTGTTCCCGCTCTTGCTGCCTTCGAGCTTCTCGTTCTCTTCTTTGTTGCTACAAAATATAAAATTGGGTTTATATATATGTTTATTGCTTTATACAATGACTTAGAACTTTTTAAGAAACCCGAGAGCTAGGTTTGCCAACCTCCAGGTGATGGCTGGAGATCTCTTGATCTCCAGAGGAGAGAAGTCAGTTCCCCTGGAAAACCTGTCTGCTTTGGAGAGTGTACTATATGGCATAGTATCCTGTTGAAATCCCTCCCCTTCCCAAACCTCACCCTCTTCAAGCTTCACCCCCAAAATCTCCAGATATTTCCCAACCCAGAGCTGGCAATCCTACTGAGAAACAGATGATTTTTAGAAAGAAGCTCCCATGTAAATCCTGAATTACTTAACATCCACTTTTACTCTTAAACAAACAGAATGAATGCTTCCTTTTATTACTAATTTACCTCTATCATCAGTGGGAAGTGAAACGCATGCTGCATTTTATAAATAAACTTTATTCAAAAAGTAAAATATAGATAAAATGAGTCAATAATTCAAGGAACAGTTTACAGTTATGGAAATGTAAGTGATGAGATGACAGCTGGGAAAATCAAGACCAAGGCACACTCCTATTTCCATATTCAGTCTATTTGAGAAGACAGGGGTCAAGTAGAGTCAACAGCCTCAATCTGACAAGGAAGATATATTTTAAAGATGCTGTTCCATATTATAATTTTCATCTGTCTGGAAATGTAGAAGCCCAGCCTTAAACATTGGGTTGAACCATTTCTTCATCAGCAGGGGACAGAGTGGAAATATTATATACTGGAGGATGGCATCTAATCTCTCTGTATTAGCACATGCATGATTAGCATAATTAACTTTTTTCATCTTCTAGCCTCTCTTGTTTTGTCATGTTTCTTTCTGCCTACTTTACTAAACAGTTTTGAAATGGCATAAAACTAAAATCTTTGTAGTTGTTTTTAAATCAACAAATAGGAAATGGGATTGTAATGTTTCTACAAATCTATACCATAAAGAAATTTTACCTTAAAAGAAATGTAAAGCTATGTTTTTGTCCTTTCCAACTAACTGCCCAGAGTTATCAAGAACACCTACACCAAAAATTATCTGCAGCAATTAAGTTATAGCTTTCACATCAGATGGAGATCATTCAAACACTCACTGTGGTTTTATGGTTTCTATGAAACCACTATAACTCTTTAGCTAGTACAAAATGAGACACTGCCTCTATTCTGACAGCAGATGAGTTTATAACACATACTGCAAAGGTGCCACAGGATCTATGGCAGCTCTCTGTGGACTCTAGGAACAACCTCAACACCCTGCATGCATATTCAGAACTATAGGCCTGATACCATTCCAACTTTCCAACTCCTTACTACCGTAAGTACTTCTAAGAGAATAATTTCTGCACCTATTCCCTATACAACTCTGCAAACATATATCACATCCATCTATGTATGTGATAGCATCACAAAAAGAGGCATGTGCTTTTAAGGCAGCAACAGAGACTAGTTACTGTATAAAACATTCCAATAATTCCTACCACTGATTGTCAGATGGAAAATACTTAATGTATACAGCCTTAAACCCACTAACCAAAACAGATATGCCCAAATGTTGTCTGTTCAGAGCTCAGTTAAGAAAGTAACAGTGAATATTTTAAATTCAGTTTTTCATGTTTTATTTTCTTAGTTTTCTTTGTAATGCATAAGGTGAAATAAGGACACAGTTCTCTGTACGTTGGCTTCTGTCTGTTTGTGATCTGTTTTTCTCCCCAAGCAGTTTGTTTTGGTCAATATTTTTCTAAGAATCTCTCTCCATTAAATGTCTGATCAATAGAAGCCAAAATAGTTTAAAGCTTTAGTTTGATATCATACAATAATTCCAACTCAGAATGGTTTCCAAACCAAAATTACACAAGTAATTTCAAAGTGTTCACAATACATTTAGAGTTGCCATATTTTGCTTTCAAAGTATTCTGGCATTTCTGGACTAAGAATAGTAACCTCTCCCTGAATGGAATAATTTTATTTAAAAATATATAAAGGTATGTGCTTTGAGTACTTGCAATAAGCATTTCTTCTGAAAAATGTTTTTCAAAATTACTGTAGGCCTGTGAGAAGTACAATAACTTTTAAAATGAGAACATGTTCTATGGGTCAAGAAATAATGAAATTACTAAACTTTTTTTTGTTTTAGTTCTATTACCATTAGCCAATAGGATACAATTCTGGCTGAGTAAATCCTCAGAGGTGCTGAGGCTGTGGGCTATGCTATGCAGGGCCACCCAAGATGGACAGGCCACAGCTGAGAACCCAGACAAAATGCGATCCACTGGAGAAGGAAATGGCAACCCACTCCAGTATCCTTGCCAAGAAAATCTCATGGACAGTAACAAAAGGCTAAAAGATATGGCGCTGGAAGATGAGTCCCTCAGGTTAGAAGGTGCCCAATATTCTACTAGGGAAGAGCGGAGGGCAAGTCCAAGTAACCTCAGAAAGAGTGAAGCGGCTGGGCCAAAGCCGAAAGGACACTCAGCTGTGGATGTGTCTGATGGTGAAAGAACAGTCCGATGCTGCAAAGAAAAATACTGCATTGAAATGTGGAATGTAAGATCTATGAATCAAGGCAAGCTGGATGTAGTCAAACAAGAAATGGCAAGACTGAACATTGACATCTTGGGAATCAGCGAACTAAAGTGGCCGGGAATGGGTGAATTTAACTCAGAGAATCACCACATCTATTATTGTGGGCAAGAGTCCCGTAGAAGAAATGGTGTGGCCTTTATAGTTAACAAGAAAGTGAAGAAGGCAGTAATGGGATACAATCTCAAAAATGACAGAATGATATCGGTCCGTATCCAAGGCAAACCATTCAATATCACAGTGATCCAAGTCTATGCCCCAACCGTGGATGCAGAAGAGGCTGAAGTGGACCAGTTCTATGAAGATCTACAACACCTTCTAGAATTAACACACACAAAGAAATGTTCTCCTCATCACAGGGGACTGGAATGCTAAAGTGAAAAGTCAAAAGGTAACCGGAACAATTGACAAGTTTGGCCTTGGAGAACAAAATGAAGCCAGGCAAAGGCTAATTGAGTTTTGTCAAGAGAACAAGCTGGTCACAGCGAACACCCTCTTCCAACAACCTAAAAGACGACTCTGCACGTGGACATCACCTGATGGGCAACACAGAAATCAGATTGATTATATACTCTGCAGTCAAAGATGGAGAAGCTCCTTACAATCAGCAAAAACAAGACCTGGAGCTGACTGCGCCTCAGTTCATGAGCTACTCATGCAAAATTCAGGCTTAAACTGAAGAAAACTGGGGAAGCCATTAGGCCATTCAGGTTTGACCTTGATCACATCCCTTATGAATATACATAAGTGGAGGTGAAGAATAGATTTAAGGGACTAGAGTTGATAGACAGAGTGCCTGAAGAACCATGGATGGAGGTTCATGACATTGTACAGAAGGCAGCAACCAGCACCATCCCAAAGAAAAAGAAATGCAAGAAAGCAAAGTGGCTGTCTGATGAGGCTTTACAAATAGCTAAGGAAAGAAGGACAGTGAAAAGAAAAGATGAAAAGAAAAGATTCACCCAAAAACGGTAGGGACCTAACAAAAGAAGAAGAGATCAGGAAGAGGTGGCAAGAATACACAGAAGAATTATACAAGAAGGATCTCAATGTACTTGACAACCATGACAGTGAAATCGCTGACCTTGAGCCAGACATTCTGGAGTGTGACATCAAATGGGCCTTAGAAAGCTTTACCAACAACAAAGCAAGCGGAGATGACGGTATCCCAATTGAGCTTTCAAAGTCCTAAAAGATGATGCTGTTAAAGTGATGTCAACATTATGTCAACAAATCTGGAAAACGCAACAGTGGCCACGGGATTGGAAAAGATCAGTATATATTCCAGTCCCAAGGAAGGGTAATGCCAAGGAATGTTCAAACTATCGCACCATTGCACTCATTTCACATGCCAGCAAGGTCATGTTAAAGATCCTACAAGCTAGGCTTCAGCAGTATGTAGATCGGGAACTACCATAAGTTCAAGCTGGGTTTCGGAGAGGTCAAGAAACTAGAGATTATGGAGAAAGCAAGGGAGTATCAGAAAAACGTCTATTTCTGTTTTATTGACTACGCTAAAGCCTTTGATTGTGTGGATCACAACAAACTGTGGCAAGTCCTTAAAGAGATGGGAGTACTAGACCACCTCACATGTCTCCTGAGAAACCTGTATAAGGGTCAAGAAGCAACTGTGAGAACTGGATATGGAACAACTGATTGGTTTAGAATTGGAAAAGGAGTTCGACAAGGATGTATATTGTCACCCTGTTTATTTAATTTATATGCAGAGTACATCATGAGGAATGCTGGCCTGGATGAAGCACGAGCCGGAATTAAGATTGCTTGGAAAAACATCAACAACCTCAGATATGCAGATGACACCACTCTAATGGCAGAAAGTGAGGAGGACCTAAAGAATCTCTTGTTGAGGGTGAAAGAGGAAAGCACAAAAGAAGGCTTGAAACTCAACATCAAAAAAACGAAGATCATGGCATCCGGCCCTATCACACCTTGGAAAATAGAAGGGGAAGATATGGAAGTAGTGACAGACTTCACATTTCTGGGGTTCAAGATCACTGCAGATGGTGACTGTAGCCATGAAATTAAAAGGTGTTTGCTCCTTGGGAGGACAGCTATGGAGAACGTGGGCAGTATAATAAAAAGAAGAGACATCAGCCTGCCAACAAAAGTCCGTATAGTCAAAGCAATGGTATTCCCAGTAGTAATGCATGGCTGTGAGAGCTGGACCATAAGGAAAGCCGAGCGCAGAAGAATAGATGCTTTTGAGCTCTGGTGCTGGAGAAGAATCTTGAGAGTCCCTTGGACGGCGAGAAGATCAAATCAGTCAGTCCTAAGAGAAATCAACCCAGACTGTTCCCTGGAAAGTTAGATGCTGAAGCTGAAGTTCAAATACTTTGGCCACCAAATGAGAAGGGAGCACTCACTGGAGAAGATCCTGTTGCTGGGAAAGACAGAAGGCAAAAGAAGAAGGGAACGGCAAAGAGATGAGATGGCTGGACAGTGTTACTGATGTAACAAACATGAATTTGAGCAGACTTCAGAGGATGGTGGAAGACAGGAGGGCCTGGCATGACTTTGTCCATGGGGTCGCAAAGAGTCGGACTTGACTGTGCGACTGAACAACAAAAAATCCAATACTGGCCAACTGCCAATCCTAAATGTAATCTGTATGCGACTACCTCAGGCAACACAACGTGGCATTGGAATTACTGCATGTCACTTATATCCCACCCTTCCTTCAAAGAGCTCAGGGTGGCATAACTGGTGGGAGTGATCCTATTTTCCTCTGTCAACAAACCTGAGAGATAGATTAATTCAAAAGAGAGCATCTGGGCCAAGTCACCCAATGAGCTTCAAAACTAAAGCAAGAATCTGAACCGCAATCTCCCTAGTACATGTTTTCTCTAACCACTTTACCGTACTTGGATCCAAGCTGAGCTGACAAATTCTGCTGATTCTCCCTTCATGTCATTCCTTAGGTTCTCCTCTCCCCCTCAGGAGCAGCCCTTTCCACTGATTTTATTTTGCAGAGGTCAGTGGGCTTCAGTAGTGTGGGTCATTGGAAAATTTAGTCTGCATCATCCCCACTGGCTTTCACAATGCCAGCATTACAGTGGCAATAAATATATGACACAAGGGTGTCAAACATGCAGTTCAGGGGCTGAATTAGGCCCCTGGAGGTCTCCTATCAGGCCCCCAAGCAACTGGCTGTCAACTGCTTCCTGCTCCCTGTATCTTGCTTCCTTCTGCGTAACAGCTTGCTTTGCAAGGTTTGCTAAATTGCACAGCAGCTACAGAGCAAAACCTTTATTTTCTCCATTGGCTGAGGCTCCACCCTTGGGGAGGAAGGTGGGGGAGGAATAGCTCGCATTGCCAGGCTCTCTCAAGTCAGTTTGGTATAGTGGTTAACTGCATGGACTCTTATCCAGGAGAACCAGGTTTGATTCCCCGCTCCTCCACTTCCACCTGCTGGAATGGCCTTGGGTTAGCCATAGGTCTGGCAGAGGTTGTCCTTGAAAGGGCAGCTGCTGTGAGAGCCCTCTCAGCCTCATCCACCTCACAGGGTGTCTGTTGCGGGGGAGAAGATACAGGAGATTGTAAGCTGCTCTGAGTCTCTGATTCGGAGAGAAGAGCAGGGTATAAATCTGCAATTCTTCTTCTTCTTCAATCGCACAGCAGAGCTACTGAGCCAAGCCTGTCTTCCTTATTGGCTGAGGCTCCCCCACCAGTCCCCTGGGGAAGGAAGGAAAGAGCCAGAGCTTCCTTTGCCCAGTTCCCTGGATCCCATGGGAGAAATAAAAAGAAAGCATCTTAAAGACCAACGAGTGCTAACGTTTTAAGCATGTTTTAAGTTTTTACAAAAATATATATTTGTGTTTGTCTGTGTTCTTTATAAAATTTATATCTCTGCTACCTAATCTTAAATAGGTACACACATGGCCCAGCCTGACATGGCTCAGCCCAACCCAACTTGGCCTGGCCCAACAAGGTCTCATTTATGTCAGATCTGGCCTCATAACAAATGAGTTCGACACCCCTGTCCTAGAGCTTTTCCAAAATAATTTAAAGGCGCATGCATGTGTGTGTGAGGGGGAAATAGCTAATAAAAACCAAACATTAAAAACCACCCAAAGGAGCCTAAACTTAGGCTCCACCCCTCACACTCTTGCGCTGGAGGTAACTGAAGCACAAGGTCCTCTACCTTAAGTATATAAAAATCATGACAGCAAATTTTGATTTAGACCACCACTTTGTGTTAAAATTGTAGGAATGAAAGAAAAGAAAATCAAACCATTGTCCCACCCAAGCAAACATTTTTGAGGACTATTTTAGTAGTGTAAATGCTATATATTTGATTTACTGCCTTATGTAAAGTAGGAAAACAACTGATTTTTTAAATAGTGAATTCATGTCACTCTATGATCACAGCAATAATCCAGCAAAAATGTTTTCTGCTCTGAGCATTTTTAGTTCAAATTAGTTTTTGTGAGCTCTGAATCAGTTCTTATTATGCTTCTGGCCAAGAGCTTATACTACTATAAATAAATAAATAAAGATAAAACAAGAACAAACAACTTGACCACATCAAGACTTACAGCCAAATTCCAATACTTGTATGGAAGAGGATTTTCAGAAACAACAAACCCCATTATTTATTTTCAATTTAGTTACCCTAGATCGACAACCTTACTGAGTCATTGCTTAAGTATACTGTCATAATGAATGTTGGCTACCACATCCTGAATTTGGAAAGATAACCTAACATTACAGACATGCAAACACACACTATAGATTTTGTAATTCTCAATGTTAAAAATCTCAGACAAGAATCCACACTCCCTGGCCCTTTGACAAAATTTTAAAAAGAGGTGCCTTGTCAATCTTGGCCTGTTTCTACCTCTTCTAATCGCCTCCTTTGCTCTTTTTGTTGCTCAATGCGCTTTTGTCTCTCTGCCAGCAGCTGCCTCTTGTACTCTTCTTGCTCTCGGAGCTGCTGTTCTTGTAGCAGCTGTTGTCTCCGAAGAGCCTCAGAACGCTCCTTGTTTTCCTGCTGCAATCTCAGGAAATCACGTCTCAGAGTAGATTCTCCAGGCACATTAACAATAGAGCTATGAGACGAAGGCAAAGTTATTAAGAACACCCAAGAAAAGGTGGCAAATAACATAATTTTTCATTTTCATATTATATCTTTCTTTGATTTCATCAGGAAAAATGAAATTATGCAATTTCATGATGATAGACAATAAAGTCTGCACAAATTTGAATCTATAATCTTGTCTATAGTAATAAACAGTTAAAGACTTTTTAAAAGTCTTCAAAATGATACAGATAACTGGGAAGGAAAGACCCCCCGATCTATTGCTTCACTGAGCAAAAGTCTATTTATTAAAATATTTATCCCCCACCTTTCCTTTCGACTCAAGTTTAAAGCCTTCCTCCAACTTAAGTGGCTCTTTTGTTGGAAGAACAGAATTGACTCTCACAGATATTTGACAGGTATGCCTATTACAATGTCACAGCTACTGTAATGCTTTAAGCTACTTTAACGCTTTAATAAACTAAGATGCAACCAGCATTTTTCCATTTGGTAGAACATGGTGCTCTTCCCAACCTAACAATACTTTAAGTCTTCTCACAATGGGGAATGAAGCCATTTGTTCTGTCATGTGACACAGAACCCTTCATGTACTCTTTCATTTTATGCTGTTCTTTGTTACAAACATTTAGATCATCACTCTTGCCTAGTAGGGCTTCCGAGTGGCCACTGGAGATAACAAAACAAAATACTGCATTACTATCAGCTGCCACCACAGCACATGGATCTTTACCATGTGGCTGAATGTCAGCTGTGTTTATGCAAGAAAATACTTTAAAACAATATGTTCTTTTTAAAAGATACCCTGTTAAACAGACCATCTACCTGAAACAATAAAAGAGTTACTATTAGAGTTATGAATGACTTTACTTCCTGACATTTTGTGGTTGGGTCTGCCTCTTTGGGCAGCCATTTTGTAGTTGGTTCCACCTCTTTCGACAGTCATTCTGTTGTTGTGCCCAGTTTCCTGTGTCAGAATTCCAAAGGTGCCCCAAAAGGCTGATCCTGCTGTTCAACAACAAGACCTTATTTTGTATGCTCATCAAATTTAAACTGACTTGCTTAAATTACAAGATTTGGGATTCTATATAAACATTTAAATGGACACCAGGTCACATTAGTTGGACACACAAACAATACCAGCGTGTTTGTGACATCAGAACATATGTATTTATTAAAGTACCTATGTGAGAGAAAACAAGGGTTGTTTGGAGACTTTTGACTTGATGAAGATATTACTGTGATCTATTGAATTTCATTATTTTTATACTGTATTTCACTGTTAATATCCACATGATATATTTGATATTTATTATTAAATATCCAAAGTATTAATTTTGTTTAATTTAGGTTATTTTGTATATTTCATACCCAGTGGTATTTCTTTAATTTAAATTACCAGAATGATATTACCTTGGCTCTCCTTCTTGTTCAGGCACTTCCTCCTCTTCCTCTTCACTTCCACTATACTCATATTCTGTTTCATCTAGGCAAGGGAGCCAACAAAAATTCTCTTAAAACACAAGTTGATTATAACAGCACAGATTAATTCCATGCATTAATTATTTTATCAATAGAACAGTCTTTGGAAAGCTCTGGATAACAACGAAGAATTCTATGAGCATTATTTAGAATTTACCACTGTAAAGTGAAAGAACCAGAGATCCTTTCTGCCCAGGGATTTTAATGGGAGTATACCGCACTTAGCAAGCAGGATCAATGCTAGAAACTCACTCCAACTGTTCTTACTGGAAAGTGGGCCACCCATAAATGTCAACTGGGTTTTCAACCCCCACCCCCCCAAGACTGTCCAGTTTTCAAGATCCTCTTCTCAAGCCCTCTGTGCCCTAGCCTGCAGAGATGAGGCCAGTAGTGACTACAGACAAGACTATTTCAGTGATGGCACCTTGTTTGTGGACTCGCTAGTGCCTACCTTACTCTCTTTTACATGGTAAGCCAGAACATCTTCTTTTAACCCAGGCTTCTAACTCGGGGTTTTCTGGCCTGCTTCAAGATTATATTCTTTTCACACTTGTTTTATGCTGTTTTATAGTCTGCCAAATTTTTAACCGTTAGTATTGTTACTGCATGGTTGTATGGCTTGGCTCCATGTCTGATAATGCTAATATTGTTTTGTTTCATTTCAGCATTTTATTTTTCAGCAACAGAGCCCTCACTCCAACCCAAGATTGATCAAGAAGCTTGAAATTGGTAGGTTGACAATACATTAGTATTCCAATTCCAAAGAAGAGGTACAAGGACTCCTTGAAGAAATCCCTTAGCACCTGTCACATCAACCATCACCAGTGGTCTGACCTAGCCTCAGATCGCAAAGCATGGAGGCACACCATCCACCAGGCTGTCTCTTCCTTTGAGAACGCACGCATAGCTGGTCTTGAGGACAAAAGGAGATTGAGGAAGAATCGCACTGCTACAGCACCAACCCCAAATCAGACTTTTCCCTGCAGCTACTGTGGCCGGACCTGCCTGTCCCGCATTGGTCTTGTCAGCCACCAGCGAGCCTGCAGCAAACGTGGACTATTGCACCCTTCTTAAATCTTCGTTCGCGAAGCCAAGCCGAGAGTATTCCAATTTGTTTAAGCAACTGCATTCCACTCAAATTATCATTTTAACTCTTGGAAGAAGTAAAAAATGAATATTGGGATCAAAACTAAAGTCAGATGCATTCTGAATCAGGACTGCCGAGAGCCAGCTAGGGGCTCATTTACCAGATGACAATCCGGTTCTTGAGGTAGAGAAGCTTCTCTATGCAGCTAGGAAATGGGACAGAGAAAAGAGCAAATGGTGGGTTTTTGCAGGGCCAATCAAGGAAGATGACAACAGGGCTTTTTTTTGAGCTGGAGTGCCGCTGCAGCTGGCTTGGCCAGGGTTCTGGCTCAAAAAATAGAAGGCAGAGGGAAGGCACTGGAGCAGCTTCCTGGGGCCCAGCTCACCAGCCAGGCTAACAGGACTACGCCACATTGCAGAAGCAGCCTCCTGGGGCCCAGCTTGCAAGGCCTAGCCATACTGCAGTGGCTTCCTGGAGACTAGCTTGCTGTCCAGGCTCATGGTGCCAAGCCATGATGCAATGCAGCTTCTTGGAATTTCTTCTAGAAAAAAGGCCCTGATGACAAAAGATGAGGGACTGGCTACTGCTATACAGATCATTGTACAAGACAGAGGGAACACCATGTGCTGCATTCCCAGCGCACAGAGTGTGAAGCTGGCTAGCTACACAAGCGCAAGGAGGGGGCAGGAAGAGGAAACTGAGCCAGCCCCCACCATCCATCTCCCACTCTAGACAGAAAGGGCACAGAAGAGACATTTCAGGGAAAGCTAAACTCTACCAGTGTTGGCTGACAGAGAGCCCCAGCTGGGCTTGCATTTCCCTCTCAGTGCCCTCTCTCGACCAGAACTATTGACAAAATTTTATCTAAATAGAAACTGCCATGGTATATAATAAACAGCACTTGAAACATCTTTGACGTTCCACAGTGGTTTGCCATGTGGTATTGGTGGGAAAAACAGGTTGCTTACCTGTAACTGATGATCTTCGAGTGGTCATCTGTGCAGTCACACACATGGGTCTTGCCGCAGGCAACGGATCCATACCTCGGAGCTCCAATAGCTCGTTTATAACGTCTTTTGGCGCGCTTTCCTCCCGCCCTGGGGAGCAGGCAGCGACTGCGCATGCCTGGAGCGGGGGGAGAGCGCCCATTCCACTCAGTTTCTTCCAGCCGCCACTGGCAAGACTAGAAAGGTTAAGCAAGAAGTACCAGAGGCCAGCAGCGGGGAAGGCTGGGTGGGCGTGTGTGACTGCACAGATGACCACTCGAAGATCATCAGTTACAGGTAAGCAACCTGTTTATCTTCTTCGTGGTCTCTGTGCAGTCCCACACATGGGTGACTAGCCAGCTAAGAGTCCTGGAGGAGGGTGCTGGAAAATAAAAAGTTAGTCATCTGACCCATACCAAAGACTGTGTGGTATAGGAGTATAAGCGGATGCACTCACCTCCATTTCAGTGAAAGATGGATCTGAGGACCGCTTGTCCGAAGGAGGCGTCACGTCTCGCACGAACGTCCAACGCGTAATGGGAGACGAACGTGGAGGGAGAGGACCAGGATGCGGCTGCACAGATGTCCTCCATGGAGACGCCGTGCAAGAAGGCCGAAGACGTCGAGACCGCTCTAGTGGAGTGCGCCTTAAGGCCTTCGGGCAGAGGCTGCTTAGCCAGTTCGTAGCACAGCCTAATAGCACTCACTACCCATTTTGAAAGTCTCTGGGTAGAGATCTTGTGTCCCCTGCAAGGGTTTCCGTATGCCACAAATAAATTAGGGTCCTTACGGAAAGGCCGTGTACGATGGAGGTAGAAGGATAATGCTCTTCTTGCGTCCAAAGAATGCAAGGCCCGTTGTCCCTGGTCAGTTGGGTTGGGAAAAAAAGTCGGCAGAGAGGTTGCAGTCGACAAGTGGAACTGGGAGACAACTTTAGGAAGGAACGCAGGGTCCGGTCTCAGGACAACCTTTTCCTTGTGGAAAATGGTGTAAGGAGGATCGTGGCGGAAAGCGCATAGGTCACTTGCCCGCTTACCAGAGGTGAGGGCAATGAGCAACGCTGTCTTCCAGGAAAGAAGGTTGAGGTCTATGGTGGCCATGGGTTCGAATGGTGCCTTCATAAGCGAGGAAAGAACTAGGGATAAACTCCAAGTTGGAACAAGAGGTTTAACAGGGGGATTGAGGTGCAACATGCCCCTGAGGAAGGACTTGGACAAGGGATGAGAAAAAACTGTCTTGCCGTCTACCGGATTGTGGAACGCGGAGATGGCGGACAGGTGAACCTTGAGGGATGAGTAACAGAGTCCTGATTTCTTCAGTGAAAGCAAATAGTCCAGGATCATATTGAGAGGTACCGATTCAGGAAGTAGATGGTTAGTAGCCGCGAACGAGGAGAAGCGTTTCCACTTCCTTCGGTACGAAAGCCTTGTGGAGGGCTTCCTGGCATTAAGAATAACGTGAGCTACCTCTGCGGAGAGGTGGGAGGTCGAATTCTCCATGCCGTAAGGGCCAGAACCTGAGGGTTGTGGTGCAATATCTGACCGTTGGCTTGGGAGAGGAGGTCGATCGCGAACGGGAGACGACGGTAAGTGTGATGAGATAACTGGAGAAGTCTCGTGAACCATGGTTGCCGTGGCCACCAGGGGGCTACCAGGATGCAGTCCGTGCCGTCTCGTGTTATCTTCATCAACACCCGAGTTAGTAGAGGGGTTGGTGGGAAGATATAGTGGAGAGGACCTGTCCATCTGTGTAGGAAGGCGTCGTTCCGCCTCCTGGAAAAGTAGCGTGGACACTTGGCATTGTCCTTGGAAGCAAAAACATCCACCTTGGGTGTTCCGAAGCACCTGAAAATGGCTCGAAGGTAGGTCGGATTGAGGGACCATTCGTGGTCGTCCAGACGAAACCTGCTCAGCGAGTCGGCCAGAACATTGTCGACACCTGGGAGGTGAATCGCGGTCAGGTAAATGTTGTGCTCCAGGCACCATTCCCAGAGTGAGACGGCTATACGGCAGAGCCGGAGCGACCTGGTTCCTCCCTGCTTGTTGATATAGTACACCGTTGCCATGTTGTCCGTTGAAATTTGGACATGGCTCTTGTTGATCAGTGGGAGAAAGGATAAGAGGGCCCTGTGCACGGCAATCAGTTCTAAGCAGTTTATGTGCATGGCGCTCTCGGAAGGGGTCCAAAGGCCTCTGACGGTTTTGTCCTCTAAGTGGGCTCCCCATCCCCACTTTGAGGCGTCCGTTGTCACAACAGCCACTGGGGGTGCCGGTAAAAATGGCATGCCCGCGAGGAGGTTGCTGGGTATCGTCCACCACGTTAGGGATGAAAGTACTCTCTGGGGGACCATAAGTAGGACATTCTGCGGTTGCAACTGAGGATGGTAAGCTCTTACAAACCAAAGCTGTAGTTGTCGCATCCGTAGCTTGGCAAAGTGGATGACGGAAGTCGTGGCAGCCATGAGGCCCAGCAAGCGTTGTATGACGAATGCCGACTGGTAAGGTTGATGCTGAATCGACTTGGCTAAGGTGATGATAGTAAGTGCTCGATCCCCTGGGAGGAAGGCACGGTGGAGAGAAGTGCGGAGGAGAGCCCCTATAAACTTGATGTCTTGGGTGGGCTCGAGATGGGATTTGGATGCATTCACCCGAAGCCCTAAGGAATCGAGAAGAGAGAGTGTTGTGCTGATGTTGGCCTGCAACCGACGCTGGCTTGGTGCTATGAGGAGCCAGTCGTCGATATACGGGAAAACTGTGATGTTTCGAAGTCTGAGAGCCGCTGCCACCACCGCCATGCACTTGGTGAATACCCTTGGCGCAGTGGAGAGGCCGAAGGGCAGGGAGACGTACTGGAAGTGGTCCCTCCCCACAGCGAATCGCAGGTACTTCCGGTGCTGAGGTCGAATTGTCACATGGAAGTAAGCGTCCTGAAGATCTAGGGAAGCCATCCAGGAATCCCTGGGGATAAGAGGCAGGATGCCGTGTAGGGAGATCATTCTGAACTTCCTGTATTCTATGAATTTGTTCAGCTTCCGAAGATCGAGGATAGGGCGCTTCCCTCCATCCCGTTTGGGGACCAGGAAGTATCTTGAGTAGAATCCCGTCCCTCGGTGTTGAGGAGGAACGGGTTCTATGGCATTCTTCTGGAGCAAGTCCAGGATTTCCTGCTGGAGGGGTGCAGATGGAGGGGTGGCTATGAAGTGGTGGTGGTGTGGTGGCGAAACGAACTCTATTGCGTAACCTAAACGCACGATGGTAAGGACCCAAGAGTCGGTGGTGATGGAACTCCAACGAGGGTAAAAGGGGAATAGTCTGGTCTGCCCCTTGGGAGAGTCAAAGAGACTGTTTGCCTGTCTGGGACTGCTTCTTAGAGGGCTGAGTCCGTGGCCTCTGATGAAAGGGCTGTTTAGGCAGGGGTTTCCTTTTCCAGAACTCCTGAGATTTAGGCGATCGTTGACGACGCTGAAAGGATGGCTTCCAGGGTCTCTGCCTGTTAGAGGGCAGGGAGGTAGGTTGTGTGACGCCGAGGCGTTTGGCTCTCTTACGGCCGTCATCGACCGAAGCTAGGACCTCGTCCGTTGACGCATGGAATAGACCCAGGCCATCGAAAGGAAGGTCCTCTATACGCTGCTTGATATCTGGTTGAAGGTTGGTAGAGCGGAGCCAGGCATGGCGACGTAAGGCTACAGATGTCGCAAACACTCGGGAGGAACAGGAGACCGCATGGCGAATGGAGTTGATCTGTTGTTTGGAGACACGGGAAAGCTCAGAGACGAGAGACGAGACCGCTTTCTGAGAGGAGTCAGGCATGGATGTGATATGCGGGGTGATCTGGTTCGCCAGGTTGAAGGTGTAGGCAGCAAAATAGGCCAAGTAATTGTTCAGCTTGGAATTAGTCGAGGAGAAGCTATAGATCTTTTTAGCCAGAGTGTCCAGTTTACGGCCCTCGCGGTCAGGAGGAACAGGGTGGCGAGATTGTTTGTTCTTGGTGGCCGAATGAACAACGATGGAGTTGGGCGCCGGGTGGGAGGCGAGGAATTTGCAGTCAGCTGCTTGAACCCTGTAAAGGGAATCCAGGCGTCGGGAAAGCGTAGGGATCGAGGCCGGCTTATCCCAGGCTTCTTGGAGGCCCTCCAAGTGTACAGGGAGCATAGGAAGCGAAGAGCTGTCAGGGAAGTCTGAACGGACTAGGTCATGTACCACATCCGAGATCTTGGGTGAGTCAGAGGACATAGGAATGTTTAGTGCGGAAGCCATAGTTGTTATGAGATTAAGGTAGGCCTTGGAGCTGTCAGATGGTGAGAGCCTAGGAGGTTGGTCCGATGCGGGGGAGGCTGGGGCCTCCTCGGAGTCGGAGTGATCAGAAGTGTCTCTGTCAGAAGTCGAGAGTGGATGCTGTGGAGACTTGGGCTCGACAGGTGAAGGGTCCCGAGGGCGTTTGAGAGGCGAAGCAGTCGGTTTAGAAGCCGATGCGGATGCGGTTCTAGGAGAAACCCGGTCCCGAGGACGGACAGGAGGCTGCAGAACATCGTGTGGATCGGGTGCAGTCTGGGAGTCGAAAGTGTCTCGGTTCCGAAGGGCTGCCGCATCATCTCGGGTGCGAGGAGTAGGCTCCCGTCGGGGGGAATAGTAATGTTGGTAATCCCCATAGCGATCCGGAGACAGGTGACGGTGCAAAGGAGATCGCTGATCGCGTGCACGATAGTAGTCGCGGGGTCCGGGAGAATAATAGTCCCTGAGTCGAGGCATATAGACATCTCTGTGAAAGGAGTCCGGATCGAAGTCAGAGAGGTGCCTGTAGCTGTGGCGCGAAGGCGAACTCTGGTACCGATGGTAACGTGAGTAAAGGCGAGGTGACGGAGACCGGGATGGAGAGCGGTCTTGTCGATAGTCGCGATAGTAGTCGCCGTACCGGGACCGAGAGCGGTCGCGTCGAAAGTCATGGTAGTCCTCCCGATGTGGAGAATTGGGAGGATGTCGGATCGGAGACCTGGGACGGAGCGGAGGATCTCGGATCGGAGACCTAGGACGAAGCGGAGGATCCCGGAGCGGAGACCTTGGGCGAAGTGGAGACCGCGAGCGAGAGCGGGGCCGCGGAGATCGAGATCGAAGCCGATGCGAAGAGACCTGAGTAGAAGATTCGACAAGCAGCGGGGTAGTATTGTCTTTAAGCAATGGCGCTGTGGAATCCTTGAGTACCGGAGTTGTAACGTCCTTCAGGACTGGCGTAGTGATGTCGAGGAAGGATTCCGGTCTGAGAGGTGGAGCCTCGGAGTCGAGGATATCGCTGGGAGGAAGGCTGTGCACCGAGGGCGATCTAGAGCCAATCGGGATAACTTCAAGAGAAGTTTGAGTGAGGCTAGGCATTTCCGAGATGACGTCAGAAGGAGCCGAAAGTTCGATAGGTAGAATCGGAGTCGACTGCGCAGAAGCCGCTTGTGCCGCCGAAGCAACTGATTGCGATTGCGCAGCCGCCGAGGCCGATTGCGCAGCCGTAGCAAAAGCAGAAGTACTAGGGCGCGCGGAGGTAGAAGCTGACGGGTCGTGCTTCTTAGGCGCCAAGGTGCTCGGACTGGAGGTTTTCGGAGCCGAGTATTCGCCCTGACGGGCTTGTTTAGGCGCCTTATGCCCCTCAGAGTGTTTAGAGGCCTTTTTGTCGGACTTATGTTTCCTAGGAGCGGTAGGAAGGGCCGACGCTGCCGAATCTCCCGCTCTAAGTGGGGGAGGCGGCGGATCTGAAGTAGACATCCCGCGGAGAGAAGACTCAATGAGGAAGCTACGAAGACGAGCCGCTCTGTTCTTACGCGCCTGCTTACCGAAGCAAGCGCAGTGGTGACAGTTATCGGTTCTATGGGATTCCCCCAAGCAAAAAAGGCAGAGCGAGTGACCGTCGGATGACGGGATTTTAGCAGCACACTGCCTGCACCTTTTGAAGGTGATTTTCCCTTCCATCCGTTCCGGACAGGGGAAGGAGGGAAGGGAGAGACGGGGTTGGGGGGGGGGGGGTAGAAAGGAAAAAAGGCAAAAGCGCAGAAGTCGGATCTACCTTTTTTTTTTTTTTTTTTTTTTTTTTATATTAAAGGGACGAAGAAAATAGAAAAGGAGAAGTAAGAGAGATAGTACGATACCAAGAGACGAGCCAGAGGAGGAACGCAACGAGGTAGGTGTTGTCCGGGCGGCGGAAGGGAAGAAACTGAGTGGAATGGGCGCTCTCCCCCCGCTCCAGGCATGCGCAGTCGCTGCCTGCTCCCCAGGGCGGGAGGAAAGCGCGCCAAAAGACGTTATAAACGAGCTATTGGAGCTCCGAGGTATGGATCCGTTGCCTGCGGCAAGACCCATGTGTGGGACTGCACAGAGACCACGAAGAAGATGGGTATACTACTGTTCAAGAAACACCAGTTCAAAGCCCTTGAGGCATGCAGCAGTTCTCTGGCTCCTTATCAAAATACTGAACCTAAATTTTCCAGATCACAAAAGTAAGTAGTACACATAAGTGCACTCCTAATCTCAAAAGGAGTACATACCTTTCTCTCCTCTCTTCTTCCTTGTTCTGTCTATATGATCTTTAAGCTGGATTCGGACTTGCCTTTCATTTGGCTGATCACGTATAAATGGATGTTTTAAAAGCTGCTCTGTAGAAGGTCGTTGCATATAATTTTTCACTAAACAGCCCTCTATAAAACTAAAGAACTTTTTTGACCTAAGAGAGTGAAAACAGAGGACATTTAAAACAAAACACAGTTAAGTAACTTGGTCAGATAAGAATCTCATCGGTAAGAATCCTTCTTAAAGCTGATAAAGCTGATTTTTAAAAAGTTTGGCAAAGCCACAAGAATGCAATTCAGTTATGAGGGTCATTAAATCATAAGCAACAGCAAGTATCAGGTAAGAAAAGACGCATATTTTTAATAGGAATAACTTGCCAACATTGTTTAATTTTTCTGATGCATTATTACACATTATGTCCGCTGCTACACAGATTTAGAGTAATCCTACTAGAAAAAGTAGGAATAAGTGTCCAGTTCAAACACAGAACTTCATTATGAAGAAATAAAATGAGCCGTCATTCTAGCTGACAGATTAAATACAGAGATTTTCTTGTCCTTTGGGAAGAAACAATGGAATAATATTTCATTTTTAACTGAACCCTAAATCAAATACTTTTACTGCTGCTTTATATTTAACAATAATTTAAACAATAAATCCATGCTCCACAATGTAGCCAATTGTCCTAGAGTTCTCTGCCACTATCAAATAACTTACAAAAGATATTTACAAAAGATATATGGGAAATAAGAGCAAAGTCAGTAATCCAAAATACACAGACGTAGTTGGACCTTTTTGCACTGCAAGCACTGTATACTCCAAACAAGTTTCAAAAACAAAGCAAGTATGTGTTAATCTTCTTCTCTTACTTTTGCATATAAAAAACTTAACAAAGTTTATTTAAAGCAAAGGTTGCTTAATGAGCATACTGTGCCAATGTGCTATGCATCAATTTAAAATGCTGTGTTTCCTTTGATGATATTTACTATTGTTCCAAACCCAAATGCTATGATTATATGCAAGTGACTTTTCTTTTCACTTCCCCTTGCACATTTGGACTTAGTGACTTTTTATTGACTACAAGCCATTGTTTACTAGTACATCTGAACAGGTTTAGCTATTCTGAGCAAACTATGGTTTGTTAAAGTCATGTGAGGTAGAACAAACAGGAGAGTGCATGAGCATAAGACCCACATTGTAACAAACCATGTGAGACGCCCTTTGCACTCACACAGTGTACCTACCACCCTCTACAACCTCTCTCATTCAGGTTATGTCCTGGGTTATACTTGCCACCCTTCCTGCCTCTTTTAAAACCAACAGAGAGAGCCATAACCGTCTCACACCTCAGTCCTCTCTCTCACTCCCAGGGACATCCACAGACAGGGTACCCCAGTCCCCATTAATAACAAGCCCTCACTAACATGGAGCTATTGAGGTTGAGGCTAAAACACTGTTCCAATCAGTCACTGCCACCATTCATTTACATCCTATACTATAAGTTTGTAGACCAATGTATAAGTATGTATTAATTTGCGTGTGTGTGGTTCTTTCCCTTAGACATGAGGGCCACAGGATTAATCAAACAAAAAAGCTTTTATTTATTATATGAACAAAACACTGACTAAAGTATAAGAAACAACCTTTCACCTCCATTGAACTTTTGAACTGAGTTCCTATTCCTATAACTGGGATCCTTTAGTTATAAATTTGCTATTTTCAGCCTGTGTTATACAATTCCACTCAGAAAACCTTTCCCCCCTTCTCCTCAGCACCTAAGCTACCTACTTCTCTGCTGCAACCTCTAACTGACAGTTTTTTAAGCACTGTTTTCCAAGTCTTTTTTTATCAACATTCTGTCAGTTCTCATTGGCTGCCCTTAGGGTCAGGATGAACCTAGCCTGTTCATCACACCATGGTCAGCATTAAGATACCGATAGGAAATGGATAAATGCCACTTTTAACCACATATAGGGATCTACTACATATTCAACACCTGAAACTAACAATTCCCCCAAACAACACAAGAATCCATCTTCTTCAGAAGGAATTTGGTGTATAAAATGGATTAGTTTCTTTTCATGCCAGTTTTTATATAGTATTGCATCTGAAAGCAATCTCTACTGCCTTGTGTATTTACTGTAAAAACATGGCATACCAAGGCAGAAACATATGAAACTATTATGATGACACTAAAGTTTTGACTAAAGCAAAGCGATGGAGGCATCTGTTTTGTGGAGTAGTGTTACTGATTTAATGGTAGTACTGACAAAGCTACAAGATCTGAGACCCGAGTGTAGCACTGTGTGAAATATGAGCCTGGCAAGTTAAAATTCATGTTCACACAAACAGCAAATTGTTGAGGCTATAATGAGTACTGTATATTGCTCTGAGCTGCATGAAGCTTTGTTTAGTCCTTAAAGACACATACTTTGTTTTCAGCAAAAGATCCAGAAATAACAAGTTTATTCATCAACAGGATGAAGACTTTTCACCAATAATTCTGTTTTGCTGCTGTCAGCATATGCAAACTTGAATGAAATGAATGAAAGTTTACCATTTGCTGTTTATACCAAGCAGCCATGCATAAAGCATTTACTGAATATCTCAACTGAAGAGGAGCAATGCCCATTTTTAATTGATTTAGCAGTTTTATTGATATGGGGAGGGCACAAAGCATAAATATTTAAATAAATGCACTAGTATTTATAAATGTTATCACCATTAACTTGGAAACTAAAAATCAACAGTGTTGTCTTGTTTCCCTTATTAAATTATGTGTCTGGAATTAAACGGTGAGAAGAATAAAACCAACATTTTTACCTTCAGCGTCTGCACAGTTTGTCAGCTTAATGAGATGCTGCTCTGTCAACAACAATGACTCTTATTTTGTGCAATGTCTCCAAGAGAAAATCTTTTTCTAGAACAAGGAGAGCTAAAAAAATAACCTATACGCATCTCATTTCGGGCTATGAATCAGCAGAGCAGAAGACCAATTTTACCCAGCTAAAAGGATTTTTCATGTCTATGGAAATACCTCTAAATTACCTCTAAAATTACCTCTAAAAAGGAACGTGCTAGATTATAATCAAAATCTACTTCCTATTACGGAATAACTTGTAACATTCACCTACCATTTCTTTGATTTTAGCCGTGGAGGAGGGTTTCTTGGAATAAGAAACAGGGCTCTCATTGGATGCATGTCACAGAGGGCTGTAAACAAGTACTGATGGTTAATTTTCTGTTTTATCCCTGATTTGATTCAGTATTTCTATATTTTACAGTATCAAATGGACAATGGTAGGACTATCAGTCACTACAATGAATACAAAATACAAGAACATCCATGAAAACTCTTGATTTGAGAGAGCTTATATATGCACGAAGGGGCTATAACCTGATCCTCTAGAGGCCATCTGTTTTATAAAATGTCTCAAAGGCCAAGGATGCAAGCTGCCATTTCACAGATGTATAGAAACTATATGTGAAAAAAATATTTAAGACCTTTTTCTGGCAAAATTATCCATTATTATATACTATTTAACAATTGTAATGAGCTAAACACTGGGACTGTTACAATTTGCACATTCCAAGTTCTACTGCACCTCTCATTGGGATGTTTACATGGATTCAATAGTCTTCAACTTTTCCCTATTTTTTTTATTAACATAGCCCAGCCAAAATCACTTGAAAAACACTTTGGCACACAGTGTTAATTGCCAACAGCATTTCAGAATATGGGATTTAGTATTTATGGTGCCTGGTGGAGTGAGAATTAAAGAAAACAGAAACTCATCATTCATTTTGCTTTCAGAAATCTCAAGTGAAAGATTGGATTACAAAGCAGAACTCAATAGTATTGGTTTCAAACTAAACCAGCCCAATGGAAAATGGATATATATCACTTACGGGGAGCTCCTTCTGCCATCTCTATGGCTGTAATGCCACATGACCAAAGGTCACTCTGCAAAAGAGACCATATGTTAGCAAATACATTACACACTCTTCCTTCTCAGTTACAGCTAATTATGCACTACGTGAAGGAAGACCAGAACTGCATAAACCCTGGACTCTAAAAAAAATGGTTTCATTTTCTTTTTAACATGCCATGAAGGTATAACCCATATCCCGCATATCTAAAAACATACATATGGAAATTTAAACTGACTTAGCCTTTAGAATTTATATTGCTAATCTTCTGTAGTCAAATACAAATACGTTTTTATTGAATTAGTGTACGTATACTTGATTTTGAATGTTTTAATGCTTGATACTCACTGCTCTGGGGACCCTCTTTTTGGATGAAAAGATGGCACAGAAATGTTTTAAATTAATAATTAAATCCACATTTGAAAAGTTAAAAAGAACTGTTAGAAGCATTTTATATATCAAAACATAGCAGTTTCCCCCCCTTCTTTATGGAACTCTCAGTATCTGATGATTTAGAAAGGGCTATGATGGCTGTTGACAAAGTGAAGACTGAGCAAAGCTTTAAATGCTGGGAGGGGAAATAGTAAAAAAAAAATCTCAAAAAGTTACTCCCTAGAGAGTTTAAAACCTTCTGCTAATACCTTACCTATCATATTTTAAACGTAGTAACAATTTTCTAATTGCAGGAGCACTGAGGTACTTGTCAAGAGATAATTTGCTCTCAGTTCTGATTTTAACACTTGTATGAATGCTCTGCTTCCAGGCACAATTATATCCCCAATGGCAACGAAACAGGAGATTACAACAGGCTGGATCCAGACCATTTCTGCTAAAGGAAGGCTTTTCAGTTAGCACAGTGGAACATCGATGCCTCCCTGCTCCAGCTGCAGCCCACTACAATACCCAAGTCATCGTTCAGTGCTGCCAGAGCAAACTCTAATGCCTGCAAACATTCTCTACCCCACAGTCTCTCATTCAGCACGAGACATCACAGTTTATCTCTTTCAGTCCTATTTCAGTTAGTACCTTGAGTCCCTCAAAGAGTGAAAAGAGACTAATCCTTCAAAGTAGTTCATTCATTTCTTAAATTTTTATCCTATCCTTCCTCCCAAGTTCACACAGCATGTACACAGATTCCTCCTGCTAGATATTTATTCTCATAGCATCCCTGTAAAATCTGTTATTGCTGAGAGGGAATTCAACTAAGCCAAGTTTATCCAGTGAGCTTACAGGCTGATTGGCCATTTCAGTTTCAGCCTCTCCCATTCTAAAACCACTACTATCAGCACTATTCTGGATCAAGTTGGAGAAGATACCTCATGGCAATTGTGTCGAAGAGGCCAAGATAAAAACTTCTAAATTCTAAATCAACTGCATGAATCTTTGGAAATGATACAACAAGAAATAATATAATGTAGGATTCTCTGTCTTCAAGGAGGTAATAATGTTGAGAAAACAGCACATCAAAAGAGCATTTGTTTCCAAGCCAATTCAAGGTTATCAGCTCCACTGTATATCCTTTCACACATACTGGGCCCACAAATTTACATTCGTGTTTGCCAGAGTAAGCCATCTATCTCCCCAGGAAGCATAGTGAGCTTCTGAGCTATTAATGAGTATGGACTACCCCACCAAGTTGCGGGGAGGTACATTGGGGGAACTGGTATACTAATCTTTCCTGAGCCCTAACACCTGGAACACTCACTACATGCTGGAAAAAAGTGTTAGCTGGTTGCCTCCAATAATCTCAAATACCATCCCAATTGCTCTGCCTTTCAATCTTATCTTGATATTTACCTAAATAATGAACCAATAACCACCTAGCCAAGTTAGACAAAATTTCAGTTAATATTTCTACAAAGTGAATTTTCAGATATACATTATATTTAGAACTGATTTGGATTTAAAGAGCAAGAATGTCAGATACCATTGAGATTCCTAGATATCCAAAGAAATGGGAGAATGAGACAAGCATCATCTGAACTGCTTGCCTGAGAAAACTGCTCCATTAGGAAAAGCAATCACCTGTTCTCTACAAGATAGTTTTCTCCAGACAATTTTTTTTACATAATTGAATATTCAGAAATTGATATTGGGTGTTGCCCAGGAAGGACTGCAAGTTTGAACTATCCCACAGTAGTCCAAGCCCCAGTGTAAGACAGGTAAAAGCATGTGGCCATCTTCTGCTCTTCAAGCCTGTGCTGACACTAGCCTGATCCTGGAAGCTAAGAAGGATCAACCCTGGCTAGTATTTAGATCCTCCAAGGAATACCATACTCTTTGAGACACAAAGGCAGGCAATGGCAAGTCACCTCTGAACGCCTCTTGCCTTGAAAACCCCACAGCAAGGGTGTCAAACATCCAGTTTGTGGGCCAAACCAGCCCACCCAGGGCTTCCATCAGGCCCACAGGGCTCTCTTCTCCCCCCTTTCCCCCTCCCATGCTCACACTGAAGCTCCAAGGCTGCCAATGTTTTAAGATCCTTCTTCCTTCTCTTTGCAGAGGCTAAAGCAGAAAGCAAGGCTGTGCAGAAAATGTGGAATGGATTTTCCAATTCAGGTCTCTGGGCACAGCCGACTTGAATGGAAAATCCACTCCATGTTTTCCTTGCAATTTTGCCTGTGTTTCAATGGAGTGGAGCTCATTTTGACTTCTCAGCGTTCCTATGGCCAAATGAAACTTCCTGGAGTTGTGTCCTTGCAAATCAAGCATTGAAGCTTTGAGCCAGCTTTGTCTCAGCTGAACGGACGTGCAAACTAGTGCCTAGTGAGTACTCTAACTTGGGAACCCACAGCCAAAGTGGGATATTACACTGGAGAGCCATTGGTAAGCTAAGTAGACCCGGGGGGGGGGGGGGAGAGAAGCTTGCAATGCCCTGCCATTTCATGTTTTCCCAGGCTGAGAGCACTTTGTTTCTTTAGTTTCTGCTGTAATCCTTGTGTTTTTCTTGATGTTTTATTTTTAAATTGCATTGCAAAATCCCACTATTACCCCATCTTTCCATTTTAAACAAAATATTGCAAGGGTTTTAAGTATGTTTGTATTTTAATTTAAAAATGATGTTTAATCGTGTTGGCCTGTCTCATCTATAAAGTCTATATCTCTGATATCTGTTTTAGAACAGGCACAGTTTGGCCCCACAAAGTCCCATGTATGCCAGATATGGCCCTCCTAACAAATGAATTCGACATCCCTGTCCTACAGGGTACCCAAAAATCAGCTGTGACTTGATGGTAAAACAAACAAACAAGAACAATTTTTAAAAAGTGATTGGAGATTTCCAGAAAGTTGATGAGCTTTAAAGCAGGAAGAGGAGGCCTATTCTAAGATCATTTAACCTTGCTGTTATTAAGGTTTGATACTGACTTCAAAACAAAACAGAACCAAAGATATCTTCACAATAAGCCTATGCTTTTTGGGGGGGGGGAGGGGGTAATCAGGAGTGAGTTGCTTTTACAGCAACTCCACTGAAGAGCTACTTCATATTTCCTTTATAGAAAACATTTCCAAATGTGAAACCAGCATATGGAAAACTTACCAATGCTAAACATACATAAATATTCTTTACTTTTTATACATGTTCTGGAAAGCTGGATACTGTTATGTGTTTAATAATGACACTATGGGTTGGATCCAGACTACATTTTCTGCTAATGAATAATTATTTCTATACAGAAGTATTCCATTCAGAAAATGCTCAGCATTTGAAATAGCTAAGTTGAAACTGATATGATATGCACTGATTTTTAAGGTTATTGTACGCTTGCTTTCTACTTCTCCTAATCAGCTGAAGGACTGAAATGGAGAAAAATCCATGACACGATCTCAGAACAGTAGCATCACCCAGAAAAACCGCACACGAATTGTGTATACAGAGAAAGACACACACACCTTAGCTACTATGTTAATATGAGTTCTCTTACTCTGTAATCATATGTAGCATCTGGGTTTTCATCACAGGCAATAACTTCTGGAGCCATCCAGTAAGGCGTTCCAATAAATGTGTTTCTTCTACCAACTGTCCTGTCCAGTTGAGCACTCACACCAAAATCCACTAAATAAAAAAAAAAACAGGAAATAGTAAACATATAGAAGACTCCAAGACACCACAAAGCAAAACAGGTAGAAGCTGAATGTTGCACAAACAACAACAAACTCTAAAATTTGAGCACTCTATTAATATGAACATTCAACATTCACTAAGGGATGGGATTCTGTGTGTACCACTGATTTATCTTTTTTATCTTTCACTTGTTGATCAGCAGAACATTCCTGTCCTGGGATTCATTACATTATCTCTAAATTGCAATGAACATGTATTTCAAAACATGAATGCTGTAATACAAATGTTCTTTCTGACAATGGGTATAGTAGCTGAAGAACCAAAACACACATATTTAATAACCAGGCAATATCCATTACAGCTGTAAAACAACAGTGCACCTATGTCCTTTGCATCCCTAAACCTGAATTATTCAGTCTTGATATTTTTTGCGTATGGCAAACCTCTTGCTTTTGTCAAGGTGTTATCTCCTTAAGCCAAATATTCAGATCCTCTTATAAATGCTCAGTTGCAATAAACAGGGAATGCTTTTTCCTGGAGATTGTGTGACCTGGTACTGCTTTGAATGTGTACCATGGTCATGAGCAAGTAACTGTGTATGTGCACTACTACTTGCTGCATTTGAAGCATGTAAGGATATCCACAGATTTTATTGGCATGCTTCTAAAATGCCTCTCTGCCATACGGTCCAGGGCTGCTTCCAGGTTTTTGTGAGCCCTGACAATACAATTGGGCTACCTTCCCCTTTGGTACAGCCTCTTTTTCCTCTAACCATACCCCCTTTTGCTTGGTTCCACGCTGCTGGCTCTAACCTTTCCCATTAACCACACCCTTATTCTGGTAAAAGGAAGGATTCATCATGTTGCTTTCTTGGTTGTATAAAATCAATATAGAAAATCACCACCCTGTGGATGCAGGCATAGTGCAAGTCCTTCATTTTCAGTGAGAAAGTGATTAAGCATATTACTACGCTGCACAGAATTCAGGGAAAAAACCAGCTCATGCTGTTTCTTGTCAGGTGGGTCCCACAGTTTCGTCCAATGCAGTGTATTTAAGACTTCACAGGAACAATCCAATACATGTTTATTAAAAAGCCTCTTGTTCCTTCATCACTTCCATTCTGATTAATAACTTAGATTCATCAGATAGTTAAACTGAGAAATAATTCCTATTGCTCTTTATGATAAAGTTGACTATTACCTTTCAATGTAAACGCTTCTGCCATTCTAACTCATCAGTCTTTATATTACTGTTCTCAGTTGTACTCTTATGCCCTTAGCTATGGAACTGACACAGAGCCTTGCATTCCTACAGAGACAGCATGGTTTTCTGCCCTGCTTGCAAGGAACTCATAAATCCTATTCTGTTCCCCTGATCCATACGAGGCACAGCTGGCACACATTAGTAAGAGCTACTAGAACACCAACCAACCAGACAACAGTGCACACTGAATTTTGCACAGGTGGGGCACACAAGACATTGTCTCCTTCCCACCCCCATTACTGTTGTTTCATTCAGCAACACTGGATTGTTCCAGGAAAGTCTGAGCACTCCTGATTTGGCTGCCTTGTGAAAAATGAGCATACTTCTGTCTAGCTGTCACATCTAAAGCATGCTCAAGTTCCACCTTCCCACCAAGAGATTTCTCCAAATAATTTTTAAAGAATCTGTCTTTTAGGACCAATTCACATTACAATTGTTTGCATATGTTAAATCTACGTAAACTAGAATTTTCAGTGGTGCATAAGGGAATTGGTTACTACAGTCTGCTGGTTAAAAATCAGGAAGTCCCTAGTTTCAAAAACTTATCAGATCACTTAGCTAAACATGTATGGGTGTGATCCTCAATTCCCCACCAAACTTATGGACACTGTAGTACTGATACTGAAATCATGGGAAATGAGAGCCATCAATGGATATTAGCCATGGTGATTTCCATATTCAGAGAGGGAGTAAACTTCTGAGTTATTATAGTAATGGCTTGTCTTGTTCCTAATTTTCTACAGTTGATTTTGCTACCAACTGTTATTTTATTGTGATTTTTAACTAAAGTTTGTAAATCCACCTGAAGACTTCTTTTCGAGTAGAAAAGTAGGACACATTTTTTTTAAAAAAACCCAGTCATTTAGCTAAAACCCAGACTTTGTTGTGAAAGCACTATTTGCAGATTCCAGAGTGTGCATGACTTGCCAACCAAATAAGTTACAAATGACACTCAATTCTAGAGTAGCTAATTTGGTCCAACACTGCATGCTTGATGATATCTGGTTTGCATCAAAAGCAAGCCTCCACTTGGTCTTATACCCCAACCACAAAACAAGTAATATAATCAATGCAAGAATATTCTGCAAATAGGTGTCTTTGCATATGCCTTGCTGGCACAGTTAATTTCGGAGGGGTAGCTGTATTAGTCTGTTGCAGAAAAATAAAACAGGAGTCCAGTGGCCCCGTAGATACTAACAAAATATAGCCTTTCCTGAGGCAGAGTTCACTTCATTAGATTCTTTCATTCCAACATAAATGCCCAGTGGTCAGATGAAGTATGGTCAAAATCTTTTGCACCTCTACACTGTCTGAATTTAGGATGAAAATGACTTTTAACAGAAACTTGAAAAATATTTCTGTCCTAAGAAGGCAAGTGTCTACTAAGTAGTCTCTCTTCCAGCAAATCTGATCAAGCAGATGACAAAGTCCATGCTGGCTTTTCTTTGCTGAACTCTAAATTGACACTTGGCAGCTGTGTCATTTCTCAGATCCATACTTCTCTGACATTCCTGCATCATGCCTGGGTAGCTCTCTATTGTGATTAAGACTATGGACAAAATAAACACTAAGCTGATTCCCAGCATTGTTTGTAGCATGTGGCCTTGCCTCTACCAGCTATTCCTTCACTTTAGGGAATGGAGATAGAAGACAAAGGGATGAACTCCTCAGTCACTGTTAGTGGTAAGAAGAAAAACCACAGGAAATAAAGAAACTTAGGGTCTAGCAAAGACTGTTTTAACTCACTTCAGCACAATTCCATTCTCTCTTTTCATAAGGCAGAATCTAACACTGAAAAGGATGTGAAATCCTCACCAGTAGGGATATTAAAGAGAGCAGTTTTTAAAGATGTAAGTTTTAATCAAGTTTCCAAGTTTTTTTAAAGTTGTTTGTCATTACTTTTAATGCTGCATATCATGTTTTACATTTTAATTTTGTCTATAAGTCACCAAATAGACATATTGTATAAATGTATGAGAGAATAAAAAGAGCAAGAACAATTTGGTATTTAACACATTTTTAAATTTTGCTGTTCCTTACAAGAGCTCAGGGAGGCATACACGGTACTCCCCAATCTCAGTTTTATCCTTACAATAACCTTGTGAGGTAGGTGTGGCTGAGAGGAAGCAACTGACCAAAGTTCACCCTGAGTTTCATGGCACACAGCAATCTGAACCGGGATCATCCAAGGTGTAACCCAACCATCTAATCACTACACCATTCTTTCCTGAATACCACTGGAGTATTGCAGCAATTAATTCACAAAAGTATAATTCAAATTTATTTGAAATTCTCACTGCTGATGGTTTTTAGGTTCTGCTTCTTTTCTCCAGCTAGTGAAACACTATCGCAAGCTAGGTGTCGCTGAACAACAGTGACAGGAGTTATGGAATATATAAAAAGACAAGTGAGCGGAAAAGGCTTGTTCACTTACCCAACTTCACCTCTGCATTTTCTGTTAACAATACATTCTGTCCTTTAATATCCCGATGAATCACATGATGAGCATGGAGATGTGCCAATCCCTGTGTTTTGTTTTTGAAAAAAGTAGAATGTAGGGTTCTTTTCTTCAAAAAAAAGTTTGCAACTAATGGGAGTCTTAAACTACATTTTTAAAATCCAAATTTGCAGTCCAATTGTTTTGGAGATCTTTTTTTGCGCAACATGATCAAATCTAGGTATTTTCATAGCATGCTACCCATACAGACTTTGTAAGCACATGAAGTATCACACTGGTGAAACTCAACAGCTGCTCTTTATGAGGGAATTTTATGTATAGATAGCATTTCTTTTACGTGCCTGGCTAGATCCAATCATATAAAAAGGACTATAAAAGTAGTGTGGAATGAAATCAACCCACTTGGAGAAATACTGCAAACCTAAGAAAAGCAAAACAGTGTACTTTGCCAGAAATACGGGATGCCTTCCTATATAAGGACCAACTAAAGCATCACAAATAATGAGCAAGTTTTTGAGTTCATTAGAACTCGTCTTCAGGCTGAATGTTAAGCAAAATAAAACAAAAATGTTGGGAATAAAGGAAAGTTCCAGTCTGCATATTCCAATGATCTTACATGAAGCAGAGTGCATGCCTTGCAAACAATTAGGTTAGGCTGATGATATTTTTATATTTGCAGGCTGTAGCAAAGGTTACTAGGGCTAGCTTCTATTGACTCTTTACTTAGTAAATCTGGACATCCATTTGAGATGAAGTTCTGACAAAAAGACCGTCACATTAGGTTTTACTTCTGTTCTCCACCCTATAATTACACTCATGTGTTCCAATTAATGCTGAAGACAGATTTGAATGAAATCTAGCTTTTATATTACCAGAAGGAGAATTGCCATTGCTTTTTTGTCCCAATAGCCTTTGGTGTGACTTAAGATCATTTTATATTCAGAACAGCCCGTCCTAATTAAGTCTGAATCATACAGTCCTCTCTGTCTTAACTGTTAGAATCTGTAGTCTTGGATTTTTCACCATGCCCAACAATATTCCTTTTTCAAAATTCAGTCTGAAGAAAAAACTCTCACCACATTACAGCATTTGAGTTGGTTGTAAGAAAATAATGTTCATACTATTAACTAAAAGCAGTGCTTTTTTTGTAGAAAAAGTCCAGCAGAAGCTCATTTGCATATCAGGCCACACCGCCTGGCCTGGGAGCACATGGCTGCTGCATAGTGGCTTGGGCCAGCCAGAGCCCTGGCTAGCCCAGGTGGAGCTCCACTCCTGAGAGCTCCTGCAGAAAAAAAAAAAAGCTCTCACTAAAAGTTTGAGTTGACAGACAGGCTAGCAACAATTTTTGTGGAGTGATGACTTCTGTGGACTTGTTTATAAGGCAGGAATAATCTAATGCAAAATGTCTCACTGTCAGACCAGTCATCAACAGACGTTTGGTGCCATTTTTGTTTTTGTTTTCTTTTCTTTCTCTCTCTTTTACATGAAACTATAACAGGACTTTACACAAACTGCCAAAGTATTTCACAAAGGAACACATCCAAATAATTAGTATAGTTTTTGCTATAATAGAAATTACTTGATTCAGAGCTTTTGAGATGAATGATTAATATTAACTGCAGGAAGTATATTTGGCTGAGTTTTGCTATAAACAAAATGTTGAGCCAGGCACGCTGCTGCCTTGCTGTTATTGATTGCTTCACATTTTTAAAAACTAAATGAAGGGTCCTAGGGTAATTAATGTATCACAGGATCAGAATAACATATGCATTTTCTCCCATTCTGAACACATTTGACCAGAAGCACCTAATAAATACAAGCTAATAAATAAAAGACCTGGTTGGGAATCTATCCAATCTTGGAGAGATGAAGCTGCCTGTTTAAGGAAATGATGATCTCATCTAGGAAACTTGCAGCTCTTAGTCTTGCTTTAGTCCTGTATGGATGCTCTGATGACAACCTTGACCAAAAGTGTTTTTATCAGCTTATTTGTACACTGCTTTGAACCATGAGGGTTTTTTTAAAAAATGAAAACAAGTAAATAAATGTATTTAGTACATTTTTCTCTCACCCTTCCTCCCAGGAGTCCAGGGTAGTTTGCATGGTTCTTCCCAGCTCCATTTCATTTTATTATTCTGACAGAGAATAACTGATCCAAGGTCAAAAAGGGAGGGAATTTGAACCTATCTTTAGGAATACAAGTCAAGAGGCCAATTTTGAAAAGCCACATGTTCCATATCCTGTCCCTCATGCAAAAGATGGGTAAAGCTTTGTTTCAGGAGTTTCCACTACTGAAAGTCAGCTTGTTGACTGCCTTCAATAGTGACAACTAATAGATCCCTTTCCCCTTTTAAGGACTTCCAGGCACTCTTCAGTTTCAAGAAATTAGTGTAAACATTTTTATTGTTTGTATGGAACGGCTTAGTGCATTTACAATATTTGCTCACTTGCTTTTATTATAGTATCATGAAATGTACTCTTGATTTTGTTGCGTATTTTGAAGGACTGTGAACTTTAAGAGTGGTTTTGAGTGGAAATGGCATTCTTAAGACAAAATTATCAACAACTTTTTAAGCAACATCCTCTGGCATCTGTGTAAGATTCAAATGATGCTCTTACTTGCTCAAGGGAACCCAAACACACAGGCACACAAACACTCCCCATACAATATTCCATGTTCTTGTACATTCCCAGGGATGTAAACCTGACCACCCAGGTTTAGGGTGCTGCTCCTATGTTCTTATACAAATTTTATCCTCAGATGTTTATTTAGGGTCAAGTAATTACCCAAAGAACAGAAGATACTTGGGCCAGGATAAATGGATACTAGTAAAGCATAAGAGTGGCCCATACCGAAATTAATTCTATTTTGCTCTTTAAAATTTAAACTCTTAATACTGGAAAAAGGGAGCACTGTCAGTGCCAAAGTAAATAAGAGACACCACCATCAGTGTGTAGAGTTTTCTGTTAATCCAGCACCTGGCTTTATGCATCAAACCATTGAATGTTACTAGCCTGTAGAACGGATGAACAAAACATATGTTGTATTTCATTATCCATCTCTGTTTCCAGTGTTGCCAATAAAGATGTGAGCAACCCAGGCTCTATATTTTGACTGGAAAGTTTTCCACTGGTGGTTTTTATGCTGCTGCTGACTATTCACACAGGTATTACTTTTCGCCATGTTCACTGGTGAAGCAACCAAACAGCCCCCATTAAAACAGGTCCAAAACACACTGCCTTTGATAAATGATAATCCACCAGTTGTTTTAAGTTTGATTTTTTTAAAAACACGAAGCAATATTTGAGAATTGCAATTTATTCCTTTTTCACATCACAAGGTTATTTGTTTGTTTCCATTTTTATTCTGCCCTCCCCGCTAACAGGCTCAGGGTGGATCACAATAGCAGCATACAACAATAAAACAGTGCTCCAATAATTTAAAACAGTTAAGAACAAATAAATTAAAAACAGGTAGCACTGTCAGTTGAAGTGCAGTAACCTCAGAAGCTAGAGCCACTGGGACTATCAGTCTGAGCCACCTGAAGATGGAAAGCTTCAGCAAGGGAGGCCAACTTAATGGGACACCCGATGCCTCATCTAAAGCCTATCAGATGTTTATGCTGCTTTTTAATCTTGCCTGTTTAACTGAAAACATGGGGTGTTTTAATTGGCTTACCCTGAGAATTTCTCTAGAGATGTATGCTATCCAGTCTTCCTTCAGAGTACTTCCTTTTGTGTTTTTCACAAGATCTGTAATAGAGCCTGCACCACAAAACTCCATAACAAGCTGTAAAAATCAGAATACAAAGAAATAATTCAAGATAAATTAAGTCCATACAATACAGAAATATCTGTGCTTCAACAGCAGAATGGACATGTTGGCTAGATCTTCAAGAGGAAGTTCATATGAGGACACTAGGCAAGCTCAACAACTCATCACGTAGATCGTAACACAAATCCTGTTAATATCTATAAAAGTTTATTTCACATTAGTTCATTAGGTTTTCTGAGAATGAGATTTCACAACAATGGTATGCATGATACACATATACAGAACGAGTAGTAACAGATCTTAACATGCTGGACTAAGGACTTCTGGTATGTCCTGCCTCAGCAAATGCGTTTATACTAAGCAAGCTTTGTAACATTTCTGTTTCGTCTTTCTACAATTTCTGTTTCTTCCTTTCTGCATGACGTCTCTACAATGACAAAAGGCTAGATCCATGTTTCCAGGGCTTTTTTTGTAGCAGGAACTCCTTTGCATATTTGGCTACATCCCCCTGATGTAGCCAATTCTCCAAGAGCTTACAGGGCTCTTCTTACAGGGCCTACTTTAAGCTCTTGGAGGACTGGCTACATCAGGGGTGTATGCCTAATATGCAAACAAGCTCCTGCTACAAAAAAGCCCTGCAGGTTTCCAAACTTCTGGCAAGTTTTTTCCCCTCCTGGATTAGAACTGAATACACACTTGTACTGCAAAAGATTTACTTTATGAGTACAAATTATAAGAAAGTTGCCTTCAGAGATGCCTGCCTCCTGTTGTTCTACATATCAGGGCAGGCCTCTTTACAGGAAAGAGTAAAGGCCAGGACGTGATTTATACAGAGAGTCAATAGGCAGACTATCGGAAAGTGGTCAATTCTGTTCTATCAAGAGCAACCAAAAGACTGTCTGGATGTGGAGATCTGCTGGATTCAGAAACACAGAAGAATTACTGATTTGAAGGAGACAAGGAAGATAAGTTAATTTTGCAGAAACATAACAGACAGCCTCCTCTTGGGTGAGAGGTCCTTTGGGTTCACAGGAACCTTATTCCATTCTATCATGGCATATTAGTAGTAGTTATCTTCCAACACGTAGTTTGGACATCACCAAACAAGATATTCCAGTTGTACAAGCTGTACCTGAGCATTCCTACACGTACATTCTAAATACCTACTCCAACACAGCCTATTGTAAGTGATAAAATAAATGTCAACAAATGATGTTTCAAACACTGTAAAACTGAGACTGGCAAGTGTTTCTTCTATAGATGGATTATAAGAAGCTTTATACTTTAACATTTATTTGAGCTTTAAAGTTATTGAGCGTCAAAAAAATCATATTTTTATTTTTTATTATCTTATTGCCACAAACTGCTTCAGAAGCATAAATATTTTAAATAAACGACCAAATAAGTCTTTAAATGCACTAAGCCCTGTGCTTTTTCCATAGCTATTACTAGGAAATGGGAAATCAAGCAATGAAAACAAGTTATTTTTGCTGGGAACTGAACACTTAATAGCAATAGTCGTTTCAATTTTCTTCTTAAGGTTATTCACATGAATGCATAATTATGGGACATTATTTTGTTCCTAAAATAGGACATTATTTTCTTCTTGTTGTTCATTATCAGGCTGCCCTCAGATAACTACCAAAGGAGAAGCAAAACAAGCCTGTGAAGAATCGGCTTACCCACAGTTGATCATCATGTCCTGGGGGACTTTTCTTAATGAAAGCACCATAGTAAGTTGCAATATTTCTATGATGGGAGTATTTCTTCAACATATTTATCTCCAGTTTGATTTCTTCTTCTTCATCCTTTGGAAAATAAAAATTAAAAAATTAACTTGTAACCATCTACTGGAGCTTTGGTGATGAACGCAAGGATACAGCCCCCTCCCCAATTAACCCTAAAACAGCAGTACAATCTTTTGTCATATTCATAAGCTGCAAAAGCTGCATAGAACTATCATTCCTTTACTAAAATTTAAGTTTCAATCTAGGTTTGGCACAGTTTGCTTTAACTATTGAGTTAGAGCTGTTTAAGGGCTAAATATAATTGGATATATACTCCATCCTTCACAACCAGAAGGTGTCTCACAGCAGCTTACAATCTCCTTTCCTTCCCCCTTCCCACAACAGACACTCTATGAGGTAAGTGGGGCTGAAAGAGCTCTCCCATAACTGCTCTTGAGCAAAACAGCTCTGAAAGAACTTGTTGCTGACCAAAGGTCAAATCAGCAGGTGGGAAATTAAACCTGGTTCTCCCAGATAAGAGTCTGCACACTTAACCACTAAACCAAACTGGCTCTAAATCCCAGACAAAAGAAGCCATCTTAGTGAAAGAGGATAAAGATACAATAACTATACAGTAGAAAAGAGAAGACAGAGTTAAGTGCACCCCTACCATGGGAATGTTTTCCCAATCAAATCAGGAGTATAAAGCAGCTTTAAATGTAAAGAAAAACAAAAGATTTCTACAAAATACTTATCATTAATCTCCCATGCCAAACCCAGTTTAACCTCACAAACTGAAAGGAATGGTCTTACAATGTCCATTCAACAAAAGGCACCTGTTAGAAGTGAAAGGATTTCTGTACTCTCGAGTGGATAATTATTGTTGTGATGATGGAAAGCTTTTCTCCACACTGTAGCAAGAATACTACAATAAAATGTATATTTGCAACTAAACAATATGTTTAAAAATATGTAAACCTTTAAAAGACAAGAAAGAAACAATTTGTTGTGAAAGGCTAGTAAACCCTCTTGGGAATTTATTAAATAGAGCTGGCATCCACTACCACTTTAAGCCATTGTGCCCAAAATACTGTACATACATTCTTTTTTTCTGCCCATGATGCATCAGCTTTCTTAAAAACAAAAGTCATGTCATGACAGCCTTCCTTAATGCTAAAGATATATATAGCCAACTACAACTTCCATGATGTAAGAGCCCACTGTGCCTAATATATCAACCACTTCACAGTATTCCGTCTACAAAAGGATTTTGCTCAAAAACATACAAAATCTAGGCATCGGCTTCTGTGAGGACAATGGTATAAGAGAGATGCTATATTTACAGAGCAGATCTTGCCAGGACTTTTTTTGTAGCAGGAACTCCTTAGCAACACCCCTGATATAACCAAATGTCCAAGAGCTTACAGGGTTCTCATATTTGTGCCCTCTTTTGTACTTTTTCCAGCCCTGCGATATCATTTTTGTCACTGGAGGCTAGCTCAATCATGTCAGATCTCAAAAGCTAAGCAGGGTCGGCCTTGGTCAGTATTTGGTAGAGAGACAGGGGGACCACCAAGGAATAGCAGGGTCATGACAAGGAGGCAGGCAATACCAAAACACCTCTTAATGTCTCTTGTTTGAAAACCCCAAAATAAATCAGCTGTGATGGCAAAAATAAAAAAAAAGTTATCATTGCTTTCAGATTGCCTTGAAAGCCCCAAAGGTCACTCCCCAAGCTTTTTAGTTTATCAGCAGGGTGAGGATACCCCTGATACTCAAAAGCTTCAGAAGCAACTGAAGATAGCAGCATTTGTTCACTGCATTCAAAGTTCTGTGGAGTCAAGTGCAAGGTCCAAAGTCTTAGCCTAACTCACACCAGAGTACAAGTGGCCTATGTCACAGTCACAATAGTTGCTATAGCATGACATAGGAATTAAAATAATTTCTGAGAGGACCATTTTCCTTGTGCCGATATTAGATGACTGGGGACATATAGGGTTTTGTTTTTTTTTAACAGGATACTGAATTACAATACAAGCCTTCAGTTGAGATCTACTGCTGTTCTGTGTGCCTCTGCCGGTAAATGTAAGGTCAATGAGAGACTCGTCGGTTTTGATTGTAGAATTCTCAGTGCACAGCAATTCACCTATCATGCAGATTCTTAAACTAAGTACATTTTCAGATGAATAATCCATCTAGTTCAGCATCCTGCCTCACACAGTGGCCAATCAGTTTCTCTGGACATCCAACAACAGTGCATAGTGGCTGAGGCTTTCCCCTGATGTTGCCTCCTGACTCTGGGATTCTGAGGCTTAGTGCCACTGAATGTGGAGGTTCCCCTCACTCACCATGACTAGTAACCATTGATAAACTTATCCTCTGTGAATCTATCTAAGCCCTCTTTAAAGTTGCTTATTCCCGTGGCCATCCTCTGGCAGCAAATTCCACATTTGAATAACTCTGTGTAAAGTAGTATTTCCTTTTGTCCATCAGCTTCATTGGATGCCCTCAAGTTCTAGCATTTTAAGAAATGGATAAAAATTGTCATTCATTCATAATTTTATAAACCTCTATCATGCCCCCGCTTAGTTCTCTTTTCTAAACTGAAAAGTCCTAGACTCTACAGCTTTTTTTCATAAGGAAGGTGCTCCAACCCGTAATCATCTTGATTGCCCTCTTGTGTACTTTTTCCAGCTCTGCAATGTCCTTTTTGAGAAAGGGTAACCAGAATTGTACACAGTATTCCAAATGAGGCCACACCATAGATATAGACAGGGCCTTACAAAACTAACTGTTTTATTCTCAATCTCTTTTCTAATAATCCCTAACAGTTTGCCTTTTTAACCACTGCAACACACTGGGTTGACACTTCCATTGAGCTATCCACTACAACCTTAAGATCTTTTCCCCTCTCATTCTTAACAAGTTCAGATCCCATTAAGCTTGAAGTTGGGATTTTTTTTTTGTCCCAGTGTGCATCTCCTTACATTTAAGAACACTGAACTTCATGTGGCACACTGTCGACCACTCACCCAGTTTGTGAAGATCCTCTTTGAGATCTTCACAGTCAACCTTGGTTTTCACCATCTTGAATAATTTTGTCTCATCTTTAAACTTGACCACTACACTACTCACCCCTAGTTCCAGATGAATAAATTAATTTCAGATCACCCCTTGTTCCAGATGAATAAATTTAACTAAATTGTACTGGCCCCAATACTGATCCGTGTGGGACCCCACTGCTTACTCCCATCCATCCGTCCTGCCTATAGAACTTATACCCAAGAATGAATGTATTCCATAGATATTCCCCATACTACTATGTTTCTGAGATACCTACTATATCTAAATTGTCATTGATCACCAATCACTTCAGTTCCCCATCTTGGCTCGAAGACTTTTGCCACTGGCATATACACGTATAATATGTTTCCCTCTCCAGATATCTTGGCTCGAAGACTTTTGCCACTGGCATATACACGTATAATATGTTTCCCTCTCCAGATATCCTCACCTTCCTTAGCCTTTTAGTCACCACAAATGACCCTCACTAGCCATTATGCCCTCACTCCAAAGTTCTAAAACACTTCTACCAATATTACCCTGGGTGTTCGTGCAGTTATAGCTTTGGACTGACTTGTCCTGAGCCGGAGACTCCCCAGCTCCTGTCACTTTTCCCCATGCTGAATTAGTTAAAAGCTGTTCTGCTACCCTTTTGAAATTAATCACCAGCAGCCTGTTACCCTTTTGGTTCAAGTGAAGCCCATCTCCCTTGTACAATTTCCCAGAAAGTTCCCCAGTGTCTAACAAATCTAAACCCTTCTTCCCAGCACCATTTTCTCATCAACACATTGAGACCCCTGATCTGTTGCCTGTCTAACTGGCCCTGCATGTGGAACCGGCCATAGTTCTGAGAATGCTACCTGGAGCATGAGAAAAAATTTCAGAAAAAAAGCTTGTGCTTCACAGATAGCAACAGAAGTGTGTGGATTATGACAAACTGTTGTTTGGTTTTAAAATAAATGGGTATACCACAGCATTATTCTGATGTACTCTGTACTCTTGGAAAGAGGCTACTGTTAGGACAGAAGAGAAACAAAATGGTTTCCAATCAGCAAAGGTGTCAGACATAGATTCATTTTACCTCCCTGTCTATTCAATCTATATACAGAACGTATCAGGAAAACGAGATTAGATTTAGATGGATAGAGTGAAAATTGGTGGAAGAAATTATAACAGTTTGAGATGATCACACATTACTGGCAGAAAACAATGAAGACTTGAAACAATTTCTGATGAAGGTTAAATCTGAAAGTGCCGAAGCAGGATTACAGCTGAACATCAAGAAGACAACACTAATAACTGAAGATCTGCATAACTTTAAGGCTGACAATGAAGAAGCTGAAATTGTTCCAAGATTTTCTGTTCCTTGCCTCCACCATCAACCAAAATGGAGACTGCAACCAAGAAATCATAGAAGATTGTGTCTAGGAATGGCACCCATGAAGGAGCTAGAAAGATTCTTGAGTGTAAGGTTGCATACTGGTGACTAAGATCAAGATAATTCATACCACAGTATTCCACATTACTATGTATAGGTGTGAAAGTTCGACAATGAAGAAAGGAACAAGTTCCTGAGATGAACAACTTGATTCATCTGAAATGGGCTGTTGAAAAAGAGATTTATGAATACTGTGGGCCACCAAAAATATAAATAAACGGGTTGTAGACTAAATTAAGCCTGAACTCTCCCTAGAAGCTAAAATGACAAAACTGAGGCTATCATAATTTGGTCACATTATTAGAAGACAATAGTCTCTGCAAAAGACAATAATGCTAGGAAAAGATAAAGATCCAACATGAGATGGATTGACTCCATCAAGGAATCCAGGGCCATCAGTTTGCAAGACCTGAGCAAGGCTGTTAACAGTAGGACATTTGGGAGATTGTTAATTCATAGTGTTGCCATAAATCAGAAGCAACTTGACAGCACTTACACATACACAAGCTGAACAAACAGTTTCCTCATACTTATAAATTATCTTCCCGTGTATGCATGTAGTAATATCTCTGTAAATAGCTTGGGAAGAAGATTGTTTATGATGCATAGATGAGGCACAATTTTTATACTTTAACCATGAATTGTTCTGAAATGTTCATCTGAAGTTTGAAGTTATGATGTAAACACTTGGAGAAGGATCTAGAGATGACTAGAAACTGTTCCACGGACAAAAAAAGTGTTAGTTTTATTTCTGAGTAGAAGACTTTCAATGAAGCATGTCCTAATACTTAATTTAATACTGTAAATGCTGTGCTTCACTCGCCATAGAGGAAATGGAAAGCTATTTTTTAAATTTTATTTCTAGAACAATGTCATTTCTTAAAATCCAGGCAGTCTGGGAAGCATCCATAGAAAGTTTTTTGTTCCAACAAGAGAGCTGAGCTATAAATGACCATGTTTTGGCACTAGCTGTGACATTATCTTTCTCTCCAGGAGCAGTTCAGAATCATGTAGCGACTAGCATGGTCATATTTTACCCTGAAACTATAGTATCTACTGAAAGAAGACAAAATAATTTGTAACAGGTGACTTTCCTGTCTGAAGTAACAGTAATGCACAAATAACACCTTCAGGTTTTTTTTTGGGGGGGGGGCAGAGGAAGAAAACATAGTTCTGGATAAATTGTTTTGGTCATAGCTTAGTTCTTGAGTCTCTTTAGACCAGTTCTGATGCCATGGCCAGATTAGAGCGTATTCCTGCCTGAACCTCCTGGCTTGAGTGACCATAGTTTAGAGCGATGGTTGAAATATAATGTTGGATAGCCATTTACAATAATTTTCCTGCAAAATAAACCTGGAAACCAAGCAGCCTGAAAAGTGTTTTTAATTCTGCAATAGTTGCCCAATTCAAATATCACTGCAACCAATACCTACAGTGATCAACAAGAGAAAATTGGTAGTGTATTAGTAATGGCTACATGAAGGAACTCATTCATGATGTTTCTGAGACTTTACCTGTTGATAAAGCAAGATAATTTAATTCATGTTTAAGTAAAACTCTCTTTCCTTGTCCCCTCTGGATAGGTTTTTGACATTACTATTGCCTGACTGTATCTTATTAAGTTATTTGTATTTAATTGATTGGTCTTTGACCGTATTAAACTTTCATTCATTCATTGTGATGCTAAATAGCGAGTATAGCTATGTTGTATATTCTGCTGGAGGGGGGTGAGGGAATTCTTCTGAGGTCAGAGAGAGGCTAAAAATTAAAAAGTGTAGAGGAAAGATCAAGAACTTCATAAATCAGAAGATGAAGGTCACGGGATATGCACAAGGGACAGGACGTGTAGCTGTTACGTAGGGAATCACATACCACTTTTCACTTGGTCTTAAAGGTGCTATTGGACTCTAACTTCATAACACTTTTCATTTTGTTCTCCTACAGTAAAGTTTAAGATCAGAGTTTTAAAAACCATGCACTTCAAAACTGACAATGCAGCCCTTGTTACAAGAACTATGCACACAATCCAGTTAAATTTGTGCTGCTATAAGCTTCTCCTCTCTTTGATCAAAAGATTTGGGCACATTCTTATCTTAGAAATCAATGAGACCCGAGTGCTTAGCTTGTATATTCCTAAAAAATGTGAGTATGCTTCTGATAAGCCTGCCAGAGGTGTGAGTTTTCTTCTGTCTGTTTAATCAAAGTTCCCTTTGTCTGCTATTGTTCTCAACCATGTACAGTAATTGTCGAGGACTGCTGACTGTCAGCAACTCTTCTGTCTATAATTGCTCTCTATGAAGTCATGTCTGTGATGGACACTAACACCTTGTGACTTTGTTCATTGTTCACTTACCATCCCATCTCAGCTAAGAGGTTTCTGTGTACACTTGGCAGCTACAGTGCCACAAACACCTGGCCCAAGACTATAACCCCCTTTTCTTTTCTGGCAGCTGTATGAAAGTGGTTTTGTACACAGTGAAGTTATGCCAAGAACGTTTTCCTGGACCGGCAGGGGAACACCTTTCTACTAATTCAGGGAAATCAGGGCACAAGAAGTCTTTCATATAGTGAAAAGTGATGTTCGAAAATGAATGGAGTTAGTTGGACCTGAAGAACTGTGCCCTCATTTTTTTGGAACAGTTTAGAAACATTTGATGATAAAACAAAGCTGTAAATAAATTTCTTCTTAGTACTACCCTATCCTTTGTCCAAGATGCTCAAAGCAGAGTTATTGGTTCTCCCTTTCCGCTTTTTATACTCTCACAGTAACCTTGCACAATAGACTGGGCTGGAAAAGTGAGGTTGCCAAATTTACCCAATAAGCTTTACAGCAGTGTGGGAATTTGAAGCCAGGTGTCCAAATCCGGGTCAGATAATCTAAACTAGTGATTCCACATGTGGTTCTTTGACAGGCTACCTGTTGCTTTTCCCCAATGTGTCATCCTTCCCATGTTTCTGGAAGTGAGCAAAGTATTGCCCGGTGTAGGGCTTGAGGTGGCCTCCCTGAACTGTGGCCCTAATTCCAGGAATTGAAGTAAAGGGCCTGTCTCCCACAACAGCGCCCACCCATCCCCAATACTCTCATCTCAACACTGAGGCAACAGCTGGAAGGAAGGAAGCTAACTGCAGAAAAGAGAGTAATTTAAGAAGTTACGAATATTAATAATATTAATAACAATAATATTAATAATTATATTGTACTGTTGTATGTGTATGCTTCGTGGGGCAGTGGACAGGGTATACCTATGGTTCTTTTAGTTGCTGATAATTGCAAATATGGATATCTAAGCCACAGACTGAATATCACTGCTCTGTTGTTCTGTAACTGTGCCTCCCTAGCTGCTGATCAGAAGCATTCCCAAGCTAATGTTGTACATTAATGCAAGATGAAGTTGTGGTCTTTATTTTATAGAACCAAGTGCATCAGCTTTGAGAAGGGCTTTAAACAGGAGGAGAGAGGAGTTGCCAGCCAATGGCAAATGGCAAAGCCTGTGGCCAAAAACAATACCAAGGAACCAGTGCAATATTTTTGAACTGAACCAGTAGCTGATGAGCACCCAATGGAATGACTGCAGAATGAGAGTACTATTCAGGCTACGGCTAGCTCCTAATAGTGATAGGCAAGTCACATGGTTTTGCTCACATAATTGAGCCAAAGTTGAACTCTTTAAGTTCAGTGGAAATTAAATCATAGAAACCTCTACCATTTAAATCTGTAGAACAAAAACAACCTTAGTTTGGCAGTGTTGCACCTTCTTGAAGTTGGTTTTAATAGAAATATTCAAAAGTCTATACCTGATGTTAAGAATAGAAAGCTAAATGCATATTAGGAAGATTAAGAGCGCAACCAGACGAGTCGGTACGTGGGCGCAGAAAGGGTTTGTGCTGACATATGACCAGTGCCGCCAGAGCGGAGGGGAGGTACATGGGTGGGGGGCCACCCAAGCCTGAGGACTGTGCCCAAGCTAGGGCAGAAGTGAAGTGGAGCGTGGCATTCAGGCAGAGGAAGGAGTGGAGTTGGGGGCGCAGCCAGGCTTAGGTGGCTTCCTGAGCAGTTTGCCCCCCCCCGAGAGGCGCAACTTTACACCCGCAAAAACAGCGGCGTGCCCCATACTGCTTTGACAGTATCTTTGCCTTCCGAGGGGGAGAGAGAGGTCTGTCCCCTGGGGCTAGCTGCTCTTGTTTCCAGGTCTCCACAGGTTCCGGGCTCCCGGAGGCTATGCATGCGTGGACTGTCACCCATGGCTGGGTAAGTTCCACTGCCCCCCTCCCCCTCCTCTCGCTTTTGACTGCTCGGTGTGGGAGCATCTCTGGCACGTGAACCAGGCAGTGGACTCTGGCAGGGGGCATCTGCTGACCCTGCTCCCCTGCGCTGCCACCTGCTCCCCTCCCACAGTCTGCCCTCTGCCACGTTCCCAACCTCTGGCGGGACACAGGGCGTATGTGTGTGGCAGCTGCCCCATTGGGGGAAGGTGGGTCAGAGACTGTTCCTTTAAGAGCGCGCCCAGCTGAAATGCAGCCCACTCTTCCAGCTGCTGCCCCCACAGTGCTCTTGATCTCTGTCTCCATTTTGCAGGTGGAACTCCAACACAGAGGCTTCCGCGTGTGCTGCTCCACCGCCCCCCCCCCCCACTCCCGGAGCTGCTTCTGCCTGCCACTTGGAGCGGAACCAGTGCACACCAGGGAACCTGTCTCACTCTGTTCCAGAAAAATAAAGTCTGAGCTGTCTCTCCTGCTTGGCATATGCTACACATTCCCAGGGCGACCCCCCACCCCCGTCAGTGGCCTCTCCAAGGGAGTGCCTGGGAGGGTGGGCAGACTTGGTTCTTGGGGGGGGATTGTGCTATGTGCCACCACGCTGCCTCCCGCGTGGCTGGACACGGGAGGGGGGTGCCGCCCCTCAGCCTGCCCGGGCTGACGGCCTACCCGACCTCACAGGGCTGCTGTGCGCTGGGCACTTGGGGGGGGGTTGCTGAGGTGGATGCATGCCCAGCAGCTCACACTCTGAGTTCTGCGGCCCCCCAGGGAAGGTGTTCCTTGCACATAGCAGGGGGCGACAGAATGTCAACACTGAGGAGGGGCTCCAGGTGGTGGGAGTGGTGTCTTTTGGACTTGGTCTGGCCGCTCCCAGACCCACATTCCAGCCGCTGTCTAGGATAGGGAACTCCTGCACTTGGCACTTCCTGCTTCTCTGCACATGCCCCTGGCCACCAGCCTGCCATTGGTAGAGTCTCTGACAGAGGGAGGGAGTGGGGGGATTGACGGCCTCTCAGCCGCAGGCTTTCCACCCCTTCGCTCGGTCACGTGCAACGGGCTGGCCAATCCCGCGCGAGCATGTGCCTCCCCCGCCTCGGCAGCAGGCCAATGGTGTGAGCCTGGGCGGAATCACCATGGTGATGGGTTCTCTCACATTTGTTGGGCCCCTCTCCCCTCTCCCAGCGTGGCATACCGACTCCCCTTTGGAATACAACGAGCGGCACTGTAGATCCGCCCACGCCCGAGTGCCCGCCCGCCACGTATGTCTGGATTGGGCTGCCCAACTCCTTACCCATAGCTTATAAGAAATCCTGGGTTTACGCAACAGGTCCTCATATGCATTTTATATAAGAAATGAAAATAAACACCAACTAAGAGAAGTACAGATTGCAAACACACACACATACACAATATATGTTATGTGTGGAATCTCATTCATCTTAAAGAGTTTTGATTTTGCTGTCCTAGTCAAGTAAACCAATTGGAAGAGGAGGAGGAAATCAGATTTATACCTTGGGGTCTCAGAGTACCTTACAATCTCCTTCCCTTCCTCTCTCTGCAACATATGCCCTGTGAGGTAGGTGGGGCTGAGAGAGCTCTGAGAGAACTGCTATTGAGAAAACAGCTGAGAGAACTGTGACTAACCCAAGGTCACACAGAGCTGCATGTGGAGGAGTGGGGAATCAAACCCAGTTCTCCAAATTAGAGTCCGCCACTCTTACACTCTTACCCACTATACCAAACTGGCTCTTGATCAAGGGCATCCTTCATGTTATTCTTAACTATAAAGTGAATGTTTCTTTGAAAGGCAGAAAACTGATTAAGGGCATACTTTGTGCTGTTCTTAACTATGAAGTGAATCTTTCTAATAATGTTGAGACCTAGATAGATAATGAATTCTGTATTAAAGAGTGTGTTGACTCTGTGGTCTGGAGAAAATTAGCCTTCCTCCGTGAGTTGTCCAGGTAATGTCATCCAGTTAAAGTTCCCAGAAATCATTGTTAAGGTTCCACAGCTAAAGCTCAATGTGTAAGTTGTACAACTAACACCAATGCATCTTCAGTGTATAAAGTGAGATTATAGTCATCCAACCTGCCATTACTAGCCATAGTTTACCTGATAGTTCCTGTAAGGGCACCTAAAGTCGGATGAAACAGAATAGATGAAAGAAGGAATTTCTGGCAGCTATCAGATTACAGGCCATTAAGAACTGCATCACAGCCAAGCTTTCTGTAAAAAGCTTTTGTCTAAATATTAATTCAACTATCTTACAAAAATACTGGACTGCATTGTGCTATACAGCAAGTGAGCCTTTGCTTACCACATGATCAATATGAGAATAAGGCCCATATTCTGTGTAGCAGCAAACAGTGTTAACAGTATGCAAATCAATCCCTTCTAACTTTGGAACAAATCTTGTTTCCTCTGAATGAAATAAAGTGCTGAAGGCATGCTTACAGAAAAGATTTTTTAATCAACCTTTATTAAGGCCTGTAGTTAGAATGGAAAAGTGGATCTTGACCTGATTCTGTAAGAAGTGGATGCCTAATAATTGTAATACAGTACCAGTTTTCTTGAGCAATCAGGGTGAAGAAAAAACAGTGTATTATCACAGCCTTTATGCTAGTCAACGCGATACTTACTCAGGATGGAAGTCTTCTCACTTTTTATAACTCTGCTTTCTGATTCAGTTTCAGATGTATTAAACTGAACTGCCATTTTTGCTGATTGTCTAACAATGGGAATCCCAAGTAGGTTGAGATTGTCTTGTTAGATAGAGCATAGTATGATAAATAGAATGGCTTTAATTGACCACTCAACCTTTTCTGAGTAACTTTAACCTCTCCCAGAATATATCTAATCACAATGTACCCATATTTTTTTATTTCTGTTCAGTATGAAGTTTAGAATTTAACCAGTCTTTTACCTGCTTCCCAATAATTCTGTGTAATATAGGTCAAGGAAGCGTCTACCTGATAGGGGTTCGGATTTTTTAATATTAACTTTTTTTCTGGGAAGTTTTAGAATAAGAAAACTTTAAGCCTTTTCCATATAGTATGCCATGAGGCACTTGGTGATAATTAAGTAACAATTTTAAAGCTTTAGCCTATGCAAACAGAAGCAATGTGTTTGTTTTCACTGGTAGTGGAAGGTTTTATCCTTTCTTCTCAATTATAAGTATCAGAAACAAGGAAATGGACAGAAGTAATCCACATGCTAACAGAATGAGAGACCACAATGTGGAAAAATGGGCCACTCTCCCTACCTGCCAATACATCTGATAGCTTTATGAGAGGAAGAAGTGTTAGTGCAATCTATAGAGTAGAATAAATAGTATACGTTTTGCAATCCTGTGAAATGTGTATAAGCCTCTATCTGGAATGGGTGGAAACAGATAATTTGTTCACCCGTTTATATTAACACCTCCTTAAAGTCTCTTCCTATAAACACAGAATAATCACAACATTCACTAAAACATTCTCATAAATACTTGTATTTCTTTTTGAAGAAAAATATATTGGCCCTCACTGTGTATTTTGTAACCCATACTGGGAACTACATCATTAAATCCTGCTTAAGCCAAAGGCAGCAAAGGCAGGCAATGAGGCACAGTGACAAATGAAAAGGTGGAAAACGACTGGTGGGAGGGGCTGGACAATACCCCATGGTGATTAAAATTGCAGCAGGTGGTTGCTTTGTCAGGGACAACAAACAACTGTTCTACAAGTGTTTTGGGCTTCTTAATACATGGGAACAATTCCAGCATGTGTTTGCACAATGCTTCTGGCTTCAGGCATTGCTGTTCATGGGAGCGGGGGGGGGGGGGGGGGACCCTGCCTATTATCCTTACTTGCCCTTTTAAAAATCTTTATTTCTCATTTTATTGCATGTCACAAGTAGCTGTGAACAGTTCTATCAAGCTATGTCTTGCCTTTAAACTCAAGAGAGGGTGCTTTTTGAAGAAAAAACAGCACCATGGCCACTCCAGCAGCTGCAAGTGAGGGAGTGGGGAATCAAACCAGGTTCTCCCAGATAAGAGTCCGTGCACTTAACCACTACACCAAACTGGCTCCTAGGACAGAGACACAATAGCATAATAAGCACAGTAGAAATCCAAAGAAGGTTTTAGCAGTGATGCCCAGTCTTTGACGTTTTTGCTGATTTCTACAGAACATCACCATTCTGCCAAGAAAAGGCAGCACAACTCATATCCTTTGATGAGACAAATGCATCTGTACTATTCTGAAGCTATAAAAAGATGCTACAGAAAAATGTATCTTACCTTCCCAATTCCAGTCTACAAAATCCCTGACATGTAGGTCACCTTATATGAAATGCAACCTCAAACATTACTACATCTTGTAATATGGTTACAGTGTGTTGTCAGAAAAGATTAGAGCAAAAACTATCTGCTACCACTGTTTGCTGATGAACAGACTGAGGTTGAGAGATCAGGACTTACAACTGGAGACAGCATGAGGACCTGCAACAAAACCACACCCTTTCAGTGTGGAAAGGTGTCAAACACTGATGAACAGAAGAGATGGCTTTGGAATATATGAATCAGAAACCTTTCCAGCTCCCTAAATATAGTATGATTGACTTAGTATGTTTATTTTGATTTCTGCTTTGTAAAAATAACCCATTTAAATTTTATGTCCCAACCAGTGTTCCCTCTAAGCTGAATTAGTGTGAGCTAGCTCACAAATTTTTAGCCTCCAGCTCACACATTTTTGTCTTAGCTCAGGAAGGATGACCCCAGAGCACACTAATTTATGCAGTAGCTCACAACTTTAATGCCATTAGCTCACAAAGTAGAATTTTTGCTCACAAGACTCTGCAGCTTAGAGGGAACACTGGTCCTATCAGCAATAAATATATGAACTCAAATATATATATATATTTTTGGGGGGAGGAAATAAATCAAATGTGGTCTAAATGTTCAAGTCAAACAAATCCAAAACTTGATGTGGACATTGTTTTTATTAAAATACCACCTGTAAAAATTTAAAGATAACATAACATGCATTTTCTTTCCATTGCTTAAATTTTAGGGGGGAAATAAAGGAACTGAAATCTGTTGCCTCTCTAAGTTTAGCACACTCAGCTCAAAGAATTGTGCATATGGGCACACATATGCTGTCTACTCATTTATTTCAACAAAACTCATCTCCCTTCTGCTGAAGTCACTAGAGCATGTCAGCTTCAGTATTACCCTCAGTACCATCATTTGCATTATTTGATAGCTCATACTAGATTGCTGATAAACCCGTAAAATATTTTTGCTTAGGTTTTGACTTGACCTGCAAAGCCAATCAGGTGCATTAACAACCTGGTTTTTATTTGATTGAGTAAATATATTTCTCTTTTAATAAAACACTTTGCACTCTCTTCTTCACACAGTTTCTAGTATAATTAAACTATGTTAACTTTTTATTGAGCCCATTAGGAGAGGGCAGGATATAAATCTGATAAAATAAAATATTAACAGGGCTTTTTTGATCAGGAATGCAGTTTTGGCTAACTTGGTGTCAGAGGGTGTGGCCTAATATGCAAATGAGTTCCCGCAGGGCTTTTTCTGAAAAAAAAAGATCTGTGCAGAACAATGATCTCAGGGGTGTGGCTTAATATGCAAATGAGTTACTGCTGGGCTCCCCCCCTTTTCAAAAAAGGCCCTGGTATAGGGTCCAATTAGTCAAAAGGAATGATTTCACTGTTACAAGTGATCATGTGATGACACTGGACTTTGCAATTGGCTATCTGAAAAGAAAAGCTGGCTACCAAGCCAAGCCACAACCTGTGCATGTCTGATCATACATTTTCCTTCATGGGAATGTATCTCATTCTTGCTAAATAGATTTTGTAGAATTTTTTTGTATGTTTCACCTCTTGTTGAGCTGGTCATGTTATGCAGATGGTTACAGAGAAGACCTTCAGGAGGAAGGAAGTCTAGTAACTAGTTTGCTTTTTGTGTTTTCTTTTGGGTAAGAGGAAATGAAGCTAAGGGAAGAATGATTTCCTGTGAGATGAGAAAAAGCTGACTGGGGATATGATGTATTCCCACTAACTCATAACCTTTCATCATAAATGAAATGGGCTATTTGTAATAGCTTTTTGACAAACAACACATTTGGAACATCTTAAACTCTTCTCTTCAGCCCTTCATTACTATAACACCCCCCCCCCCAAAAAAAAAAATCAGAGCCAAAACAATGACTTGATAAACAGGACCAAGCACATGCAAGTACGAAAGATAATTCATGGGATGATCTACAATTCAAAACACTAATTCTAAGACTACAGACAAATGAAAGAGCTCACAGGGGGAGGCAGTGGTTTAAATGATTAAAAGTAGCCTGTTTGTGCTTCTGTGCATGGGTTCCCATAGTTACAGTTTCTACATAAAAGAAAAGTATCAGGCTTGTCTCTTTAAGAAAAAAAAATCTACCTCTTGGCATTTTAGCCACAATGCTCCAAGACAACTTGGCTCAAAATGAATGCTACTGTGGGGAGTACAGGGACAAACAGTTTAAATCAAAGAGCAACTCATGGGAATTTCTTTCTTTTTACAAAACATATGAATATACCAAATAACAAATACATTTTCCATTAATGAAATGGAAGGAAAGAGAATCACACCTTTGACAAGGAAATACCACTTTTGCCAGATGTTTTTTAATGATTTTCACCCTTCCTCCTTAATCAGCAAAAGAAACACAGTTTTGAAAACATAAACAGGTGAATGTAACATTACACATCTTATCAAAACACCCAGGCTACAATCAATGCCTAAACTAGTTAGTGCTTGCAGAGTTTTTTAAAAAATAAAATAAAATAAATATGCTGAGTTGCAAGAAAACAAAGTTCTTGCTCATTCAAGAGTTACAAATCTCTCACTCTCTTTAAAAAACAAAATCTCTTAAATTTAAGCATTATCAACTTGGAATTCGTTGATGGCTTAGTCTTACCTAATGGAACAAAAGACTCTTACAACCAAGCCAAAACGGGTAAACCCCCCCCCCCCCAAAACTGTGCAAATACGTTTTCAGACCTGGCTCACAAAGAGTAACTGTACCACTACAGCCATGCTCCACAGTCATGCATTAAAAGGCTAGATGCTGCCCTGATTCAACTTCCTTTGGAACTTGACAGAAAACTATCAAAGACTTCCTTTCATCCATAAGGAACTTCAGAACAGACTGCAACAGCTGAGAGAGATTAATGGATTTTAGCTCAGTTTAGAGCTCCAGTAATGTACGGTGAGAGAGTTCCTCATACCCTCTTCATTTTCTAAGTCTATGAAGCTCACCATTCAACAGCTTACAGAACATTAAACTTTTCTAGGGAGAAACTGTGTTAAGTCTACACTAGCAAAACTATGCCATGAATTGTGGCACCTTAGAGATGAAAAGTTTTATTATGCTGTGGGCATCCTATTCACTTCCTGCTGTTGCCTGTAAAAGCTTTACAGCACGATAGACTAATTTTAAGATGCCACAGCATTTTTAAAAACACTACACACAGTCAGAGGAAGCCCTGTTTAAAATCTGACTTGCAGAACCAAAGTTAATATATTTATCCGAAAAGCCAGAAAACAATCAACACATGATAATCCAACTAATAGTCAGACAATAGAGCCCCTTCTCTCACACACACATGCAACATTTAAGAATAAGGACTGTCCTTCCAATGTCTCAGAAAAATGTGGGACCATTTGCAGCTCCGACAGTTATAATTAAAGGTTCAATGAAAGTTAAGCTGCAACATCAGTGAGAATGAAGTAAATAATTAAACACTTAAAGGCCAGTTCATTTTCCATGTACCGCACAAAGTGAATGAAAAGATGGCATAAACACATGGTATGCAGGGGGTGGGGGGACTGGACTCATATACGTGAGGAAAAGTTCTATTCTTGCCTTCCCTCAAAGGCTAATGTGCACAGTAATGTGTCTGGTCTTCTCTGCAGGTGTTTGATAACTGGATTCTCAGGCTGCCTGGAGCCTTATCTCTTTCAAGGCCAGGATGGAATGGGGCAATTAGTTTCCCATAAGAATGTGTGTTTAGTGATGAGAGGGGATGATCAGGAGCAGTGATGTCATCTTCCAGAGGCATAGGGAAGGATTGGATGTCATCATCATGTGACTTGAGGGGTCATAAAACCATATTTATACCATGGATCAAGGGAGGAGGGGCTAGCTGAGATCTTTGACCTTAGGCCTGAGACATATTGCAAAAAAAAAATAAAAACCAACAATAAAAATTTCTTCAAATATGTTAGAAGCAGGAAACCAGCCAGGGAGGCAGTGGGGCCCTTGGATGACCAAGGGGTCAAAGGATTACTAAAGGAGGATAGGGAAATGGCTGAGAAGTTGAATACATTTTTTGCCTCCGTCTTCACTGTAGAAGATGAGAAGTGTTTGCCTGCTCCAGAACAACTTATATTGGAAGGGCTGTTGAAAGACCTGAGTCAGATTGAGGTGATGAGAGAGGAGGTCCTACAACTGATAGACAAATTAAAAACTAATAAGTCACCAGGTCCGGATGGCATACATCCAAGAGTTCTGAAAAACTCAAAGTTGAACTTGTGGATCTATTGACAAAAATACATAATCTTTCATTGAAATTTGCCTCCGTTTCTGAGGACTGGAAGGTAGCAAATGTCACCCCCATCTTTAAAAAGGGTTCCAGAGGAGATCTGGGTAACTACAGGCCAGACAGTCTGACTTCAATACCGGGAAAGTTGGTAGAAACTATTATCAAGGACAGAATGAATAGCCACATTGATGAACACGGGTTATTGAGGAAGTCTCAGCATGGGTTCTGTAAGGGAAGATCTTGCCTCACTAACCTGCTACATTTCTTTGAGGGGGTGAACAAACATGTGGACAAAGGAGACCTGATAGATATTGTTTACCTTGACTTCCAGAAAGCTTTTGATAAAGTTCCTCATCAAAGGCTCCTTAGTAAGCTCGAGAGTCATGGAGTAAAAGGACAGGTCCTCTTGTGGATCAAAAACTGGCTAATTAATAGGAAGCAGAGAGTGAGTATAAATGGGCAGTCTTCGCAGTGGAGGACGGTAAGCAATGGAGTGCTGCAGGGCTCAGTACTGGGTCCCATGCTCTTTAACTTGTTCATAAATGATTTAGAATTGAGAGTAGGCAGTGAAGTGGCCAAGTTTGCAGATGACACTAAATTGTTCAGGGTGGTAAGAACCAGAGAGGATTGTGAGGAACTCCAAAGGGATCTGTTGAGGCTGGGTGAGTGGGCATCAACGTGGCAGATGATGTTCAATGTTGCCAAGTGCAAAGTAATGCACATTGGGGCCAAAAATCCCAGCTACAAATACAAGTTGATGGGGTGTGAACTGGCAGAGAGATATCGGGGTCGTGGTAGATAACTCACTGAAAATGTCAAGACAGTGTGCGATTGCAATAAAAAAGGCCAACGCCATGCTGGGAATTATTAAGAAGGGAATTGAAAACAAATCAGCCAGTATCATAATGCCCCTGTATAAATCAATGGTGCGGTCTCATTTGGAATACTGTGTGCAATTCTGGTCACCGCATCTCAAAAAAGATATTATAGCATTGGAAAAAGTGCAGAAAAGGGCAACTAGAATGATTAAAGGTTTGGAATACTTTTCCTATGAAGAAAGGTTCAAACGCTTGAGGCTCTTTAGCTTGGGGATACGTCGACTGCGGGGTGACATGATAGAGGTTTACAAGATTATGCATGGGATGGAGAAGGTAGAGAAAGAAGTACTTTTCTCCCTTTCTCACAGTACAAGAACTCGTGGGCATTCAATGAAATTGCTGAGCAGTCAGGTTAAAATGGATAAAAGGAGGTACTTCTTCACCCAAAGGGTGATTAACATGTGGAATTCATTGCCACGGGAGGTGGCGGTGGCTACAAGCATAGCCAGCTTCAAGAGGGGGTTAGATAAAAATATGGAGCAGAGGTCCATCAGTGGCTATTAGCCACAGTGTGTGTGTGTGTGTAAATAAAAATTTTGGCCACTGTGTGATACAGAGTGTTGGACTGGATGGGCCATTAGCCTGATCCAACATGGCTTCTCTTATGTTCTTAGTATGTTTCACAATTGCTGGATACGTAGACAACACTGACTAGAGGCCTTTATTTTGGATTTATGATCTGTGATGCCTAACAAAGTTTTTGAGAGTGTTAGGTAGCAAAAGCTAGCTTTCTAATTTTATATAATGTATGGTTTAGAAAATATTGGTTGGCTATATTCTTTCGTTAACTTTTGAAAAAACTTCATAAATATTTTTAATAAGATCAGTCTGGTTACTTGTGTGCAATTGCCCTGGGAACCCAAGGGATCAGTCTGTTGACTCCTTGACAATATACCATATCCATGTGACCGCATGAGTCCTATAGTTTATTCTACCTGGAAGGAGCCCAAACGAGCCTAAGATTCGCTCCCATATCCCACTGAGTACTGAGATCCAGGCATGTTGATGGTGAGCAGGGCCGGCTCCCCCACTAGCCAAACTAGATGGTTGCCTAGGGTGCTGGCAGGGCAGGGACGGCAAATTCGGCCTCCCCCTAGGCAACCGCCTAATTTGCCCCTCCCGTGCCTCCTCTTCCTCCCTCCCATCCCCACCACATGTTAATTTCAAAGCCTGCCCCCCCCCCCCCCCCCGTGATCAGAAAAACCATGCCGCGGGGCCATGCTCCCAGTCTGTCAGGAGCAGCATCCTGAAAGGGCAGTCCCGCTGCTGCTGACTCCCCCCCCCACTTCCTGGATGATCAAGAGGAATTAGCTGAGCAGCAGCAGGACCGCCCTTTCAGGATGCTGCTCCTGACAGACTGGGAGCGTGGCCCCGCAGCGCAGTTTTTCTGATCACGGGGAGAGGGGGTGAAATTAACATGCAGTGGCCTGCTGGTGGGGAAGGGAGGAGGGGGCAGGGAGGCTTTAGATAGCCAGAACGTGGAACTAGAGCCCGTTCCGGCTTTGAAATTAGCATGCTGTGGGGAAGGGAGAGAGGAGGAGGCACGGGGGAGGAGGGGTGTGGAGTGGGGAGGGTGCCAGGCAGCGAGTCGGCCTAGGGTGCCATGGGGTATCGGGCCGCCCCTGAAGGAGAGTGGGTCATATGTAGCAGAAATCAGCTTCCAACAGTTAAATAGGATGTTCAGTGCTGTATCTGGGGATGCCCAGATTCCTAGGAATCCAAGATGTCCAGGATCCTAGCTGAACAAAATTAGGACTAAGTACCTGCTTGTGGCACTAAAATTTTTACCTGCTCTAGTTCTGAATACAGTTTGGCTTTGATCAATCAAATTTGTTGGGAGAGATTCAAACACACTTTGTACAATGTTCATAATTTGGCATATTTGCCATTATGGAGTTTGACTTTTTGTTGGGTGAAAAGCAGCTTTCAACTTGAAGACCCTAAAAGAAAAAAGGGGTGCAAGGCAGAATTCTTGAAACGATTTTAGAGATGTTCTTCATTCAGCAGTGGACACATGATGACCAACTATAAACAGGGATACAAACAAGTCTGAGGGTGTGAGAAAAAACAGCCTCCATCTAAACAGAATGCAACTAACATGATTATAGGTTTGAACAGCTCAAATAAATGTTATATTGCACACACCATCATTGTCACATGAAAGAATTAGATGAACATTGTTGTTAAATACTGCAGAGAAGCCTAATCAAGATGAATGAGGGGACAATAATACAACTCTGACTTTGGCTAAACAAGCTTCACTGTAAGCTGGCAGGGGAAGCAGGAGGAGGACAATGAAAAGTAATCCAATTCTTCCTTTACAACCCGGCAGGTTATTGTACTCAACTGTTTACTTCTACATGGACCAGACTAGAAATAAAAAGCAAAGCCAAGAAACAGAACCTAAACAGCAACGTTAGAGTGCTCCAGAATCAGAAAACAAAACCATTAACTCTACAACTATTCAAAATTTTAAGGACTGACTGTTGAAGAGGCTCTGGCTTTCCAAAAGCCATATACAAATGCCATGCATGACAAAGTCACCGTCCAGTGTCACATAAGCCCTGTTCAGACTTTCAAACATGAGTGGGCTGAAAGAACATATATTACCTCCTTATGTGCTTCTACTGGCTCCATTTCAGACCACCCCATGTTTACAGGGAGATCTTAGCAAAGTCAAACCATTCAAAGGCTCTTTCAAATACTTGTAAACACTGATCCCTTCAGAAATGTTAGGCAAGTTGTACACACTCCATGAGGGGTGTACTATCCTCTAGTGTTCTCATAACAATATAATCAGAACGATTATCAGCTTCACATATTTTTAAGGTTTAAATGTACAAGTCATGTTTCTGAAGGTTGTTGAATCTACAAGGCTTAAAGTCAAAATGCCCTGACCAAAGCCTCAGCTGTTGATTGGAAAAGTGGTTTGCTCTGGAAATAAGAAACTTCCTTACTGGTTTAACCCACCAATGCAAAATCAGATAAAATAGTGGGCTGGAAAGAATTATGGAGTTAAGTGGAACACGCCAATTTTATCACCTGCCTTTACTATGCCCCACAAAACCATTTAAGAACTCATTAGGGTTTGTAGAATCTTTCGGGATCAAGTGCCGTGTTCTACTGGAGAAAGTTTTCCTACCAGACTCAATGCACAGCAGCCAAGAAGGTCTGAGCGCCTGCTCCGGCTGCAACGCCACTGAGGATGTTCTCCGCAGCTGAGAACGAAACGTCTGGTAGGAAAACTTTCTCCAGTAGAACACGGCACTTGATCCCAAAAGATTCTACAAACCCTAATGATGTTACCAGCCGTGAAAACCTGAAATCTTTGATAACATTTAAGAACTTCTCCACATTGATCTTCTCACCCGCCTGAGATAAGAAATTTGTCTGCTGTGCCCACAGGCAGGGCCGGCACATGGGAGTCGGCAAACTAGGCAATGGCCTAGGACGCCGGCTCCCACAGGGGCGCCTACCACCCTCTGGCACAATCTCCCCCCCACCGCTGCCCTCCTCCCTCCCTCCCTTAGCGGTGCTGGAAGCCAGTGCCATGCTCCACCCCCCCCAAGCCTAGGCTGGTCCTTACCAGCTTCAATGTGGCTGCACACGGCTTCTAAGGGCCCACAATAGGAGAGTTCGCTCTCCCTCACTTCCAATTCCAGGAAGGAGGGAGAGCAAACTCTCCTCCCGCGGGCCCTTCAAAGGCTTAGAAGCCATGTGCAGCCACACTGAAGCTGGTAAGGACCAGCCTCGGAAGCAGCAACTGCAGAGGGGGGAGTGCGGCCTGGCTTTCAGCGCCATGACAGAGGGAGGGCAGGGGTTAAGGATCAGCCTGGGGGGTGGGCAACGGGGGGGGTGACGAAGGAAAGGGGGGAGGGCGGCCGCTCTCTGCCCACTGTCTTCCCACTCTTGCAAGCCTCTGCAAGATCGGGGGGGGAGCAAGCGCGCTCAGAGCCAGTAGCTCTGAGCACGCCCGCTGTCTTCCCACTCTTGCCCAGGCTTTGCAAGCCTCAGCAAGGTGTCAGGGAGGGTGTGCCTGGGTCTGTCCTGCTTCAAAGCGGGAGAGGGATGAGAATAGGAGGGCTTGCACGTGCACAGCCTGATGATGTAATCATGCGTTTGTAAAAAAGAAAAGAGGGGGCGGGGGCAAATTTCAGCCTGGGGTGCTGGAAACCTCAGCGCCGGACCGGCCACAGGTTTGAGTTTCAACCAAAAGAGTGAAGTGTGAGATCCCTTCTTTCCCAAGGAAACAGTTCAATGGATTTGCTGTTAGAGAGCCACCATGGTGTAGTGGTTAAGAGCGGAAGACTCTAATCTGGAGAACCAAATTGATTCCCCATCCCCCACATGAAGCCTCCTGGGTGACCTTGGGCCAGTCACAGTTCTCTCAGAACTCTCTCAGATCCACCTACCTCACAAGGTGCATGTTACGGGAAGAGGAAGAGAAGGAAATTATAAGCTGCTTTGAGACTCCTTATGGTAAAGAAAAGCAGGGTATAAAAACAACTCTTTTTCTTCTTCAATGGATTTGCTGCTGGGATCTAGCAAGAAGCCTATAGGGGTGGGAAGATCAGAAAGATGACTCCCAGTAGGGAGTTAGCATTGTGATCACTCTCTTGCCCAACCTCTTCTCCAGAGGCAGAAAGTTCCTGTCCCTCATTCCTAAAAAACAGAGTCAGATGAGTTTTTAACATTAGCACCCGGGGCCAGCATGTTCATTAGGATACCTTAGGCAGTCACCTAGTGTGGCGACGGCCCTAGGGGGGGTGCTGAATTTGTGCCCCCGGGAGGGTGCAGTCCCCTCCCAGTGACTTAAATCATGCAGGAGGGCCCCAGGAGCAGCCGCTGCCCTCCCTGCCAGTGAAAGGCCCCGATGGTCAGCTGATCAGTAGGACCTTTCACTGGGGTGGGGAGTGTCAGCAGAAGCAGTCAGGCCGGTGTCCCCCTCCATTTAAAGAGCCTGTCGACCAGATGGTTGGGTGAGGTGTGTGGCTGCTTCTGTCACTTCTCCCACTCCATTTGGATTGCTGGTGGGGCAGGGGCTTGAGAGCCTCCCCCACCAGCAATTCAAATAATGCAGGAGAGCTAGCTGGTCAGTAGGGGTCTTTAAATCAGGCCATGGCTGCCCCCGCCAGCGATACAAGTTGCACAGGAAGAGCGGCAGAAGCAGCCACACATCTCCCCACGCAATTTAAAAATCCCACCGGCCAGCTTAGTGGGCTCTTTAAATGAATGGGAAGGCCTGCCTGGCTGCTTCTGCCAGTGCTCCCCACCCCAGTGAAAGGTCCCACCAATCAGCTTTCACTGGTGGGGGCTTTCACTCATGGTGAGAGCAGCGGATGCTCCTGGGACCCTCTCATGCAATTTAAATTGCCAGCTTGGGCACCAGGAAGTCTGACACCGGCCTTGTTAGCAATCCGTCCTAGAATTCTTTTTTCCCCTTTCAAATCTGAGGTGGCAAGGTGACCACCTCTTATAACCTCTTACACGAAGGAATGGTCTATCGTTCACATATTGCTTATTAAATCATACAGTCGTTAAATAAAAAGGAAAGCTTTGATCCATTTTTTTAATTGTAGCTTTATAAAAGTACAAAGCAAAGTGAGCACGGTTTAGAAGACAAACGTGAATAGTTCCTAACCAAATAACAGAACCAAAAAGAATTTAACAATGCTATCTTCAATGGCACTCTAAAATGTATTTAATCCATATTATGAACATGCTATGGAAAAGATTTGTATACAGTCCAAATTATCCTCCTTGCATTTAAACCTGGCCTTACCTAACTGCAGTTGAACAGAACTGAAATATTTTTACACATAGAAAAAGCAAAACTCTGGCTGACTTGAACAAATGTGATTATATTCATTAAAATTCACAAATTATACATACCAGTGCTATTTCATGCAAATAAGAATTATTCTTTCAGGAAAAAGACAGCAGCAGCAAACCAACTATCAAGATCAAAATTATATTTAGACCCACTTAAAAAAATTTATTTCATTTTTATATGATACATCATATGTTATATGCCACATGAACATCTTGTAAGGAAAAAACAAAACCCTGAGTTTATAATAAGCTGACCAGCAGCAGGTAGTTTTGCCAAAGGAACAATCATTTCACTAATATATTCCCCTACGTCTGCTATGGAAAGATAAGAGACTTTAGGTGTTTAAATCTATTTTGCAAATGCAGTTCAAGTTCATAGTATCGGAACATATAACAAACAAATTTGTTTTAATTTTGTTACCATCATTATTTTTTAAATTCTGCATTCTCATCTTTTTTCTCCCCTTAATAATTCCTTATTTTTCCTATTGTGTTTTTAATATTTAAATGAAAGAGTACTTTCCACTAGTTTGACTTATCCTCAAATTGCACAAAACCTTTAAAAGCCTTTAAATATATCAGCTGTATAAAAAGTTGTTTTTTAAAATAAATACTTTATAAAAACAAGAAATGAATGGCTCAGACATAACAGCAGTGAATGTAACAAGCTCATGAAATGGATTTCCTCCCATTCTCTCTGCACAAGCTGCTTCTGAGGACTGAAGGGCCCTCGGGAACAAAGAAGAAAGCAACTTGCTCTGCTCATGAAAGAACTCATGCAAAAGGGGTGATTTTAGTCAATTTTCTACTGAACTGCAGCCCTCCCCCCCACACACACACACACTGTATGCACATCAATAATTAGCTTTAAGAAACCCATTGAGTTTTGGTGAACTGTCTTACTCCTACAATTAGTTACAGAGAGATCAATAGTGTCATTCATTAGGAATATGTTATAGTAGTTTTATGGTTATCATGTGGCATGCTCAGAACATACAAGTCCTTAAAACATGGATGAGGATGAGGGGTCACTGCCGACCTATGGTGACCCCTCTGGGAATTTTCAAGAGAAGAGATGTTTAAAGGTCATTTGCCATTGCCTGCCTCTGCATAGCAAGCCTAGATTTTCTTGGGGTTTTTCCATCCAAACTAGGCTTCCCAATCCCCAGGTCCCAGCGGGGGATCCTCCGGTTCTACAGGCTTTCCCCCTCCCCCAGCCAGCTGGCCGGCGGGGGAAGCCCCTCCCCCACAGCCATCATGCATCTCCATGAACAATTCCCATAGGGAATTATGGGGAATTGATCTGCGGGTATCGGGAGCTCTAGGGGGGCCGTTTTTTGAGGTAGAAGCGCCAAATTTTCAGTATAGCATCTAGTGCCTCTCCCCAAAATACCCCCCAAGTTTCTAAAGGATTGGACGAGGGGGTCCAATTCTACAAGCCCCAAAAGAAGGTGCCCCTATCTTTCATTATTTTCTATGGAAGGAAGGCATTTTAAAAGGTGTGCTGTCCCTTTAAATGTGATGGCCAGAACTCCGTTGGAGTTCAATTCTGCTTATCGCACCCTTGCTCCTGGCTCCGCCCCCAATGTCTCCTGGCTCCACCCCCAAAGTCTCCTGGTTCCACCCCCAAAGTCCCCAGATATTTCTTGAATTGGACTTGGCAACCCTAATCCAAACACTAACCAAGGCCGAACCTGCTTAGCTTCCAATCTAATAAGATTGAGCTAGCCTGGGCCATCCATGTCAACACATACCTTAAAATATACAACATATCATATCGAGCAAACAACTCTTTCACTGCAGCAACACAGATTTAAGTACTTGAACTATTGTTGTTTTGGGGGTTTGGTTCTCTTTAATTCTTAAAATTAAAAAGGTAAAGGCAAGCACTGAGTTGTTACCAATCCATTACTTCTCCACAAACCCTCAGACCTGCTTCAGACTTGAGCTGCATAGCCAAATATACAAAAAGGTAAGTAATTCAAGCAGGCAAAAAATAGAAATGAAATGAAATTTTGAGGTAAATTTCTGAAACAAGCAAACCTCAGTCATTATTCCAATTCAAAATCCTTCCGTTCTTCACAAAGCAGAATAAGCCTTGGTTTTCAAACAGCAGGCTCACTTGGTTCAAAATGTTTCAGACATTGTTGAGCTAATAAAATGCAGCTGATGAATAAATCTTGCCTGATTATAAAATACAAAGTCTATGTGATAACAGTGGATATTATTCTCTCAGAACTAGCCTTTCCTTTTTAGATGTTTAAAATGCTTCTTGGCAGGGAAAAAACGAATGCCTTCAAGTAAAGCTATTAAAACATAACGATTTAAGTACATTTATATTTTTTAACTACATATATATGTTTATTTCTCTCTGTTCTCATATGAAGCTCCACAGTAAATTCCCCTGAGTCTATTACAACTGCTGCTTTACACTGTTGAATTCTGCCAACAAATCTGCTCAACATTTCAGCAGATGTTTCTGCATTTAGCCCTTTGGGATCTTTACTGGGTACATTTCCTTTCTAACCTAAAAAGGGTATACATTTATTACATCTAAGACCAAAATACAATTCTTTCTATTTTGGCACCCAGACAAGGAATCAGTATGCATACTACTGCACAGAGATCCCTCTCCTAAACAATGTAGAGTTCAGGGATGACCAAATCCTTTTTTAAAAAGTATTTTTAGGATAACAGTACCTTTCAGAACTTACCTCCGTAACATCCATGACTTTGATGGCTGCCAGTTGACCAGTCTTGACATGCCGACCCTACAGGGGGAAAAAAAGAAATGACAGTTAGCGATCCAATTTTCTCTTTAAAAGGAAAGATGAGGGAGTTATTGCATTATTGTTTTAAATGTATATTACTTTTTGAAAGTTGAAAGAGATTTTTAAATATTTAGTGTTTATATCTCTGTGTATAAAGTGCCCTCAAGTTGCAGCCAACTTATAGCAACCCTGAAGAGTTTTCATTGCATGAACCAAACAGACATAGTTTGCCATTGCCTCCACAGCACGGGACAGTGACAGATGGAGGGCAAGTTAAAAATATATTCATACAACCCCAAAATAAGACTTTGTTTTACTTACCTACTAGCCTACAATGTAGTTACTTAGCTATAATTAACTGTTCAGTTTAATTGAAGAGTGCAATTTAGCCCTTTGTATTTAGCACAAGGAGGGTCTTGTGTGACTTGTAGGGGCACTCCCATTCCACCCCTTGCCCAGAAGGCCAGAAATTTGCTGGGCAGCCTATCTGCTCTCAATACTTTTGCTGTTGCTTCGATTCCTAGCTACCTAACCAGCAAATCTACCTACTCACTGTGCCTTGACAGGGAGACAGCATTGGTGACTCCATCTGCCCAGCTGTCTGCATTGCTGCCCATTCATGGGCTGTCTCAAGGAATAAGGGCTTATCATCTCTGCCTCTGATCACATGAGGTGGTTAAAACCCCCTCTATTAAAAAAAATGGTCAGATTTTTCTGCAAACCCTGACCACCGCCCCCCCACACACACACAATTTGTTGACACGGTCCCAGCCCATCAATTTTGAGTGTCCACTGATGGGGTCATGTTCAACATGGCAGTACATCTACAGTAAACTAGTCTGAGAACAGGACCAATCTAAGCAGAGTTCCACCCTTCTAAATCCACTGAAATTAATAGGCTTAAGCAGGGTGGAACTCTGCTTAGGATGACATTGTAAGGCTCTTAAAAACGAGTGCAACTAGGTCAATAAACCTATTTGATTGAGAAAACACATTACTGCAATTCACATAAAATTTAACTGTGCAAAATAATTTCTAGTGATTTTTAATAGTGCGGGAATGCACTCAATGATTCAGCTACTGTCAATGGGAATTTCCTTCTTTTTACAAAATATATGAATATACCAAATATCAAATACATTTTCCATTAAAGAAATGGAAGGAAAGAGAATACACCTTTGAAAAGGAAATACCACTTTTGCCAGATTTTTTGAAAAATTTCCCTTCACTCTACACAGTCCCAACCCATCAATTTTGAGTGTCCACTGATGGGGGTCATGTTCAACATGGCAGTACATCTACAGTAAACTAGTCTGAGAACAGGATCATTCTAAGCAGAGTTCCACCCTTCTAAATCCACTGAAATTAATGTGCTTAAGCAGGGTGGAACTCTGCTTAGGATGACATTGTAAGGCTCTTAAAAACCAGTGCAACTAGGTCAATAAACCTATTTGATTGAAAAAACACATTACTGCAATTCACATAAAATTTAACTGTGCAGCATAATTTCTAGTGATTTTTAACAGTGCAGGAATGTACTCAATGAATTCAGCTACTGTCAAAGGGGTCTCTGTTGCTTTTCCAGTTCAACAGCACTGCCCTGCCCTCATTCCAAGCCAGCAGAAAACCACAAACCTTAGTAGATTTTAATGTGAAGTGTGACAGGGGTACAGACAAATTAAAAAGAAGCAAAAACAGAAATCTCCAAGAGGCCTGGCAATCCTAACTCTCATATCACAACCACTGTGCTTCTTAGTACAAATGATTCATACTTGAGTTTTAAATTAGCAAGTGATATCTACTATGGAGACAAAGTGTGGCATAGCGGTTAGAGGCACTAGCACAAGGTGAGAAAAGTACACTAAACTACGAAGTTCACAAAGTGACCCTCAACCAATCATTCTCCCTCTCAGCCTAATCCACCTCAGATAGTGTAAGGATTGTATGGATCACAAGACAGAACGATGTATGTTACCCTTTACTGGCTACATCAGGGGCATGTGGACTGGGTGTGTGGCCTAATACGCAAAGGAGCTCCTGCTAGCATTCCACCCCTGCCACATAGGTATGAGTCCTAAAACTTGGTAAGGAAAGGCACAAATCCCACACTGCTGCCTTATAACCTCCACTAATTCAGTAATTTAGTTCTCACAGTCACTCCAAAGCTCCTCACTTTGTTAAAGGAAATCAAAAACCAGTTCATTGGACTCAGAGTGATTCATTATCCCTTATCTTACTTCTACTCATCATGGGAAAAGGAGGGAGGTAGAGGAAAAGAAACACAGAATTAAGAAATGATTAAATGAAGGGCAAACAAAGCACACACTCAAGTTGAAAAGGGCCTGCTTAAAAGGAAACAACTAACTCCTTTCATTCACTTTTGCTGCTAACATTCCCATTTAATTAAAAACTACATTTTATACTTTAAAAAACAGAACAAATGAAAAACTGAAGAGAAAGAACACTTTTAGAATATAGAGATAAGTAATAAAAGTATTTCATAAAAAGAATCCAACAGCCTTGCCTAAGATGACAGACTTCTTTCTATTCAGGCTCCTCTGAATAATTAGAGTCTACATTTATTCTACATTTTAGAGAAATTGACTTCACCCAGTGCTTCAAAGGTTCCTGATGCATCAACTCCATGAACCTGAAAACTAATATTGCATTTTGTTTTTCCTAGAGAAAGGCTATGAAACAATTTGCAGAGTTCGCCCCCTCCAGTCCCTTAGGGAGAATCTTGACAAGCTGCAGGGTGGGAAAGAACTGTGGGAAGTGAAAATTCCTACTATCCCAAGCCAAATTATTTTAAAGGCCATCAAAAATACTTGCACCATATTTGAACACTCTGTGAGTGGGACAAAAGCTGACCACTTTTTAAAGTTTTGTACTGTACAACCAATAAGGAGAGTCAGCATAGCACAGTGGTTTGAGAACAGGGCTGGAAAAACTGTATTCTAATCTCTGCTCTGCCACAGAAGCTCACTGGGTGACCCTGTGCCTCTCACACTCTAATCCACCTCAAAAGTTTAGCTGTTTTTAGGGTTGCCAGCTCCAAGTTGGGAAATATCTGGAGATTTTGGGGGGTGGACCCTGAGGGTCAGGTTTGGGGAACAGAGGGACTTCAATGGGGTATAATGCCATAGAGTCCCTTCCAAAGCTGCCACTTTCTCCAGGTGAACTGATCTCTGTCACCTGGAGATCAGCTGTAACAGCTGGAGATCTCAAGCCACTACCTCGAGGCCGACAACCCTAGCTGCTTTGAGAATGAAGTAGAGCAGTGTTTCCCAAAGTACTGACCCCTGAGGGGCGCTGGAACGATCCAGGGGGCGGTAGTAGCCTTGGGTGCAATTGGGGGGCGATGAATAAAAATCAGGGGGTGGTGGAAGCATAAAGGGAGAAGAAGAGAAGAGAAGAGAAGAGAAGAGAAGAGAAGAGAAGAGAAGAGAAGAGAAGAGAAGAGAAGAGAAGAGAAGAGAAGAGAAGAGAAGAGAAGAGAAGAGAAGAGAAGAGAAGAGAAGAGAAGAGAAGAGAAGGTGGTCGGTGTCAAAACATCATGTTTCTGGGTGGTATCCAGAATTTCTAATTTAGAGAAAAATTCCCATTAACAAAAATAGAGGGTTCCTTTTTGTCTGCTACTTAGTGCAAATTCACCCAATTAGACTAGTAATGAGGACCAGAACTCTATCCACTTAAAATATAAGGATGCAGTTTATTTGCAAGGCAGAATAAAAAAAAATAGAGGTGTACAGATAAACAAGAAACACAGAAACAAAAAACCTTATTCGATATCCTAGCTAATACTTGCTACAGCTAGCAGCTTCTCAAGGTTGGTTGCAGTTTCTCTCTCAGCAATACAGTTCAAGTCAGGACAGTGGAAGCACTGAGGCAATTGCACAAACTTCTCTGAAGAGTTCCAACCTGCAGCTTTCTCCTCACAAGGTTTTCTGCAGAGCATCAGCCTTCTTGCAGTTCTCTGGTCACCAGGTGGTTGCTTCTGTTGATTTTAGCCAACTGCAATGCCCCAGACACAAGAATGTCTTCTGCAGGGGCAGCATGTGGGATTAGGCAAGGTAGGCGACTGCCTGGAGCACCATCCTGCCAGGGGGCACTGCTGGGTGCCCCCTTACTCCCCCTTCCCATGTGGCATAATCTTGCCATCCAGCAGGCAAGCCAAGAGCCGCTTTTCTTTGAAGGGAAAATGTTGCCTGTGCTTGTCAGAGGCTTCCAATGAAACCTCCAAAGAAAGTCCCATTTTACCACTGCCTGCTGCTTTCAGGTTGAAAGCGGCTGGGTGACGGTATCTTCTCATTGCACTAGTCAGAGCTGATGAGTGCAATGGGAAGGTGCCGCCTGCCCAGCCGCTTTCAACTAGAAAGCAGTGGGCAGCAGTAAAACGGGACACTCATTGCAGGCTTCCTTTGAAGCCTCTGACAAGCACAGACAACGTTTGCCCTGTGAAGAAAAGTGGCGATGAGGCAGCACTTGTGTGTGCCACACAGGGCTCTCGGCTTGCCTGCTGGCTGGAGCAATGATGTCCTCAGGAGCGCATGGGGGGCATGCCTAGGGCAGAGGAACCCCTAGCTCCAGCAATGATCTTCTGCTCCTCTTCTTGAGTTTTGATATTTTACTAATCCACTTATATCCCTGACTGGCTGTCAAAGTGCTAGAATTGTGCAACCAATCATTGGTACAAAACAACCAATTTAGCTGGGCCCATCTAGATCTTCTCCTGTCAAATACCTGTCAAATTAGATGGCCTCCTGTCAGTTGGAATTGACAGTTCACAGGTGTTTACTATTTTACAAGTGTTTACCATTAAGAACATGGTCTCTAGGCTTACTTAAGCTGATAGTAACCCACACAAACACTTAGAACTTGGGTATTGTCATTTTCCAGGTAATGATGCAGACAAACGCACACATGGTTGATGAAATGTTAAGTTTCTTTACAGAAGGCTTCTGCGACTTGTGGATGGGGCACCATGGCAGTCTAGTCGCCCTCCCAACCCAATCCTGTAGCGATGACACAGTCATAAAAAACCAAGCAATGACCAACTGGCATTATATCAAAGAAGCCTCTCTAGCTCCATAGTAGTAAAGCCTCTTCAAAGAAACTTCCTTATCCTTTCATGTCATTCTGGAAGCAGTTAAGTGTTTCCTGAATTGCCTGAAGCCAGGAGCCCACTGCTGGCTGCCTGTTTCATTCATTACTTCATGTTTCCCACGCTCTGACCTTACTTCCCACGGAGCTGAATGAGATAAACAGAGATAAACAGCTGCTGCTTCAGATACTACTCTAATCTCTGCACTGCTGATGGTAAGTAATGATTTCAAAATTAAAGAAATTGCAAAGGTGGCTTTTCCCCAACTATTCATGTGCAGTTAGGGTTCCCAAGTTTGACTCAAGAAATATCTGCAGATTTTGGGGGTAGAGCCAGGAGACGTTGGGGTGGAGCCCAGAGCAAGGTTGTGACAAGCACAACTGAACTCTGAAGGAAGTTCTGGCAATCACATTTAAAGGGACTGCACATTGTTTAAATGCCTTCCTTCCATTTGAAACAATGAAGGATAGGGGCTCCTTCTTTGGGGCCTCATAGAAATGGACCCCCTGGTCCAACTGTTTTGAAACTTGGTGTTTTGAGTAGTGGCACTGGATGCTATGGTGAACATTTGGTGCATCTACCTCAAAAAACAGCTGTCCCAGAGCCCCAGATACCCATGGATCAATTCTCCCCTATTCTTATTTTAATATTATCCTTTGTTATCTTAATTTTCTGTGGGTATATCTTTTCAAGTTGGAGACTGCAGGGCTGCCAGTTTGTTGGAACTGAATCTATTTGAAAGAGAAGTGGATGAGCAAGACTGAGAAGTAGGACTTAACTGACCACAACATTTTGCAATCCAGAACTAATTGATCAACTGAACTCAGACTGCCTGTTGCTTTTCATTTTTACTGCTACCTGCATACTTTATCTTCATTGGTTTTGTTGCATTGTTCTGTATGATGGAAGTGTTGCATTGTATACTATATTTCAACTGCTGTTACCTGCCCTGAGCCCACTTGCAGGGAGGGTGGGATAATAATTATAAAGAAATGTCAAAAATTCTCTGTGTATGCAAATGTTACTATGGTTGATTTTATAGAATAATTTTAGAATTTCAAGCTTCCAAGTGTCTTCTTTCCAACATCTTTTTTTATCCTGTATGCAAATATGTCACTGCATCTTTTAGTCCACTTCTTGAAGGCAGATTTCCAGGGGGGTGCTGAGTAATTTTTTTTTTCTGAAAAGGGGGCATTAGGTTAAATAAGTTTGGGAACCTCTGAAGTAGAGCAACAAAGAGTAATATGGTAAGATGCTTTGGGTTTCCATGGAGAGAAAGTGGACTTTCTTTGGGGGGGGGTTTAAATACCCATGTCAAATAAATGATCAGCAAAAGTTTTTTTAAACTCAATAGGTGAGTGCCTCAATTTGCTGAGAGGCTTCTAAAATATACTTTTAAACACAAGTTCCTAGAGCCTATAATGCTACAGATCCCCCTAAAATAGTCAGTTACATATATGCATGTATCCACATACACCATTCCTGTCCACCATACACTGTTACTTGCCACTCCTATTTTCTTGCCGCTATTACTTCCCATCATAAAATCTCAAATTCTTTAAAAACTCAAATATCTGACTCAGATAAAGTATGCAAATTTATTTATGGGAAATGGGGTTTATTCCAACTGCCAAATCTCCTACTCAAACTATGTTGTTAAGAAAGACTACAGCATTTGTTTTCTCAAGTGCAGAGCTTTGTATGTTGCTTTGTTATTCCCTTGTAGAAAGAGCCATTTAAATAAAAACTAAGTCACATACAAGGAGCCAAAAAGCTCAACATAAATGGATGCTTAGAAGCAACCACTTACAGAGATTATGACTTAATTGTACTGCACAATAGCACACTCGATTAGCTCACCAGAATTTTTTTTAAACTTAGAAAAAGTTGGCATCAAGACTAAGGAATAAAAAAGCCAAATATTACTTACAGATGCTAGATCAAGCATCTAGACTGAAGAACATTTATTTCAAGTATATCTTACAGACAGATCTCACTATATTGCTTCTATACAACTGTACTGTATTAATTAACTTAACAATACTATTTCCATAAGGAGAATCTGATATGTGGTTTTCTGCTGGCCACAGGCAATATATAACTAAGATACTGTACTAAGACAGAAGCTTGCTTTCAGGCAAATTACTGAATTATTTTCACACTACAGAGCTCCACTGCGATGTTTTTCCACAACCCGCTTAGAGTATAGTAAAAGGTAAAGGTAGTCCCCTGTGCAAGCACCAGTCGTTTTCAACTCTGGGGTGCCGTTGCTTTCACGTTTCACGGCAGATTTTTTTGGGGGGGTGTTTTGCCATTGCCTTCCCCAGTCATCTACACTTTCCCCCCAGCAAGCTGGGTACTCATTTTACCGACCTCATAAGGATGGAGGCTAAGTCATCCTGGAGCCAGCTACCTGAACCAGCTTCCGCTGGGATCGAACTCAGGTCATGAGCAGAGGGCTCTGACTGCAGTACTGCAGCTTTGCCACTCTGCACCACAGGGCTCTTTTAGAGTATAGTATGTGCCTCTAAATTCACACAAATAAAAAAGGCCTTCAAGACTTGGAAGCTGAAGAGGGGAACTACTTCCAAGACTTGCAGTTCTACTGGTGGTGATTCTCACCCTCATCCAAGCAAGCATATTAAGAGCAAAGCAAAGAGCTCAAAAGGTATTTCTACAGTAGATCAGGCAAGTTGTTCTTGTAAGCCAAACAAACTATTTCACACATGAGATGAAATCAGAAGGCCTACAAAGTATGGCACTGAGACAAGGGTTTTCCCTGTTGCTAACCCCAAGAACTGATATTAAAGAGTTACTGCCTTGAAATATGACTTTTTTATTTATTCATTGCAGCTAATAACCACTCTTTCTCCATGAATTTGTCCAATCAACCTCCGCATTGCAAGAGTAGCATATCTGAATATCATTTAACCTTCTAATACTGAATACACTGAACTCTTATTCATGTACATTATACCATGCTGTGTACAGTATTGGACAATGTATCTGAGGAAGTGTGCGTGCAAATGAAAGCTCATACCTTGAATAAAACTTTGTTGGTCTTAAAGGTGGCACTGAGCTCAAACTTTGTTCTTAGCTTAAAGCATTTTACTCATTCCAAAAAGAAAATATATTTTAATTTTTTTTTAAGTTTCATTAGAATTTTAAATGTTTTGGCTATAAAAAATGGGGAAATTCTTTTTCCTTCTGACAGAAGGAAAACCACCCTGAATTCTTCTATTTTTCATGCATGGACATGAAATACCCCGCAGACATTTCATTAAGAATGGTAGCTTTTAAACTAAAATTCTTGCTATAGTTTATCCACACCTTCACCAGAGAAAGGAGGAGGACTGGCAGTGTGTTCTAATCATTGGAACAGTCAGCTTGGGAACCAGCTGTGGCTCTTTAACATCCCACCTGTGGCTCTTCAGGGTTCAGTCCCCAAACATGCACTCATTCCAAGTTACAGGAAAGTGGGCAAAGCCATTGACTAGAAGCACTTGTGGGTTTTGATAGATAGATAGATGAATTTATTGTCATTGTTCTCAACAAAAAGAGAGCAACGAAATGAGGTGCTCTTCCACAAACATACCAACACATCAAACACACATATTCATAAACCATTTAAATACATCTGAAACCATTAAACCATTTAAACCATTAAAACCATTTAAATACATCTAAAACGGATAAACATTCATAAAACCATTAAAACCATTTAAACCCTTAAATAAACATTCATAAAACCATTAAACATTCATAAAACCATTAAAACCATTTAAACCATTAAATACATCTAAAACAGATAATCCTTCATAACCCTGCATTTAACCTAACCACAGCACTTGGATAGAAACTGTCCTTAAATCTGTTTGTCCTAGCCTTCAACACTCTATATCGTCTACCTGACGGTAAGATCTCAAAAAGCAAATGGCCCAGATGTGTATGGTCCCTTAGGATCATTTGTATCTTCCTTTTACATGCCATATTATACAGATCCACCAATGAGGGGAGAGAACATCCACAAATCTTTTGTGCTCTTCTCGTCACTCTTTGGAGCACCCTTCTCTCTGCTTCCGTGCAGCTCCCAAACCACGCGCAGAGGCAATAAGATAAAATGCAGGTGGTATGCAGCTTTAAACAGCTGCAACTAGAGAGACCAGAGAACAAGTAAGCTGAGAACCTTCCTGAGCTACAGGCCTAACATCAACGGTGGAAGTAAATGACTCATCCCCTCCAAGAACTTTCCAGTATCCCAAAATCTGGGCAGCTGCTGGGAGAAGAGCAAGCTGGTCACAGAGAGATAAGATAAAATCACCACACCATGGCATCAAGCAAGCCACAGAGGGATCATTTTATTCTACTTTCTCAATGCCAAGCTTGTTTCCTCATGTGTGCCTTCATAATCTCTCTCTAATGTGCCTCATGCTGAGGACAACATGGGAAGGCAAAGGGGGAAGCCCCTTTCCTTCATTCCAGATACACAATGACTGGCTGAGGTTCAACAGTGGCAGGGAGAGTAACCTGGTTATTTTTAATATTTATAGTTGTAGACGATAGCAAAATATCTAATTCTCAGTGTAGCTAGATCTGTGGATATTTTAACCCAGTGACTGGAGTCATGAATAGACAAGACAGATCTTTCTATCAACTTGAAAAACACCCCAGATTTACAGAAATATCTGACCTTCAAAAAGGGGTGGTAGTGATAAAACCATACCTCCCCTCCAAGTTAAAAGGAATGTCTGTAGCTTTAAGAAACAGATGCCTTAATTGACCATTGCTAGGCAACCACAAAAGTATTGCCAGCATTCAAGTAGTTTATATCAGTTAAAGGCAGTTAAAGGCAGGATAGGGCCCTTTACAGAGCTGTTTTGGCTTTTGAGGGAAGCTTCATTGGGGTCGGGCCTAGCAGCAGCCACTGGCTAACTTGTTACCGTGTGAACTGCATGACTTACACAGGTCTGGCTGCTTGCTACTGTTCAACAGCAGTCACCCGATAAAAGCCAGCATGGTATAGGGGTTAGAGCTTCAGACTAGGAACTGGGAGATCCTAGTTCAAAATCCCCACTCTTCCATATAAGCTTAATAGGTGTCCTTAGGCCAGTCACACATTCTCAACCTAACCTTCCTCACAAGGTTATTGTGAGGATAAAATGAAGATGAAAATTATGAAAGCTACTTTGGATCCCATTGTGGAGAAAGGTGGGGTATAACTGAAGTAAATAAGTAATAAACACTGCTTAGATAAAAAAGCAGGTTGGTGTAAAGGAGAGGAGACAAGGAAAGAATAGGATATGAGGGCTGCCAAGAAAAGGAAAAGAGAAAGATGCAGGGAAAAGTGAGGTGGCCCCTGCAAATTCTTGTGGGTTCACTGCCGTGCAACTGGGCCCAGCATAGGGGTCAGCATCACAGGAGAAGAGATTGCCAGGATGAGTAAAGGAGGAAAAGTTGAACACAGGGAACAGATAAGGGTGGTCAGCTGGTGGAAAGGAAAGATGGAAGCAGGAAAAAAGGAAGGGATGTGGGGGCTTTTAGAGAAAGGAAAGATGAAATAGTGAGGAAGGGAAAATGAAAATACCCCTTCCTGCTAGTCTTTGCAGGTCCCTTTCTTGTTTGATATTAATAATTTAATTATTGTATGTATGTTTGTGATTGGTGGGGAACACATGGCACAAAGTAAGCAGAAAGCATGTGGCTTCCTTGGGTTGATGGTAATTGTGAACATGGCTCCTTCTCAATACCACTGGATTAGAATGTAAAACTAGGACCTGAGTTTAAATACCCATTCTGGGTAACTCTGGGCCAGCCATTTTTTGTTTCACTAGGTTGTTGAAAGGATTAAATAAGGAAGGGTGAACATGCGCATTTTGAGTTCCCTGCAGGAAGGACAGGGTAAAATTGTACTGCTCAGATAGGTGAGCAGTGACAAAATCTTGTTTTTCTGAAGAAGCTCTATAGCTTTTGGCTTGAGTTACGCTATACAAGTGCTATACTACTTCAGAACCTATCTCACAAGGTCCCGGTTGTGAGAAGAGGAAGGGGATGTGTTTATAAGCTGCTTTGAGACTGATGGAGGTAGAGGAAAGTGGGGTACAAAAACCTGATCTTTTAAATATACAATATATATTTATTATTTATTTATTACTTTCAATTTCTAACCCGCCCTCTCCACAAGCGGACTCAGGGCGGCTAACAATCAATTCAATTAAGACAGTTATAATTACAATTTAAAATCAATAAAATACAATTACAATTTAAATTCCTACACTGTCAACTGCTAACTTCAGAAGAGTTAGCTATTCAAGAGAAATTCAACTGGCTGCTCCTTTCCCTTTGCTGTATGCAGAGAGAAAGCCTGAAAGATATTAAACTGACTTGGTTAGTGTATGAACTGTTTCTGTCAAAATAATACATTTCTTTCTTTAGTACAAAAATTTATCCTATAAACTTTATTTTTTCCCCTACATCTCAGATGGCAAAAAAAACATTATGCACACACTAAAGTATATATGGTGCTGCAGTTTTGAGCTCTCATCCTCTACTACTCAGGATTTTTAAAATATTATTATTTTGCATGTTGTAGGAACCAACATGCAAAATAAATTCCATAAAAATGCCACTTAGTATAATATTATTTGCTACACTTTGTTTTTAAACCAGTAATTTTTTTTAAAAAAAATTATTTAGTAGGCTTATATTCCACCCTATCCTGTAAACGGACTCAGGTCAGATCACAACATACAGTAATAATCAAAATCTACAATTCAGAGTTAAAACAATACATTAAAATTAAGTAAGTAAGAACAATAAAACAATAAATAAAGTGCATCACAGGCGGGAAGGGCACATCATACAGGATAAGCAATTATAGGCCCAAAATAAAATGATGGTAGTAATAGCAAGATAGCACTATAGTAAGACATGATGTCGCTACAAGAGAGGCCAACTGATTGAATAACAGCAGGAATAGGACGCCCGCTGCCTCAACCAAAAGGCCGGCGAAATAGCTCCGTTTTGCAGGCCCTATGGAATGGCAGTAGCTCAGGTAGGGCCTGGATCTCCATAGGGAGCTGATTCCACTAGGCAGGGGCCAGGGCTGAAAAAGTCCTGATCGAGGCAAGTCGGACATCCTTCGGGCCAGGAGTGGTCAGGAGATGTGTAGCAGATCACAAAGACCTCTGGGATGTATATGGGAAAAGGCACTAAGTAACCGGTAAGAAAATAAGAAAACACTAAATATATTTCAACATTGTCTAAAATGTATTTTTATTTATTGATTTTTGCTGATTTCTAGTCTGCTCTTTCCCAGGTCAGGCTAAAGGTGGTTTATAACAGAATAATTAAAATTACATCATAAATTTAAACATCATAAATTTAAATTTAAACAGTTAGACCATTAAAATAAATTAAAATAAGGCAGCATCAGTGTACATATATGTACATCCTTCACAGATTGAACACAGGATGCGGTCAGTGCAGGTCAGCCAATTAGCTGGTGTGAGGACGCCCACCTGCCTCAGCCAAAAACCTGGCGGAACATCTCCGTTTTACAGGCCCTCTAGAATAGCAATAAATCTGGAAGGGCCCATATCTCCTTGGAGAGCCGATTCCACCAGGTTGGGGCCAGGGCTGAAAAGGCCCTGGCCCTGGTCGAGGCAAGTCGGATGTCCTTTGGGCCAGGGATAGTCAGAAGATGTTTTGGGTTAAAACAATTTTATTGGTAACATATGGTAATAAATCTATATCTTACATCTTTAAAAACTTCTTTTATCTACCCCATATATTACTTTCTAGCCACCCCTCCCCCCGTTACTTGACCCCCGCCAGTGTTATTTACTTAAAATGCAAATATGTAAAGGTACCCTTAACTATTAAAACAAAAAATTATATTCTTCTTTTTAAAACTTAATCAAAAATTGTCCAATGTCCTTTTATTTTCCACTCTTTTTCTACATATCTTCTAAACTTTTTCCACTCTGTCTTAAAAACTTCTAAATCATAGTCTCTTAATATTCTTGTTAATTTGTCCATTTCACTCCATGTCATAACTTTTATAATCCAATCCCATTTCTCTGGTATTTTTTCTTGCTTCCACAACTGCGCATACAATGTCCTAGCAGCTAAGAGCAAGTACCAGATTAAAGTTCTATCTTCTTTTGGAAATTTTTCCATTTTTAATCCCAACAGAAAAGTCTCTGCAGCTTTGTTAAACTCATATCCCAAGATCTTAGAAATCTCTTGCTGAATCATCTGCTAAAACATTTTAGCTCTTTCACAAGTCCACCACATATGGTAGAAAGAACCTTCATGCTTTTTACATTTCCAACAGCTGTCTGGCATCTTGTTATTCATCTTTGCCAATTTTTTAGGAGTCATATACCATCTATATATCATCTTAAAACAGTTTTCTTTAATACTTTGGCATGTTGAAAGTTTCATAGAGTTCTTCCACAAATAGTCCCAAGTTTCCATCTGTATTTCTTTGTTTACATTAATTGCCCATTTAATCATTTGCAATTTCACTACTTCATCTTCTGTAGACCATTGTAGAAGTAATTTATATCCTTTTGAAATTAATTTATCATTGTCTCCAAGCAGAACTTTTTCCATTTCTGTTTGCTCTTTCCTTATTCCTTCAGTTTTAATATCATTCTCCACCAAGCTCTTTATTTGTTGCATTTGAAACCAATCATATTTATGATTCAACTCTTCAGCAGTTTTCAGTTCTATTTTGCCACTTTGTATTTTTAATAATTGATTATATGACAACCACTTTTCCTTGCCTATCTCAGCCGTTATTTTTATTACTTCAGCTAGCACTATCCATAACGGTCTTCTCTCACCTCCATATTTCTTGTATTTCATCCATGTATTTAGCAAATTATTCCTTATATAATGGTGAGAGAAAAGACTGCCCATCTTCTTTTTTCCATAATACAAATACGCATGCCAGCCAAATTTATTTCCGTGACCTTCCAACACTAAAAGTTTTTTGTTTAACCACGTTATCCATTCTTTCATCCACACTAAACAAACTGCTTCCTGATATAATTTTAAATTCGTAATCAACCGTGTCAAACACTGCTGTAAGATCTAAGAGCAACAGCAGCACTGACCCACCTTGATCCAGATGCCTTTGAAGATTATCCGTGAGGGCTACCAAAGCAGTCTCTATCCCATGACCAGTATGGAAATGTATGTTTTTTTCCCCGGGGGCGGAGGGAGCACTTGTTTTCCCAGTGGTTTCCAAATTCATAGAAATTTTATCTTTCAACTCAAGGGATAATTCAGCAAAACTTAATTTGAACCAGTGTTTATTCTGAATGGTCTGGAACCCGTAAAACACATCTCTTCCAACATTAAAAGTATCCTACCAGGATTACGAAACCAGACTTACATAGTCATTCCTAAACACTGGGGGACACTGTTCTGGCATATTTTTCCTTTGCATTCCACTGTATTTTCTTTCACTAAGCTCACCATTAGTAGGGGCCACTTTAAAAAAATGTTTTTCAGTTCGCTGCCGCTCCATGGTGCACTGCAACCCAAAATGCTAGGAGAGAAAATATTGTTCAAAACCGGCACAAGTATTTTGGACAGATTCTTAAATTTTAGCTACCATGTGAGCTGCCACCAGAAAGATTCTTTCTTGCATGATAACTGATTCATTATACATGTTACCTTCTTCAGTGACACAGGCAGCTGTAGTGGAAATCTTAAATCATCTTTACATTTTTCAAAGTATTATTGTACTTTTGTTCAGACTCTTTGGAACATAAAAGCAACACCTCAGACCCCTGGGAGCCCAGAGATCACACTTTAAGAATCACTGTTTTGGAAGCTAAAACTACCCTTGAGATACTTGAGCTATGCACCCTTCATTTTAAGAAAACACGGCAGTCTGTGTTGAATTATCTTAAAAGATGTTAACAAAATAAATAAGATCAATAGGAGATTATATATCTCATATAGAACAAAACCTACTCAAAGTGCAAACAAAAGAAGAGCTAAATAGAAAAAGGGCTAGCTTTCATCACAAACACATCTGGATTCAAGGCAAGAAGTTTTTTAAAAGGCCAAAACAAAGTACCTACAATATGGATTAGGTTTTTCAATGCCTTGTTCCATCTGGGACCAACTCTCTGAACTTTCAGTAGCAAAATGCAGAAGACAAAAATCATTGCAATATTTCAGAAATACAAAAGTATCACCAATTAAAACATAGAAACATTTAACCATAACTTTATGTACTTCTGATAGGTTAATTTAAAGACAGGCATAGTTTCCTACCAACCATCAGTTTGTTAAACAGCAGAAGCATATGAACTCTCACCTTAAACTACTAGAAACTTACAATGAGTACACATAGTCTCATAATTTCTCTGTGGTTTTCCATATCAAGTTGTTCCACCTTAAATTCTCAGAGTAAAAACAGCTACCTACAGCACAGCAAACTACATCCAACCATAGAAAGAAGCTACAAAAAGCAAGTCAAGAATATGAACACCACGATTTAGTATTGCACTAGCTAGTATTTACATTTACCTTCTCTATGACTAAGGCTATAAGAACATAAGAGAAGCCATGTTAGATCAGGCCAATGGCCCATCCAGTCCAACATTCTGTGTCACACAGCGGCCATACATACACACACACACATACACACTGTGGCTAATAGCCACTGATGGACCTCTGCTCCATATTTTTATCTAACCCCCTCTTGAAGGTGGCCATGCTTGTGGCCGCCACCACCTCCTGTGGCAGTGAATTCCACATGTTAATCACACTTTGGGTGAAGAAGTACTTCCTTTTATCCGTTTTATCCGTATATAATCACACATGCTACATAATGCAGTTTAAATCCACTTTCAACGCACTTTTAAACTGGATTTTGCCAGTTCACACAGTAAACTCCAGTGGAGAAGAACATCAAAAATGGACTGAAACTGCATTATTTAGCATGTGTGATTGCAGCAAAACATCCAACACTGGGCACTACTAGCAGAGAAACTGCTAATTTCACTATAGCTCATAGCGATTTGCCAGTCATCAACAATGTGTATGTGTATTCAGGGGGATTATAACATGCAGACCCTGAGATAAACACAATGGTTCTGTGTGTGTGCTTGTGTGTGTATGTAAAGTGCTGTCAAGTCACAACTGACTTATGGTGACCCTGTAGTGTTTTCAAGGCAAGAGGTGGCTTGCCATTGCCTCCCCCTGCACAGTGACCCTGCCACTCCATGATGGTCACCCATCAAATTACGAACCAGGCCCAGCCCTGCTTAGCTTCTGAGATCTGACAAGATCAGGCTAGCCTGGGCTATCCAGGTTAGAGCAAACAATAGCTACCTACCATTTTAAAAAATGAAGCAGAAGCAAGCTTCAGCTTTAGACCTGAAGCAACTAATTCTATACCTTACTTGAGGTCATGTGCTCTAAAAATTAACATACTATGTTAACAAAAGCCATAATGCTTACAAACATGGCAGCACTGTGCTTCAGAAACCAAGTCAGCTGTAAGCCTCATAAAAGCTTTGATGTCAAAGCCCACCTATGTCTCTTAATGTGGTATATTGAATGAAGCCTCAGTAGCAAAAAGTACCATACAGATCATCCAGTTTTTAATCTAGAACGCAGTACACTGAATTAGAAGCATACATAATCACTGAGTCCCTCCATCCCCTACCCCAGAAACCCAAATGAGATTAACATTCAATCCTTCACTCCCATCCACAAGCAGCCATCTCAAATCCAGATCCCTGTGCCACAAACAGCACACAACAAAATGCCACAAGGGTGCCTGAACAGCAGATGAATAAGAACATAAGAGAAACCATGTTGGATCAGGCCAGTGACCCATCCAGTCCAACACTCTGTGTCACACAGTGGCCAAAAATTTATACACACACACACATATATATATATACACACTGCAGCTAATAGCCACTGATGGACCTCTGCTCCATATTTTATCTAACCCCCTCTTGAAGCTGGCTATGCTTGTAGCCGCCACCACCTGCTGTGGCAGTTAATTCCACATGTTAATCACCCTTTGGGTGAAGAAGTACCTCCTTTTGCCCGTTCTAACCCGACTGCTCAGCAATTTCATTGATGCCCATGAGTTCTTGTATTGTGAGAAAGGGAGAAAAGTACTTCTTTCTCTACCTTCTTCATCCCATGCATAATCTTGTAAACCTCTATCATGTCACCCCGCAGTCGACGTTTCTCCAAGCTAAAGAGCCTCAAGCGTAGGGAAAGTGTTCCAAACCTTTAATCATTCTAGTTGCCCTTTTCTGCACTTTTTCCAATGCTATAATATCCTTTTTGAGGTGCGGTGACCAGAATTGCACACAGTATTCCAAATAAGACCGCACCATCGATTTATACAAGGGCATTATGATACTGGCTGATTTGTTTTCAATTCCCTTCTTAATAATTCCCAGCATGGTGTTGGCCTTTTTTATTGCAATCGCACACTGTCTTGACATTTTCAGTGAGTTATCTACCACGACCCCAAGATCTCTCTGTTGGTCAGTCTCTGCCAGTTCAAGCAGAGTCTGATCCCAGTCTGATCTCTAAAATGCATTTACCTAGTTCAATGGGATAAAACAAAGGGGGCGGGGGGGAGGTTGCTGATCTTGACATTGCTGGAGTGAAGGTAAAACAGCTCTTGATTTCTATATGGCTTGATTTTTACATATAGCAACATAATGAGGGGAAGGGAGAGAAGAGAAGGAGAAATTACTTCTCTAAACCATGACAAGGACCACTTCTCCTAAAAATCATACTGTCATACAATGACAGGCAAGGCCTTTAATAAGGTACTTCAATGACACCTTTAATTTTGTCTAAGAGAAGGAGGCAAGACTTCTAGGATTTATATCTGAATATCCCTGTTTACAAGCAAAATGATACATCAATCTGTTCAGATACCTATGAGAGACCCAGCCTGAGGCCAAGAGCAAATGATATTATAGTTGTTCTGTTATGCTGCCATCTGAAGGGTGTTGAATACATAAACAATTCTGGCATTAAGAAAAATAAATAAATATGGGAACAACATTAAACAGAAGTGGGGGTGTATATGATAAGTTCCTAGTGGCAGCACTGTGTTCTTTTTATAGCTTCTTTGTGTTGCATTAAAGTGATGACATGACTCACTTAAATTAAAAGGTTAAAATATTCATTAATTTCAGTTCTTAAGCGCAACCCATTGGCAAGTATAGCTTGTCAGATCCACCATATGAAGAAAGAAAGGATCAAATCAAAACACAAAAAAACCCCTAAAGCTAAGTAAATTAGGCCTTTCACAGTAAAATATAAGCACTAGATTATTGTGCTTGTGTTGTGTGCATGTGTTTTAATCAGATAACACACACACACAGGTTCTTGATGGCTGCATAATCTTTATGTAACATAGGCATTTGTTAGAACCAAAACTCACACAAAGGAACCTGAAACACTCAAGATGGCAAAGTATTTCATAACTTTGTTTGTTGTAGATTTTCTGAGCTGTGTGGCCGTGGTCTCGGTATTGTGAGATCTGACATTTCACCAGCAACTGTGACTGGCATCCTCAGAGGTGTAACCCAAAAAACTGGAGTACTCTCTGGGTCAAAGTGAGAAGAAGTTGGTAGGCAGGTAATACCAACTTATCAACTTCTTTTCAATTTGACCCAGAGAGAACTCCAGTTTTGACCCAGAGAGAACACTCTGAGGATGCCAGTCACAGTTGCTGGCAAAACGTCAGGTCTCACAATGCCAAGATCATGGCCACACAGCCCGGAAAATCTACAACAACCAATGGACTCCGGCCATGAAAGCCTTCAACAACATATTTCATAACTAGTGAAGAACAGCAACAGGATGATGACAACTTTTTGTTATTGTTGTTTTTCTAAATTTATAAGAATTTCAGTTTTTTCTCATATTAGCAATGAAGAGTCTCAGGAACTTTGAAGGTTCTAACATTGCTCCAATTCAAGTGGAAATGTTTGTAAAAATTACAGTAAATCTAATCAAAGACAACATTAATAGACAAAGAGCAAAGATCTATAAGGCACTTGTTAATTCTTACAAGAGCCTTATCAGAGGTTAAAAATTGAATAACTAGGATATACATACACCAGAGCAAGAACATCTAAACACTCAAGAGATTATCTCAATGTATGTGCACATCCATTCACAGATAGAAATGGAATTACATACACAAAAATTCCTTTGGATTGCAAAGACAGACACTTATAAATGCAAGTTTTGCTTAAATATTCATACTCCACTTCTCCTGTTGAGACAGTTTTGTGAACTGCAAGACAAATGTAAGGGAAAGCTCACTTGAAGCATGTTATTTTCTCTCTATACTGCAGAAGTTCTCTTTGACAGAAGTTCTGAGCCCTAAGGAAGACAAGTTTCAAGGACCTCTACCTCATGCTCCAATCTCGACCTTTGTTTTCCTACCAACCCACATCAATACTGAACAGCAAGCTGAGGACAGATCGACAGCTGTGGTGGTCTGCACAGGTCACTTCTGAGTAGGACTGCCCTCCCCCACCTTCCCTTAGCTTTCTCGCAGACTCTGCCTTAAGAAAAATCAAGAGTGCCAAGTTCCCTTGCTAAGATCATCATCTTAAAAATGCTGTGAATTTATGCACACTGAGCTTTTTGTAGAAAAGCTGTATTCCCTGGATAAAGGCCTTTGCCCAAGTTCTACAGCATCAAAAAAGGTCTTTTTTCTCACAGAGTGCTATGTGCATACACATTTAACAGACCTCAAATATCCTACTGTTATAAGACAAGAATCATCACTGCTGCCAGACAGAGACTGGAGAACGCAACAGCATTCAAATGAGACAGCACTGCCATGCTTACTGGTCAGAAAAAGGAAAGAAATCAGGCTCATGTGATTATTGTGCTGTGACTGAACCCCTTGAATGCACAATGAAAACAGGACATTACCGAGTGGCAAGGATCAAGCAATGAAAGAACACATCTGGGGATCTGAAAGATAACAACTAGATACTATTGACCAAATCTGCTCAATGCCCTCAAATTGCTGCTTCTCACACAACACTTGTATAGGGAACCCATGGACATTACCCTGTACATAAGAATCTCCCTGAGAAAAAAATATAAAACAAAAGGATAACCAAAATGTTAGAAACTATGGAAGCCTGTCATTTAGAAAACAGAGAGACACAGGGTGGGGGAAGAGATGAGACATTACCACTGTCTGTGCATTCTTCTTCTGAATCATTTTTTCCCTTGCATACAGTTTTATCATTCAGGATTGGTGACACATGACAGTTGTCTACTGGACTTTTCCCAAAGCAAGCAAGATCCACTTGTCTGCCCACAGTGTTAGAAGGAATACCTAGAAGAACTAAAACACTGGTTCCCCTGTCCCACCAGCTCTGGTATGAACTGCAGTTTAGAAAACCTTAAGAAACACCAGAAACCTCTAACACTTTGTTATTGTCTCCATATCTTTGCATCAATGATAGAAATTTCTTCCTCATCCCCAAGCCCTCTGGGTCTGCCAAAAGACTTAAGAGAGGGGGTGCATATTAGGCCACACACCCCTGATGTAGCCAATCGTCCAAGAGTTTACAGGGCTCTTAGTACACAGCTTCTGTAAGCTCCAGGAGGATTGGCTACATCAGGGGTGTGTGGCTTAATATGCAAAGGAGTTCCTGAAACAAAAAAGGCCTGTTGTTAGTTGGCTAGTAAGCCAACATAATATTTTCAGGCCCATAAGTTCAACCCACACTGAGTCAGGGGCACTGCTGCTGTGATAGGTATTTCACAACTTGCCAGATGATAGTCAGAGGTCTCTCATACCTCACACATCCTCTCTATACTTTGATGGACATGCTGCAAGTGTAGCAGAGCACCCACCAAAAGGCCTAATTCCTGCGCTGCATGCTCAGACACCCAAGGGGACTCCCGCAATACATACAAAGATGTGTCTGCTACTCAAAATGCAGAAAAAAGATGCTGGGGTAGTCACATGCCCTTTTCATAATTTTTTCAGACTAAACATATATAACTTAAATGAAAACATTCTTATGCTGCTTGTCACTCTCTTCTTTCTCCCTGTCCTTCATTATCTTTCCTTATTTTTAAAATTTTTTAAACTTGTCTTTCCTTATATTAAATTTTTGGTTATGAGCTCCACTTACCTCCTTGTAACTGGTAAATCTAACAAGGTGGGATCCTAAAGATTTGTTAACTAATGGTACCATCTTTTATTTGTGCAAGGTGTCTTCCACTAACACAGGAGGCTCTTTCACTAGTTGAAAAGCCTCTTGCACTGGAACCGAGCCTTGTGTAGTAGATCCAAGAAATGCCAATTCTTCTCTTTTGGCCAGGAGGGTTTTGGGTAGGAGGGGAGGCAGGTTTGCTGAGATCCTTGGAAGCTGAGTTTCCTTTTGCTATGGAAGTGGGATCAATTTGTAAGTTCTCCTTTATCGTTATCAAATGTATATATGCTAGATATAATAAGACAATGTCACAGGAAGAGAACTCTAAAAAACCTGAGGCTTCTTGTAGATGATTAAATGGCAACTTCTGATGCCTGAAGGTTCCAGAGTGGCCTGCACAAAGAAGTCACCATATACAAGGTATATGACAAGCTGCTTTTAAGGAATGCTTTAAAAGGAGCTAAAACAAGCCACTTGCTTATACAGAGTACTGGGACAGAGGCTACGAGATAATACATCTTGAAACAAGAGCACAATCCGTGGCAGATTCATGCCTGTGGCTTGACATCTTTTTCTTTTTATATCACCTGCCTCACAGCTATATTTGCATAGTACCTTCAAGAATAAAACCTCATTTAAACAGTGCTAATCAAAAACATCCCAAGTCCAGTTGAGTGATCAAACCTGTGTTAACATGTTTGAAATTAATGGAATTTACCATGGTGGCTGAATTCATAATTCCATTAGACTTCAAAACCAAAGCCTCCTTGGCCAATAGGAGGCAATGTATATCAGACCCATTTCCTCCTACTTGTGTTTATCATCTTGGATAATGTGCATATGTAAGGCAAAAACAGAGACCTTCCAGTAGCTATCAGAGTGTCCATTTGTTCTGAACCTGAGTGTGTGTATACAGAGAAAGAGAGAGAGCGCTGTTGTCTCACAATTCACATGAGCTTTGGCTGTGGTGTAGAGCATCTTGATAACATATCCAAATGACTGAATGCAGCTCGGGGAATGGATAAGAACTAGTTGGACTGGTCCCCAGGAACTTAAGTAGACTCCTTGCTCCACATTCCTTGAATGTGCCCTAGGGATCCAGAAAGTCTGACCTTCACTGTTATCTGAAGCATCTCTAGAACTTAAAAGAGTTTCTCTTTGGTTAGGCGACACTGCATTTCATGCTCTGATGTAACTCAAGGGTCATGCTGATCTTGATATGGTGATATATGGAAACGAGCTTCTAAAAAGGGATCAAAGTCCACTGGAGGGTTTGTGAATGAACTCTCACTCAAGATACCAACCGCTATTGCAACTATCACTGATCCTTAAAACTGCATCTAAAAACAGCAGGACTACTGAGCATGTTTAATTTGCTGCTTTGATCAGTTTGGTCTGTGGAAGGAATAATTTGTCCTTGCCAAGTATATGTTTGCAACTAGAAGCAAAACTATGCACAGTTACAGGAAACTTGCTACTGACCGATAGTGTGCAGTCTCACCGATGTCGTGAAAAGCCTAGTGTCTGAGAAGATGACCTGATGAGGAATCCTGATGATATAAGGATGTAGGTGGATGTCTCTATCTATAATTCTTTGTATCTGATCCGATTTGAACATCACACCATGGATGTAGTGCAAATCAAGACACAGGTTATTCTACTTATTTTGTCATATGTATTAGCCTGTAATTGTTGGCATAAAAATTGCTGTCCTTTGCCACTGGGTTTGTTTGGCATACCCCAGTAATTGTTACTGGTCCTTCTCTCTAGTTTTGGTATTATGTATTTCCGTATGTTTTTATTTTATATATGCTTTGTTTTAAATGCTGTTTTATTGTTGAATTTATGTTTTGATTTTTCACCACTTTGGGGACCACATGAATAACCACAGTGGAATGCACTACACATGAAGTGGTGACAGCTGCCAGCACAGACAGCTTCAAGAGGGGATTGGATAAACATATGGAGCAGAGGTCCATCAGTGGCTATTAGCCACAGCATATTGTTGGAACTCTGTCTGGGGCAAGTTATGCTCTGTATTCTTGGTGCTTGGGGGGGGGGGGCAAAATGGGAGGGCTTCTAGTGTCCTGGCCCCACTGATAGACCTCTCGATGGCACCTGGTTTTTTGGCCACTGTGTGACACAGAGTGTTGGCCTGGATGAGCCATTGGCATGATCCAACATGGCTTCTCTTATGTTCTTATGACCCTGCGTGGGTGGAAAGACTGCATAGGCATCTTTTAAATAAAATAGGAGCAAAAGCTAGTTTTTGTGCTTATGATAATATTGTTTGTGGGAAACAATTATTTTATCATAAATACATTGACCTTGGGCTACTTTTTGCCGGAATATAGCTATGTCTTGCATACAAAGAAAAATGAAGAATTCGCAGGGGGCAGCAAGCTCTAGCAAGTCAGGGCTGTGGGAAGAGTACATTCTTTCTAAAGGGGCTTTAAAAGGATGTACTCTATAGAATGTTACTTGTAGGCATTTCGTCTACAACAGTCAATGATACTCTCTCATCTAGTAAGACAAGTAGGTTTATCTCTTCTCTTTCCTTTCCAGTGTATTTGTTTCTAAATAAAGTTTTTGTTATTAATCAGTTCAGTGTCCTGTCTGAAACACAGGCACTCTTGCCAACACTTTCAATGCAATCACTTATTCCTGAACCTTTACCATGGACTACCATAAAGTTTTACATTTATGTCTATACCTATTAAGGCTAGAGACTTTTAAACTGAAAGCTGATTAAAGTGGCTATATTTTAATGAGCTTTTGCAGGTCATGAATAGCACTCTTTGAGGTCAGCTGTGGTTCATGAGCCATATGTTATCCACCAATTAACTATACCATATTTCAAAAGCCCTATTCTGTTGGAACACAAAATTGCCAGACTGTGTTTAATTACTTAGTGTGTGTAATTATTAACATATAGTCATAGTTTAGCCACATCAAATGCCTTTATGCCTTTTCTTTATACTTAAATGTAATAAGTTTTGACCCATTTTTTTTTAAAAAATTTAATTTAAGCTTGTAAATAGTTATGTTCAAGGTAGGTCTCCAAATCTTTACAGTAACAGGAGGGAAAATTTGCCCCTTCCTTCTGCTCACAAAGTTTAAGGACAGAATTCCAACTCTTCAGTCTCTTACTACTCCAAACCCAACTGACTTTTGGGGAGATCAAAAGGTGCTGCTACTAGAAGAGAAATGTGCAGATGATTCATATGTGGATGATTGGTAAGATATAGCCAATTAATTGGAAATTCACTGTAAGCAAGAACCCAAAAGGCCGCTCCTATGACCTGTATGGCTGGAAGTCCCATGACCTCCAGTATTACCTCTTTGGGCATCAAATGAGGTTGTCACATAAAGAGAGGTTGCAACAAAGAAGGTCTATGCTAGTAGAATATAATCCAGTGTTTTAAAGAAAGTGTTATCTGTTTTATTTAAAACTTTTTATGTTGCCTTTTCACCCAATTTAGGGTCTCAACAGCAGCAACAACCAAACACACACACCACTGCTCTTCTTACAAACATATTCGGTGCACCTAATATAGAAAAATAATATATGCTTGGATCCAACTGAGTATTTTCAGGGACAAAAAGATTCCTATCTGTACAGTGTGAGTTTCTTACCTCCCTCTTCCTCATGCAGCCCAAACATCCCTCTCCTAGCTCAATTAAGAACATGTATATATGAACAGCCTAATTTTGAAGGATAGTTCATTGTCACTCTTGCAAGTTTTCCTAAATCTCAAATTTCACGTGTAATTGGCAGAGATAGCATGAAGACATGAAATACGTTCTTCAGATATGTTTTATCTCAGTAAATAGACACAGACTTGCCAGGCAAAGCCCAGAAACAACCAAATGCTTCAAAATCCTTCAGGGAATAAAATGTACAGCTTCCACTGAGCACATAAAAAGACAGCAATCCTAAATCCTATCATCATTCAACAGAGGTTATTCAGAGCATTTGCAAGAAAGCTTCCACTATCTAACACATGTACAAAATATTCAGGCCAAAATTCTAAACTGAATAAATGAAGAAAATTCCAACGGACTGAGGTCCACTCTGATTAAGCAGACTTGCAGAGAAATATATGTCAATTTACTGGAATTTTTACACTTTTGCACCCTGTTGATCAGTATCATAACTGAGTCACAGCTCATGTGTAATCATGATTCCACTTCTCTCGTGCTATAGTCTAAATGTTATGACGGCTGTGGTTTTTTTATCCTCTAAAATAAAGAGGTCTATATATTAGTTATTACTGAAAGCTATGCATATAAATGGTTTAGCTTCCACAGCTTTTAAATTGTAATTTCAAAGTTAATCTAAATTTCCCAGTAGTCTTCTAGTGGATTGCCATCCACATCCTGCTTTGCTCAGTTTAAGGCACGAATTAGAGCTAGTAACCCCTTCTGCACTGCACACAGGAGCAAAAAGAGATGAAGCAGCAACCCTGAACCTTATGAGCCTTAGAGCTAGAAAGCAAAAATGGATCCAGGATGCCTGTCATACACAACACTGGACTTACATAAAACAATGCCAGTGGTAGCTGTTCCCATGACTCTTAGCACCTTCTGGTGTGCCCTAGTACAGGCTGTTTTACTTTTTGATGAAGAAAGGGAATGGACATGCACTACAGCCAGATCATACCACTGCAGTAGAAAGGTTATAGCTGGTCTTCTGGAAGAAATTTTTCACACAACTGGCCCGTGGTGAAGGTTCTGAATTAGGAGATAACAGTTACTCAGCCCCTGAGATATACTGTTTCTATTCCAATACCTGGGTAATCACACAAATGGTAGTCTTAAACCTCATAGTTCAGTTCAGGCTACTAAAAATTGCACCCAAACCTGGATAATTATGACTCTTGCAATGGTAGGTAACTAAAAGAATGACATTGTCTCTAAGGATACAATGTATTAGCCGACGAAAAGATTTGTCTGTGCTTTGTAGAAACTAAAGACATACAGTTTTATGATGCCACAGGAACAGCAGAATATGACCATCTATTTCCAGCAGATTACAACCACTGACAACGTGAAGTCTTCAAATGTACTTAATATAAATGTACACTGAAAGACAGTAATGGTCCAGAGATTGTTAAAATCATCAGTCAGCCCTGGTTCACATAGAGCAGACCCCAATGCAGTCTAACTGATTTCTTTCCCACACATGTAACTGCTTTGAGACAGCAGACATATTATTATTAATGTGACTCTTCTGCTCATAATACTACTTCCCGTTACAACTGGACCACACTGCAAAGAAGATTTTAAATGTATGAACTAAGTCCTACACAACAAATATGGTTATTTACTGCATTTCAGGAACTACGCACTCCAATTTTGAGCTTAGAGGAAAAAATATGTAAACACAGATCTTTTTCTGCTATTCTAAGAAAAAGTATATCCTCTGGGCTCAAGTATATCTTTGCTAGATTTTGATCCCACAAAATGTACTTAATGGAACGGGGGGAGGGGGCGGGAGTCAAACAAAAACAGTCTATTTACCTCCTACCCCCAAAATATTCAGCTTTAAAAACACAAGTCACAATTTATAACAAATCTCCCTTGTGTTAACCAGACCATACTGGATGATGTCACAGTTGAGGAAATGCCATGAGATATTATACAAGGCTATTTTTAACATGGAGAATGGATAAGCGTTCCCTTGAGCACCAGAATATATATACTTACAATAGCAACATATCTTACTCTGAATCACTAGAGTACTTTAAACACACACACACACACACACAAATGGCACACTAAAAAGATTGATTTTTTTAAAAAAGACCTGTTTGCTAGGCAACAGCTTCAGCTTGCCAAAGCCTGAATGTTAGAAAGCCTGATGCTCTCAGTTGACATATCATGGTTTCATAATCCAAAGAAAGGACATCCATTTCCCTAGCTCTATATTGTTAATGTTGTCTATTTGAGAAGCATCTGCACTCTGCCTTTTCACACTGATACTTTTTCCTACCAAGAATTAAAACCAAAAGTCAATTCCAAGTTATTTTAACAAATGTATATATAAAAAATTAAAGTATTTTTAAAAGATTTACAACCTTTATAAGCATGATCACATAAAAACATCTTAATAAAAGTAACAAGGACTACAAATATCATAAAACAATATAATTCAAGCACTCAAGAGTGAAGAAAGTCCATTTCTGTTCAAAACCCTGGGAAGAAAGACATCTTCACATGATCTTAGAATGAAATTTGCAAGGATGCATGTTGTTGGAGCAAGAGAGAGTATTCTACAGTGTTGGAACTATTCGTGAAAAAGTCCTGTTCTTGGCAAATTACAAATTTATACAAGGACTCATTAATGGATTTTAAACTCAAAATAAAAATTTTACTGAGACTAATCACCCTCTGCTAAGTAAAAATTATTAGGCCATTATTGCAGCTTGGCACAATACAGTTTGCACAGGTAGATGGGAAAAGCTTATTTCTAAAAATGCTGTAGTTAAACAATTCTTATGACCAGAATTATCTATAAAATGACCTGTCTCTATCCCAGATTTGCTGCTTCTAAACCGTCAGTATGAAACGAGTACCATAAGCGACCCAGTAAGTTTGTTACAGCATCACCTGAAACAAGACAGCACAGGCCCTAATTAAAGTTTACAACATCCCCTTCCACTTCTCTCCTGCTTCTAAATTACAGAAGGATGCTGCTGCACTAGAGGACACTATCTGGGAAAGGAAACACACTAGGAGATGGCACAAAATGAGGAACACATGCAGAGACCTCCTGTCCTAAAAAAAACCAAAGCAAAATTCTATGCATTCTCTCCCACCCACCTGAGCCATCCATACCCAAACACCAAAAACACAAGGAGAAAATACTGGAAGAATGACTAGAAGTGAGAGGTCTGGGATTGGGAATAAGTAGTGCCAGGAAAGTTAGTGAGAGAGAAATCTCTAGCTTGTTTTCATAATTGTTATATATGGTTATATACAGGGCACTTTTTTGTAGAAAAAGCTCAGCAGGAACTCATTTGCATATTAGGCCACACCGCCTGATGCCAAGCCAGCCAGAACTGTGTTCCTGTGCGTTCTTGCTCAATAAAAGTCCTGGTTTTATTTATATGTGTGTGCGTATGTATATGTATACATGTGTGTGTGTATATATGCTGCCATATAATACAATTTACTTTATGGTATCTTTATTCTATCAACCATATTGGTATCAGCTTATCAGTCGCAGCAGAGAAGTGTGGTTTCTGCTTTAACAGACAGCGCTGCTGCTGGGAGCCAGTGGAAGACTGGTGCCCCAGGCCAGGTGCCCTCCACCACCCCTTGCTTCCTCAGTGAGGGCAAGCTTGGCAGTGGCCGCAGTGGAGCTTCTACCATCAGTGTGCATGCACAGACACCATCGCTCCACTTGGAAGCACAGACATGAGGGATGGAGCGACAGCGAGTGAGTGGCGTGTGTGCACGCTGAGGATGGAAGCCCCGCAGCAGCCGCCAAACTCGCTATTTCCTTCACTTTCTCAGGTGGGAGCACCTAAATTGGAGCCCTCCCCCCAGAGCAACACTCCAAGCATCCGCCTCATGCTACCTAATGGATGTGCCAGCTCTGTTAACAGAAGATAATTTAAACTCACAACCTTAGGTCCACAAGTATTGAAAGAGAACACAACCCATAATACTAGGCTTGCAACACCAGAGCATAAAATTGTCCCAGCTCTAAAACATGTTATAAGTATTGGGTAGCTTACAGAGGCATATTATAAACAGTTCAAAATTCTACTTTGATCAGCCACTTCAAAAGAGGCTACAAAGTTCTAAACTTTAACCAAGTAGCTAGCTCTGTGCAAACAAACAACCAAACAAAAACTGTGATTCTGAATGGAGGGGGGAATTGTTATTACTGTATTTTATTCAGCTGTGGCATTCAACTTAAGCAAATTTATTTATTTACTTTAAATTTCTATCCCGCACTCTCCGCAAGCAGACTCAGGCTGGCTAACAACATTCATATTTACAAGTTAAAACTAATAAGCAAAGGGGTTTCAGGAAAACTTATTTTCAACTGATACCTCTGTATACTATCACATAGCAACAGACACCTATTTTCAGGATCCCTGATTCCCACCCTACCCTTCCCAAGGTTTTCTATCCTAACTTTGGCCACTCTAAGTGGGGAAATGTGAGGTGCAATTTAATTACTCTTGGTGTTTAAAAAAGATATAGAATGTATAGTACCAGAAACAGTTGTGAGGCAAAAAATTTTATGGAAAGTTTTCCAGAACTTTATTTTTCTCATGGAAATTTCCTGTTTAATTGCTTCATATAATTCACAATAATACATGTACATCATTGCCAATACAATATTAAGAGAGGCTAATTAACTGAAGTTGCAATTAATTCTTTTCATGTGATTACTCCTACAAATTGTGTGTGAAAATGTGCATGTTGTAATGATTTTTAAAGCGGGGAAGAGGCAGGCCTCGGATTCAGCAGGAGCTCATAGGAGCACAGCTCCTGAACCTTTCCTAGAGTTCCACCTCCTCCTTCCCACCTTGTCCATTGGGTGCAGCTGCATAACAATCCCTGGATGAGCTCCACCACCTATTTTCCTACAAAACAATCCCTGGAGGAACAAAATTGCAAATAACCCAACTTAAAAAAAAATCCTTTTAAGAATTCACCTGATCGGCTGAGTAGTCAAACCAAAAACAAAAATAGATGACCTGGAATTTAAGATGAACCCCCCCACCACAAATGGCAAGCCAGAAGTGCCATCCTCCAACCAGCCTCTATCTTCCCATTCCCCCACCACAAATTGCAAGCTTCAGAGGCTCCACTTTTACAGCAGTTATGGCCCCTGGGATGGCCCTCTGTGACCCTCTACCAGCAAAGTCAATCCAGACCCATAAAGCACTAAGTAAGAGATTACACCAATACCACTTCACAAAGTGATAGCACATGTAGCTTCCAGCCCCCATGACAGCTGACAGAGTGTGTGGTCCTTCCTCACCATCGCACTTTGTGGCCAAGCAAAAGTGTACCCTACAACTCAGTCACACAACAAACACATTCTAGCTCCTTTCCACAGCAGACCTGGAAGCTGGCCTTTGTTTTCCTCCACACTTTCTAGCTAAACCAGAAAGCTACACTTTCCTCCACACTTTCTAGCTAAACCAGTACACTGACAGCACTTCCATCCTGTGCAACTGGTCTGCAGGGCCTTTTGCCTCTCTCTGCAGGAGCACAGTGTTGTGTATAAATTATATCCGAAGTTAAAACCATCCCTCCCTTCTTAAAAAGCCACTGAAAAGTAAAAATACTGCCTGGTATTAAAGTAAATACAGTACTTCAGTGGTCATTTTCCTTTGAAGTGATTTTAAGCATAACGTCAACGGTAATGAAGAAGAGACTCAATCATAAAAAAGAAGAAAAGAAGTAATGGGCCCCAATGGGAAGGGGAAGACAGAGTGGGAGATAAATAACTCATTTGCTCTGCCTAAATGCAGTGAATATTTATTCCCAGGTTTTGACCGCATGAACCAAGAAATGGTCTCAAGGCAGAACAAAAGGTTTTTGCTAGGAAGTCTACAAAGAGGCCTTTAAGAATTCAAGAACAGCACATAAAGCTTTCCTTCCATTTAGTCTTTAAACGGTGACATCAAATTTTAAAATATTTGTCACATGCTGTTACCTCTTCAATTGCTGGTATAAGAAATATCCACAATATTCCCCATACAACTCCAAATAATCCCATGTAATCAGTATGCAAAGGCAGTTACATGTAAATGATGTAACTATCTTCCATCTTCTTGCTGAACAAATTGCCTACTGTACATAGCACAAAAGGTACTGACTGCTCTGTTCTGTCTGGGGGAGGAAGAGCTCAGTGCTACTCCAAGATGTATATTTAAAAATTCAACAGAAGTTAGTACCATCTATACAGTTCAACACTTTTCTCACTGAAGCAAACTTTACTGAATTTTGCTTTATCTAAACAATTGCTATATATGATGCAAGTATGTGGTTCTGCTTTACTGATCACCTACAGGTGGTGATCAATAAAAGAATTTTTAAAAAAAAAATTAATACTAGAGCATCTTATTACATATTGTTAATAACAAATCAGTCCTAAAGGTAGCATGATGTAATCAAAAACTAACTAGTAACAAATACAAATGCTATATTCAGCAGCTTCAGAATCTGTGACTGAGAGTCTGTGAATTCCACAGATTCATTATTATTTTTCTCTCCCACCCCTTTTGCTGAGTTTCCTCACTTTCCATACTATTTTATTCATAATTAGCAAACTGCCCAGATGTTTATGGCATCCTGCGTGGCTTTTTTTTGATACAACAGCCAAGGGGCTAATGGAAGTTTTTCTCTCTCTTCAGAAGAAGTATTAATCTTTTTCTCCCTGTCCTCAACATCTCAGACAAATCAAAGCTCCAGGACTCCCCCCACCCCTTAATCAGAAAAGATCATATGTCATTGCCCAGGGTATCTCAATCCGCACCAGGCATGGACACTTTCCAAACCAAGAGGGCTCAGGTGTACATTTTCCTGGATTGATGTGGCAGGAAAGGAATGTGCCCTTGCACAGGGAACTAAGTGAGCTGTACTAGCTGGATTCAAGAAAAGATCAAGTACCATGGACATCTATGTTAGGAAAATAAGAAAAATGACTGTGTGAGGGTATTATTTTGCAAGATTTTGTTACCTAAGCTTCTAAGTTTTTATGTTTGCTAAGGGTGCATAGCACCTCTACTCTGGAAAACAGTAAACCATTTTGTACCTCTGCTTTTGAGCAGATCTACCAACTGGTCCTGCACTGAGTTTTATACATGCTTCGCAATCGCTTCTTGTATTGCTTCTTGTTCAAGCTTTGAATCACTTTGTACAACAGTTCACTTTTAGGCTAGTTACCAGCCAGTTATCTGGGTTTTACAATTCTGTGCTAAACAAAATCAATCCAATAAAGCTGAAGACCATTCACAGATCTCAGGATTAAATAACATCCTTGCGATAAAAGAGGTGTTGGCCTAGGAGACCAGGGGAGGGGAGTGCTCACGGCTCTTCCAGGTACTGTAGAGGTAGCAGTGTTAACAGGACCAGCCAGCAGCAAGTAAGGACAGATAAAGGAGAGCAAGTCTAAATGCCATCCTAGAGATGAATTCTCAGCCACCACCTCCTACTCCAACCAGTTTTTGAAGCACCTAATCATGGCCAAAGTGCAGATCCAGATGGTGGATATGACAGGCAATGAGATACCAAGTGTCTGTATACCTTATTTCCAAGGGGGATGAAATATACAGCTCAAGTAACCAAAAACTGATAAAAATAGATAATAAATCAGTGCAGAAGAATATAGATTTAATAGACGTCACTACATATAGAATAAAATATATAAAATTCAATACATTAACAAAACTTCCCTAATCAGTTAACCACACTATATCATTCAGTCAATCAATTTTATTGCATTAGCAACAAAATGCCATAGCAACAAACAACCAGATTCAACAATAGAAAAAAACTCAATAAAACATTCAAAACAACAATAGAATTATATGAATCATGATAAAATTTAGGCTGAATTATCAATAAAATTTATCTAATGACATCCTAAGAAAACAACCCATAGTGGTAGAAAGGAGAATAGTTAATATATCTCATTACTCATTTTTTAAAAAATCTGTAATGGCAGCTGAGATGGCAAGACTGAACATCGACATATTGGAAATCAGCTAACTAAAATGGATGGGAATGGGTGAATTTAACTCAGAGGATCACTACATCTATTATTGTGGGCAAGAGTCCCGTAGAAGAAATGGTGTGGCCTTTATAGTTAACAAGAAAGTGAAGGCGGCAGAAATGGGATACAATCTCAAAAACGACAGAATGATATCGGTCCATATCCAAGGCAAACCATTCAGTATCACAGTGATCCAAGTCTATGCCCCAACCACTGATGCAGAAGAAGTGAACCAGTTCTATGAAAATCTACAACACCTTCTAGAATTAACACACATAAAAAGATGTCCTCCTCATCATAGGGAACTGGAATGCCAAAGTGGGAAGTCAAAAGGTAACCGGAACAACTGACAAGTTTGGCCTTGGAGAACAAAATGAAGCCAGGCAAAGGCTAATCGAGTTTTGTCAAGAGAACAAGCTGGTCATAGAGAACACCCTCTTCCAACAACCTAAAAGGTGACTCTAAACATGGACATCACCTGATGGGCAACACAGAAATCAGACTGATTATACTCTGCAGTCAAAGATGGAGAAGCTCCTTACAGTCAGCAAAACAAGACCTGGAGTTGACTGCAGCTCAGATCATGAGATACTCATTGCAAAATTCAGGCTTAAACTGAAGAAAACTGAGGAAGCCATTAGGCCATTCAGGTTTGACCTTGATCACATCCCTTATAAATATACAGTGGAGGTGAAGAATAGATTTAAGGGATTAGAGTTGACAGACAGAGTGCCTGAAGTACTATGGACGGAGGTTCATGACATTGTACAGAAGGCAACAACCAGAACCATCCCCCCAAAAAAGAAATGCAAGAAAGCAAAGTGATGAGGCTTTACAAATAGCTGAGGAAAGAAGGAAAGCGAAAGGCAAAGGTGAAAAGATTCACGCAACTGAATCCAGATTTCCAGAGAATAGCAAGGAGAGATAAGAAGACCTTCCTGAAGGAACAATGCAAAGCAATAGAGGAAAATAATATGCAGAGTACATCATGCGGGATGCTGGCCTGGATAAAGCACAAGCCGGAATTAAGATTGCCGGGAAAAACATCAACAACCTCAGATATGCAGATGACACCACTCTAATGGCAGAAAGTGAGGAGGACCTAAAGAACCTCTTGTTGAGGGTGCAAGAGGAGAGCACAAAAGTATGCTTGAAACTCAATATCAAAGAAACTAAGATCATGGCATTCGGCCCCATCACACCTTGGCAAATAGAAGGGGAAGATATGGACAGACTTCACATTTCTGGGGTCCGAGATCACTGCAGATGGTGACTATAGCCATGAAATTAAAAGATGTTTGCTCCTTAGATGTTTACAGCTATGGCAAACCTGGGCAGTATAATAAAAAGAAGATACATCAGCCTGACAACAAAAGTTCATATAGTCAAAGCAATGGTATTCCCAGTAGTAATGTATGGCTGTGAGAGCTGGACCATAAGGAAGGCCGAGCGCAGAAGAATAGATGCTTTTGAGCTCTGGTGCTGGAGAAGAATCTTGAGAGTCCCTTGGACTGCAAGAAGATCAAATCAGTCAGTCCTAAGGGAAATCAACCCAGACTGTTCCCTGGAAAGTCAGATGCTGAAGCTCAAATACTCTGACCACCAAATGAGAAGGGAGCACTCCCTGGAGAGGATCCTGATGCTGGGAAAAACAGAAGGCAAAAGAAGAAGGGGATGGCAAAAGATGAGATGGCTGGACAGCGTTACTGATGTAACAAACACGAATTTGAGCAGACTTTGGAGGATGGTGGAAGACAGGAGGGCCTGGCATGACTTTGTCCATGAGGTCGCAAAGAGTCGGACTCGACTGTGAGACTGAACAACAACAATGGCAGCTACAAATCTTACCACTTGGAAACCATCAATAGGACAACAGGAATACTACTTTCTCAACACACTATATCAACACTCAACACACCGTATCACACTATATCAACTGACTAAAGGCATTCTGACAAGAAATTGCCTTCATCAGTGAAAAAAAATTCTCATGAGAACTAGGTGCACAATCATATGAAATGACCAGAAAAATACACAAAATCTGCTTATCAGGTAAAGCATTTCAGTCTACCATTGAACTGGTATGTTTCTATAAATCAGGGACTGCATAACAATTCTACTCAGTCTGTACTAAATTCCCTGAAATCTGATCAACTTCATAACTCGATAAACACATACATAGTTACCTGTTCACAAACAGGGCTTCAATTGATTAGTTAATCAAATCAAAATCTACCGTATTTTACAGGTTCTTGTACAGATATGCTTAAAGTTGCCAAAATTGCATGAGGAACTACTGGACCCAATATGCTAGTCATGTACAAATGCCTCCACATGAAAATTTGTCCTATATCACACTATGCTACAAACCATCAGTATGAATCGGGCATCCATCTATCAAGTAACTACTATTTATATTTTCAGCAAAAAAAAAAAGTGTTAAGGAGTGCTAAGGTCAGTTACTTCCTCTTAAATACCAATACTGTGATTAATGTTGAAAATTTTTTACAACAAATGGGATTATCTTTTTTTATAAACTCATGTAAAAGACACATTCATACAAAGTGATGTAACACAAGAGTTATAAGCAACAGTTTCATCCTGGGTAATGGGCTGCTGCCATCTGGACTAGCCTGCCTGCTAAAACTCCCTCTCAGTGGGGTGTTGTGAGTGTGCATGGAGTAATTATCCCACCTCTTTCCAGGCATGATAACCTTATAGCTTGGACAGATTTTGATCTCTGTATGGAAAAACATCTTGGCCTGTGGGTGTGCAGTTTATTTAATTATTTATAAATTAAATTTATGGATCACCTAATCCCTGAGTTCACAGGGCTCTGGGCAATGTACAAAAATAAATAAAATATAATAGAAACATTATTAAAGTACATTATTAAAGACAAAGAAGAGACTGCATTTATTGCTCTTCACTTGGAGTCTCAGGCCAGCTTATGGTCTCCTTCCCTTCTTCTCCCCAGAACAACACCCTATGAGGTAGGTGAAGCTGAGAGACCTCTTGAGAGAACTGCTCCTGACAGAACTTGTGACTGACCCAATGTCACATCAGCAGCTGCATGTGAAGGAGTGGACAATCTGTGCTCTGTACACCAAACTGGCTCTCTAAAAACAGTTCCGACATGGCATCCATTATTCAATTTTTTAAAACCAGTTACACCTCACAGGTAAGTAAGGCGACCAAAAGAAGAGAAAAGATGGGGGGGGGAACATGGGGTGCCAGTCATGTAAGTGCTCATCACTATCCTCAACCAAAAGCCTGTTGGAACATCTCTGGCTTGCAGGCATTGCAGAACTGAATTAAATCCTTCAGGGCCCTGATGTTGTTTGGCAGAGAGTTCTACCAGGTTGGAGCCAAGGCCAAAAAAGCCCTGGCTTTGGTATAGGACTGCTGGATGTCTTTGGGGCCAGGGATCACCAACAGATTGTTCTCACTAGAGTGTAACACTCTTTGGGGGACATACCAGAAGAGGCAATCCCAAAGATATGTAGGTTCCTGACTGCTCAAGGCCTTAAAGGTCAATACCAGAACCTTGGAACCTGACTCAATACAACACTGGAAACCATTGTAGCCAACAAGCACGGGTTGAATACGAATACATGCTATCTAAGATGTTCCTGTCAGGATTCGTGCTGCTACATTCTAGATCAGTTGGAACTTCTCAAGAGCAAGTTACAGTAGTATAGCCTGGAGGTGACCACTGCATGGATTACTATGTCTAGGTCAGGGAATGACAGGTAAGGGGCTAGTCGCTGTGCTTGGCATAGATGGAAGAATGCCAGCCTGGCAACATTTGTAAGCTGGGCCTCCAGCGTTCTGTCACAGTCAGATCTTTTAAAGGGGGAAAAAATGATCTTCAACTAGAAAACACCACTAACAATGAAAGAATGCAAAGGCAATAGGAATACAAAGCAGAACAAGGATACATGTTTACAGAATCTAAAAAAAAACAAACCCCAAAACTAAGTACTAACTAGATTTCTCTGGTCACTGAGAAATGGACACAAGAAAGCTAGAACTTCTAAAAACAGAGGATTTCACAGCTGTCCTGTTGTTCCTTTCTCCTCTGCTTGCATAACATTCAGTGAATAAGCTGAATCTTTTAACCCTTTGCTCTCCAGATGGGAAAGGTTGTGTTGAGCTTATCCAGTCTTGTCCTACATCCCATTTCCTGCTAGTTGGCAGCTGAGGTTCACTACAACACTGCCCTGGTGGTCAAGATATCAAAAATAACGTATCTTGTTTCTTCTTAGCAGGATGGCAAATGGGGGGCACTTTCCTCATTGTGGTAACAAGTGTTTTTACTGCTTAGTTCCCGTATGATTGGAGACTGCAAGGGTTTTTCGTGTCTTATTTCAGAGCATCCCAAGTTTTGTTATCATAACAACCCTCACCTAACTATTGTAGGTCCATCATAAGTACCAACCTGTAGGCATGAAGTCCTGTGCACAGGTGACATAGCACTGTTTATTTATTTTTATTTATTTATTTAAAGCATTTACTAACCATCCTTCTCCTTTGCAGAACTCAAGGATTACGATATCAATAAATTATTAAAAACACTATAAAAGCAATGTACATAAAACAACAAATATAAAAACCTATTGAAAGCCATAATTCCAATAAGACTAGCCAATAAATAAAAATGAGAACAGTCAAATGCAGTCCTAAATAAAACTGTCTTGTTTAATATGCTGAACAGACAGTAGGGAGTCTCAGAACTACAGATTTTAAGCATGAAAAGATCAAGCCAACAAAAACAGAACTACAAAGATACATGTGGCTAAATCATTGGTTCTTCTTGCTCACCAGTCTAATGTTTAAGATATAAAAAAATGCAGAACAGGCTCTACTGGCACAAGCCTGTGGTAATATAGTAGAAAGTCAGACAATGAACACTGCACTTAGTCTCTCATAGCAATCCACAGGGTATTGGATGCCAGCTATATGAATGCCATGATCTCTAATTTAGGCAGGGATAATACACCACTGGTTTCCTGTAGACAATCAGGAAAGTACCAGTCTGAGCCCCATAAATAAATATTCTTTACATTTCTAACTGGAAACAATTTGGAAATTCTGAATATTACACACTCAGAACCTCCTTCCATTTCCAATCTAACAGCTTTGGCAAGTCTGATGTCAACAGAAACCATCAGGGACACAGTAGTATATAATAAAACCAGTGCTTTTAAAATAAATATTCAATTCCAAGTACATCTACAAGTTAAAAGGAGATATTCAATGAGCAATTATGACGTCTTTATTTCTGCATGCCAACATACATATTTACAGAAGTAAGCATTAAAGTGAAGTGAAGGTGTGCCCATTTATATCATATGTAATTGTGGCTCCAACCATCTGTTTATTCAGTTACCTTTCAAAATGCAACCATTTATACCCTACAATCTGTCATCCAGAAATTCTTTATGAAACAGCTTACAAATAAAGGAAGATTCACAGGAAAAAAGTTTAAGATTAATAACATACAAAAATATAGTAACTTATGGCAAACAAAAAACAACTTAAAACAGTAACAAAGATACATTAAAGGATAGAGCACATGAAAAACATGCACATAACAGTATGCAACTATTTAAGGAGAAAATGTCACTGGGGAATGCAATATAAAAACTAAATCAGCAGAAAATCTGGGCATGCACATTTTCCTCCACAGATAAAGCTAAAGTTTAGTGCCAGGCAAACAAATTGGAAAAATCACCCAAAGACAGAAACTATAGTAAAAACAGCTCTGTCTCTGGCACTGACTCCTTGCGGATATGCAAAAACAACAACCACCACCACCACCCAGTATTTTTCAGGTTCCAGTATACTGAACCCCCCCAAAAATTGTATTTCTTGAATCGCAGTACTGATGGTCTCCATGGGATATAATGGAGAATCAATCTGGGGGTATCTGGGATTGGGGCAGGGAGAGGTTTTGAGGTAGAGGCACCAAATATGTAGCATAGCTGTTTGTGCCTCTCCACGAAAACTCTCCTTGTTTAAAAAACACTGGACCAGGGAGTCCAATTCTATGGGCCCCCAAATAATGTGACCCCCATCCTCCATTGATTTCAATGCTGGGGGAAAGTCACTTAAATTTTAAAGAAATCACAGTCCTTTAAATGCCTTCTCCAAGCCACATAACTTCATGGCCTGGAGGACTCCAAAGGCATGTGGAGGGCTCACAGTTCCTATAAATGCCTTCAGGGTTCCCCAAGCTGTATGAGTTATTTAAAGGACCACAATCCCTTTAAATGCTTTTTAAGTTCATCTGTTTAGTGGTCCCAAAAATCCCAGATATTTTTGGCCATTTCAGATAGACAAATAATATCTGCAATTTACATCCAACTGAATCAGCACCCGAAAATATCCTGTATTTTTTTCACTCAAATTTGCCAAACACACACCCTTACCTCACATCAGAAGAAAAGAGAGATGAAGAAAAGCCTCTGAAGATTTTGATTTTACACAGGTACATGTGATACTAAATAGTCCTTTGGGCACCCAAGTCCCAAATTATTCAGGAATTTAAAGACATTTTGAATGGAGCCTCAAAACATACAGGCAGCCAATGCTGTTGATTCAAAACTGGGGAAATGCCATCTCTCTAATTAGCAACAGTTAGTAATCTGGATACTGCATTTTGTAGTAACCAAAGTTTCTAAACCATCCTGAAAAGCAGCCTTGGTAATGTGCATTACTAGCCTAATTTGGCATGGATAACCATGATTAAAGCATTATACTACAGGCAGAAACACAGGAAACTTAAATGGAGAATAGGCAAGCAGTGTGTGTGTTTCTGGGAGTCACTACCTTCCCCCCCCCCCCACCTATCAGAATATATCTCTACCAAAATTTTAAAGCAAAATCTATCTTGGATCCAAGATTTCTCTAGAACACATCAGGAAGGTGGTCCAATTGCCCTCCACTATGCAGCTCCCCAGATTCTCTTAATAACATGAAGATTGCTACAGATTCTCTTAATACCATGAAGCAGGAATGCATGAGATGCTACACAAGAGGGACAAACCTGACCCATTTTGTGCATGAGATATGCACTTCTGCTCATGTGCATGGGGGGCTTAGAATAGCACTTAAGAATTTTTCTTGCATGTCTAGCAAAGAATTACTTTTCCATTATTAAAAAGAACAAGAATATCATATCAATCCTATATGTGTTTACCTTAAGGTTCTCTTGGAGGTATAAGAAGCAGTATTCAGAACAGGAGTCCCCAACATGGGGCCCATGGGTACCACAGCATCCATAGTTTTTTAGAAAATGAGAGGGCCAGGTAAGGTTCTTGCCCAGCAAGACTTCTGATTGGCCAATGGAGACTGTACTGGATCTGCAAATTAAAAAAAAATTCTTCGGCAGCAGCTCCCACTGCAGTACAAAGATCTTCACTATGTACTGGTATCCAATGCAGATTTGTTCATACTAATGCAAATATGATGGAATCTGGATGTTCCAGATTGTAATTCTTTTTAGGTATTTTAAGGGAAGCTGCTTGAAACAAATTTAAATGTAGCCTGGATATGAGCCTGGCTAGGCTAATTCTTTCTAAAAGGGGCCTGCTATTGCCCATGGCTCCTATTACAGTTTTTAACGTTTTTAATAATAATAATAATAATAATAACTTTTATTTCTATCCCGCCCTCCCCGCCTAGGCGGCTCAGGGCGGCTAACAACAACTTACACATTAACATAAATAAAACTTTAAATTTAACAATTAAAATTAAACATAAAAACCAGTCAGTTAAATTAAAATACATGATTTTCATTAGGCTAAATATATGAGTATATCTGGCAGCGATAGAGCTGTTATGGCGCTGGTTCTGCCAGTTTAGGTAGTCTTATGGATGGCGGTTCTTTAATGAAGACTTCCTATGGTATTCTTTGTTTCACACAATTTATGGAAGCAACTACTAGCCAGATTTACACTGTTTGATAACTAGCTATCTTCTGGGACAGGTTTCTCTACACTCAAGTAAGGGAAAAGGCTCACAAGAGAACTCTGACAAGTCCAATCATTTGCAAAAATTTGTTTTTATCTTTATTCACTTCAGACTTTTTTTAAAAAACAAATCCTTTGATAGTTCCATATACAAAAAGAGCTAAACAAACTATACACAAACATACTCGACCCACCACCCATCCACCCATCCCTCCATACCAAGGAGCTTAAGGGGCTTGACCATAACACAATTCTGACTTTCTCATAGTAAATCCCATGCTTTTTATCCATACATATAAATAGTCCCAAGTCTTCCTACAATCTTGTAGATTACCTCCTCTTAATCTTACAGTTAATGTGTCCATCTCAGCTGCTTCAAATAGCTTTTGTAAAAATTCATCTCTGTCCGGTAATTTAGAGACTTTCCAGTATTTCGCGTACAGAATTCTCGCGACAGTTATTATGTACAACAACAGGTTTTTTTTTCTTGTCTGGATAAACTCCCTTTACACACATTCAACAAATATAATTCCGAAGTATGTTGAAGCCTTATTCTTAATATTTTTTGTGCCCAGAAATTAATTTGGGCCCAATTTTTTTTGCATATTCACACTGCCACCAAATGTGGTAGAGGGACCCCTTTACTTTCCTGCATTTCCAGCATTTGTTTGAGTACTTAGGATATATTTTACTCAATCTTTCAGGTGTTAAGTACCATCGAACCATCATCTTATATATATTTTCTTTGAACACTGCTGATTTGGTTAATTTTAAGTTTTGATTCCAAATTTTTTCCCATTCCTCCATCTCAATACTATATCCAAAATCCTTCAACCATTTTATCCAGCTTTCTTTAACAACTTCATTTTGCATTTTAATTTGTAAGAGCCAATTATAGATTTTAGAAATAAGCTTCTGATTGTCACAAATTATCATGTCAAATTCATTTGGTTTTTTAACAAATCCTATTTCCTTGTCTAATTGATACTTAGATTTAACTTGGTTCTTCAGCCACCAATCCAATTTCACATTGTCGTCCAGTTTTAGATTATTCTCTTTGTCTAGTAGGTGTCCGTAATTGTAATTATTTTCCCAACAATATAAATTGGGTTGGCTAGAAGTTTCTACTGGTGATAGCCAGTACTACTGGTGATAGCCTTCTACTGGTGATAGCCAAGAGGGTACATTTGAATAAATCATATTTTTCACTTCATTCCATACTTTATATAGCGATTTTCTTACCTCATGTCTGAGGAAGATATTATTCCTTGTTGGAGGCTGATACCACAGATAAGAGTGCCAGCCTCCTATAGTATTCTTTGTTTCACACAAATTATGGAAGCAACTACTAGCCAGATTTACACTGTTTGATAACTAGCTATCTTCTGGGACAGGTTTCTCTACACTCAAGTAAGGGAAAAGGCTCACAAGAGAACTCTGACAAGTCCAATCATTTGCAAAAATTTGTAAAAGCTCCATTGTTTTTATCTTTATTCACTTCAGACTTATTGTACAGAAAATATACTTGTCTCTTAAACAGGGAGCAGCTACACATTAACCATTTATATTACATACAAAGTTGTCTCCTTTATGAAACACCGTAAGAAGAGCAGCTTTTACTGTTTTCATTAATTAGTCATTTGTGGCTGATTATTTCAGAGGATATACTGAGCAAGAAGAGAAAGCAACAACTACATTTCGTATCCAAGATCTTCTATAACGACTTCTCCTGTGATATGACCTACATAAAAACAGCACTTTCTGCTTCATTAATATCAGAGGCACAACAATATTAACCACTCACCATACATCTTGTCACTTGGAATAGCACTTTTGTGTTCTGGACCAGAAGTTTTTCAAGTTTTTAAAATTATCTTTTTTCAAAATGAAACATCCCATAGTTGGCAGCAGTAGAATAAGCTAGAATGCATTCCCCACAGTGTAGATTGGACACAACTGAAATTATATCTTGTCTTCTACAAAGCATCAAACACAAAAAAGGAATGGTGACAGTTTTATACTATATAGTTTTTGCTTCGATCTTAGTTACTTAGAACAACTCAATAACTGTCTCTTTTTTAATTACATAGCAGGAACATAAGCACTCTCAACAGCCCTTTCATTAAGTCTTAGGTATATGTACCCCTCCCTTTACTCCATTGACCAATTCTGTTTTTCCCAAAACCACAGATGTCAAAACTCTAACATACACATGTACACAAACTACAAGATTTCTTGAACTATAAATGCTTTGTTATCAATTCAGTTCTATCATCATCTTATGACGGAGAACACACTCCACTGCAGAACTGTCCTCCCGATGCAACTGCCAAAGTATTTTATATATTTTATATCAATTGACAGTCCCAAATCTAAGAAGAGCTTTTACTTTGGCAAGAATGAATGCTCTTCCCTAGGTGGTTTTGGAGGGCAGAAATAACAAGAGTATCATACTCTTATAGAACACACAGATGCTCATAGGATAAAATCAAAACTATCAAATATATGATTATGGAGTGCCCTATATTTGACGAGGCATAATTTAGTCACTCCTTTACTTAAAAATACAGAATTGCTAAATGTGTGAGTCAGGTGTGATGGCTACTATTGGATACTAATTATTGTGTCACCCTCTCGGTGGCAAAATTCATATATAAGAGAAATAATACTGAGTAAGGTCTTTTAAAATAATTTATGCTTCTAACTTCTGCTTAATGCAATAGCTATATGAGCACTACTAGATGACAGACTGATAGACAGATAGATGGAAGACAGATGATAAACAGACAGAAAGACAGAGAACACCCTTTTTGCATACATTTTGATACCCAAAGCTACATAGAGAACAGAGCACCAAGTTGCCATGAAAGTATGCTATTTTAAGGAAACAGCTAATATCAGTACTCATGAGTGATGAATTTCAGATCAACCCATTAGATTCAGACGCATCAGATAAAGATGTAGAAGCAAAAGAACAAAATTTGAGTCCAGTGACATCTTTAAGACCAACAAAATTTTATTCAAGGTATTTCATGTGCATATACATTTCTTCATATACATTGAAATGGAAGTTATCAGTCCATACATATAGGTAGAGGGTGAGCAGCAAATCAGCATACAACATCATGAAGATGTTTAACCAGGGCATTTTTTGCAGCAGGAACTCCTTTGCATATTGGGCCACACACCCCTGATGCAGCCAATTCTCCAAGAGCTTACAGGGCTCTTTTTACAGGGCTCTTTGTAAGCCCAAGGAGAATTGGCTACATCAGGGGTGTGTGGCCCAATATGCAAAGGAGTTCCTGCTACAAAAAAGCCCTGTGTTTAACAGATGCAAGGACCAAATAGAAATAATAAGTTTAGTTTGTATGGTCACATTTAGATTTAATTCATGGGCAGAGCCTCAAGAGCTGGCTCCTGGGGGGGTGGCGCATGGTTTCTGGGTGCTGAGGGGTCTTCCAATCCTTCAGGCCCCTGGCAGCTGTTAGCCCCCTCCCTGCTCAGCTCCCCCCACCCACCCGCAGCTTCCTCAGTCTCAGTTGAGGCCGCCCCGCAGTAGTTCGACGGCGGCGACCAGAGGCAGAAGCACATCAGGGTCCTGAAAGACAGCCAGCGCAGGGAAGCCTTTGAGAGGGTAGATAGAGGCCTGGTGCTCAGAGTAGGGGTTGCGGGGTGTGTGTGTGTGTGCCAGCTGCCAGAACTCCAGTCTGGGAGGAGGAGAGGGAGGAGGGAAAAGAAACTTGAGTGTGGGGGGAGAGTGACGGCTACAGAGGAAGGCTGGGAGCAGATCCCTATGTTGGGACCGGTTGGCTCTGCCGAGGGGACTTTCTTCCCGCCAGCACCCAGAAACAATGGCACTTTCAGCCCAGGACTGAAAGTGCCATGTTGTTCCTTCGGCTTTGAGGGGCTGGAAGATTTCCCCCCCACGCCAGAGCCGAAGGAGCCACGTTTCCCTCCCCACGAGTCCTCTGAGGGCGCAGGGGAAGGGAAAGGATGAGTGTTCCTTCAGCTTTGAGGGATCAGGATTCCTCCCTCCAGGCCTCAGAGCCAAAGGAGTGGCGCTGTGCCCAGCGCGATGACCTAACGATGTCATCATCATGGGGCGTGCGCTTGGCGCGCTTGGAAGTTTTTACTTCAGGGGCACAGGTTGGGCTTCTGCCTTGGGTGGCAGAACCTCACGCGCCAGGCCTGTTCCTGGGGGAGGGACATAGTGAAGCAAATAAATACATCAAAATTGGAGATTGATGTGTAAATGTGCCCTTCTTAATTGTAGGATGCTGAGAGTAATTAACTGAGACTCAGTTGTTATACTCCATACATCTCCTCTCAAACATGGAGGCAATGAACAGCATACTTTTCTTTAAGGTGGGGTCAAACATGGAGGCAATGAACAGCATACTTTTCTTTAAGGTGGGGTGACTGTTTGTGCAATGTTATGTCTCCTTTGTCACCAGACCAGAGTAATACATTCCAATCTACCATTCCAAATTACATTACATTCTGCTATTCACTGCATTGCAATCACTATTCCAATCTACTATTCTAAATAAGAAATACACTAAAATAAAGTGGATGTATAGCCCTTCTTGGTGAAAAAAAACAGATGGGAGGACTGGATGAGACTGGGAGAGGGCATTAAAGGAGTGTAAAAGGAAAGGAGTAAGGGAAAGAACAGGATGAGTCCAAGATTAAGAAATCAAGCAGTATTGCATTTGCACTGCACTTAGGCATCAGTGGACAAGTCAATAACGGGCTGACAATAAAAAAAAAATTGAAATTACAGTAGCCTCTTCACTGCCAGTGCTGCAATATTTCTCTTTGAAGAACTAAGTATGTTGTCATTCTCTTTGACTCAGTTTAGAACCATGCACCTCTTCAAGGTCTCAAATCTGTTTTGACCATTTAGTTCAGTAAAGACCAAATGTTTTACATTTGCTAGAGAAAAACACTAGGACCAAACTAAGGCCAAACTAGATGACACTTTGGAGACCCTGTCTTCCCTCATGTGGTCATTTTAGGTCTTGAAAATGGGAGTAGGGGAACAGGAACCCATCATTCCCCTGTAGTGAGGTAGCCAGCAGGATACTGTCCATGCGGCGTGTTCAAAAGATAAAAGATAAACTCTGAAATGGCACTATGCCCCTGTGGCAGACTTGTCTAGTTTGCCCCTATTTCTGAAATTCTAGAACTGCAAGGAGTCTCATGGGTCACCTAGTCAGGACCCCTAAAGTACACAGGAAATGTAAAGCTATAGCATCTTCGACAGATGGCTATTCAAACTCTGAATATCTCCATCAAGGAAGAGCCCCACAAACACTTCTATTGTCAAACTGCTCTTACTCAAATTAAGGAGCAGCTCATGAGCTAAAGAAGAACAGAATGGTTTGGGCCCTTTCCCATCAAATACCATTACTAGTTACACTTCAGGGCAAGATCAATGGGAACAGACTGCTATAGTTTAGTAGTTGCTTTGCAGTACAATCCTAAGCATATATAGTTGGAAGTAAACCCCATTAAGTTCAATGGGGCTTACTACAGAGATAGTATGTTAAGGGTTGCAGGCTTAGAAACTCAAGGAAGGAAATGTGGACTGATTTAAGGTGCAGACTAATGAAAACCAAACTCCTATACCTTGTGGCACTAATATGACACTATTCATTCACTCTCATACACCCACCCACCACCAAGCCGTTTACAAAAAATAACTCCTGGTTTCAGAGTAGCAGTCAGTGGGAGTTGTTTAATCTTTATACCATACAGCATAGAGAACAAAGCATTAGGACTACATTATTGCATCTTGAAAGACATTTGGATTTAAAAACACACTTCCTATGTTTCCAACCTAACAGAAAACAAAGATGGAAAACTATTTATGTACACTGCTCTTCCACCCATAAATATACAAGAATGTAGAGTTTTTTCACCATCAAGCAGACAGAGGGTACAGTCCATATACAATACTTCTATCCTATAGTTTTCTTCTTTTTGTGAGTGGTTGTGGAGGAAATTGTTATGCCAAAACATCAAGTTACTGGAAATCAGTCTGTGTTTATTTTACTGAGTTGTCTACACAAGAGCCAATTAGGCTTTCAAAACATTAGAACCTAACATTACCCTCCTACCACATCATAAAAAGGACAGCATCACCAAAACATGATCCAGTTACTGTTGTGATTACTATATCCTTTTGAAGCCAAGCAGAAGTATGAAACAAACCCAATCTCTTTAATATTCACTGATAACATTCTAAGGTTAAAAAAAAGAAAGAAACTCAAAACAGAGTTGAAAGCCAAGAGAAAAGACAACTGACAGGACAGTGAACTACATTACCTAAGGAAAACATTACAGATTTATTAATTAGCCTAAAAAGCATGCACAGTACAATATCCTGGTTCAACACTACTAATAGAGAAATGGAAATGCAAAACGTGTCTCTGTACTTCTCCCATGGATTACACACACGAATTCAGTTATGCACACAGCTCATGCTGGTCCCATGTAAACGGATGGAAGAACCAATACAGAAAAATATGCTTATGTTCTTGAAGATGCTCTGGAACTGGATGACTACAACCTCCAAAATGTGACCAAAAAGACAAATCCAAGTAAAGTTGGTTCAGGTCTATTAATATTCATACAGTCATGACTTGGATCTTGCCAAAATGTCAAAGTTACTTAAAGCTGCATTGGTAACTACTTTAATTACCAAAACAGCCAACCACCAAAACAAATATTTATATATTTCGAATATTTATTAATATTTATGGTTTTATCTGTTTACCTGTTTTAAATGTTTATTCCCTTATGTTTAAATATTTCGTAATTTTATGCTGCATCTATTGTTGGAAGCCGCCCTGAGCCACTCGTGGGAAGGGCGGGATATAAATTCTAAATAAATAAAAATAAAAAAAGACTGGTATGAATGCTACACGTGGTCATGTCTATGATCAAGGCACCTGTAAATATAACTTAAGATGTTCCAGCGCACAAAAATAAAATGACGTTCTACAGGTTATTTGAAAAAGAAAATGTCACTAGTGAAAGCCCAGAACACTGCTGTAGATAACAAGGAAAAAGTCCATGGTTTGCAATTAATCACCATAGGAAAGAAGGTGGTACCTTAGTTTTTGTAGATAATTTGCTTTGACATCATTGCATTGGGAACACCCCCCAAAGTCCCCTGCCAACAACGAGGCAGGACCTTGGAACCCTAGAACATGCATTCATTTTCCCTAAAGTCTATTTGATATTACTTTGATTATTCAGAAAAGGCCATATAGATTGGTTATACAATTAACACCACCGTAAAATACATCCATAATCAATAAAGATGTTTCCTTTCCAATCTAACCTTGTTCTCAGAATGATTGTTAAATTCAATTTAGTATCACCTCCAAATGTCCCATTTCAAGACTCCTAGCCTTTGATAAGATGCTCTTTTTCACCAAAAATCCTTGCCTGTGTTACAGATTAACTAGTTTATTGCAGTAAGAAAACAAAGCAATCAGCTTAGCAAACACTTAACTCAGCAGTCCTGGAGTCTGCCATTGCTTCTTGCCATGGATGTCCTACAAAGATCAGGCTCCAGACCTCTCAAGTATTCACATTCCTGTTTTCCCAGACGATTAACACAACAGTTAATACTGAGCATACAAGAACAGGTAAGGTTTTCTCTGTCTCTCATTCCACAGAATTCCCATTAAATGCTGCATGGTTTTACAGTTTTCCTTTTTTTTTTAATCTTTAGGAAGGCAAATGCTTTGGGGGAAAAGTTGAATTTCAACAGTTTGCTAATACATTCTGTATTTTTTCTCCACTGATACATACTCCGCAGGTCATTTTACAAATATCTATTCCACAGATAATTCTTTTACATTTCATTTTATCTTCACAACAGCCTTGTGAATCAGTTTATGCTGAGATAAAGCAAGTGGTGCAAGATAGGTAGTGAACTTTATGTTAAAAAAATTGAACCCAGGTCCCTACTCTCCTGACACTCTCCAACTGCTCCACTGCGCTGGCTTTGCTTCACATTTAAAATGTCCTTGGGTACATGTTAACCAGTTAAAGAGTTGTGTATTCTATCAAATCTGCAGTGGCAACTGAAACACTTATAATGATCAGGAGGCATGGTCATAAGGATCTACAGCGTTTAAACAAGGCAAAAGTGTGACACAATTATGCAATGACATTGCACTTTTAAAACACCAGATTTTAAAACAACCTCCATTTAAATTCAGTCTATGACTGGAGTGGTATTGAACACAATGCTATTAATAGCCAGTAAAAAGGACATATAATTTTCATCTGTGCCTTGAATTTCTCTTTTTAAGTTACCCTTCAGTTTTGCTCAAGTTCCAAAGCTGTATAATTGTTTTTACTGAGAACTGCCCTTAATTCATATATGGAAATTTAAGAGTAGTTATTCACAACTCAGGTATATTCTGCCTCTGGGATTTCAATAAAATAGTCCTATGTCATGATTTCCCTGTTCCAGAAGTTTGTTGACAAAAACGAATTATTTTCCCAATCTGCACATTAGTTTGCAGTAGCAAATAAAGATGCATATGAAAGTCATAAAGGTAAAGATAGTCACCTGTGCAAGCACCAGTCGTTTCCAACTCTAGGGTGACGTTGCTTTCACAACGTTTTCACGGCAGACTTTTTACGGGGTGGTTTGCCATTGCCTTCCCTAGTCATCTACACTTTCCCCTCAGCAAGCTGCGTACTCACATTACCGACCTCAGAAAGATAGAAGGCTGAGTCAATGAGCCGGCTACCTGAAACCAGCTTCCGCTGGGATCGAACTCAAGTCATGAGCAGAGTTCAGACTACAGTACTACAGCTCTATCACTCTGTGCCATGGGGTAAAGCTGCAGTACTGCAGTCAGAGCCCTCTGCTCATGACCGGAGTGCGATCCCAGCAGAAGCTGGTTCAAGTAGCCAGCTCCAGGTTGACTCAGCCTTCCATCCTTCCAAGGTAAACTAAACCATCAAACCCAACAGATATTCTATGTAACTGAAGCTAAAGATTATCATCTTGAAATTCCCTAGAATTCTTGAAGACAAACACTGGATAAAAGCACAGTAACATGTGCAGGCTTTGTTCCATCATTAGACTAATAGGACTGCTTAAAGTTTTAGTATCATAACTCAAATCACCGTGTACAAATCAAGATTACAATACAAGGCCCTGACCTGGGTAGCCCAGACAAGTCTGATGTGACAGAATTCCAAGCGAGACTGGGCCAATTCCTGTCTGGTAGTGATTTCTGTTTGGTTCTTTTCTCTCTCACTATGGAGTTCTTGCAGGCATCTCCCCCTCCCTCAGCGAATTCAGTGGGAATGGGAATCCCAAGAAAGGTTTCCATACTTCATAATTCCCTAACACCTGATCTCTCGTCAGATATCAGAAGCTAAGCAGGGTAATACTTAGATGGGAGACTGTCCTTGAAATACCCAGTCAGGAGGCAGGGCAGGCATATTCAGCCACCTCCTTGAACATCCTCCAGGCCCTCAGTAGGGGGCAATCACCAGAGGTGATCACCAGAGGTGTGTCCAGGTGCAGACACCAGAGGTGTGTCCAGGTGCAGACACACAAAAATTTTAAAAACAGGAAGTTGTTGAAAAGAGTGGAGTTGGGCAGAAGACAGAGAAATGGATATTACATCTAATATATATTAAATAGAACTATTAACTTCCTGTTTGGTTACTTCCAGAATATGATCCGTTTCTTGGGCTTTCAAAGCGACTACACAAGAGAGTTGGAAATAGCTGCTTTTTGACCTTTCAAACACCATTTAAAGGTACTAAAGTCCCTTTCAATAGGATGTGTGGGGCCATAAACCAGTTCAGTTCATAAACGAAACTCCCAGTTCAGCTTGTGTTTTGGCCACAAAGCAACATGAACCGCATTTTTCCAGCTCATGCCTATCCTTAGTTGGAACATTTTAGTATTCTCTTTAAATTCCTTGACTTTCCTTTTACGGCTTTCTTTTTTTGAAGTGTAGCTTTTTTGGTCTTTTGATATGATGTGCTTTAATTTTAATTACTTATCGTATGCCCATTCAAATTGTGCCCATTCATAGGCACAATATTTCTTAAATATGACAAAGAAGAAGATGATGATATTGGATTTATTTCCCGCCCTCCACTCCGAATCTCAGAGCGGCTCAGAATCTCCTTTATTCTCCTCCCCCACAACAGTCACCCTGTGAGGTGGGTGGGGCTGAGAGGACTTTCACAGCAGCTGCCCTTTCAAGGACAACCTCTGCCAGAGCTATGGCTAACCCAAGGCCATTCCAGCAGGTGTATGTGGGGGAGTGGGGAATCAAACTCAGTTCTCCCAGATAAGATCTGCACACTTAACCACTACACCAAACTGGCTCTCAAATAGCAACTTAGAGGAAACAGTTTAAAACCTCATTTTTACTTTGTCAAAAATATATGGGTTAATTTATACAGACATTATAAGGCTTGGAAACCAGCAAATAATATCCTTTGTATCAGACAGGTTTATCTAAATTATTAAAAACCAAATACTGTCTCTTGCAATGCCCCAGATTTATTATTTGGCAAATTTTTATCCCATCCTTCCTCCTCAAGGCAGCATAGACTGTTCTCCCTGCTGCCATTTTATCCTCACAACAACTTTGTGAGATGGGTTATTCCAACAGTGACTGTTCCAAGGTCACCTGGTGGAGTGAGGATTTGAACATGATTCTCTCAAACCTGAGTCCAACACTCTGATCATTATATACCACGCTAGCTCAGCTGCAACAGCACTTTTACTCTTTTTCTGCACAATGTGATATTATCACAAACATATACATGACATCTGCATCTCAATGCAAGCTATTTAAATTGCTTCAAAGTAAGGCTGTCTGTGATTTCTATTGCACACCTGGGTGCTTGTTCAATTACTCATTCCTATGGCCTTCCCCATATGAAATAATCAATGGTTGCTACATTCCTTTATGTCTGTAACAATAGATGTAGTAATTATGCTTTTCACACTAGCATTTGTTATTCTTCCCTAACATATGGCATCATTCAGAAGCAGTTTGTTCCTATTTGTCCAAATTACTATGGCCAACCTGACACTTTTCAAGTCTTTCATTCTACTTCCTTTTTCCAAGGTTTTCTCACATCATTCCTTGACCTCAGAGGTTCTCTTCTTCAACAATTCCATATTTTTCATCAAATTCTTGCAAGTGTTCACTTTTTCCTTTTACTCATCCATTCCACTCCCCTCCCCAAAAGCAGAAATGTGCTTTCACCAGGATTAATAAGGCCTCAAGATACTGGGACAGTACTTGATTTTTTTGTAACTAACTGCATCCTATCAATGCCTGGATGAGAGCCTATATAAGTTGTCCTGAGGTCCATAGTGAAAGTCCTGTTAGAACAAACCAATAAAACAAGAGGACTGTTCATGTTAGATTGGATGAGAGTGAATGCATGGTGGTGGCATGAAGCAATGGGATTGTGTTTGTTGGCTTGACCCCCAAATACACGCAGCATGACTACTGATGTAAAAAACATGAATTTGAGCAGACTTCGGAGGATGGTGGAAGACAGGAGGGCCTGGCATGACTTTGTCCATGGAGTCGCAAAGAGTTGGACTCGACAGTGCGACTGAAAACAACAAATTACTAGGAAACAGTACACACAAATAAGATGTGTGTGTGTAATTAAGGACCCTGACAAATGCACTTAACATACTTTTTGAACACATGAAGTCTCTGTTCACAGGTTATGCCTGTAGTGATCCCCCACTCGCCTTCCCATTCTCCTTGCCTGCAAGTATTCAAGAGGCAGTAAGGATCAACATATATGCAACGGGGCTGGCACCCACTTGCCCTCTTCGCCTACAAGGTAGATTCCTGCAACCACTCAGACTCACCTGCCCTTCCCCCATCAGCAGTTTGAGGCACTGACAGAGGTGCATGTGCTAGTTGCTACAACACTCCTCTCTCTCCTACCTGCTAACTCTCTAGTCTAGTCAGGTATTTAGCCTAACTACAGATAAATGGCCAGGCTAAGAACTTCTGATCACAGTCCGAGACCTTAAAAGGGGGAGGGGGGCAGAAAGATCTTTAATCACTAACAATTCTCTCCATTTTCTAGGACCACAGAATATTTGCAAAAGTGTTACAGAAGAAACAAAACTATGAGCCTGGCTAAGTTGTACAATCTTACTTGTCATTTCTTTTAAAGCAACAGACAAGAGCAAAGATAGAACTCTGAAACAGAGGCTGGTTGATGAAGACTTCATTTCTGCAGATTCTTGGTTTGTCCATCTCTCACAGAGTGTGTTAATTTTTTTTTTTAACTTTATCTCCCAGCTGGGAAAGTTTCTCCTGAAATAGGGGGTGAATCCCTTATACTTCCCACCAGGGCTTTCTTTAAACAGAAAAAGCCTGGCAAGAACTCATTTGCATATTGGGCCACACACCCCTGGCAAGACAGCCGGAACTGTGTTCCTGTGCATTCCTGCTCAAAAAAAGTCCTGCTTCCTATCATTCTTTCTTCCCAATCAAAACCAGGAGCGTGTCCACAATTTTTATGGCTCTCGCTCAGGATATACAAAAAACAATCTTTGTGGTTTAAATTTTTAAATATTCTATTATGAATACTGTTTTTACCTGCTCTGAGCCCTGTTGTATAGTGGAGGGAGAGCTATAAATCTGCTATATAAATAATAAAACAAATCTGTCATGTCTCTTCCTCACAGATGGGCAAATGGTTATCGTTGTTCTGCTTGTCTCTATAAACATTGTCCCATCCTCTGTGCATGAAACCCAAGGACTGTATTGCTTGGTTGCCAGAACTGAGTGCGACTTCTCTGAGGCCAGGGATCTCCTGCATTTCCTCATTATAACAATGCCAAACTCATATGTATGACCAGCACTCACAATCCTACTCACTACCAACTCCATTTCTTCACTCTTCTATGATGTAACCTGATTAGTCCTAGAAAAACCAGTAGCTGCTTGGGAAGCAGTCAACCTTACAGATAGCTTTAAACACATGGAAGGTGGCAGTTTACCCTCAAGTAGTTCTTTAAGCCCAGTTTTACTTCGCACATCTTTTAATAATAATAATAATATAATAAATTTTTATTTGTATTCCGCCCTCCCCGCCGAAGCAGGCTCAGGGCAGCTAACAAGACATGGTATACACCATGATTTTGCATAAAACAATTTTAAAATACAGTTAATACATACATTTAAAACAGTTACATAAAAAGTTAAAACTACAATAAATTAAGGTGCTATGTTCAATAGATGTATTCCGATGGCTATATATCGCTTTCAGGGCTCCTTATAAGCTTGCAGAAAGAGGGTGGTTTTGCAAGCCCTGCGAAACTGATTAAAATCCCGCAGGGCTCGCACTTCCTCCGGTAGTTGATTCCACCAGTGGGGGGCCATTATGGAGAAGGCCTGCTCCCTTGTTACTTTCTGTTTGGCCTCCTTTGGTCCAGGGATCCTTAAAAGGCTTTGGGAGCTAGATCTTAGTGCTCTCTGGGGAACATGTGGGGAGAGGCGGTCCCTAAGGTAGGCAAGTCCTCGGCCATATAGGACTTTAACGGTAATAACCAGCACCTTGTAGCGAACTCGGAATATAATTGGAAGCCAGTGCAGTTCCTTCAGCCCAGGCCGCACGTGTTCCCACCGAGGTAGTCCCAGTAGCAGCCTGGCCGCCGCATTCTGCACTAGCTGCAACTTCCGAGTTCGGCACAAGGGCAGCCCCATGTAGAGGGCATTACAGTAGTCTAGTCTTGAGGTGACCGTTGCATGGATCACTGTTGCTAGGTCGCTACGTTCTAGGAAGGGGGTCAACTGTCTCGCCCTTCTAAGATGGAAGAAGGCGGATTTAGCAGTGGCTGCTATCTGTGCCTCCATTGTCAGGGAGGACTCCAGTAACACTCCCAGGCTTTTGACCCTGCGCACTGGTATCAGTGACACACCGTCAAAGGCCGGTAGGGAGATCTACCCTCCCAGCCCGCAGCGATCCACGCAAAGGACCTCTGTCTTCGCTGGGTTCAGCTTCAGCCCACTCAGCCTGATCCAGTCTGCCACGGCCTGCAACGCCCAATCCAAATTTATAGGGGTGTCAGCGGTCCGGCCACCCATCAATAGATAGAGCTGGGTGTCATCAGCGTACTGATGGCAACCCAGCCCATGTCTCCGGACAATCTGGGCAAGGGGGCGCATAAAGATATTAAACAACATTGGGGAGAGAACTGCCCCCTGAGGCACCCCACAATTAAGTAGGTGTCTCCGGGACATCTCTCCTCCAACCGCCACCCTTTGTCCCCGACCTTCAAGGAAGGAGGAAAGCCACTGTAAGACTAGCCCCCGAATTCCTGCGTCAGCGAGGCGGCGGGTCAGCAGCCGATGATCGACCATATCGAACGCAGCCGATAGGTCTAGCAACAGCAATACCGCCGAGCCGCCTCGATCCAGATGTCGCCGGAGGTCATCCATTTTAACCAGCAGCAGTACTACAGGAGTATTTTCTCTGGAAACTACAAATGGTAATTTGTATCAACATGGCCAGAGCTTCATGCTAAGTAAGCAACATGTGATAACTGGTCATCAGATTCTATAAAATGGAACAGACCTAAAAAGCAAAATGCAGATATTTTAACCATCAAAGCCAATTTAAACAATATTTCAGGGATAGTTCCAGAAGCTGAGAATAATGAAACCAACATTGATCAAAATAGGCAGAGAACACATTATGCTTTGTGTATCAATATCTGAGTTTGTTCATGGTGTTTGCTAATGTTTATATAACTCTAAGCAGCCTAGACCAGCATTTCCCATTTGCAGGGTCGTGACCCAGTACTGGGCCACAGAAGCCTCACTACCAGGTCACAAGAAAAGCCAAACCTAGCCCTGCCCCCAGCAAAGCATGAGCTCTGCTCTGCTTCCTTCTTTTCCCATCTCTCTGTTGTGCAGAGAAAAGCTAGGCTTGAAGACTTACACAGGCTGCAAAGCCTGAGCTCTGTTTTCCTTCCTTCCATCCCCCAGCACCTCTGTGTTGTGCAGATAAAAGTTAGGCTTAAAGACTGACACAGGATGCAAAGCCTGAGCTCCATTTTCCTTACTTCCATCCGCCAACATCACTGTGTCGTGCAGATAAAAGCTAGGCTTGAAGACTGACACAGGCTGCAAAGCCTGAGCTCCATTTTCCTTCCCCCAACATCTCTGTGTTGTGCAGAGAAAAGCTAGGCTTGAAGACTGACACAGGCTGCAAAGCCTAAGCTCTGTTTCCCTTCCTTCCATCCCCCAACTTGTCTTTATTGTGCAAAGAGGAGCTAGGCTGCTTTTAAAGGCATGGGAAACACAGCCAGTAAAAAGCTGCAAGTCCCTCATAAATATCATTTTTAGAATAACTGCAGAAAAGCTTGTATGAACTTCATATAACTTGGAATTAATTCATTAACTGCAGTACAATTCTCTGCTACCTTTCACTGCAATTTCCCAGTGTTTCAGCCAAGGAAAAGTATGAAAAATAGCTGTCGAAAGATTTTCTTGAAACCAAGCAAACTTGGTTGTAGTTTGGGGCAGGCTTCTAGTAGTAGCAGCTGAAGGAAGGGTCTACTAAATGTTTCAGTATATTTTGAGGTAGAGCAGCTGCCAGGGGTCTGTGTGGGTGGTACACAGTGCTGGCATTCCTGATGGCAATGGCAACAGCATTCCCAACTGCATACAGTGGCCAGTGCTATTGAGGAAGGGGTGTGTAGGTGGTACAGGCAATTGAACATGGGCATTAGGAGTGCTTGCAAGCTGGAGAAGAACACACAAGCAGATAGGTGCATGCAGGTGTGGGGGTGGAAAGAGCAGACCCTGGGAATATATGAAAAAGTTGCAGACTGCCCACTTTCCACCCCATTTTGGCTCAGCATGAGTTTCAGTGAGATTTTTCTGAAAACCAAGTTACTTCAGAAGAAGAGGCAGGTTTGGGGGAGTGTCCCAGAAGTGACATCACTTGGCCCTTGACCTGGAAGTGACACCACAGGAAATTCCTGTCTCCCGCTCTTCCTCCAAAATCTCCTGGCTCCACCCTCAAATTTTAGTGGGCCATGAGGGAGAAGTGTAAAAATAACCGGGCCATGGGGAAAAAAGGTTTGGGAAACCCTGGCCTAGACCCTACAAGGCTTAGGACCTTTTCCCATATACACTTTTTTATTATCAGAAATCAGCTAAGAAAGCATTGAACAGTGTGCTATGTCTTACACCCACGGTAGGGCCTTCTTCATAGTCGTACAAAAATTATGGGATGATCTTCTAGAGAACCTCAGTGGTTATTTTGTTATGGTCATCAGCTTTCTACTATTTTTGTCATTATTTTAGTTCTTTTTAAAAGCTGCTCACCATCTTAGCACTTTTAATGGAAAACCCAATTATCCATTGTAATAAGTAAAAAATAAAGCTGATCGCTGCCAATCCAGTACACAGATTTACATAACTAAGGCATATGAATATTCATGGCATTCAGATTCAACTGAATATCTGCACTCCAATTAACTTAAAACACTACCTTTGAAAAGTCTGTATCTCTTAAAAAGCCATTCCTTGGCTGACAATTAATGGCTGGCCAGGAACAAAAATAGTTACCCTCTTCCCACTTTCCTCTATAGAAGGAAACAAGAAAAACAAGTGAGAAAACCAAAGTGGAATCTGGCAGTCTTCAAAACGGTTCAGTCACACTTGAACAAAAAAGACAAGTGTGGAAGAATAAGCTTTTAAAATGAATTAAAATGCTCTCAATAAAATTGAACCTCAGTATTTGTTATTGTTTCACCTTCCTTAAAATGCTAATCACAAGCAATTTGGTAAATGGTCTGGAAAGTTGCCAAATTTCTCTGAACACTGGACCTCTTCTGACACTATTCATATAGCTCAAACTAAAAGTACTGCAGTATAAGCAGTCAAGGTTAAGCAACAATACACTACACTGGGAAGACTTCATGGCCAATGACTTATCTCTCAAAGCAAATCCAAATCCAAACTTATTTTATTCTTATTCAAAACACCAAGAAAGTTTGTTCACTCATTTGTTCAAGGTGGACAGAAATGATTTTCCATTGAAGTCAAAGCTAATTAGAATTTTAAAATTACTGTTCTTACCTCTAGTTAACTACAAATGGCCCACTATCATGAACAAAAATGTTCACCAAAGATTACCAGGGCATCATTCAATAGCAAATAATAATAATAATAAAGATCAATTCTTCATTCCAACATGAATTGTAACACACTCTGGTCTCACCCAAGAGTTTTCCAAAGCAAATAATCAATCATGTGTGCCAGTCAAAGAACAAAACCAACACAAGACATTACAAAGATTTTAACTGGACTGTAGGGAAAGAAGCACAAAGAAATTTGATTACTGCTCTTTACCTCTAGTTAACTACAAATGGCCCACTATCAGGAACAAAAATGTTCACCAAAGATTACCAGGGCATCATTCAATAGCAAAAAAATATATACAGATCAATCCTTCATTCCCACATGAATTGTAACACACTCTGGTCTTACCCAAGAGTTTTTCAAAGCAAATAATCGATCATGTGTGCCAGACAAAGAACAAAACCAACACAAGACATCACAAAGATTTTAAATGGACTGTAGGGAAAGCAGCACAGAGAAAATTGAGAGTGCTTCCCACTTTAGGACCCCATTATATGAAAACCAAGTTATAAATTCGTAACCACTGCAGAAGTGTTTCCAAGCAAGAGGTGGAAACACACTGAAGTTCCATTCCCATGCATTCCAAGTGGTAATCAAAACCATTTATGCATTTTACACAGCCCAGATGATTATATATGACGTTCTGATAAGGGATGTGGAAAATGTTATCTTCCAGACACAGTGAAGCAATGCGGCTGTCACTGCCAACTTCAGAATCTACAACATGTAACAGTTGGCAGAAAAGTGGCACTCTCTTCCTCTGCCAGGTTAAAAATAATCTAAGAACTACTTTGCCACATCAGAATAAGACCCATCTAGGACAGGATTCTACCTCCAAGGGGGCCTGTCTGATGCGCCAGAGAAGTTGCTATGGCACAGCCACCCCGTGATTGTTTGTCGGCAGGGGGTTTTTTTAGTAGAAACGCACAGGAACGCAGTTCTGGCTGGCATAGTGTCAAAGGATGTGGCCTAATATCCAAATGAATTCCTGCTGGGCTTTTTCTACAAAAAAGCCCTGGTTGAACAATGATGATGTCAAGCAGTGTGGCTTAATATGGAACTGAGTTCCTCCTGGGCCTTTTCTACATAAAAAGCCTTGTTTGTCGGTATCCAGAACCAAACTGTGTCTGATCATTTAGTTAGCAAAAGTAAAAAATGCTCATAAAATATCAGAATAAAAGTAATGTTTTGAATGTTACAGAATTCTAAGTAGTTGCAAGTTATTGGACATCTGATATTCAAAAACAGAACCATCCGTGTAGTTTCTTAAACCAATACAGTAATTGTTACCAAGTCTCTCACACTATTTTTAAAGGTGACCTTTTCTGACACTTCTGAAGCTGTAATACAGTAATTATTTTTAAATGAAGTCCAGATGCCTTGCATATAACAAATGGAAATATTAATGACACTATACAATCAGCACATAATGGCAGCATTTCATTCTCTTCCCCTTCTACATTTAAGAGTCAGTTTGGTGTAGTGGTTAAGTGCACCGGCTCTTATCTGAGAGAACCAGGTTTGATTCTTCACTCCTTCACTTGCAGCTATGGAATGGCCTTGGGTCAGCCATAGCTCACAGAGCTATCCTTGAAAGGGCAGCTTCTGTGAGAGCTCTGTCAGCCCCACCTCCCTCACAGGATGTTTGTTGTGGGGGAGGAAGGTAAAGGAGATTGTAAGCAGCTTTGAGACTCTGAGATTCAGGGTGAAGGGTGGGGTATAAATCCAATATCACCATCATCTTTAAAAAAATGCTTCACAACATCTCAGAAAAGCTTTCTCTTCCATACCATAATGCAAAAGAAATCTGTATATCTGCTATATGTTGTCACCCACACATTACGTCCATAGGCACACTAAGATCTGCTTCTGTCCAGAATACATCAAAGCAGTTGTTTTGCAGCTCATCAGCCATGCTACCATGAACTAGAATCCCAGGATACAATAACTCAGAAATTTATTTCGAGTAAACGTGACTACTGCAGAACCAAGGGCTAGTCTTGCAAACCCCATCATAGAGTATAATGGCTCTGCAACATGGTGAGCAAGAAACAGAAAGTAAAACAAAATAGGAGTCGATTGCACCTTTAAGACCAACTTAGTTTTATTCAGAACATAAGCTTTCGTGTGCATGCACATTTCTTCAGACGAGGAATGAGGTACCGTAAGCAGAGCCACATATAGCTGGTGGGGTTTGGAATGCCAAGTGGTACGAAGTTAAAATCCAATGGCAGAATAGTAATATTAACAAATTCAGAAAACCTTTGATCTGGGTTGCATTAGCGTGGGAGACCATAAAACAGTAACATGTCAGAATGTGAGAATGCCTGTTAATTATTCTAGCTAATAAACCTGGGTCAAAATGAAGGTATTTCTTTCCCAGAAGTTTGTTCGAGAGACAGAAAGGTTACATTTGCACTTCTGATCCAGTATATCTACTGATGTTCAGATCAATGGTCCACCTAGTCCAGCATCCTGCTTCTAACAGTGGTCAGTCAGATGCCACAGGAAAGTCCACAAGCAGTATCCAATCAATAATCCCTACCTTCAAACTACTCACCAGAATCTGATAACCAGCAACACTCTGGAACCAGAAGTCCCACTTGGCTTTTATGGCAACCAGCAATCACATACCTTCCTGTGAAACCCCCAAGATAAATGGCTAAATGCCCCTGGGAAGGGGCTCTATTATCAGCATTGTCAGAGATGAGTCAACATGCCAGAACTGTGAAGTTCACAGTTTAATTAATTAGTTTCCTTACAATGGCAACCCCAGAAGTTGAGTACCACTCTGTAGCCCAACACTCTTAAAGCGACACAGCATCTGAACAGGATACAAACCTAATACAAAAACCACCATGTAAAAATATCTATTTGTACAGTTGTATTACAAAAAAATCTGTATATTTCCAAAACAAAGTTTCTGTGAAGCTTGTACTCTTAGCCAACAGCAATAAATATACAAAACTTCAAAGCGACTTTCATAAAGTCTAAGAGAATGCTGAAAGTCCAGTGTAGCAATGTGGCTGGAATGGAGGGTTAGTTTTCCAAGCCATTTCCAAAACTCTTCATCAGCAAAACATATGCTAACAACTCTTATAATCCACAGGGTTAGTTCGCTGAAGTCACAAACAGCAACTGGGAACTTCTTAAGTAATCAGTGGCACACAGATAAATCAATTGCGTTGCCAACTGTAAACTGTGGTAGCCCTAAAAGTGATATTTAGGACTACCACAGCCTACTGTGTACCACTGGTAACTTTAAAAGTTCCCGGTCACTTTAGCATACTAACCTGACTGGTTTATTAGGAATAATTCCAACAGAACAGTTGTGATTGTGAAATATGACTCCTGTGGATTATAAGAGTGTTAGCATACGGTTTGCTGACAAAGAGTTCTGGAAACAGTGCAGAGAACTAGCTCGCCATCCCAGCCGCATAGCTACACTGGACTTTCAGCATTTTCTTAGACTGTATGAGAGCCGCCCTGAAGTTTTGTATATTTATTACTGTTGGTTAAGAGTACAAGATTCACAGAAGCATTGTTTTGGAAACATACAGAATTTTTTGTAATACAGCTGTACAACTAGATTTTTTTCAGTGTTTTTTGTACTTGGTTTGTACCCTGTAGCCCAGCCAGTTCACAATTTCTCACCTCCACTTATATGCCAAGATAGTTTTCCTAGCCCGAGTCCTTTTCCAAGTTCCTTAAGCTCACATCCTAGTTAATGCACCCTTCCTCCAGAGTAAAGCCAGAGCAGCTCGTGTGACTGAGTCAGCTGGGAAATGTTTCTTCTGGCTTTCCTTGGTGCCAGGAATGCTACCTTCTGAGGATTCAGGAGACTTAGTACTCACCTACAAAGGCTCCAAGCCTGTTTGCTCACTGCCCCCTCCCAGCCTCAAGCCAAGGCAACAGACTTCAGAGGTGGCTGCCTCCACATTATGACTTTGGTATTCCTTGGTGGTCTTCCTTCCAAATACTAGCCAGGCCTGACTCTGCATAGTCTTCTTCTCCACTTCCTTCCGCTGGGGGCTTTTATCCCTCTTACCTTGGCCGCTGCTTCCCTGTTCCTACCCATGAGCAGAGACTTTGTCTTGAAAAGGGCTCTGCTCCATAGGGATCTAGTACTCTTTGGCCTTTCCTTTCTTTGTTCCTGTCTTGTTCTTGCAGGCCTACCTTTAGCTCTGCTATTAGGTTGCTGCCTTTCTCAGGGCACTGCCTTAGCTTTATCCCTTTTCCCAAGGAGGAGGAGGAGAGATTCAATTTATATCCCGCCCTTCACTACCCAAAGAAGTCTTAGAGGGGCTTCTTTCGCTTCCCCTGCCCACAACCTAACCCTGTGAGGTAGGCGGAGTTGAGAGAGCTCTCACAGAAACTACTCTTGAGAGGAACAGCCCTGTGAGAACTTGTGGCTGACTCAAGGTCTCATCAGCAGGTGTATGTGAAGGAGTGGGGAATCAATCCCGGTTCTCCCAGATAAAAGTCTGCACACTTAAACACTACACCAAACAGGTGTAGGGTGCCAAAGACCGTGACACTCCCCAATTCTTTTAAATTCATCTCTCTGTCAGTCTAGCCTGATCTCTTCAGATCCTGGAAGCTAAGCAGAGTTGGCACTGACTATTAACATAGAATGCATTTTATAATTTAGTCTGCACATAAAATAATAATGTTTGGCACAATTTCGAAATCTAGAAGGGTGAGTGCCTTACAACACAGAGTTATACCACTCAAAATCAACCGAAGCCAGTGAGTTTAGGATTTTATAACTCTGCTTCAGGTTAAGCAGTTTGTTTTGCACAAGATGTTTTCTTCTTTGTTTAACCTCAAGGGTTAACAGAAGTGGCTTATTGCACCTTCCTGAAACTTTGTGGTGAAATAAGCTGCATCTGACTACAATGATTAACTTTACACTAATCTGAAAACAGTTGATTCAGCTGCAACCAGATGGATATAAAAGTGCTCAGAGAGAGTCCTGCCAAACCAGGGAAAGGAAAGTTAAAATTACCATGATTTAAGGTCTTTTTTAAAAAAGAAAGAAAAGCTTTGCTTGCTTAATCAGTTTACAAGTAATGCTGCTGTTGTTTTGCTGTACCATGGGTGAGTTTACAAGTGTATTTACCCTTTTGCAACTTCTGTAAAGTTTTGAGATAAAATGTGCCTCTCTTTTGTTCCTTTGAAAACTGTTTACATTCCTGATTAGATCAGGACAGTTGCCCTGTCTGCCCTGTTTGTGTTTCCTAAGCAAGCACCTGTGAGAAATGACACAGGGGATGGAGCTGCCCATTAATGGCTGTTGAGCTGTTGCTAAAAGACTTTTAACAATCCTGGACCTGTTTGTATAAACTTGTCTTTTGTGAGAGTTGTGGGCTATGTCTTGTTCTATTTAACAGATGCCTGTTTTGGCCTCACTACTTGTCTGGGTGAGCAGAACTAGGTTATCAAAACAATGAAGGTCATGGGGAAGATACAAGCAATGCCTAGTAACTGCTTTCCCCAAAGCAGCACTGACTGCAGGTCTTCCTTGCCCCTACTCCAATTCAAAAAATCCTCTTTGAGTAAATTTAGCTTTGGGAAAAAACAAAAATTTCCAGTAGCATTAGAAACATTTAGAATGATAAATCTGTGTGGTTTCAGAGAATAAAAAGAAAAGAAATCCTGAAACCATAAAAAAATACACTTGGTTTTTAAAGAGAAAATGAGGAAATAATGAAATATAAATATGATTGCTGAATCGCACTGAATTCCATTTCCCAGTATTTTGTATAATTCTGCAAACAAAATTATATTTGTTGCATTTATGATACTTAAAAGTTAGAAATAATTTAGTTTTTTGTCACAATAAATAATACCCATCCACTAGAAATCCACAAGCTATCCACAAGCTGCTACAACAACAATAATATGGTAGTCCCCCGTGCAAGCATCAGTTTCATTGTTTGAGACTATAAGGAAGAACCCGGTTCAAATATCACACACACCAATTATCCATCTGGGGATCTGGATTACTCCTTTTCTTTCCCTCTCCATGTTAGTAATAAGAACTAGATTAAGAAAGCAACAGGTCTACTGAGATTCCTACTCAAGTCCATTGTGGGGCTTATTCCCATTAAAGCGTTTTCAGGATGGCATCCTAAATCATACTGATCCTTGGATGCAGATGTTGCTGGTATTCTTTGTTTATATATAAAAATGTTTAAAGATGGCACCAACTTCAACTCTCCCAACTCACTCCTTTTGGCCATGGTGCAATACATTTAAGGTATTTCTAATAGGATGGGCAATAGATCTACCCTCAATAAAACCGTATTGGTCCCCTTTTATGATTGATGGGATAACTCTCTTAAGTCTATTTGCTAAAACCTTAGCAAAAATCTTATAATCTTGATTTAGTAAACTAATGGGCCTATATGAACCTACTTCTTCCGGATCTTTCTGGGGCTTTAATATCAAAATTATTTCTGTTTCCTTCCATGAGTCCGGGGCTTTCTTTCCTTCCAAGACTTCGTTAAAAACTACCTGCAATTCAGGTGCTATAATTTCTACCGTTTCTTTATAAAAGTCAGACGTAAAGCCATCCAGCCCTGGTGATTTACCCTTTTTGAGCGCTTTTATTACTTCCTTTATCTCTTGGAGTGTAATCTCAGCACCCAGTGAGGCTTTTGCTTCCTCCTCTATGATTAGCTTAGGTGCGTCCCACACCTCCGTTATATTCTTTTTCATATATAAATTTTTATAGAAGTCTTCAAATGCCTTAGTAATTTCCTTAGAGTTTTGAGTTGTACTATTATTAATTTTAATAGTTCTAATTGATTGTTTTGCCTTTTTGACTTTCAAATAATTAGCTAATCTTTTTGCTGTATTAATGCTATTCCTCTGGAAGTCGTTCTTAACCATTATTTCCTTTTTCCACATTGTTGCCATATCTAGGGCCTCCAACTGTTTTTGAATCTCTTTAATTCTAATCTGTAAACTAGGATTATTTATTTTTGCTATCTGGGGTTTTATTGCTCTTTTGTAGCATATCGAAACTAAACTGAACGTAAGACTAGGTGAATAAGCAACAAATGGCAAATGAAATACAAAGAAATGCAGATTGGGTCAAACAAAACAATCCTAATCTCACATACGCTCTGCAATCCAAGAACAATTTGCGGTTGTGGTGGACAATTCACCGAAAACACTATGTGGAACAGCATTTTAAAAAGTGAATTCCATGCTGAGGATCAGCAGGAAAGGAACTGAGAAGAGGAGGACTGCAGATTTATACCCCACCCTTCTCTCTGAATCAGAGACTCAGAGCCGCTTACAATCTCCTATATCTTCTGCCCCCACAACAGATACCCTATGAGGTGGGTAAGGCTTAGAGGGCTCTCACAGCAGATGCCCTTTCAAGGACAACTCCTGAGATAGTTATGGCTAATCCAAAGACATTCCAGCAGCTGCAAGTGGAGGAATGGGAAATCAAACTGAGAATAATATAGTAATGGCCTTATTAGCATCCCTGGTTTGGATCCAATGCAAACCTTCCACTTGCACTAGCGCTTTTACACAAGTGCTAGAACAGGGGTGGGGAACCATTCCCGAGGTCACTTGGTGTGGCCCTCAGGGATTGCTGGGTCGAACTGAGCCACGCGGCAGCCTCTCTGGAGCCTGGCTGGCCAGCGAGGATTGTGGGGCCCAGCTGCACTGTGCAGCAGCCTCCCCAGGGCCAGGCAGGGATCACAGGGCCCAGATGTACTGCGTGGCAGTCTCCCTGGGGCCTGCCTGGCCAGCCAGAATTGCTGCAGGGCCTGGAAAAGTTACTGTCGCAGTTCATTTTGCACTTGATTATCCCAGATGGTGTGGCCTAATATGCTAATGAGTGTGTGACTTAATATGCTAATATTAGGGGATGTGGTCTAATATGCTACTGAGTTCCTGCTGGGCTTTTTCCCTGGACCTATGCATTTGCCTAGGGCGGTGGGCCGTGTGTGTGTGTGTGTGTGTGTGTGTGTGTGTGTGTGTGCGCACCAGATTAGGCTTTCCCCACATGACTTCAAATAGAAAAACAATTATTTGCATTAATTTTGCTGGCCTGAATCATTCTCCCTTGGCGGAGCACTGTTTTTTAAGTTGATAATTTTTTTATGGCCCGCAAATGATGTTATAAATATCCATATGGCCCTTGGCAGAAAAAGGTTCCCCACCCCTGTGCTAGAAAAACACTGCTGCAACTCCACTTGGGCATCGCTGAGCCAAGCTCCTATGTGGTTAGATTTGGAATACTATGTACACTTCTAGTTGCTACACCTCAAAAAAAGATACTGAAGAGATGGGGAAAGTACAGGAGAGGACAACAAAAATTATCACAAGGCTAAAATCATCTGTCTTTTTAGTATAGAAGAAGACAACTGAGGAACTGATGTGATAAGAAGTCTACAAAATTATGTTTGGGGGCAGAAAAATTGAGAGAAACTTTCTCTTTCATCCTTATAAACCAGAACTTGGATCACACTGTGAAACTGAATGGCAGAAGATTCAGGTAGAGATGTGAAGGCCCAAAAGAATTCAGGGGAGGCTGCTGCTCCAATTATAAAAAATCAAAACTTTTTTTAATGAGTGCAATGCTTTCTAAAACAAAGCTTTACTCATTTGAAAAATGCAGGATGAATGATTTTCCATAGGACAGTCTATATAGCATTAGATAACTGTAATTCCTGTGTACACTGTAAACATAAACAATATATCTTGAAGCATGTATTTATTGGTTACATGTGACTAATTCTGTATACAAAATGATATAAAGTATATAATACATAATTGAAAAAACCCATGTTTGCAATGTTTGCAATATCCAATATTCCACTAGTTATGTAATGCCTAAATGAAACAGTCTCTATACAAAAAATTACTTTATTGCAAATGTCTTACTTCCTATTTTCAACATTAATTCCTACATGTCATATGGCAAAACGCAAACTACATGTTGTATGGCAGCACAGGTTTTCAGCTTTCTTTCTTTAATATTGGCTGGTTTTGCAATTTTGATTTCTATAAATCAAGAAAGGGTACCAAAAAAAGTAAATATTTGTATGTCAAATGCATTTTATGCTGAAATAAGCAAGGAAGTTTGTGACAAGAAAGTATTACATATAGTTCTTTTTTTCCCTCTGATTATTTTTTCATCTCTGCTCTACAATTCAGAAAAGCTAACTGGGTTTGACAGGGTTGTCCTCCACTCAGGATCAAGCAAAAAACAGAATTTCACAGAAACAATTATGATCTAACTGAACATCATATCTCCTGCTGCCAACAAATATACAGCCTATGTCAGGTGAAAAAATCTTGGCCAAATGACTAAATTACATTCACCTTATTAACCAATGAAAGTAGCCCTGAATACCTGCCAAACCTCCAGTTCTACATACCCACTTGTTTCCTGTCAAAAAGAAAGAACCACCATTGGATACTTACCGTGAGGGGTCCTTCTCCTCTGAGGTCAAGAGGCCATCTTGTGGGTGATTCCCAACCCACTTGAAGGGAGGCAGGACTAACTTCAAACTTCCTCACCCCAAGTCAATTCGGTATTCCTAATAGCAGTAGAACCATAACTAAAACAAGTTATAAGAACATGAAAACCTTCAACATGAAAAAACAGGAAGGGAAGAACAACAATAGTTCCAACTGGACAAAGAATAAGATACACAGAGAAAAGGTAAGAATCCTTCTGTGCTTGTTTGTTCACTTGTTTGTTTGTTTTGTACAGCGCATTTTGGAGAAAACGATGATGACGACTGGGCGGAATCAAGATGGCCTCTTGACCTCAGAGGAGAAGGACCCCTCGCGGTAAGTATCCAATGGCCGTTCTCCCTCTGAGGCAGAGGCCATCTTGTGCGACATATAAGAGCAGTGTCCCTAGATTGTGGGAGGGTGTCTATCATCACCTTCCTCCAAAATGTGTTGAAGCACCTTACGACCAAAAGCCACATCTGCTGAATCATACATGTTGATTTTGTAATACCTAATGAACGTGGAAATTGACGACCATGTGGCCACTTTACAGACTTCTTCAACCGAACCTCTGTGCATGAAAGCCGCATTGGTGGCTGCACTGCACACTGAATGCGCCATCAGGCCAGAAAGAACCGGAATCTTTTGAACTTAGTAAACTTCTGTGATGCATTGTTTGAGAACCTTGCTGATAGCTGCATTTGACATTCTTTTACCCATATGAGGGGGCAAAAGGTTGACGAACAAGGAATCTGTTCTACGAATGCTCTGTGTCCTCTGAATATAGCATTTCAAGGCCTGTCATACATCTAGGGTGTGCCAGATTCTCTCCTTAGGATAAACAGGCTTCCGACAAAATGAGGGCAAATTGATCTCCTAGGATCTGTGGAAGGCCGTGTTGATCTTAGGGCAAAAGGTTGGATCGGTCCTCAAGACAACTTTCTCTTTGTGAAAGATACAAAATTGCTTCTGTACTGACAAGGCCCCCAATTCCAAAACTCGTCTCGCCGAAGTTACTGCAACTAGAAAAACTATTTTCATGTGAAGGAAGGCCATGGAGATAGACTGAATGGGTTCAAACAGATTTTGGTCAGGACTGTGAGAATAGTGTTCAACCTCCATGTTGGAAAATGATGGATCTGAGGGGGAAGCGATAGGGCCGCTCCTCTGATAAAACAGGAAATGTGAGGATGAGATGACAAACTGGAAAGGCGATCTCGGGAAAGGACCGAAGAAAGGGCTGCCACCTGATGCCTTAGAGTCGCTGCCTTAAGGCCTGAATCATTCTGGAGGAACTGTAACATGGACCTAATCTCTGAACAAAGAGGATCCACTTGCTTTCTCCTACACCAGCAGAGGAAGGCTTTCCAGGTTGTGTTGTAAATTCTCACTGTGAAAGGTCTCCTTGAGGCAAGAATGGTATTGACTACCTGAGGAGAGTATCCTGACCGAAGCAATTTTGACCTTTCAATTGCCAAGTGGTCAAGTTGAGCCACTCTGGACGCGGATGGAAGAACAGACCCTGTTGCAAGAGATCCGCCGAAACGAGTAGAATCATGGGCTGTTAAGTTGACATCTCCTGCAGTTCTGCAAACCATGGGCAGCGAGGCCAGTGCAGCGCTACTACAATCACCTCTGCTTCCAGGTCTCGGATTTTCCTGAGTAGGCGAGGTAGGAGTGGAGTCGGCGGAAAGGCGAAGAGACATTACCGTGGCCATGGGTCTGTCAGCGCATCTGTATCCTCCGCTTGAGGATGGTAAAATTGAGTGAAGAAGCGGGGAAGTTTGTGATTGTATGGAGAAGCGAATAGGTCGACTAGGGGTAGACCGAATCGATCCACTATCAGCTGAAAAACCCTGCCGTTGATCGACCATTCGCCCTGCCAAATTTGTTGATGACTGAGCCAGTCCACCTCGATATGGAGGATTCCCCTGACATGTTCTGCCTGGATGGACTGAAGGTGAATTTGTGCACATGACAGAAGCTGACAAGCTTCTCTGTGTAGGTTGTTCAACCTGGAACCTCCTTGGCGATTGATGTAAGCCTTGGGTGAAATGTTGTCTGTTCTGACTAAAACATGGTAATTACTGACCTGACATTGAATGTGACGCAAGCCCCAACCTACAGCTCTCAACTCCAACAAGTTGATGGGTAACTTGGACTCCTTCATGGCCAAGAGACCCTGGGCGAACTGGTTCCAACATGTGGCCCCCCCAGCCCGTAAGACTGGCATCTGTGAAGATTTGGATCCGATCTTTGATCCAGAAGTGTTTCCCTTTGGTAAGATTTTTCAACCTTGCCCACCAACGCAGGCTGGTCATTATTTTCAGAGGCACCCGTATTTGCAAATCTGACTTCCTGGAAATCTGAAGCTGGTAAGGAAGTAGAAAGTTTTGAAACGGTCGAGCATGAAACCTGGCCCAATATATCACATCTAACGTGGCTATCATCGACCCCTGTAGAGAAGCGAGAGACATCAAGGACGACTGTCAACTTCTGATTATCAAAGATGCAGCTTCCTTGATCTTCTGCGCCTTGTCTGTCGGGAGGAACAGACGTTGCAATCTGGTATCTATAACCACCCCCAGATGTTGCAACATACATGGGTACTAAGGAGCTCTTCTGGACATTGACCATGAACCCAAATTCTTGTATATGTCGAATAGTTTGTTCTGTGACCTGAACAGACTTCTCTCCCAAGGGAGTCCTGATAAGAATATTGTCCAGGTAGGGATGGATCAGAATGCCCTGCTCCCAAAGGGGAACAATAACATTGATTAGGACCTTGGTGAAGATGCAAGGAGCAGAAGCCAGGTCGAATGGAAGGGCTCTGTACTGGTAGTGGTGGTCACCACAGTTGAATCAAAGAAACTTCCGATGTCTGGAAAGATTGGAATGTGGAGGTAGGCCTCCGTTAAGTCTATTGACGCTAATAACTCCTGAGCGTAGTGTCTCCGTCCAAAAAGCCTTGTAACTCACAAACTTGTTGAGGAACTGAATAAACACCTTGACCGTATTCTGATGGGGGAACTGGCTCAATGGCTGCTATGTCTAGTAAATGCTGAATGACTTGTAAAGTCCTGAGGTGCTTTTCTGCAGACTCGTGATCTGGTGACGGAACAAAACGAGATAGTGGTATAGTCTGAAAGTCTATCTTGTATCCGTCGGTGACAACTTCCTTGCACCAAGCCTCTGCTGTTGAGGATTACCATTGGTGTCAAAAGTGAAGCAGACGTGCCCCGACGGGAAGAAGGGCGTAGTCATAGTTTGGTGCCCTTCTGGTCTCTTTTTGGTCTATCGGGCTGTTTAGCTCCGGCTCTGTTGAATTTGGAGAAACCGGGGAGACAAAAGGACTGCCTGGAGTTTTTCCATGATGGTCTTTTGGAACCCTGTCAAAAACGCGGAAAGGTATGCTGTGAACGAAAAGAAGACATAGAAGGCTGATATGAAGATCGTCAGTCTTGACGCTGCATAAACTTGGGCATCACCTTCTTCTTATGCTTGGTCTCCACTAAGAGCTGGACCAAAAGTCTCCCCCCATGGAAGGGATATGCCATCACAATGTTCTTAGAGGAGGTGTCTGCTGACCAAGCTCTTAGCCAAATAGAACGCCTAGCCGCTGCTGATGAAGAAATGGCTCTGGAAGTAAACCCTATAGTGTCTAGCGTAGAGTCAGCCAGAAAAGAAATGGCCCTTAAGATGTGATTTGCACCTTCCATGGAATGATGATCCTCCTGCCGTAGCCTCCCAATTAGCTTGTGGATCCAAACTATAGCTGTGTGAAGGGAAGGGGATCTCGAGGAGGATGTGGAGGACCTATGGGATCTGGTCCGCTTTCTATGGAAGGAACCCATCTCATCTCGCATACCACATAGCATAGTGAGGAATTCTTGAGGGAAAAGCATGGGAATGAGCTAAATTAGAATCAATTAATGGGTCGCAATCCTCAGGTGAGTCCTCTACTTACACAGCTGCAATTATGAAACCATTTTAAAGGGTCTGTAAGTTTGTGTGCATGAATAGAACAAAAGGACCCATCTTCCACCTATCTCTTTACATACACCTTGAAAGGAACTGCAGGATGTCAAGGCCACTGAACCATGGAGAAGATTTCTCCCTGGCTCTGACCTTTGGCTTGTTCACTGTTCATCACTAGGGTAAATCACTAGGGTGGTTGGCTTCTGTACCCACCCCTCAGTCTGCTGCTCATGGTCCTCTCTTTAGTACAAGTGACATAATTCTTACTGTCATGTGCTGGCACGTTTGATGCTGCCACCATGTTTTTAAAGGGCAGAATATCATATTCAAATAAGTGCTTCAGTAATTCCTTCTGAGGGACCAAACATAGTACCTGCCTAAACAATCAGCACACTACCATTTTATAGCACTAAGTGAATGTTACAGGGGCATCACTGCCAGAGTATTCTTTAATATGTGCATAAGGCTGTGTTCAATTAGCTTTTAAATCATGACAACTACATTAGAAGCAAAAAGGCTAAAGCAAGAGCATATATTTTTACTGGACTAAGCTTACTGTTCATCAGACTGACAGTGCAGCATACTGTGTTAACCAAACAAGGGCCAACTACTGACTGTGAGCCTGTGCCAAGAGACTGTATTCCCTAAGTGATTATTCATTTCTTCTCACAAACTACCTCCTTACTGCTTTAGGTTCATGTATTAATCACAACTGGCCATAACACTGTAACACTACTTCACAGCCAAGTAGGTTGCCCTCTTATCACTGCACATCCCTTACAATGAACAAAGAAACACTGAACATTCTTTGCCCTAATACTCAGCAACCCAGAGAAATTGTGTGACACATGTGCCAGAGTACCTTGGAAAACAAATATGACCAGGGAACCCCTAAAAGGTACAAAATCCACTGCTAAAAGGCAAAAGGGAAGCAAAAGATTATTTAGGTTGTCACTGAATCAACACTTAATATTTAACTTTTCTTTTAAGCACACTTGCCTGCCAACTTCTTATTCTAAACAGGCAATTAAACCAGATTCAAGAATGAAAAACACCCAGTGGTATTTCCTCTGAAATGTAAACCAAGGATTACTTTTGTCTGAGCAAGACATTTTTAAATGCGATGTACTAGGTAAGAACAGAAAAAGAATATACTTTGAAACTCCATTTTAATAATGCATCACTGCGCTTTCTCAAGAAATGTGTTTTCAAGTTAGGGACAAGTAGTATCTTTACCCTTAAGCAGAAATTTACTACCCCTTCCAGCGACCTCTGTCCTCTGTTCAAACATCCCACAATGTCTTGCGGAGAGGTAATATGAAGATAACACATGATCCCTAGTTTACAAAAGCAGATATGGAAAGTTTTTACAGAAGCAGAGAAGATAAACTCCTGGAATAGTTATCTACAGAGTTAAGATATGCTCTTTGCATACCGTGTATGTGCATCTCCTTACCCTCCTTGTCTATGTCAGTGTCAACAATGGCATCAACACTGGCCTTGGATGAAGCGGTAATAAAGGAATGATAAACTTGATGCAATGGCTATTTGCTGCTCAGAACAGGAACGATGCTTTCCAACACCATTCCTAACTGAACAACAGAGTCACTTCAGCCTTGAAAAGAGTCCAATACACAGAGGCAAAGGATTCAACTACTACATATATTTTATTTAGTATATATATTTGGTAACTGAAAACTGTGTGCGTGTATCCTGTGCATACACAATCTCACATACAGCATTTGTTCTATGGCTATCATATCATTAACTTATGAGAAAAATATGAGTTTAAACACAAGTTACTTATTGGTACATCTCAATTTTAAATGTTCAATCAAAAACAAACATGGCTTTAGAAAACAAATGCACAGCCTGACACACAAATACAGAAAAACAAGGTGGCATAATCCTAAAGTGCAGAACTGACTGCTGTATTTTAGACTATATGAAGGGGAGTCATTTCCCTTAAATGCTTTTACATAACTTAAAAAGCAAACACATAAAGAGAAGTTCTACTGCAGCCCATTTTCTTCTATGCAAGTATTCTACGAAGTCTAGTTTTTTTAAGCCACACGGGAACGTCCAACATTATCCTGACTATAATCCATACTGGAGCAATTCATGTATGAAACTGAGTTCCTTGGCTGGACAGGCTAACAAACTAATAAATGCTTTCTACAGCTCTGATATTGCATGACAAAAATAGGAGGGTCTGGAGGCCTTAGAGTATAGATTCTACAGAGAGTTTGGTTTGACTAAGGATTATAAAGGACAGGACATATTAACACACAGAGGGCTTTTTTTGAGCAGAAACACAGTATGCAAATAGAATTCCTGCAGGGCTTTTTCTACAAAAAGGCCCTTTGCAAAACAATGGTGCTGTCAGGGGTGTGGCCTAACATGCAAATGAGTACCTTCAGGGCTTTTTTCTACAAAAAAAGCCCTGTTAACACAGTATGATCAGATGGGGTCTTTTCTGTCATGGCACCAAAATCGTGGAAGTTCCTCCCAGGGAAATTCATCGGTCCTCCTTTGCTACTGTCTTCCACTATCAGATGAAGACTTGTGTTTTGTGTGGCATGCCTTCGCTGATCTCCTTCCAGTTTGTGTGGTGTGAGATAAAGAGACAAGAAGAAGTTGGTGATCTTGGAAAGTAAGTAGGGTCGACCGTGGCTAATATTTGGAAGGGAGACATCCAAGAAAGACCAGGATCATGATATGGATCCAGGCAATGGCAAACTACCTTTGGATGTCTCTTGCCTTGAACACTCTATGGGGTCAGCTATGACTTTACGGCAAATGAACACACACAGTATTGATGTATAAAAGAAAACTATAGAACCTAAAGCAATAGCATAAAATTCCTCTAAACTGCCCCTTCAAGCAATGAAACAGCATACAGAGACTAAAGCCAAACGTGTCTTTGGTTTAAAAGCATGAACAAGTAATACAGAACAATAGTTTCAGGTAATTGTGAAGCCTGACTGATCCAGGATTTCTCAGCCTTTCCACAATTATTTTAGTTGAGCTCTATGAGAACTTTCAGCACATTATTGCAGATAAGAGGTTGCCTCCTAGTGAGATTTTCGGGACCCAGTGACCCTAAAGACAGAGGATTTTCAGCTGTGTTTTCTTGGCTGAGTTTAATGAGGTTACAGGTGAGAAGGTCACAAGCGGGATCACAGTGATCTACCACCAGCTGCTTCTATCCCTGTGTGGCTTGCTGTTCTTTAACCCCATCCTTCCATTTAGCTTTAATTGAACCAAAGTTACAAGCTCTTCATGTTAGACAAAGCACATTTTGGTTACAAAACTACTGTATACCTTATATAAACTTTGCAATAAAATGTACTAGTCAATCATTTGGGACCTCTGACTGGCATGAAAAAAGAATAAAACATATTCCAATTAACTCTGAATCCTTGAGGTTATTTCAATATGTTATGGTTATTTCAGTACAATACAAGAATAAAGTAAATCAAAGATTTCTAGGGCTATCTATTATTACACATAAAAATATGTTAGACATTATCCTATGCAATCTGCTACGCTTATTAAAAGGTTTAACTTAATTATATAGGTTTATAACTACTGATGTCTCACATATATTTTTTGTTAACAAAAAAGACTGAAATTAGGTGTTCCCCACCTCAAATGACATCCACATTTATAAATCATGCATTAATGCAGCATACTTTATCTGTTAAAGATGCAATTCCCACAGGTATAAAGAGCAAAAAACAACTCCATTCAAACATTCCACTAATGAAACTAGTTGTTTGCCAAAGGCAGGCAGTTCAGATTGTCTCATGGGATTCCTGTTGACCTAATGCAAAATTCCGAATAAAACTAGCTGGTTTTAGCCAACTGCAATTTAGATGCAATTTTATGGGGAGAGGCCATGGCTCAGTGGCAGAGCATCTGTTGGCACACAGAAGATCCCAATCCCCAGCATCTCCAGTTAAAAACCAGGCAGTGGGTGAAGTGAAAGGCCTCTGCCTTAGACACTGCAGAGCTGCTGCCGGTCTGAGTAGACAATACTGACTTTGATGGACCACAGGTCCGATTCAGTATAAGGCAGCTTCATGTGTTCAGATGATTTATCCCCTGCATCTTCCATAGTAGCTCTGAGTTCCCTATAGCGGGAACTCATAGAATACCTTCTAGCATTTTTTTAAAAACAGAACCAGGGATTACTGGTGCAGATGCAGACTCCAAATGAAAAGGAAATAAAGATCCCTTATGATTATGTTATAAGCATAAAGAATTTTGAAACTATACACAGTAACTGACAGTGACTTGCAATGCCACGGTTCACAGAGAAAAAAATATTGAGCTAGCAAAGGTTGCTTATTTTTTAAAAAAATATATTTACTGGAACACTGCATGAAACAGCATGTAAACCTGAATCATATTAAGCTTGAACATAATACAATGTACCATTTTTTTTAAAAAGTGCAATAAGGCATGGAAAATACCTTATACTTTACTCAGTATTTAAATAATATTAATAAAGAGTCCTCACAAGTCTGCTTAGGGAGGGCTGTTCCAAAAAATGGGACATCTTACTGGTGACTACCTGCTTGATCTAAGATGACAAGAGGACCCACAGAAGGACAGATCTTAAGGTAGGTTCATATGGGAAAAGGTGACGGTCTTTCAAGTACCATGGCTGCAAACCATATATACTTCCTTCTGTTTGAAAGAGTTTAGCACTTGCACTTTTCCTCATTGACTTAAGTTTTTAACCAGCACTATCAACAGTTTAATTGTTAACGTTGACTCTAAACAACTGCTTGTGAATAATTAAAAACCAAGATAAACATTTCTATTTTTCTTAACAACCTAAGTCAGCTATAATTTGCCTGGTAAATCAGGTAAATGTTACTTAACACTGGCTTGGGAATGGGCAACCCCTGGGCAAATATCAGTATCCAGAGAGCATCTAACCAGGATTTTTATTGGTAGGGTGGCACTTCAGTGCCATGCATAGTTCTTTGACCATTACCTAATAACTGTACAAAATAATCACACAAAATATAAAAACATGAAAGTTAGCATATACAGGTTAAAGAGTATCATTTCTACATCATGGATTATCAGATACAAATAAGTACAGAACATGTATATTCCTACAAAGATGAATTATCAAATCTCCACTTAGAAAGCACTATAGATGTTATGCAGGTAGCCCTTAGGAGTATACATACTTCCTACAAAATGGGTAAATATACAAGACCAACATTCTGCAAGGAATTACTGGTATATTTTTGAGCAGTTTCAACATATGGTCTAATTTGGTGTATGGTTACCATGTACGTTCCCAGCACAAACATCAAAACAGTGGCACCCTCATACTGAGACTGTTACATAGCTAATCTCTATGCATATGTGACAAAGCAAACTCAATGCAGTATGGCTTGCTTGCCACGGTGCTGGGAGACTATTCTACTGAACCACTTTTTGATTCCTGGGAAATATGCTTAAGCAATATTTTAATAACTGAACTTTAATAACCATAATCAGAGTTCACTCAATTAACTAACAGTTACCAACCCCAAAGCATCTCATGAACTATAGGCTACAGCATCACCTAAAATTAAGAACAAGTGCAACTTAAGCCAAGAGCCACGGAACTAGTATCCAGCATGTCTATGCAAGTTAAGCAAAATATTAATTATGCATGATTAAAATATCAATATTAGCAACAAACCCTCAGGCTCAATATATGTTTTACAAGATTGTAAAACTTCTCATCTTAGAAGAGCTGAACAAATTGCTTCTGTCTTGATAAACTGGGTTGCAAGAATACTGGATTGCTTGCTTGCTGGGAAACAAAGTTCAAATATTCTGAACAGCCGGGATTTTTTTTAAATGACAACACAAATTCTTCTAGAATATGGTAACTATTGTCAGAATCCTTTTCCACAGCCTCAAGAATATTTGTTTTAATTTTGTACCTGCTGGCTAGACCTACATCTCATAACATGTATTGGAAGGTAACATACCATGATTTTGGAAGGCACTTAAGAATATTCACAACACTAGCCACTACGTAAGAAAAAAATTAAAAACTGTTGCATGTTCTCCAGTGCATCGAAACAACTATATAATTGCTGTCATATATTTCACATGAAATAAGTTATACCCCCCAGTACTTTAGTGACAAATCACAATCACTATTCACTGGCAATGATTTAGTGATAAGCTATCATAAATTAATGTTTAAATTAAAAAGACAGACAGTGACTCATAGAATAAACATTCTTTATAAGCTTCCTTAGGCCAGAAGTTAAACTTTTGTTAGCACATTAAACTATTTTACTCCTTAACCTTCTAAGAGCTTCAAATTAAAACACACACACACCAGCCATGGTATTTGTATAGGATTCAGCCCACAGAACAAATTTGATTTGTTTAAAAGCTTAAAATATTTTCCCTATATTAATGTGCTCCCAGAAGAGAGCTTTAAGTAGTTTAGGTTTAAGTTAAGTACACACAACATTCTCCATAGTGTCTAATAAGCTTGCTTTAAATGTCTTTAGAGCACCATACGCCTTTTCCACTAGCAATTGTTAAACAAGGTTTTCATTAATTTGTTATTTAAAGCATTCCAAAGAGGTCTGCAATAGATTGGGGTGGGGTGCTGTGCTTTACAATAACTATTCATAAGTTTCTATTATTTTCCGTACTAGAGTGTAATAGAAACACATGGGCTAACGGTTTAAATTATGAAAAGATATCAGCTTGGCTAGCTGTAAATTAATAATTTGTACATTACAAGCCTTCCTCTATACATATTTAAATTGTTATACAGGTATTAACAAAATTTAAAGTTTACATAAGCAAAATACAGAACTCTACACTGAAAGGCTTCAAATTCTTATTCTAAAGTTTATCTTTAGTTCCATATAGTCTGAGATAGAAAATTAAAGACTCAAGAAAACTAAAACTTTAGCTTCTTGCATAAGTTTGAAACACACACTGAACATTAACTGTATACTAAGAACACCAGTAATATCAATAATTTCTAAACCAATATATTTCAAAGTGTTTTAACATGTCAAGTGATGAATTAAGTGATGCTGGTGGAAAGCAGCCCCCAGTCACTTATAGCAACCCTGTGATATTTTCAAGGCAAAAGATGTTCAGAGACAATTTTTCCAAGAACCAGTGCGGGGTATTGCTAGGGTTTTGGCTGCCCCAGGCTGCCCCCCAGGGGTCTTTAAATGAGGGGTGGTTGAAGGTAGTTGCTGCAATGCCCCTTCTGCCTGCCTGAGGCCCAGGCAGATGAAAGAGGTGGTGCTTCTGAGCAAGGCCGCTCTGCCTCTTTTGTCTGCCCAGGTTCCAGGTGGGCAAAAGGGGCGGTGAGGCCGTGTTGCCTCTTTTTAGTGAAAGGGGTGGCAGAGCTGCTCTGTCTCACTCTGTGGCCCGATTGCTAACAGGCCACAGACCAGGGGACCCCTGCCTTAGAGATCCCCCATCCAAATACTAATCAAGGCTAACCCTGCTCAGTTTGCAAGATTTTATGAAAATAGCCTAGTTAGTTTGGGGCAATATATTAAGTAGTATCCATTATAAATGCCACAGTGGAAAGCCATACAGTTTTGAGTTAGAAGAAAACTAATAAGAAGTTTGAGCTGAGTATCAGAAGAGTTGTGGGCCATGTTCCAATGACAGCAGATGGAATGCAGTAGCATTTGAAGACTGCTAGCTGACTGTAGGCGCCCACAGGCCAAAATAACCACTGAAAGAAAAAAGCCCATGAGATCCATATCGGCACTGAACACAAATCAGGGAGACAAAATCAGAGGATTCTCCACAGAGTTATAAAATTCAATGGGGTGAATCCAGCCAATCTGCTCACCAAGAATAACTCCTGTAGTATCATGAGCTTTCCTCCCACTTAATGGGCTCTTCCTCCAATGGAAGAACTACTTAAGTTGAAATATTCAGGTAGGCAGCTATATTGGTCTGAAGCAGCAGAACAAAGTTTGAATCCAATGGCATGTTTAAGACCAAAGTTTTATTCAAGGTATAAGTTTTCATGTGCATACAGAAGTGTGCATGCACACAAAAGCTTAAACTTTGAATAAAACTTTGGTCTTAAACGTGCCACTGGACTCAAACTTTGTTCTACTTAAGTTGAAGGAAGGCTCTCAAACATGAAAGAAGCCCCCAGACCTCTCTAAGTGAAGTTGGCTGAATTTACCCCACTAATGACCACTATCTCTCCATCTAAATAAGCTCTCAAGGTTGATAATTCAAGCGAGCCCACAAAAGACTCTACCTCACAAATTTCACTTGCCCACAGACAGCTATGTTACCAATTTATTAAATGGTAGTTCTAGGTGGCAGCTGTGTTGGTTTGAAGCATACTGTGACCTATAAACTTAGCTTGTTATTGCTATTTAGTCTTTGTATATGTCAAAACATCTTCATTAAATTGTATGCTAATTTGCTGTTCACCTAGGTAGAGGCACTCATATATATATGAACTGTTAACTTCCATTTCTATGTATCTGAGGAAGTGTGCCTGCGCACAAAATCTCATACCTTGAATAAACTTTTGTTGGTCTTAAAGGTACCACTGGACTCAATATTTGTAATTATGAAATGTTAGAATTGTAAAAGTTTAATCTTTGTAAATTTGCTCTCTAGAGTCACAGGTGCTTGGCAACCAATCAAGTGCTATCTACAATCCTAGCTGAAAGCTTAAAGAGTAAGAACCCTCTATATACCATTTTAATAACCACAAGAAAAAGGACACCATACAAGTGCAACTGACATGTAAACAACCCAAGAGATCGTAAGTTATGCTTTCACCAAGGAGGCAAGGAGTTCATGAGCTGGGTGTAAGCAGCAGAGATGTGCCTGGCAAAGCAGACAGGCTGTACCTGAACAAGAGATCACGCAACACAGCATACCTGTGTCATCAAGATATGCCATCACGTGAGCCTCCAACCCATCCCTGCTCCCTTTCCCACACATTCCACAAATGACTTACACAGGATGATATTATCTATTGTATACAGGTAGGAGCCATTTACTGTTTACAAAATATAACAAATCAAGTACATTCTAGTACTACACGTATAGGTCTGTTTTCAAGTATATGGTGCAATAAGCAACAAAGGTTAGTTGGAGACTTAAAAACACAACTGAAATCTACCATGTTGTCTGTTTGCCTGTAAACCTCATATGCACCTTGCAACATCCTGGTTTTCACCACACTTCCCAAGCCCATCCTTAAACATGAACTAAGAGTAGTCACTTAAATGTTTTCATTTCTATAAGAAGCCAATATAACAAGGACACACAAAGAAGTATTTGACGATTGCTACTCAATGTCACTGAAGGGTCTTCCCTGGAAGACTGTCCTCAGATGTTCTTCAAGAAATTCTAAAACCTCTGTCTTTGGACTGGCTCTTGGGGTATTTATACTACTATTAGGATTTTATTATATTTATGAATCTCTCTGCTATTGAACAGTTATTTGGTTAAAAATATGGCAAAGATGCTATGGTGTCACATTAATGTCAGGAATAAGCACCTAAAATCTCATCACATTCTAAACACCAATTAGGAAAATGTGAAATTTTGCACATAAAATTTTGCACATTTATTAAATATTGATGAAAAACTTTTTCCTTTGGGCATTTTTAAAAAGTTAACCTCGAGCCATGCTTGCATATTAATTGTTAGCAAGTATTATGTACATAAGTACTAAGTGAAGATTTAAAGCTCAAGAAGGAAACACAAACATATTCCTGGGATGATGCAAGAAAGCTTTTCACTGCCTACATGTACTCAAGGATACTATTCTATTAAAGTGATGATTTGTTCATTTATTAATTTTCATTGTCTGCTTTCCTTACTGTACAAGTGTATAAAGGAGAAACCCTAAAAGCTTAATGTTCAAATACAGTCCTTCAAACTTACTTGTCTGTACACTCCTTCAAACTTATCCGATGTAATCCAAAAGACTGCAAAATTAAGATGCAGACAACTCAGTGAAGTTGCTCTATCACCAACCTTAAGATCATTAAGCCATTGCATAGTAAATAACACATGGCACCACAACCATCTTTAGAGGATTCTCAAAGAGTTGCAATTAAGCTTTGTATTCTTGAAGATAGGCTGAGATGCATTGCATCACCAAACCTCTCAGGGGATCTATACCTCTGCAACCAAGAGCCAGTGTCTCCATTATTTTGTGGTATCCCTGTACATAAATTACACACAAAAATATTCCTAAATGACTGAAACACAGGCAAGTTGACAAACAAATAACTTTATGCACATAAAGATTTCAAAGAAAAATAAAGCCATGGCTGGGAAGACTTTTTTTTAAGCTATGCAGATTTTTGTTAATGATCTGCACAGTTATTTGCTAAGCAATCTGACAGACTGCAATGTTCGCTTTTATATTTTTCAAAACAGTGGCAGTTTGAAAGACTGGAAGAGCTGAAACAATATGATCTACTCAAATATTTCTCATAAATTAAAATTTGCCCTTTGGTCAGTTAATAGGTTTGATAGCAGCCAATAACACCAATTTATCTGCTTGTATCCCTCCTTTCTAGCTCACCTTCCTCATTGGGGTGGGTAATTATGAACCTATGAAGCAGGGGTTCCCAATCTTTTTGAGCACAACCACCAAATGGCCACTGTAGGACACAAAACCAACCATAAAACGGTCACTGCAGGAGGAGGAGACACAAACACAGAGAAAATCTCAAATGCAGAGGACAAGAGAAGTAATTTCTAAAAATGCACTAGGAAAGAGGAGAGAGAGAATGAGGTAGCAGCTTGTGGTAAAACAATGTTATTTCAATCTGCACAGTCCATCTCCAATGGCCAATTAGAAGCCCTGCTGGGCCGTAGTCTCACCTGGCCATACCTAGTTTCTAAAAATTCTTGGTGGGCATCATGTTGGGGAAAGACCAATCACTGTGCAGGCCATGTTAACTGACTGTCTCTACACTCCTTGTGACATACTTGCCTGAAAAATAAGACTTTTCCTTCCAGCTGGTGTCCAAAGCCAGCAGAGAGTTTGAAATTTTAAACTGTTTTAGCCTTTTCTACACAGGAATTTGGTCCCCCAGACAAGTCACACACCCATGAATCTTCATGCACAGGTTTCCAACCCTGTTTGCTTTTAAAACACAGGTCCTGAATCTTCTGCAAAGAAGCACTGGTGGGCTAACACTATATGTCTTTGCTATAGCACTTACTTTGGGCCCAAGACTTCAGCCACATCATGATGAAGCTAAAGCCACACACGAGCAGATCTACATAGCATAACTTGGGTATGCAACAACAAAAGTTTGATACATGCATACTTATCACCTGCGACTGCACAGATGCAGCATTTGTACTTTATCCTAAATTGAAATAGCATCTATGTAAGAAAAGCACTGTATTTGTCATTTGACCTTAGTCATTGCCACATCGCAGTGTCTTCCTGCTGCTTGGAAAAGATTGTCCAAGGGGGCAGCCATGTTGGTCTAAACAAAGCAGCTGAACAAAGCAGGAGTAAAGTTGCACTTTTAAATCTAAGTTTTATTCAGAACGTAAGCTTTTGTGCGCTAAAAACATACTTCTTCAGATGATCCCCTCGTCTGAAGAAGTATGTTTTTAGCACACGAATGCTTATGTTCTGAATAAAACTTAGTTGGTCCTAAAGGTGCAACTTGACTCCTGCTTTGGAAAAGATTGTGTAATATTGTAAAAGAAGAGCATTCATATCCACTCAAACTTGAGATACAAGAACCAATGTCCATCAACATCATGAAGAGCTGGGCCCAGATTTAAGTTGGCCTACAGTAAGTCTTACAATAGGCCACAATCTCTTGTCCAAGCAAGACACCTGTTCTCCCCCTAGTGACTGCAACTCATTCACCCCAATCCTTAACTTATCCTCCATGTTAGTCCTATAAGTAACAAAATGGATCAGGATGGACTATTTAGGGATTGCAGTCCCCCTACTTTTGGCTTGGTGGTCTTTTCATGCATGACTCATACAAAGTCAGACCATTGGTCTAACAAGGTCAGTATGGTCTAATCAGACTGGCAGCAGTTCTCCAGAGCCTTGGGCAGAGATCTTTTGCATCACCTACTACCTAGTCCTTCAATTGACGATTGAACCTGAAACCTTCTGCAAGCAAAGCAGATACTCTACCACTGAGCCATGGCTCTTGGCCAATGCTACCCAAGTTTGCCCAATTACTGCAACCTTTTCCTCTAGTTTTTCCTTGCTTAATTATTGGCCAGATAACATGAGTACATATTCAATTTTATATACCACATTTTAAACACTTAAAAATAGACTAAGCTGTGACAGAATATACGTCTGTCCATAACTATCTGTGATTCTCATGAGTGATTGACTGCCTCCACAATACAGCTGTATGATGTTAAGTAAGATAATTGAATAGTGTCTATATACAAGCTGACAGCTCTAAATTCTATGAAAGTAGATGTGAAAGACTGGAATGCTTATTCCATAAAGCTGGCAGTTTCCTCACACCAAGCATCCTGAATATTAATGTTTAGAATTTTGACATCCAAGCTTTAAGCCACTGCTACAATCTCTCATTTGAAAGGCCAAACTATGTTACAATTAAAAGGACTCCTGATCAGAAACCACCTTTCTTATAGTAAAGAGGAGACAAAAATCCATCAGGAATTCTATTTTACTCAGCACACTTACACTTGATAGAAGGAAAATGTCTCTATGCAAAAGGTACAAAGTGTATTAACATGAGTAGGCCCAATTTAATAAAAAGTAACATCTGTGCTCCAGGACCACTAAGACCCATTCGGGTCTCTCATGCTATTTTCCCCCTTCCAGCATCTTAGGCCAAACAACTGAAGTTACATTTTACAATCCACTTAAAATAGAAGAGGAAAGTCAAAATACTGTGCCTTTTCTACAAAATGCATTTGGATAAACCACTGGATCAGGTTCATCAGTATTAGAGCTTTCAAAGTCCTATTTAACTATTCCTATCTACCCGTCTGATAACATCACACATACTTTATCACAGGGCATCTTTCCCATTCCTCAGCAGATCCCATGGCCCACAGTCTGAAGTAAAGCACAAGACTTTGAAGTAGATCTGACACAAATCAATTCTTGAAGGGGTTTTTTTTTGCCATCAAGTCACAACTGACTTATGGTAACCCTGCTTCTCATGAGTGATCGATTTAAGGCAAGAGACGTTTTAAGGTAATTTGGCATTGCCTGCCTCTGCATCACAACTCTAGACTTCACTGGTGGGTCTTATAACCAAATCCTAACCAAGGCCTTCGTTTCTGAGATCTGACTAGATCAGATTAGCTTGGGTTGTCCAGGACAAGGCACAGATAAATCAGGACAACTTAATGCAGAACAGCGAAACAACCATGTGCTTATCAACTACAGGGTTATATTTATAAATAATAATCAACAGATATCACCATAACACCCGCAGGCCACCTGCCCTAGCTTTTCCATTTCATTCAAATTATTTGAGATATATAGATAGCAGTGTTAAAAACAGAAGTGGAATTTCTTTTCGTCATACCAAGCTGCTGCATGCAAAATTTGCAGAGAGAGTCAATCATCAATAGAAAGTCAAGTATAGCACTGTAGAATACCAAAAGAAAGCATAAAAGCAATTCATATTTTGAGAAAGTGGCCTGGCCTAGTTCTAGAGAGCCAGTGATCTCACCGATACTGATAGTGTTAGTCTTTAAACTGATAAGAACAGAATTGCTCCTTCATGTTTAACAAAATAATGTGAAGTCATAATTATCTCTGTTTGCTAGAATGGCCTAAAGGATAATGTAGTGACCATCCAAAGACTTTGGTACTGATAAACTATCTACATTAAAGGGAACAAGACTGTATAGGAGCATTAGATTATTTTCACATTATCATGTAAATCATATCTCATTTGCATCACTCTTTAATGGGCCAGAACTTAGACAATGTACATAATTTACATGTAGCTCTGAAAGGTTGCCATATGAATCAAACAAAAGAAGTCTTCACTATGAATTAATTCTCACAAGGCTTGTAGAAAGCAGCAGAAGCTTGAATTATGAGTACTAGGAGAGTCCCACTCAATTCTAATGGCATAGTTCCCACCAAGGGAAAGCCTAACATGCCAATTACTTCCTAATCACTAGCGTGTGCTGAGGTCTCCAAATATGCATGAGAAATATTTACAGCAGCTGTTTTTGGAATTTGCTTATCTTTGTATGGCTCGATTTTTATTTCTGTGCTTAAAAGGGGGAGAGAATCAATCAACTCCCATCTTCAATTATCTTTTACAGAGGATGGATGCCTTGATACCATTGTTAAACCAGTCCTTTCCAGCCACATTCACCAAACCCAAACAATTTAGTACATAATACTTGGTTAGAGCCTATCTTCAAATATAAAAGTTAGGAAATTTTCTTCTTTGTAAACTGACTACACAGTGGAATTGTAATCTGCCACTTAGCTATGGAAAACAGTCAGAAAGTAATTGCAAGCTTCATTTCGTATGTCCTTTCTAGTGATAAACTGCTGAGTGCCACATAGCCACCACACCACTACAGTTTCTGATCTTGCTGTGCTACATCTACACAGAGAACCACATCAGCAGTAATTAAGGCCAAGTAGGTTTTGCAAACTATGTTCAAGGCTAGTATAGAATAGGGCAAGGTAGTCAAACTGCAGCTCAGGAACCACATGTGGCTCCTTCACACATACAGTAGGGCTCTCGAAGCCCCCACCATCCTGCCAGCCAGCTCAGAAAAAGCATTTCTCTCTTTAAATCATTCCTCCAAGCCAAGCTAGTCAGCAGCTTGGAGAATACATTTCAAGTTAAATTTGCTTTCTTTCCATGTCTCCCTGTCTCCTCCCCGCACCCCCATCTATTTGTCTACCTGCTTGCTCTCAAACATCTGACGTTTATTCTATGTGACTCTTATGTTAAGCAAGTTTGGCCATCCCTGGAATAGGAGCTACTTCTGAGGCAAGTTGTCCTGACCTGGGTGGCCCAGGCTAGCCCAATCATCAGATCTCAAAAGCTAAACAGGATCAGCCTTGGTTAGTATCCGGATGGGAGAGCACTAAGGAATACCAGGGTCATTATGCAGAGGCAGACAATGGCAAACCACCTCTGAACATCTCTTGCCTTGAGAACCCTACAGAGTTGCTGTAAATCAGCTGTAACTTGATGGCACTTTACACACACACAAGCCATGTTCAACTTGGCTTCTGAAACAACTCAGAAGACAACAAAAAGAAGGGCTTTATGCTATCGCAGTTTCTCTGAAACCCAGGGAGTCAAAAATATGCACAGACAGCAGCACTCAAAGTCAACCATGCTAATTCATTCCTGCTCCCCTTAGGTTTGTCAGTTACATGAAATCTGAACACTACAGTGCAGCCCTCAACAATGGTTTCAATTACAACTCCTTCTACTTAAAGGGGTAACTCTGCTTAAGACTGTACTTTACACAGTACAAGATAGCTAATACTCTTTTATACAATTAACAAGAGTCAATCATACATCTTTAAGAAGCTTTAGAGTAATACAGTAGAAGGAAAGCCTCAAAGCATCCAAGCCCAACTCTCTGCTCCAAACCATTGCACAGGTTACATGCAAAAGTGTAAATCATTCAATACTAAAATGTGCCAGATGAGATGGTTTTCTCAGCACACTTAAAAGCCCAGGGCCTTATCTGAGGTACACAAAAAACTGCTGAACTGGCATTATGTTTGTTTACTAACACAGAAGTACAAATTAAGCTTTATTTAAACAATCTGAGAGAGAGAGAAACAGACAGAGTATAAAAGAAATCTGGAGACAAAGTAAAACCATAGGCCATTTTCTAATATGCCCAAAAGCATGTTATTCAAATCTAACTTCTATTATTCTAGAAAAGAAAGAAGACTGCACCAAATAAACACAGGAAAACACGTGCAACAGAATGCTTCATCTCCTTATTCTGCAATAAGAGAATGCTTTGGGGCAAGTCTAAACATGCCACTTATCTGTGTATTTAACTGACCACATTGAAGAGAAGTTTCCCTTTTCACATGCAAGCAATACTCTGCTTTCTTGATACAAATTTTCTTATTTGCCATGAGGAACTTTACTCTCCATACTTCAGCAAGATTTGCACAAAATGAACAACAAAACTCTACAGAAGCCTTATTTTAACTGGTAATTTAACATTCATATACCAAACAAATAATGTTCAAACTGTAGCATAACCAGCATTAATTCAATTAATGGGCAGCTTATTTGAACAAATGGATAAGCAATCTGTTGTTTCATTCTTATGCTGCCCCCACTCTGGTCGTTGTGGTGCTCTTAACAACTAGGTGGCATTGTTGTTTTTCTTAAATAAAACCTTCCATTGTTTGTAAGAAAGCACCATATTTTTCCAAACTCAACAAATCCAAGATTAGAAAGTCTTTGTGATGAACAACATTTATGCCAATAGTAATAATAATCATACTCATCTATATGCAAATATGTGGTCATAAGTTTATACACACACACACCCTTAAAGATATTGTGCATAACTCTGTGAAAATATTGGCAGGAAACCTCTCAGAAAATAAACTAGACCACAACATACTGACTATATAGATATGATTGCTCTACTTTTCCTATTCTAAAATGAAGACAATTTGCCATTACCACTTCCATATACTGACAATATATTCAATCAACATTCCAGCAGAATTCTGTACAGAGATTATGTAACTGTCCCACAATATCACTTGTGGGACAGAGAGAAGGGTGCTCCAAAGAGTGACGAGAAGAGCACAAAAGATTTGCGGATGTTCTCTCCCCTCATTGGTGGATCTGTATAATATGAGATGTAAAAGGAAGATACAAATGATCCTAAGGGACCCTTCACATCTGGGCCATTTGCTATTTGAGATCTTACCGTCAGGTAGACGATATAGAGTGTTGAAGGCTAGGACAAACAGATTTAAGGACAGTTTCTATCCAAGTGCTGTGGTTAGGTTAAATGCAGGGTTATGAAGGATTATCTGTTTTAGATGTTTGTAAATGGTTTTAATGGTTTTATGAATGTTTATCTGTTTTAGATGTATTTAAATGGTTTTAATGGTTTAAATGGTTTTAGATGTATTTAAATGGTATGAATATGAATATGTGTGTTTGATGTGTTGGTATGTTTGTGGAAGAGCACCTCATTTCGTTGCTCTCTTTTTGTGGAGAACAATGACAATAAATTTATCTATCTATCTATCTTGTGTACAATTCAACTCTGACTGATCAAGCCACCACAAAGGCCTAACCACTAACATTAGCAACAGCAAAACACATGGCTTCAGTTGGAAGACCAGACACAGAAGCAGTTATGGACTCAGTTTGCTATGTACCAAAATCTGTATGGATCCCATTCAATCCATATTCCTCACATGCCATTTAGCCCGAGACTATTTTCATGATATATTATGAAGCATCTACTTTCAAAACGGAGGAAAGGAAATCTGCGTAAGTTGCTTTGGGTCCCCCCATTGAGAAGAAAGGTGGGATATAAACGAAATAAACGTATAGGATTTGTTTTCATAGGCTAATCGTTGCTGCACCACTGCCATATATAACCCCAGATAAGAGCATATGAAAGTTGATATTGCATTTTCCCTAACCCTGAATATCAGCTGTGCAAAGATTCTTCTTTAACCTATCTAAATTCTGCCACATAATAAAAACAAGCAAAGTGGAACATCACACAATTCGGAAATAGCACAAGTTTAGTAAGGTCCACGATTCTTTGGTCCCATGTACGTAACTAAAATAAAAATACTTGTATCACACATATTCTACTGGTGTTTTCAGCTCCCTTCTTTATTAAGTGTATTCACTGGCAAAACATTACTGACAATACCCAAGACCTGTCTTGACATTACCCAGACGCTATTGGTGTCTATGAGGCTAAACGTAAACGTCTGTACGTAGTAATCTGTAGTACTGAAACTCACATGACGCAACCGGTATCCATAAAGTTAATTAAGAAATTGTGTGAATCAGTCAGCTGACAAATTGATTTACATTTTACTGATTTTAAGTTTACAAGAAGTCATGAAGTACACAATCCAGTTCCTATTGAGGGTAAAAGGAGTCACACCCACAGTGATGCAAGCTTCACAGATAAAGGAAATTATGAGAAATTAGTTCACTTGAGAACAGTTCCAGAAAGGTCAGTCAATCTCAAAATCAGACATACTGGATTATTTTAACATTGCGTACAACTAGGTCCTTTTGTTTACACTAAGGCCCAAACCACCTTATGCCACTGCTGCACACACAATTCCCTTCCAAATCTTATATATCTCCACAACAGACAAGATAGTTAAATCAATTTCACTACATGTTACCACTTTCATACAGAAGACATCATGTGTACTATCATGGGTGAAGCATATGTACATGTGAAGAAAACACACACCTGGCCAGGTACTAAAGACTTTGTGTGTGAAGGAGCCATTAAATATATATATATAAATAAAATATGAAACTTTTGAATGTAATAGGTTCCCTTGAATCAAATGCACCTCTTTTTAGCCCTTCTTCTGTACAACACTTCCTTGGGTTTGTCATCCTTCTCTCGTATAATATGTATGATGGAACAGGTAGTCATATGGATGACTAAACATTACACAGTCATGAAATTCCAATATTTGTTCCGTTTATGTAACAGATTTGAAGGTGGGTAATGCTTAATTGCACAACCAAGCCTTCAAAAGACAAAAGATCTTTCAGCATCCTAGCTTCTCCTCCTGTGATCCCCCCCCAAAAAAAATCATCATGTACTTGTCAAACAGGTTATTCTAGGAATTTTGTTTTTATGCTCTCCAGACAGACAATATTGTTCCCTGATCTTTTCCCCCCACCCCTTTGTATATACACCTTTCCTGCACAATTAGCAACAACTGAAGACAAGGAACAGCCAGTTTATGCATCTTCATACACCTTGACAGATTCACAACAAAGAAGGCAAGTGATGTTTTGGTTAAAAAAGAAACTATGGATACTTTTAATGAAGGCAGAGCATGTCTGGCATTGAAATAGACACAATTTCACTTTCCTCGTGATCACACCAGTGAGGTTGATAGCCACTTTTGCTGTTTGAAAGGGGGGGGGGGGGGACACAACAGTTCTAACACAAGAGGTGACTTCACCAATTCCACCCCTTGAGAAACCCAAGAGATTCCCTGGAAAAGGGCAAAGCGTTGTCACAGACCCACAGGAAATTTATTTTCCTTAACTTTTGTTTACAAAACAGAGATGGTGGCCTACAACCATCAACTTATGCAGAATGATGAGTATTTGGTGTAAAAAATTTTAAAGAGGCAAAATATTCTCAACACAAACCTTGTAAACTTGCCCATATGTGCCATTGCCTACTACTTCCACCAGCTCAAAAATCCCAGCAGGATCCTACACAACAAAGGTAGGGGGGGGGGGAGGAAGAAAAGAGAAAGAGAGAAGACATGGGGATTATATATATATATTTTTAACAAGTCATTACAATGTCTCCCAAAAACACAGTCCAGAGAGGATGTTTGCCTGTGCAGCTGTTGCGCCCTGTTTTTCAATGCACATGCCAATACATGCAAACAAAGGAAAGCTGCCTAAGACTCAAACCCCCCCCCCCTTTCCCATGGCTCATACTCTAAGGGAACAAAATGGGGTGGGGGGGAAGCCGAGGTGCTCAGGGGCCTTTCTCAGCAACAGCTACCCCTGTCGAGGGCATGCTTGCAGCTTCTTTTCCCCAGCAACACAGCCCCAACCTCTCTCCCTTTCTCCTACACCACCCTTTTCTTTCCTCTCCACCCCAACCCTTCTCTGAACAACAAAAGCCACGCCAGGAGAAGACGTCGCCCGCTTTTGTGCGGCTAAGAGGAGGGAGAAGGAGAGCGGGGCGAGGGGGTCTCGGTTGGCAAGCAGCCCCCTTCCCCTCAGTCACACTCACCCGCAAAGAGGACAGGTCTATGTCTCCCAGACTTTTTGCAGGAGAGTCGTTCGCCATTTTTCCCCTCCTCTTGTATTTAATATTTTGTTTTCTCTGGAAAGAAAGAAAAAGCAAAGGTCCAGCGCTGCCACTCCAGCTTGAAAATGTAAAGTTGTTTTCCAAAAGAAAAAAAAAGAAAACACCCTCTCCCCTTAAAACGTCCTCCTTTCTCCTCTTGCTTTCTTCACTCCAGGGGAAAACTCTTCTTCATTGGAAGGATGGAGGGGGGGAGGGGAAGAGGAGCTTCAGGCTGCTTCGCTTCCCGGTGAGGAGGGGGGGAAAGACTGAGGTCGAGAGGAGTTTATTATTAATATTTGTGTACGTGTGTGTCCCCTTCCAGCTCCTCCGGCAGGCACGAGAGTCGCTCTGAGGCGCGTTTACACCATAGTGAAGCAGGAACGGCTCTTCCCAGGTTGCATCTCTCTCGCTCGCTCCCTGGAAGCGGCTACATCCAACATAGCAGAACCCGAAGCCGGCGGTGGGAGAACGGCAGGCAGAGGCGCCCCGCTTCCTTGCGCGCGCGCAGAATGACTCGCACCCACCCACCCAAAGCAGCACGCGAACAATAAAAACGCACCCGGACGCAATCGCTCGCTCCCTCGCCTTTTCCCCCGCTCCTCCTCCTCCTCCTGCTGCGCCCTGGGCGCAAGAGGCTAGCCGCCCAAGGGGAGCTTCTTCAGCTGGCAGTGTCGGGCGAGGGAGACAAAGCTCGGCCGAGGAGGAGATGGGAAGAGATACACAATATACTCCGGGAGTCAAAGCAACCAAACAGCTCCCCCTTGCCTTCTCAGACAGGAAAACCCAGCGGAAACACAGGCGCACCAAAGCACTTCTGGGTAAATGGGAGGAAGGAGGCAGGGAATCGTCTGTTGCACTCAGTCACCGGCGGTCTGGGCAAATCTGTGTGAGCGAATATATATCAATATGCAACCAGGGCGTGGCAGAGAACAATAGATAACTCTTCCTTGAGTCTGGCTCAACACTGGGCTCTCGCTAGAAGACAGGGGAAGGAGCCGGGGGGAAAGATGACGTTTCATTCAAAAAATTAAAAAAAACAAAAACAATGCAAGCCTTGTGTGAACGCCACATGTGGAGGGGGTGGGTTGAAAGGCAGAAAGAGCCTCAAATAGCAAAGCCAAATGAATGGATGGGTACTAAAATTAGATTTTAAGAGTTTAGGGGTGAAAAGCTTCCTCAGCCACACTTAAGGGCATAAGGCCAATGTTAACAAGCAGTATTTGCATGTAAAGGATGAGTGCGCTGTGCTTCTCTGTTCAAGTTGCTGGTTGATCCAGCACAGCATTTGGGTCATGTTTTACTTTTTAAAATTAACCAAAGAGGGCCCTGGGAGTACATTTATGAAAATGAATCAGTGTTAACCAGACAATGCCAAAAAGTTGGGATTCTTTTGTTTTATCTTATTCCTGCATCCCAGATCTATGGGCCAAAGATTGCTGTTGGCTGTGGGGCCTCGCAATACTTGAAAAAGCTGCTGCAATACATGAGTATCTGAAAAGGTTAACAAAAGATTACTTGTAAACACTTCAGTTTACATAAATGTTGGACGTTGCATAATCATACAGGCTCAGAATTTTGTGCCCAGCCACAATCAATACTTAATTGAGTGATGATGGCTGTCATTATTCTGTTTTCCAGTCCACAGTAGAGCTGTACTGTGGGCAGCTGCTGATACTGATTTTTTTTAATCATGTAAGGATGGCATATACTTCTCGTGATATTTAATAAATTCCAGATAAAGGGTATGCTTTAACCAGAATGTTTTTGGTATTTCTAGTGTTATGACAGCCCAGGGAAGGTTTGCATGTTCTAAGGGAGGGGTGTCAAACTCATTTGTTATGAGGGCCAGATCTCACATAAATTAGACTTTCTTGGGCTGGGCCATGTGTGTCATAAAATGTAATGCCAGATAGCAGAGATATAAACTTTATAAAAGACACAGACAAACACAAAGGTTTTTTTAAAAAACTTTGAATAAAACATGCTTAAAACATTAGCGCTTGTGCCATTTTTTTTATTTAACAGTCTCTGATAACTGACCCTTCTTGCTCTGATTTATTGCATCAAAATCTGGAGACAGTGCCTGTGCTATAGCAATCTGGAGTATGCTGTTCAGGTGTGTATCTGTAAATTGCAAACCTACTTTTTATTCCTTTCGGAAATCTCATGATCAATGCTTCAGGCCTGAGATGCAGACCTTCTGTACACAAGCTGCTTCATGTGCTGGTCAGCCAATGGAGAAAATAGAGGCTTTGCTATGTGGCAAATGAGGTTCAATGTGGCCAAGTGCAAAGTAATGCACATTGGAGCCAGAAATCCTAACTATAAATACAAGTTGATGGAGTGTGAACTGGCAGAGACTGACCAAGAGAGAGATCTTGGGATATCGTGGTAGATAACTCACAGAAAATGTCGAGACAGTGTGCAACTGCAATAAAAAAGGCCGACGCCATGTGGGAATTATTAGGAAGGGAATTGAAAACAAATCAGTCAGTATCATAATGCCCCTATATAAATCAATGGTGCAGCCTCATTTGGAATACTGTGTACAATTCTGGTCACTGCACCTCAAAAAAGATATTATAGCATTGGGAAAAGTGCAGAAAAGGGCAACTAGAATGATTAAAGGATTGGAACACTTTCCCTATGAAGAAATGTTAAAATGCTTGGGGTTCTTTAGCTTGGAGAAATGTCGACTTGGGTGATGTGATAGATGTTTACAAGATTATGCATGGGATAGAGAAGGTAGAGAAAGAAGTACTTTTCTCCCTTTCTCACAATACGAGAACTCAAGGACATTCAATGAAATTGCTGAGCAGTTGGGTTAGAACTGATAAAACGAAGTACTTCTTCACCCAAAGGATGATTAACACATGGAATTCACTGCCACAGGAGGTGGTGGTGGCTACAAGCATAGACAGCTTCAAGAGGGGATTGGATAAACATATGGAGCAGAGATCCATCAGTGGCTATTAGCCACAGTGTATTGTTGGAACTCTCTGTCTGGGGCAGTGATGCTCTGTATTCTTGGTGCTTGGGAGGTACAGTGGGAGGGCTTCTAGTATCCTTGCCCCACTGGTGGACCTCCTGATGGCACTTGATTTCTTTGGCCACTGTGTGACACAGAGTGTTGGACTGGATGGGCTATTGGCCTAATCCAACATGGCTTCTCTTATGTAGCTTGATTGAGCAAACCTGGCAAGTAAGCTGTGATGAAGAAGGAAGCAAGAGAGGGAGAAGGAAGCCGTCAACAGTGAGTTGCTCATGGACCTGATAGGAGCCTTCCAGGGGCCTGATCTGGCCCCTGGGCTGCATATTTGACAGCCCTGCTTAAGAACATAAGAGAAGCCATGTTGGATCAGGCCAATGGCCCATCCAGTCCAACATTCTGTGTCACATAGCGGCCAAATACACACACACACACACACTGTGGCTAATAGTCACTGATGGACCTCTGCTCCATATTTTTATCTAACCCCCTCTTGAAGATGGCCATGCTTGTGGCCGCCACCACCTCCTGTGGCAGTGAATTCCACATGTTAATCACCCTTTGGGTGAAGAAGTACTTCCTTTTATCCGTTTTATCCGTTTCCGAGATCAGATTCCGAGATCTGATGAGATCAGTCTTGGCTGGGCTATCCAGGTCAGGGCAGCCCTTTGGAATATTGATAGATGATGGTGAGTGCCACCGCAAAAAGGCCACCATGGGCAGTGGAGCCAAGCACAATACCTTTCTCCGCACTTTGCAAAAGAATTGCAGAAGGAGAATAAGAAGAAATGAAGGGAAGCCCAGGGAAAGGAAGGGAATAAAGAGAAGGAAAGCCTAAAGGGAGAATGGAACCACAAGTCTGGACACTTACTAGTCCTCCCAATTCTCTATTTCAGTGTTTCCCATTTGCAGGGTCATGACCCGGTACCGGGCCATGGAAGCCTCACTACTGGGTCACAAGAAAAGCCAAAGCAAAGCATAACCTCTGCTCTGCTTCCTTCCTTCCCCCATCTCTTTGTTGTGCAGAGAAAAGCTAGCCTTGAAGACTGACACAGGCTACAAAGCCTGAGCTCTGTTTGGCTTCCTTCCTTCCCCCCTCTCTGTGTTGTGCAGAGAGGAGCTGGGCTGCCTCTCCTTCCTTCTCCCCCTTCCCAATGTTTAAGAGAAAAGCTGGAGTCCACTGGCACTTTAGACCCATGAAGTGTTCTTCAAGGTATGAGCTTTCATGTGCCTTGCAGTATGCTCTTTTGGGGAGATTTCCGTGGGAGGCCTGGGTGGCAAAGAAGGGTGTGTGTGGTTTTTTCAGCCAGGAGGAGCGGGGAGTGGGCATTCCAGTAACTATTTTTTTTTTTACCAAACGACCCCTGGGCAGAATTGTTGCTGGCTGGGGTCATCTGATAGTGAGAAAGGCTTTTTTCCCTCCCCCCCCCTCTTTCTTTCCCTGCAAGTGATGCTCTGTCTGTATTCTTGGTGCTGGGAGGGGAGGAAGCAACAGTGGGAAGGCTTCTAGTGTCTTGGCTCCACTGGTGGACATTCTGGTGCTTTTTGAGCATTTCATGAGAGAATTTTGGACTGGATAGTCCACTGGCCTGATCCAGCATAGCTCCTCTTATGTTCTTTCTTTCCATATCTTTCTTTTCCTCTCCTTCCATTTTATTCTTTCCCTTTCTCTTTCTTTCCTTCCATTTTTGCTGGATGAAACTTTTCTGTTCATCATACTGCTGTTGCAGATATAGGAGCTCTGACAATGAAAAGTTTGCAGCCCCAGTTGTAGCCAGCTGGCCTTTCTATAAGATTTTTGTGTGAGTGAGTGAGAGTGAGAGGTGTGGGGCAGAAAGAGATTATTGGAGATTACTACAGTATATCTCAACAGCACTGGAAGTGATGGTACTATGAACTTGGCACCATTTTAACAGCTGCTTTTAACAGCTGTGTGACACCAAAATTAAACTCCTCCTGTTGATATTAACAAGGATGAAAGAAGTTCACTGGCTAAATATCTGCAAAACAGGCTGCTTTTAAAGGCATGGGAAACACAGTCAGTAAAAAGCTGCAAGCCCTTCATAAATATCCTTTTTGGGATAACTGCAGAAAAGCTTGTATGAACTTCATATAACTTGAAATTAATTCATTAATTGCAGTACAATTCTCTGCTACCTTTCACAGCAATTTCCCAGTGTTTTAGTCAAAGAAAAGTATGAAAAATAGCTGTTGAAAGATTTTCTTGAAACCAAGCAAGCTTGGTTATAGTTTGAGCCAGGGTTCCAGTAGTAGCAGCTGAAGGAAGGGCCTACTAAGTGGGAACTACTTCTTAGGAGATTGTTTCCCAATAACTGGAGATTTCTTTTGTGTTTTAAAGAATACTCCTGTCAAAGGCTGGGAACAATTATAGACTCTCAAGAAAGTAACATGAGGTGTGAATGGTGTAATGATTATTGTGTCAAATTAGGGTCCAGGAGAATCAGGTTTGAATGCCCACTCTGCTAGCTGGGTGACCTTGGGGCTGTCATGTGTTCTCAGCTTAATATACTGCACAGTGTTATTGAGGTTGCAGTAGAAATGAGAATAATGTATGCCCTTTTGAGGCATCGGGGGGGGGGGGAGGTGGGGTATAAATGAAATAAATGAATGAATGTGAATCCATAGTTGACAGTTTTAGAAAAGGCACCGGGAGAGGGGTAAGGCACATCAGACTTCACAACACCTCTTAGGAGACCTGAGATGGATCTACTGTGTAGAGGTACATGTCAGCTCAACATCTATTCCTGGAAAGTTGTTGGGACCTTCCGACCTGTCAGCTTGATGTCTATTCCTGGAAAAGTTTTAGAAGAAATCTGTCAGTCAGTCCTTTTGTGTTTAGAAAGGATGGCTGTGATTATTAAGAGCCAAGATGGATTTCTCAAGAACAAGTCATGTCAGATTAACTTAATCTCCTTTTTGAGAATGCTACTACCTTGCTGGATCAGGGGAATGCTATAGACATAGTTTATCTTTTTATCTTGATCTCATTAGGGCTTTTGATAAGGTTCCACATAATATTCTTGTTGACAAAATGGTAAAATGTGGTTTGGATCCTATTACTGTTAGGCGAATCTGTAACTGGTTGACCATTTGCACCCAAAGAATGCTTGTAAATTGTTCCTCATCCTCCTGGAGAGGAGTGACAAGTGGAGTGCCTCAAGGTTCTGTCCTGGAACCTGTTTTGATTTCAGTAAAAAAAATAGAGAGAATGCTTATTAAATGTGCAGATGATACTAAATTGGGAGGGGTTGCAAATACAGTAAAAGACAGAGGCAGGGTACAGGATGATTGTGACAGGCTGGAAAACTGGGCTAAAATAATATGAATTTTAACAGGGATCGATATAAAGTTCTGCATTTAGGTAGGAAAAATCCAATGCATGATTATAGGATTGGGAAGACTTCTCTTGGCAGTATCTAAGGTTCTGCCAAGGATCCTTAGATACTGGGAAGGGAAGACTTCTCTTGGCAGTATCTAAGGATCTGCCAAAAAGGATCTAGGGGTTTTAGTGGACCATACACTGAACATGAGTCAGCAGTGTGGTACAGTAGCTAAAAAGGCCAATGTGATTTTAGGCTGTATCAACACAGAAGTATAGTGTGAAGTGATGGTATTGCTTTACTCTGCTTTGGTTAAACCTCACCTAGAGTATTGTGTTCCATTTTGGGCACCACATTTTAAGAAGGATATAGACAAGCTGGAATGTGTCTAGAGGAGGGCAAAGAAGATGGTGAGGGGTCTGGAGACTAAGTCCTACAAGGAAAGGTTGAAGGAGCTGGGTATGTTTAGCCTGGTGATATGATCACCATCGTCAAGTACTTGAAGGGTTGTCATATAGAGGATGGCACGGAATTGTTTTCTGTTGCCTCAGAAGGTCAGACCAAAACCAACAAGTTGAAATTAAAAGAGTTTTCAGCTAAACATTAGGAAGAATTTCCTGACAGAGCGGCTCCTCAGCGGAACAGGCTTCTAGAGAGGTGGTGGGCTCTCCTTCCTTGGAGGTTTTTAAACAGAGGCCAGATGGCCATCTGACAGCAATGCTGATTCTTTGAACTTAGGCAGATCATGAGAAGGATGGCAGGAAGGGTTGCATCAGTGCTTAGTTCTCGTGCTCCCTTCTTACACACCCAGGGAAATACTGTTCACCACTTTGGGGTCAGTCAACAATTTTTCTCCAGGCCAGTTTTGCCAGGGATCCTGAAGTTTTTTCTTTGTCTTTTTTTGCCATCTTCTGGTCTTGGAGCAAAGATCACTGTGGATGGGGAAGGGAGTATTTGTGAATTTCCTGCTTTGTTCAGGGAGTTGGACTATATGACCCTGGAGATCCCTTCCATGATTCTATGACTCTATGACTTTTATACCCAAATATATATGTATATTCATATATTAGAAAACCACCCCCTCATCCCAAAAGACCCTGAACGTGGAATTTCTGCAATTCTGCGAACTGCAGCATGAGAAAGAGAGGTTTGTATGTGTATGTGTATACGTATATACAACGTATTTAACACATAATATAGTTTCAGTGCCATCACATTAAGAACTGAACTTCTGGGAAACCAAGTAGATATCCATTTAGAGGGAACAGTAGATATGAAAAGTTGATTGAGCCTGAAAATAGGGATACTTTCTAAATCATGATCAGCTACCAGTTGAAGCGATAGCTATAAAAAATAGCACTTATGGTTCCAAATAGAATAAGAACTTTGAAATATATCTTTACAGGTCTGAGACTATTCTATGAAAAACAATAGTCTTCTTTGATTACAGTAAAATAAAATTACTATGAAATACTGTCATGCAAGTATTTGACACTATGGAGGCTAAAAGTAATTATCCTACTTTGGTTAAACTGGTAGTGCTAGAGTCATGTAAAGTCAGCCTAATGCATATATGTGGTGGCAATGTCCTTAGGTTCAGAAAATTTGACAAATAGTATTAAGTTAAAAAAATCATGAATATTGAAATATTGGTGCCATCAGTTCCAGAATTTGTAATTTAGGGATATTTTAAAAAAATCAAAAAGAGAGAAGTGATTTTTCCTTTAATAATGGCAGCAAGCATTTTAATTCTCTCTGTTGGGGTGGGGAGGGGGGAAGCTGAATTATGGAAAGTTAAAAGTTGGATTTTCCTGTTATGCTGGAAGTTAGTATGCTTTTTTTCCAGAAAAGGTATAGAGGCTACAGGAAATAATACCTTTCTTATTTGAAATACAGAAGTGATGAAAGAATGCAACTACCCAATAGGAGATGCATTTTACAAATATATTTTGATAACTTGGAAAGTAGTTTAGGGAATAGGAGGTATTATGGGAATAATGTCTGTCGATTCTACTAATAAATGCATTAAATTTGTGAATGTAACTATTATAACTGTTAAAATATTTCCATATTGCTAATTCTGTGTAAACTGTTATTCTGTATATATTATATGTCTTAAACTAATGTTTTCTTCTGTTTTGGTTTATGAACAACAAGGTTTTTTTTAAAGTTGGGGAAATACCAGGAAGCTGTACAAAAGCATCTTTCTTTATTCCCAATAAAATGAAGCACAAGGCTTAATAGACTTTTTCATTTACTCACCCAGTGCAGAAATTAAATTACACCCCAATAAGACAGTAGAATATAAATCAGAGAACTTCAAAGATACACCTAATAGTAAAATAATGCAATTATATTTTTAAATATGCACATGTAATAAAATCATCATATTCATCAAATGCTAAAATTTAAAATCATGACTGCAAGAAGGGCCAGTCTACTAGGATGACTTCAAGGCTTTCTCACAGTTGAAATTAATTTTACTACCATTTCTATAGTCCTTCCATCATTCCCCAAAAGAATATCCAAAAGATGACAGTAAGCAGAGTGCTCTGAAAGGTGGCCATGAGAGGAGCTGTCATGTTAATTTGTAATTTAGCATATGGCTTACAATAAAACAAAAAGTGTTTCATAGATTATATTTTTCAGAAGCAGAGGTCTCATGGATTTATATAGCTACAGTCTTAAACTAACATGCAGCCCAGTTCTACACAGAAGACTGCAGTCTTCCTTGAAAGAAAGCTCTGCTGAAATAAAATTGAATATACAGAATAAACAAAGTGAGAATCAGACTTCTGAGGGCTTTTACTGTTATGACAAGCTTTGCTGAGTTATTTTGAAACATTTTCATGCCACTATACATAAATATTCTAAATAGGTTGCTAGAAGGGGTAGAGGATCTGTTCTTATAAAAAATGTAACATTTAGAATACGGGATATTCTTTCAGCTGCAAGAATCACAGTTCTCTGAGTCCTGGGCTTATTCAAGCCAAGCAAAAAAAGATAACTAGAATACATTGGACAATAATCTAAGAACAATTTATTCCAACTCTTATATTGTTAAATAGAGAACACATTTCAGGCTTTAATGGTCTTAACTTACAACTTTTGTTCCATTACACCTGTTATACAGGAGATTTTCAGCCTGATTCAGTGCAAGGATAAACTTTCATAAACCTATTGATTTCAGATTCAGATGCGTAGCTGTGTTAATCTGAAGCAGCAGCAATTGCCCAGTTATTTATGCATTTTAACTCTAACTAGTTCAGGGCTGTAAAACATGTGGCCCGGGAGTCGAATCAGGCCCCCGGAGGGTTCCTATCAGGCCCCCAAGCAACTGGCTGTCATCTGCTTCCTTCTCCCTCTCTCTTGCTTCCTTCTGCATAACAGCTTGCTTTGCAAGGCTTGCTCAATTGCACAGGAGCTACAGAGCAAAACCTCTGTTTTTCCATTGGCTGAGGCTCATCCCTTGGGGAGGAAGAGTGGGGAGGGAAAGCTTGCTTTTCCACGCTCTCTCAATCACACAGCAGAATTACTGAGCCAAGCTTCTCTTCCTTCTATTGGCCGAGGCTCCTACCCCTCCTTGTCTCCTAGGGAAGGAAGGAAAGAGCCAGAGTTTCCTTTGCCCAGTTCCCTGGATCCCATGGGAGAATACAAAGAAAGCACCTTCAAGACCAACAAGTTATAATGTTCTAATAATGTTTAAAGGTATTTTTTCTAAAATATTTAATTGCATTTGTTTGTGTCCTATATAAAGTTTACATCTCTGCTTCCTAATGTTAAATAGGGACACATGATATGTCCCACCATGGCCCGGCCCAACAAGGTCTCATTTATGCCAGATCTGGCCTTCATAACAAATGAGTTTGATACCCCTGAATTTGCTCTTCCAGGCAACTAACCATGCCCCCCCATATGTAATGGTTGAAAAAGTTTTGTTTCACTGTATCTGAAGACGCATGTATGCATACAAAAGCTTATACCTTGAATAAAACTTTGTTGTTCTTAAAGGTGCCACTGGACTCAAACTTTGTTCTATTAATTTCTGAAAATGCCTGTAACGGTGTAAGGACTGGACTGCACAAATTTATCAGATGAAGTTTATCCTAGCATGGAGATAAAATACAGTGTGATAGGCTACTCAGGCCTGGTGTGTGGGGTTCTGCCGCCTAAGGCAGAACCCCAACATGTGCCCCCAAAGTAAAAACTTATTCCTCAGAGCCAAAAGAGCGGTGGAGGCTCAGGGACGGCACGAGCGGGGAGGGGGTGCCCCCTCTGCCCCTGCTGGAAGCTGGCGCCCTAGGTAATCGCCTGGTTTGCCAACTCCCACACACCGGCTCTGAAGCTACTACTACCATTAAAAGCAAAAGACTATGCAAGAAAAATTTCCACAAAGTTTTATTGCCTGTGGCATTCCACTATGTACTTCATTTTATGTATTTGTGTGTACAAGGCCAATCTCTAGATTCAAAATTAGTTTACTCACGATACCTGATCCCCTCGTCTGATGAAGTGTGCTTAAGAGAGCACACGAAAGCTTACATTCTGAATAAAAATTGGTTGGTCTTAAAGGCACAACTTGATTCCTGCTCTGTTCTACCAACACGGCTGCCCACTTTGATCTTTCCTCAGGATGGATGCTGTACGGTAAAAATAAGGAGAGATGTGTGTGACATACGTGAAAGAATGGGATGGATCAGCTTTGAAGATTCTATAGAGACAGAAGGACAGAGAAAGAGAGACTTAAAAACTTTAAAGAGGATGTACAAATGATCAGAACTGGTGTTGATATGTTGGAAACATTCTCCATGGTCTTATCTTTCAAAGAAGAAATAGTGGCACCTCTACCTGATTTATCTGCTATATCTGTGAAAAACAGGCTTTTCAGTCTTGAAGTAGGTGCTAAGCAGTAGAGGCAACATCTTCAGTTTCACAGACAGCTTGAAACAAGAACTTCAAAGTGTGATCTTGTCTTTGAGTGGGAATTCACATTCAGATGCTGATGTCAGTAATATAACTCAACTGTTGTTAATTGCTGCAACTTGCAACTCTAATCAAAGCCAGGGAAGGAAGAGAGAAACGTGTGCTGTGTGATACTGAAAGGACCTCTCTGTTCTGTGCTGGAGTGTCCATTCACTGGGTTAGGTTAATTGGTCTGTTTTTAGGCGGGGTACTCTGCTTTGAAAAGTACACTGCCTCAGGGGGAAAAGCCTAGCCCTTTCTGAAGTTAGATCCAAATAGACAGCCGTGTTGGTCTGAAGTAGTAGAACAAAAACGAGGAATTGATTCCTCCTCTGAAGAAGTGTGCATGCACACGAAAGCGTACGTTCAGAATAAAACTAAGTTGGTCTTAAAGGTGCAAGCAACTCCTTTCTGAAGTTGGCAGGCTTCCTATGGTGTAATGGCACTGGGGAAATGCAGGGTATATGGAATGTTAAGAGACACTAGTTTGCCATCAGTTTAGGAAAAGCTTGAAATGTTGCCGCTGTTATGTTTTCATGACTTCTCAAAGTGCTGAACCAATAAAAAGGTTGGAGAACTGGGCTACCTGTTTTATTTGGGGTTTCTTTTATCTGTAAGATTCCTGATAGAAAACTGGGGGGGAGAGGGAGGGACTTGACAGAAACAATTGGGCCCTTCTGGAACAATCATTCTCTGTCCAAAGAGGTCAGATGTACATTATGTATGCTTCCAAATGGCATTGACCCATTGTAAATGTAGAGACTCAGTGAGTCTGTATATCTGCGAAAAGTCCATTCCCAAAGCAAACTTATAAAATGGAATTTGTTCCAGAAACCAATTGAATCTCCTAAATGAAACACTGCTGAGTAGATGCCAGTTACATAGTCCCACAGTTCCAGAAGTAGATGCATTCTGTAACTGCTTCAGTTCAAATGTTTTGTGTAAAGATGCTTACCTCCTAAGAAATTGGATATGTTGCAATTTTAGCTGCATCTTTCTCTATGATGCTGCAGTTTTACAAAAACTGTTTGTGACTGCAGAAATATGAGCAAGAACTGGGATAATCAAAACACCTGGAAGTGAGCAGAGTCATTTTCAGGCAGATTTAAGGCCATATTTTTACAATACTCTCTCCCTCCCCTTCAAATGTGTTCCAAATCTGGAAAAGATCCAGTGATCCTTTTTAACATTTTAATAGTTTTTTACAGCTGAAATGTTACTACTAATTGGGTCTCTGATGATAATTCATGGGGATCCAAGGGCTTAAGAGATGTTGATTTAGGTTGCTTGCTTACCAGGTATTTTTGTTGTTGTTGTTCAGTCACACAGTCGAGTCCGACTCTTTGCCACCCCATAGACAAAGTCACACCAGGCCCTCCTGTCTTCCACCATCCTCCGAAGTCGGCTCAAATTCATGTTTGTTACATCAGTAACGCTGTCCAGTCATCTCATCTTTTGCCATCCCCTGTCTTTCCCAGAATCAGGATCTTTTCCAGTTAGTGCGCCCTTCTCATTTGGTAGCCAGAGTATTTGAGCTTCAGCATCTGACCTTCCAGGGAACAGTCTGGATTGATTTCCCTTAGGACTGACTGATTTGATCTTCTTGCAGTCCAAGGGATTTGGGCTGGCTTAAATGCTAATTACTATAAGTATGGTGGGACTATGTGCCTGGAATCCACTCAGTGGTGTTTCACTTAGGAAACAGTGTCGTGGTGTTTTCAGGCACCTTCTGCTCCCCTTCTCTGGGTTTTTCTGTGGTCTTTCCTAAATTTTCTTTAATATAGTCTTTTTTTTTAAAGACTGCAACACAGCTGGGTTGACTAGTATGTGGACAGGAAAGTCTGGATTTTTCCTGGTACTACCTATGCTAGCACCATTCTCTACTTATCCAATTGTTTGCTTGTTTTTATGTGGATCAGAATGGCCAATTATCTTTCAAGAAACCTCCTTTACCTGTTCATCACTTTTTCATCAAAATAAATCTCTTGATTGTCCATCCCATTTTTATTACTATGCATTGGTGGGTGCAGAACTTTTTTTTGTAGAAAAAGCCCAGCAAGAACTCATTTGTATATTAGGCCACACCCCCTGATGCCAAGCCAGCTGGAACTGCATTCCTGTGCATTTCTCCTCAAAAAAATCCCTGGGTGTGTGCAAGGCCATTTAGCTCATTGTAAAATCAGCTTTCCTCTGTACTTAGATGTCATACAGTATACAAGGGAAGATATGATACCTCTGTCTTCTCATTAGCCAGACAGCTAAGCTATACCCTTCAACAACATCACTGAACTTCTGAGATAACATAGTTAGGTTGCTTCGACTTAAGCAAGATTCTTGGTGCTTATCATAGCCTAGACTGCTAACAATCCAACATCAAGATTTGTATGGATAACCAGGACAGTTTGGACAGGTGTGGGGACTGGAATAGTTTACATAGCTGAAGCGGGAGCCCTTGATAAGGCTAGTACAGTGAGGGGTATCAGCTTTCATCCTAGTAGGATGGGAAATAAAGGTTGATCACACATACTAAATAATGCACTTTCAATTCACATTCAGTGCACTTTCCAACTGGATTTTTCTATTAAAACTGGCAAAATCCAGTTGGAAAATGCACTGACAGTGGATTGGAAGTGCGTTATTTAGTGTGTGTGATCACAGCCAAAAACATCAGAGCTGATGGCACATTTGCTCTAAACTGTCTCTAAAACTGGGATCTCTTATTTGTCTTAAATCCATCATGAATTTGTTGGAAAACAAAACACAGCAAAATCATCATAACTGAAAACAACAGAAGAAAACAACAAATACTGCAGTGATGATGGTTTTGAAATGATAGGGGAGGGAACAGGAAAAATGCACATTTTTAATCAAATGATACATACATTCATCCCATCCCGTGGCATAAGTGTTGCCACAAAAAAAAAGTTCAGGACTGCTGAAGTACAGGTTAGGAGCACATTCACAAAATAATCATTGTATTAATGGGTTCCAGGTACTACAACCGAATTTTGCACAACAGAATTTTGCATTACAAGTCTTGCATTACAATTTGGTGTAGTGGTTAAATGTGCAGACTCTTATTTGGGGGAACAGGGTTTGATTCCCCACTCCTCTACTTGCAACTGCTAGAATGGCCTTGGGTCAGCCATAGCTCTCACAGGAGTTGTCCTTGAAAGGGCAGCTTCTGTGAGAGCTCTCTCAGCCCCACCCACCTCACAGGGTGTCTGTTGTGGGGAGAAGATAGTGATTGTAAGCCACTCAGAGACTCTGATTCAGAGGGAAGGGCGGGGTATAAATCTGCAGTATTCTTCTACATATTTATTTAGCAGATGTTTAGCTTTTCTCTGTGTTCATGTCATCTTACCTGTATAACATAAATAAATTAGCTGCACCAATTCTTAAGGAAGGCCTGTAATTTAAGGTCAAGAAGGGATGGGCAGATTTGAAGATGAGGAGATTTGGGACAGCATAGCTTCACAGTACTTAGGTAAGAAGACGATGCAAGAGTCAGCACATTGGTATGTTTTCAACAGTTTAGCTCAGTTCTAGTTCAGTTCGCAAGACATGCATTAGTACATAACTGTTTGTTTGGGTGGAGGCTGCGGAGAATAAGTAGCTCAGGTCTGCACAAGTTGTTGCCTACCAACCAGAATGCGGATATCCAGCCATGGATTATAGACTGCCAGATGTTTGACAAGCTTCTTGGTTTTGCAGCACAGCCCAAGCAGTGAGACATTGACCAGCTGCATTTGGTCATAGATACCATCATAGCAAGTTAGGATGTTTTCACCATGTTTTGTTTGTACAGTTGTTTTGGTTGTCCTGGAGGTTTCAAGTTGGCACTTACTTGTTCTACCATAAGAAGCCTCATATTACATCTGGTGCAATGTTGGCTAGCTTTTCTCTCTTCTAGATGTGAGAAATTAGAACATTGCTAAATGCATTGCCAATCTGCAGCAATTATCAATTTATGTGCTTGTTTTAGAAGCTCCCTTTGTTGCTGGTACCTTTTTAAAAAGTCATCTGAAATTAATTTTAACATAAATATTTATCTTCAACATATAGCTATAGAACAGAAGGACAGATCCCCTCTCTCTCTCGGCTTGGCTTCGCGAACGAAGATTTAAGAAGGGTGCAATAGTCCACGTCTGCTGCAGGCTCGCTGGTGGCTGACAAGACCAATGCGGGACAGGCAGGTCCGGCCACAGTGGCTTCAGGGAAAAGTCTGATTTAGGGTTGGTGCTGTAGCAGTGCGATTCTTCCTCAATCTCCTTTTGTCCTCAAGACCAGCTATGCGTGCGTTCTCAAAAGAAGAGACAGCCTGGTGGACGGTGTGCCTCCATGCTTTGCGATCTGAGGCTAGGTCAGACCACTGGTGATGGTTGATGCGACAGGTGCCAAGGGATTTCTTCAAGGAGTCCTTGTACCTCTTCTTTGGTGCCCCTCTATTTCGATGGCCGGTGGAGAGTTCGCCATACAGAGCAATCTTGGGAAGGCGGTGGTTTTCCATCCTAGAAATATGCCCTGCCCAGCGCAGCTGCGTCTTCAACAGCAGTGCCTCGATGCTGGTAACCTCCGCCCGCTTGAGAACTTCAGTGTTGGTCACAAAGTCACTCCAGTGGATGTTGAGGATGGTGCGAAGGCAGTGCTGATGAAAGCGCTCAAGGAGTCGCAGGTGATGACGGTATAAAACCCACGATTCGGAGCCGTAGATGAGGGTTGTCATCACAACCGCTTTGTAAACATTGATCTTTGTGCCTTTTTTCAGATGCTTGTTGCTCCACACTCTTTTGTGCAGTCGGCCAAAGGCACGGTTTGCCTTTGCCAGCCTGTTGTCAATCTCCTTGTCGATCTTAGCATCTGAGGAGATGATGCACCCCAGGTAGCTGAACTGCTGGACTGTCTTCAGAACTGATTCACCCACAGTGATGCAGGGAGGGTGATAATCTTCCTGGGGTGCAGGCTGGTGGAGAACTTCTGTCTTCTTCAGACTAACTTCTAGGCCGAATAGCTTGGCAGCCTCTGCAAAGCAGGACGTCATATGCTACAGAGCTGATACCGAGTGGGAGACGAGTGCAGCATCATCAGCAAACAGTAGCTCTCGGATGAGTTTTTCCATTGTCTTGGAGTGGGCCTTTAGTCGCCTCAGGTTGAACAGGCACGGTGCGATAGCGGATGTAGACACCATCGTCATCATCTAGATCTACTGCGGCTCTTTGAAGCATCATGCTAAAGAAAATCGTAAAGAGAGTTGGCGCGATAACGCAGCCTTGCTTTACACCTGTGCCTATTGGGAAGGTCTCCGAGAGGTCGTTGCAGTGTCTGACTTGGCCTCGCTGGTCTTCGTGTAGCTGGATGATCATGCTGAGGAACCTTGGGGGACATCCTAAACGTTCCAAGATTTGCCACAGGCCTTTCCTGCTAACGGTATCGAAAGCTTTGGTAAGGTCGATAAAAGTCACATACAGAGCCTTGTTCTGTTCCCTGCATTTCTCTTGGAGCTGCCTGAGAACAAATACCATGTCGCTGGTGCTCCTGTTAGCTCTGAAGCCGCACTGGCTCTCTGGGAGGAGTTCTTCTGCAATGGCGGGCACCAGTCTGTTCAGGAGTATTCTGGCAAGGATTTTGCCTGCGATGGAGAGCAGGGTTATCCCCCGGTAGTTGGAGCAGTCTGACTTTTCCCCTTTGTTCTTGTATAGGGTGATGATGATTGCATCGCGAAAGTCCTGTGGTAATTTGCCTTGTTCCCAGCAGGTGACAAGTACTTTGTGAAGTGAGCTATGTAGTACTGTGCCCCCATGCTTCCAGATCTCTGGTGGAATTCCATCAACTCCTGCTGCCTTGCCACTTTTCAGTTGCTTGATGGCTTTAACAGTCTCTTCTAGAGTGGGGATCTCATCCAACTCTGTTTTCACTGGTTGAAGTGGGGTGAGGTGAATTGCTGAATCTTGAACTATGCGGTTGGCACTGAAGAGAACCTGAAAATACTCCGACCACCGGTTCAATATGGATGCCTTGTCTGTGAGGAGCACCTGGCCGTCTGCACTACGCAAGGGACTCTGAGTCTGATGTGATGGACCATATACCGCCTTCAGGGCTTCATAGAACCCTCTTAAATCACCAGTGTCTGCACACAGCTGGGTTCTCTCAGCAAGCTTGGTCCACCACTCGTTCTGAATGTCTCGAAGCTTGCACTGGAGGTTGCTACATACAGCGCGAAAGGTTGCTTTTTTCCCAGGACAGGAGGGCTGAGCAAGATGTGCTTGGTAGGCAGATCTCTTTTTCGCCAGTAAATCTTGGATCTCTTGATTGTTCTCATCAAACCAGTCCTTGTTCTTCCTTGTGGAGAACCCGAGGACTTCTTCAGAGATCAACAGGACGGTAGTTTTTAGGTGTTCCCAGAGTGCTTCTGGAGAAGGGTCTGTGGGGCAACTGGGGTCCTCAATTCTTGACTGGAGTTTTGCCTGGAAGGCAGCTTTAACTTCGGCTGACTGGAGACTGCCAACCTGAAACTTCCTCCGAGGGATACCTCCTCTCCTGGGTGTGGGTTTAAAATGAAGACGGAGATTGCAGCGTACAAGACGATGATCCGTATGACATTCTGCACTGGGCATTACTCGGGTGTGTAAGACATCTCGAAGGTCTCTCTGGCGCACCAGAATGAAGTCAATAAGGTGCCAGTGCTTGGATCCACTGCTCTGCTTTCAGCTCACTTGATCCAGTTGCATTCAAGTAGTAAAGCAATATTTCCTGGATAGGAAAGACAACCTATAGATATGTTTTATGCATGTAAAACATGTTCAGCTGTGTATGGAAATGGCCTTGACACAATGGCAATAATCTGTGGATACCAGTTTGCCCTTCTTAACTAATAATCAACGTCAAATGCGCATGCGCGCACACACACAAAAGTATGGTGAATGGGATGCTCATTGTTTGCGTGTGCACATGCAAAAAGGAAAATGATCAAAACTGGGGGGAAATCTTTGAGCTCTGCCTAAGGAAGTAAGAAGTTAAAAAGCATTATATTTGACTTATATTTGATTAACCTGTTCACCTTTTATTACCTGGGTAGGAGGGAAAGGGAAGCAGATGAAAACTCTTTACAAACCTGCTCCTGGTTTTGTGGATCTGAATCTGATTCTTCTTCCTCATCATAGTAGAAATATAAGAGAAAGCTTGGAGAGGGAGGGAGACAGAAGACACCACACTCAGTCTCCTGATTTGGTTTTGGTTCAGACTTGCCCCTTCTCTTCCCTTCCTGGTGTTTGGTGTTTTCCATTTGGGAGAAGGGGGGGGGGGGGTTGGGTGGTATATTTTGTTTCTGGGAGTTTTGTTTTTTTTTTTCTGTTCTTTTCTGTCTCCATCCTCATCTCCTCATCATTTTTTAAAAATTGGAATGTTGCATTATAAGTATTATTAGCTATTATCAGGGGTTAAATTCTAGCAGGAGCTCCTTTGTATATTAGGCCACACACAGTTGATGCAGCCAGTCCTCCAAGAGCTTACAAGGCTATTTTTTGTAAGCTCTTGAAGGACTGGCTACATCAGGGGGTGTGGCCTAATATGCAAAGGAGCTCCTGCTAGAATTGCACCCAGCTGTTATTATTATTATTAGTCAGTCGGGCTTCCGCCCGGGTCATGGGACGAAGACAGTGCTGGTTGCCCTGGTAGGTGATCTCCAGCGGCATCTGGACCAAGGCGGCTCGGCGGTATTGATGCTGTTAGACCTATCGGCAGCGTTCGATACGGTCGACCATTGGTTGCTGACCTGCCGTCTCGCCGACGTGGGGATTCAGGGGTTCGCTTTACAATGGCTTGCCTCTTTCCTCAAGGGTAGGGGACAAAGAGTGGTGATTGGGAGTGAACTGTCCCGGAGGTACCCACTTGATTGCGGGGTCCCTCAGGGAGCAGTTCTTTCTGAGATGTTGTTTAACATCTACATGCGCCCTCTTGCCCAGATTGCCCGGAGATATGGGCTGGGTTGCCACCAGTACGCTGACGACACCCAGCTCTATCTGCTTATGGATGGCCAGCCTGCCTGTGTCTCAGAAAACCTGGACCTGGCATTGCAAGCTGTGTCTAGATAGCTCAGGCTGAGCGGGCTGAAACTAAATCCAGCAAAGACAGAGGTCCTTTGCTTGGGTCGCCGTGGTCCAGGGAGGGAGATTTCCTTACCGGCCCTCGATGGTGTGCCTCTGACAGCGGCACACAGGGTTAGGAGCCTGGGGGTGCTATTGGAGCCTACTCTAACTATGGAGGCTCAGATAACAGCCACTGCCAAGTCTGCATTTTTTCATCTTAGGCGGGCAAGGCAGCTGGCCCCTTTCCTGGAGAACGGCAATCTGGCAAGAGTGATCCATGCAACGGTCACCTCGAGGCTGGACTACTGCAATGCCCTCTACATGGGGCTGCCCCTGTGCCGAACCCGGAAGTTGCAGCTAGTGCAGAATGCCGCTGCCCGGCTGTTGTTAGGGCTCCCTAGACAGGAGCACATTCAGCCGGGGCTCCGGGGACTGCATTGGCTGCCGATAACATACCGAGTTCAGTACAAGGTGCTGGTTATGACCTTTAAAGCCTTTTATGGCCTGGGACCTACCTACCTTAGGGACCATCTCTCCCCACATGTTCCCCAGAGAGTGCTGAGATCGGGGTCTCAGAACCTCCTTATAATCCCTGGGCCAAAGGAGGCCCATCTGAAATCGACCAGAGACAGGGCCTTTTCGATTGCAGCCCCCTGTTGGTGGAACCAGCTCCCGGAGGAGGTGAGGGCCCTGCGGAACCTTGAACAGTTCCGCAGGGCCTGTAAAACAGCCCTCTTCCGGTTGGCATACAATTAATTGATATCGGGATGCCTGAATATTTAAACTCTGAGCATCAGAATATTGAACACTGGAATACTTGAAGAATTGATTTAAGGAAAAGGTAGCATAGTGCATATTGATGTGAGTTCTATGTATTTTTATGTATTTTATTGTATAATTATTAATGTATTTTAAACTGATCTTTGTTAGCTTTTTGTATTGTAAGCCGCCCTGAGCCCGTCTTGGTGGGGTAGGGCGGGATATAAATCGAACAAATAAATAAATAAAAATAAATTATTATTATTTGAATACTAATGTTTCTATTAAAGTGACATGCTAATCTGTTAAAATGGTGTATAATAATAATAATGAAACAAGTCTATAACAATTGGTTCATTAATTTATTTTATTTTCTTTTTCTTTTATTTAAGTTAAATCAATACATGATATTCAGTCTCTATTCTTTAGTCCCAATTTTGGATTTTGAAGGTCACATTGGTGCTTTGAAATGAAAATGATGACTGGAAGAATTTCTTTTCTATGCTAATCTGAAAGTTGCATTAATTTTTTGTCATAGCTAGGCCTAAAGTGAGGAAAGAGAGGGAAGTTATTTTAATTGCATGTGTGGGAGGGAGATGTTGAATAACATAGCAAAGGTGATTTTTAAAGAAGTAAGCATATGGACAGTTCACTACTTTAAAAAATTAGGGATGTCATGTAATAGAATAATTTGATTTTTTAAAATAGCAGATTTCTTAACACAAATAGTTGTAAGAACTGAAGATGTTAAGCACATTCATTAGGCATACCTCTTCCATCTCTTAAGCTAAGAATGCTTCATCTAAAATTGTGTACTATTTTTTCCTGTACAAACTAGTTTTAAAAATTAAATATTACTGTTGGTATAAAACATTACCAATAAATATTGAAGGAAATATACCTATCCATTTGTTACAGACTCTTACCACCCCAAAATTTGATATTAGTATGTTCACCCAACAGCTATTGATAAACATTGGAGACCAGTGATTGTTGGAAAATTCCACCCTTCAAAATCTCCTTCTGAAATGTTCTGGAGCTTGAGCAGCCTAATTTCCCATATCCTACTTTTTCCTGTAGTTGCCACTCAGCTGCTCAACTTTCTTTCTACCCCTTCTCAAGCACGTTCTGTTCTCTAGACACTTATGTTTTCTATGTTTGTTCCTTTTTCCTTTGGGTGAATTTACAAAGCCATATTCTTTTCATATCTGGGGAGTTCAATGAGTAGACAGAGATTCCTAAGTTGTTTGTGCATAGCCCTATTGTATGGCTTCTGTTACCCACACAGTGGTAGCCAGGTTTCTACTAAAGAAGAAGACTGCAGATTTATACCCTGCCCTTTTCTCTGAATCAGAGGCTCAGAGCAGCTTACAATCTCCTATATCTTCTCCCCCACAACAGACACTCTGTGAGGTGGGTGGGGCTGAGGGGGCTCTCACAACAGCTGCCAACACAAGGCCATTCCAGCAGCTGCAAGTGGAGGAGTGGAGAATCAAATCCATTTCTCCCAGATAAGAATCCGCACACTTAACCACTACACCAAACTGGCTCTCTAGATATAGGGCTAGATATGGTGATAAAGTAATAATGCATCTGTTAATAAATAACCAATAATTAAACTGATAATAATCCTTTAAAACAAAAAAAATTAAACATTAAGTGCCAATGACAAGTTATTCATTATTGATGGTATAAGGGTACAATCCTAAAGCCAGTCTGTACATTCTGTACGGTAACAACTAAGCCCTTACACTATGGTTTTTGTTTAGTTTTTTACTTTCGCATGTTTTTAAATTTTGAGTGCTTTAACTTTGGAATGTGTACATTTTAAAGTTAATTGTGCTAACTGAATTGGTATATTTTGTGTCCTTGCAAGTCGGTTGCTACATTGTTGTTGCTGCATCTTGTTGAGATAAGGCAGGACAGAAATATTCTAAATTAATAAATAAGCCCAATGTTGCCATAACTTGAAGATTTATGATTAATTTTATGAATGCAGTAGGAGGCACGGCTACATGAAAAAGTGTACACTCAATTACTGGTGTCTGAATGGCAAATCAGCATCACTGGCCCATCCCAAGGGATTGGATATGACAGTGAAAAATCTCAGTTGTGCCTGGAATTCCTCCGAGATAGACCAATGCAGGGTTTGAAACAGGGGTATCGTTGCTAAATGTTCCAGAGCACTCAGCCTTTCTCAGCTGTCTTTCTAGATCTGGTATATATATGCCTGCTTTCAATATTAGATAGGAATAGTGGAAGATTTCATATCTCCCATGAGGTCATTGTCCCTGTGAAGAAAAAGATGCCACAGAGGCCAATTTCCCTGCTAGCCTCTCCTGAGCCAGTAGAGCACAGAAGAAGACGATCGCACGGTGGCTCAGGAGAGATGACAGAGCTCCCACTTGGCTGCTCAGCATTAGTTCCTGGCACAGACTCCTTGCGGGACCAGGACTGCCAAGCTGATAGGGAAACAGTAATAGACTCACACCTATAGGAAGACTTAGTGTGGAAGCAACCTTGCTGTCACCCTACCCCACCCCAGTATGCTGACCTGTTTAGCAAGCAGAGCTCTACATTGACCCTGCTATCTTGTACCTTGATTTCCTGAAGCCTGGGACCCAAACCTTGGAACCAGACCCCTGACCCTTGACCCTCATACCTTGACTCTTGGACTGGACCTTCAGATATCTGACTCTGGAATGGCTTATAGATCTTGCTCCTGTGTATTTCTGTACTTGCTATCAGGCCTCGGATTCAGCGGGATCTCACAGGAGCACAGCTCCTGAACCTTTCTGACAGTTCCACCTCCTTGTTCCCATCTTGTCCGTTGAATAGTAGGTACAGCTGCATAACAATCCCTAGATGAGTCCCACCACCTTTTTTTTCTAGAAAATGACCCCTGCTTGTTATTATTGCATTTTGTATCCCAGAAACTCAAGGCAGAGCAATAGCACCAGGTTTAGTCCTGAATTAGACAGTAGCACTCCCAAGGGTGTGGAAGTTATAGGGTTGCCAGGTCCTTACCTGTTACTGATGGGGAGAGGGAGGGAGGCTTTGGGGGGGTCGGAAGTTCCACCCCAAACAGCAATATTGCCATGCAACATCATTAACATGTGGCATCACAGAGAAGTGATGTCGTCACATTGGGGACGTTGCACTGAGACACTTTGGTTCAAGGGCAAAACTTTATGGTAAAATTGCCCTCAAACTATAGAGTTTTTCACTCAGAGAAGAGCATCCCCATGCAATGTCCCCAGCATGATGATGTAACTTCCATGCGACGCCATCACATTGAGGATGTCATGCTGGGACATTGCTGTTTGATGGTGGGGTTTAATGATGGGGAGCCCTCAAAAGTGGGGGATTCCTCACGAAGAACTGGGAATTAGCAACCCTAGGAAGTTACAAGGCTCCTTCTGGGCATGGTCCTCTCTATAGTGGAAGAGTTCCATGTATTTGTTCCCTTGTGTCATTTAGCAGGGGACCAGAAAGGGCCTTCTACTGGCTGCCACCACTCTGATAAGGGTCTGAATGGGAGGGCCGAGAGCACCCAACCACCCCTGTACCTTCTTTTTTAGCAAAACCTTTTAACCATGACCAAACAGACATGAGGACCCAGGCAATTTAACAATGACAAGAAATTTATTATAAGTGCTCAAAACAATAAGTGGATTGTAAAAATTCTTAGTGTACAATGAATAAAGAAAAACAGTAAGGGTTGGTACGAAGAATTAAAAGCCTTGATGCATCTAACTAGACCAGGGGTGTCCAAACTGTGGCTTGGGAGCCACATGTGGCTCTTTCACACATATTGTGTGGCTCTTGAAGCCCCCACTGCTCCATCAGCCATCTTGGAGAAGGCATTTGTCTCCTTAAATCGCTTCTCCATGCTACTAATATCGAAAGTTTGCCACCCCCTTTGGTGAGGGATCTCTTCTTCCAGCTATAGCCCTTCCAAAGAAAACAAACTTCCTTTCCAGCCAGGCCTTTTATGCTTTCCTCCAAGGTTCCACCCCCTCTTGTTTAGTTTTCCCTCCAAAACTCTGCCATCCAATCAGAGGGACAGAAGGAATCCTGAGAGATGTAGGCCTATAGCAATTCCTAGGCGGGCTTCTACCTGCCCTCTTAGGCCGCACTAGGCCTTAGATCATGACACTTGTTTAGCTCTATATTCCTTATTTTAACTGTGGTATTAGATGAAGGAATAGTAGGCTTCCCAACCCTCCCGCTCTGGCGGGAGTCCCCTGGGTTTGCAGCCTCATCTCCCGGTCTTCAAGAAGTGGGAAGCGGGGGGTGGGGGGTGGGGGGGGAGAACATACCTGTAGGCTTCATTATAGAGCTCCTGAGCCGTTTGTAAAATGTCTGCCGCTTTAAGGCTGGGCAGGGAGCAGGAAGGGCTTGGGAGAACAGCCCCGCCCTTTCTTTTGCTTTCACTTTCACAGCAAGAGTTCTCTGGAAGAAGATCTGGTAAGTGTGTGTGTGTGTGTGTGTGTGTGTGTGTGTGAGGGAGGGGGCAGGGGATTCCCTGGTTTGGAGGCCCTCCCCCCTTTTAGAAAGCGTGGGGGGGAGGGAAATGTCTACTGGGCATTCTATTATTCCCTACGGAGAACGATTCCCATAGGGAATAATAGGGAATTCATCCGTTGGTATTGGGGGCTCTGGGGGGGCTATTTTTTGAGGTAGAGGCACCAAATTTTTAGTATAACATCTAGTGCCTCTCCCCAAAATACCCCCCAAGTTTCAAAACGATTGGACCAGAGGGTCCAATTCTATGAGCCCCAAAAGATGGTGCCCCTATACTTCATTATTTCCTATGGAAGAAAGGAATTTTAAAAGGTGTGCTGTCCCTTTAAATGTGATGGCCAGAACTCCCTTGGAGTTCAATTATGCTTGTCACATCCTTGTTCTTGGCTCCACCCCCAATGTCTCCTGGCTCCACCCCCAAAGTCTCCTGGCTCCACCCCCAAAGTCCCCAGATTTTTCTTTAATTGGACTTGGCAACCCTAAGGAATAGCTCATCAAGAATCCTACCTCCCTTTGTGTAGCCCTTGTAATATCACTTGATGCCAGTGTGTTATTTTCACACGTTGCTTGATATTGCACTGCTGTTGTTGTATAGCAATCATTTCCAACATGATCTGGCTTGTCCACACAGGAAGCTCCAGTTGTGAATTACTGCTATTGTGTCCTGATAGGGAATACCCAAAGATGTGTAGATGCAGCTTTTATTATTCCAGTTTTAAAAATAAGCCACTATTGGTAACTGAGCTTTCAATGAACCCAGTGTCTTCTCCCTTATCTGTGGAAGAAGAAATTTATTAACAGGAAAAACATAATCCATGTGACACTTATGAAATTAAGCTTCATTGCTGCTCTGTCACATCTGGGATCTTGGGTTTTGTTTTGCTTTTTTAAAAAATCCAATTAGTTCTAACTGAGCTCACTATAGTGGTCCTAAATCATTCCCTAGAGAGTACTGTTACATCAGATAAGGAAGTAATGCAATTACCACCACAAATGGTTTTGTAGAAAGTTTGACAGCAGTGGAGGTTTCATCCAAGAGAAAGACAGAAATAATTTCATAATTATCTATTACCCTAAGTAGGAAAAGTATTGCAGGTCTGCAGTGTTGTGCTTTGTTGTTTACCATAGAAATGATGCAGCCAAAAAACCCTAAGGATTTAAAAATCTCATGATTTCAGTGGGAACAATTTCAGCCTTAGAGATGTGTATTTGGAGCCATATTATGTCTTATGTTTTTGTTATGTTGAATTTTCTTACTTGAATTGTAAATTACCTTGAACATGTGTTTGAAGAATAATTTTTTAAAATTTATAACATGCATATGTACATTCTAATTTATTCCTCTAAAAATCTGGCATGCTGCTCTATCTTTAATAGCAGTCCTGTATGCAAGCCATCCAGCTTAGAGAAATTTGCTGGCAGGGAGACAAAGGCTGTATTCAGATATCATAGACAACTGTAATTAGGCCAAAGTGTGTCTGCATGTGTGCCTCACTGCTTTCCCCACCATGAGCAGAGAATCACAGTTAATAAGGAACTTCCTCTACCTGTGACAGAATAAATACAGGCACACGCACGTTAAACAGAGCTAGTTTTCTCCACGCTTAAAAGGATGTAAAATCCACTGTGGTTTAGCATCTTGGTTAAGTAGGGTTGCCAATCCCCAGTTGGAGGCAGGGGATCCCTTGATTTCAAGGCCCTCCCCTGCTTCAGGATTGCCTGAAAATTTGGGGTGGGGAAGTGTCTGCTAGGCAGTCCATTATACTCTATGGAAATCAGCCCTCATAGGGAAAATGGAGACTCAAACCGTGGGTATCTGGGACTTGGAATGGGAAGGGGGGTTGTTGCTTGAGGTACAGGCACCAAATTTTCAGCATAGCATGTGATGCCTCTCCTAACACCCCCCCCCCCAGTTTCAATAAGATTGGACCTGGGGGTCCAATTCTATGAGCCCCAAAAGAAGGTGCTTCCAACCTCCATTATTTCCAGTGGAGAGAAGGCATTTAAAAGGAACACAGTCCTTTAATTTGTGATGGCCAGAATCCCTTCAGAGTTCACTCGTGCTTGTCACAACTTTGCTTCTGGCTCCACCTCACCCCCCGCCCCAGTTCTCCTGGCTCCATCCTCAAAGTCCCTAGATATTTCCTGACCTGGTAACCCTGTTGGTTAGACAAAGCAAAACTAACTCCACTTAAACTGTGCACTTGCTTTTATGTATCATGGGTAGCTAGAACTGAGTTTTAACTACAATTCTCTGTGAGAGAAGGGGAGAATGAGGAGTGAGGGGTAAGCCCTGCAACAACTGTGGTCAAGTACATTATTACTTAACTATGTTTAAATGTGATGTCTGAATGCAGCCCAAGTGATAGGAAAAGCTGCATATGATTAAATTTTGCTTACCAGCCTATTGTATCAGACCAGATTAGTAAAATAAGTGGCCAGCCTAGCCTGTGCAGATAATGGAGGACAAAATGTAAATCATCCGCCTTCAATTCAGTTTAAGCTGGTGTCCAAGTTTGTGCACTCACAAGTTTTTTTTTCTTTAATTCCTTTTTCAGAAGTCTAGTTGATGTTTTTCCTTGTATGCAGGGCTTTTTTGGTAGAAAAAGCCCAGCAGGAACTCATCTGCATATTAGGCCACACATTTGCATATTAGGCCACAATGTTTCACACGGGACTTTTTGTAGAAAAAGCCCAGGAGTAACTTATTCTCATATTAGACTACATTCCCTGACACCAAACCAGCTGGAACTGTGTTCCTGTGCATTCCTGCTCAAAAAAAGCCCTGCATGCATGTATTTTTAATGAAAATACAGATTCACTGGATGCACCTTAAGATGAGCAGAGTGTTATTCTACAATTATAAGGCTGAACTTGGCATAATTCCCAATTCCACTGGTTAAGTTCACATTCATGGAAACATGTACTGGAGAGGTTAAAGCTTCCAAAGCTATGATTTTAAATTAGAAAATTAACATATTCTAAGCGTTTTCTATCCCTGAGAAAGAATTAGTTCAGCATGTTCTGAAAAAGTCTGTCAATAAAACACAGAGAGAAAGAAAGAGAGAAAAAGACTTTTAAAAAACCCCAGCCAATGATGAACACTTCCAAAAGGTCATTGGGTATATACTTTTGCAAGTGTCTGTGGTTCACCAAATGGGAAATACAAAGTAATAAGATGGCAGGTTTCTGTTATGCTGCCCCACCTTGCTACCTGATGACAAAACCCTGCATAATAAGGCTGGTCTAAGAGTGACTAACTGGACCCCACCCTGAGAAGGAAGAAGGTGAAAGTAGCCCTGGGGCAGAGAAAGTCAGAATGTGCAACAAGAATCAAGTTTCACAGTGAGACCAAGTCCCTAAAGTTTGATTCAGTCTACTAATTTAACAATTGCCTGTGATATTTTATCCCCCAAAATGCTATATAAAAATAACTCTTATTACAGTAAAGGAGAATTCTGTAAAGAAACTAGATTTCTCTTAGGTACCTAGGTTTGCTGGCTAGATCTCATTAATGCTAAATGGATTCTATGTTAACATTTGGCAACCATGTGTTTAATTTTAGGAGGTGGAGAAAATGAGAAGCGGCATTCCAAATAGGACTGATGAGCTCCAGAGTGACTATGGTCTGGCCAAATTGCACTGTGTTAATTATTTCAGATATATTGTAACAATTTCATTTTCCGTTCAGGGTTTTGGTTTTTTTGCCAGCTCTCAAGACATTTCTTCAGCTCTCAGTAGAGCCCCCTAATGGAGACTCCAAAAGCAACAGGCCTGTAATCTGTTGTATGAATACCAACCAGGATAACACAAAATAGCATAATTCCTAATGAGGAGCCCTGTTGTCTGCAACAGCAAATAAACCAGGAATTAATATTCCAGCATAATTGCACAATGGAAAATATGTTCTTAATATCTAATGTGCCACTGGATTCCTCTTTTATTTCACAACACCATATACAAGCTTTCAAATTCTCCAGAACCTGCCATCAGGCTGGCTGTTACATTTGTTTTAATAAAATATATTACATGGTTTTGTTTTGGAATTTTCCTATGGAGCAACATGGCTTCATAGACGTCATTTGTTTAGTGGAGACTACTTATCACTACAATCATGTCTACTTTGTCTCTAAGACATAGCTGTCTTGCAGCATCTCTCTCATTTTTATGGACCTTTGCTGTCCCTACAATGGTAATGGAAACAATAGCTCCCATTCAACAACAAATGTGGAGCAATCCTATGGCAAAACAAAGGGAGTCTGCAGAAATAAGTGGGGGAAATCAAGGTCTATTAATTCTAACTGCAGATCTGATTGTGTGTGCTGTTTACCAGTAAATTTAGGATTTAGCAGTGTTACCAGAAATGCTGGGGGTCTCTTCTTTTTATGGAGGAATTAGCAGGCAGACCTCTTTAGGAGTAGGATTCCCACAAGATGTGTATCAGTACTAGCTTCAGAGAGGGAGAGAGGTAAATTTTGAAAAGACCAAACCAATTTAATAAAGAAAAGGATTTTTTTAAAAATAAAATAATATTATAAAAATACATACACACTGAATTAAACTAACACATATACAAGAATCACCAGAAAAACAGGTTTTAGCAGAGAGGATAAGGGATAAGATTGGGGGGGGCATGGAAGATTCATAGCTACCTGTCCAGAGAGTTGAAGTCCAGAGGGAGAAGGACAATATGACCAGCATCTTGGGTGTGTGGTTGGATCCTATATATATATATATATATATATATATATATATATCCTGAGGCATCCTGTAGTCAGGATGTTCCTTAGAACAACGTAAAATGGGATTGTGAGACAACGTGTGCAAGAGCAAGTTGATGGATTTTGCTGAGACAAACAAAGGGTCACAGGAACCCAGGCTGAAGGGTTTGGATGTGACTACTAGGTGCTGATACCCATTTCCTAGAAAAGGTGATGTGAGAAGAATTGAAACGGGTAGGGTGATTAGATTAGTTGGGTGGAGGCAGGAAGTTTCTGGGATGGAGGTAGGGGAAATCAGACATTGAACTTTGAGATATTAACAGAAAATACTGGTAAGTTATTAATACAACCGAAGGTGGTATTGACAGAGACAAAAGGTTAGATGAGAGGACAGAAATTCAAGCGGAGAGGCTTTTCTTAGTTTCTTGGAGGCTGAGAAGATTATTATATTAGCTACGTGTCTGCTTGCCCCTGAGCCCGAGCCCGGAGACCACACCTTAGCCAGAGACAAAGGAGAGGCATATACTTAGCTGTATTGCTAAAGGCTTGTATGTGCTGAGCCCTGGGGTCACAGCATGGTTGGAGCTGAGGCAGGTTGACCTAAGAGCTGCCAGACTGCATTTTGTGTGCCAATCCTAGCACAGGGTTTCCAGACTATAACAATGTCACATGCCAAATGTTATTGAGGGTTGCTCACACTGCAGAGCAGCCCTCCACAAAGCACATGTATGATCAGGGCATATAGGTGGGATAACAGGAGGGAGGCACTTCCTTGTATCCCCTCCCCAGGCAGACATCCAAGGCCAAAGTCTCATTCAGCTAACTATAAAGAGTAGAGTTTTGGAGCAAACAGAGTGAGGAGAGGGGATGTGGGAAATATTCACTCTGCCTATTCCTTCCATAAATATTTTATTTTCACTGGATTCAAACCCAAACTGCTGTTCCTCTGGTTCTTCTACTTGTCCTTCTCTGCCCCACTTGCTGAGTAAAACTTCAGGCTGCTCCAGTGGAGGAGGGCACTTGAGATGTAATTAAAATTTAATTTGGGTAAAGTTATCACATGAAAAAAGGGAATTCTTCTGTCTTGCCATTTCAGAGAGCATGCAAAACAGTATTCTTTCAAAAGGCATTTAGTATTATGTTAGGTTTACCACTGGGGGGAGGGGTGGGCTCCCTCTTGGGTATCCTGCCCCCCCAGAGAAAGTGTATGCGCAATACATAGCCTCTCCTTTCCCGGTGTAGTGAACGCCGCGTGGTCACTGTCTGGCAGATGGTCACTGCAATGGCCTCTCCTGCATTACTGCATCCATGGCAAGACCTTCCCGCTGGTCCCCCCAGTTTCTCACAGAGTTTGCCACGTCATGGTGCGACCGAATGTCCGGCGGTATAACCGGATGGGCTCACCAACCTCGCCAGCCAAGAGAAGGAAAACTCTAACATCAAACCCGGGCAGATAGAGCTCGTTAATGTAACACCTACCACCTGGAGGACTCGCTGCCGGCGTCCCGGCTTATTGGGCCATGGCAGATGACCCCAAGGTGAAAGGGTGGAGCCAGTACTGCGCACACTGTGCTTCACCTAAAAATTCCTCTGCACAGGCCTGAAGGGCATATCCACATCCACAACCCACAACACACCAAGTCCTGCAGCGATGGGCAAGGGCCGAAACGGCAGGTGGAAGATGCCACTGGAAGTCGCAGTCCCAATCCTGCATGTAGGCGGTTCAGGGTATTGGTCGCCTGATGCTGACCCGGAGATGAAAGCATTTTTCGGCAGCACCCTGAACGACCAAGCAGCCTTATCTAGGGACAGCACTGCTTGCTCCACATGGAGAGGGGCCTAGAAAAGGTGGCCTAAACAAAGCTCATCTCCCCCACCCCAGTTGGCTAGCTGCGGTCAACGGGCATCCTTAATTGCGGTTGAAAAATAACAACAAAGAAAAGGCATGCACCTGCCTCACAAAGTGTGCAAAGACTAAAGCTTGCGTGTTGGAACATCAGAACCATGCTTGACACAGTAGACAGTGGTTGCCCTGAACGCTCTGCTCTAGTTGCCCACGAACTTCTCAGGTTGAATATTGACATAGCAGCTCTCAGTGAGGTCCGTTTCCCTGAGGAAGGTAGTCTTCAAGAACATGGTGCTAGCTATGCCCTCTACTGGTCGGGTAAGTCAAAGGCTGAGAGCCGCCTTTCTGGCGTTGGCTTCATGGTCAGGAACTCCATTGCCTCCAAACTCGAAAACCTGCCAACAGCTCACTCAGATCGCATCATGTCCATGCGCCTCCCACTTCAAAACAAGCAGCATGCAACACTCTTCAGTGTGTATGCCCCAACCCTTCCAGCAGATCCTGCAGAAAAGAACAAGTTCTATGCTGATCTACGCAACCTCGTACGGAAGACCCCTACAGAGGACAAGGTGATCATCCTTGGCGACTTCAATGCCAGAGTAGGTAAAGACTCGGAAGCCTGGAAAGGAGTACTTGGCAAACATGGCATTGGCAACTGCAATGATAACGGGCACCTCCTGCTAGAATTCTGCACGGAGCACCAGCTCACCAACACTATCTTTCAGCAGAAGAACAGCCTGAAGACAACCTGGATGCACCCACGGTCCAAGCACTGGGACCTTATCGACTACATTCTGGTGCGCCAGAAAGACCTTAGAGATGTCTTACACACCCGAGTAATGCCCAGTGCGGAATGTCATACGGATCATTGTCTTGTACGCTGCAATCTCCGTCTTCACTTTAAACCCACACCCAGGAGAGGAGGTATCCCTCAGAGGAAGCTTCAGGTTGTCAGCCTTCAGTCAGCCGAAGTTAAAGCTGCCTTGCAGGCAAAACTCCAGTCAAGAATTGAGGACCCCAGTTGCCCCATAGACCCTTCTCCAGAAGCACTCTGGGAACACCTAAAAACTACCATCCTGTTGATCTCTGAAGAAGTCCTCGGGTTCTCCACAAGGAAGAACAAGGACTGGTTTGACGAGAACAATCAAGAGATCCAAGAATTGCTAGCGAAAAAGAGATCTGCCTACCAAGCACATCTTGCTCAGCCCTCCTGTCCCGGGAAAAAAGCAATCTTTTGCGCTGCATGTAGCAACCTCCAGCGCAAGCTTCGAGACATTCAGAACGAGTGGTGGACCAAGCTTGCTGAGAGAACCCAGCTGTGTGCAGACACTGGTGATTTAAGAGGGTTCTACGAAGCCCTGAAGGCAGTATATGGCCCATCATAACAGGCTCAGAGTCCCTTGCGTAGTGCAGACGGCCAAGTGCTCCTCACAGACAAGGCATCCATACTGAACCGGTGGTCGGAGTATTTTCAGGTTCTCTTCAGTGCCAACCGCGTAGTTCAAGATTCAGCAATCCACCTCACCCCACTTCAACCAGTGAAAACAGAGTTGGATGAGATCCCCACCCTAGAAGAGACTGTTAAAGCCATCAAGCAACTGAAAAGTGGCAAGGCAGCAGGAGTTGATGGAATCCCACCAGAGATCTGGAAGCATGGGGCACAGTACTACATAGCACACTTCACAAAGTACTTGTCACCTGCTGGGAACAAGGCAAACTACCACAGGACTTTTGCGATGCAATCATCATCACTCTACACAAGAACAAAGGGGAAAAGTCAGACTGCTCCAACTACCGGGGGATAACCCTGCTCTCCATCGCAGGCAAAATCCTTGCCAGAATACTCCTGAACAGACTGGTGCCCACCATTGCAGAAGAACTCCTCCCAGAGAGCCAGTGCGGCTTCAGAGCTAACAGGAGCACCACTGACATGGTATTTGTTCTCAGGCAGCTCCAAGAGAAATGCAGGGAACAGAACAAGGGTCTATATGTGACTTTTGTCAACCTTACCAAAGCTTTCGATACCGTTAGCAGGAAAGTCCTGTGGCAAATCTTGGAACGTTTAGGGTGTCCCCCAAGGTTCCTCAGCATGATCATCCAGCTACATGAAGACCAGCGAGGCCAAGTCAGACACTGCAACGACCTCTCGGAGCCCTTCCCAATAGGCACAGGTGTAAAGCAAGGCTGCGTTCTCGCGCCAACTCTCTTTATGATCTTCTTTAGCATGATGCTTCAAAGAGCCGTAGTAGATCTAGATGATGACGATGGTGTCTACATCCGCTATCGCACCGATGGCAGCCTGTTCAACCTGAGGCGACTAAAGGCACACTCCAAGACAATGGAAAAACTCATCCGAGAGCTACTGTTTGCTGATGATGCTGCACTCGTCTCCCACTCGGTATCAGCTCTGCAGCATATGACGTCCTGCTTTGCAGAGGCTGCCAAGCTATTCGGCCTAGAAGTTAGTCTGAAGAAGACAGAAGTTCTCCACCAGCCTGCACCCCAGGAAGATTATCACCCTTCCTGCATCACTGTGGGTGAATCAGTTCTGAAGACAGTCCAGCAGTTCAGCTACCTGGGGTGCATCATCTCCTCAGATGCCAAGATCGACAAGGAGATTGACAACAGGCTGGCAAAGGCAAACCGTGCATTTGGCCGACTGCACAAAAGAGTGTGGAGCAACAAGCATCTGAAAAAAGGCACAAAGATCTATGTTTACAAAGCGGTTGTGATGACAGCCCTCATCTACGGCTCCGAATCGTGGGTTTTATACCATCATCACCTGCGACTCCTTGAGCGCTTTCATCAGCGCTGCCTTCGCACCATCCTCAACATCCACTGGAGTGACTTTGTGACCAACACTGAAGTCCTCAAGAGGGCGGAAGTTACAAGCATCGAGGCACTGCTGTTGAAGACGCAGCTGCGCTGGGCAGGGCATATTTCTAGGCTGGAAAACCACCGCCTTCCCAAGATTGCTCTGTAAGGCGAACTTCCCACCGGCCACCGAAATAGAGGGGCACCAAAGAAGAGGTACAAGGACTCCTTGAAGAAATCCCTTGGCACCTGTCGCATCAACCATCACCAGTGGTCTGACCTAGCCTCAGATCGCATGGAGGCATACCATCCACCAGGCTGTCTCTTCCTTTGAGAACGCACACATAGCTGGTCTTGAGGACAAAAGGAGATTGAGGAAGAATCGCACTGCTACAGCACCAACCCGAAATCAGACTTTTCCCTGCAGCCACTGTGGCCGGATCTGCCTGTCCTGCATTGGTCTTGTCAGCCACCAGCGAGCCTGCAGCAGACGTGGACTACTGCACCCTTCTTAAATCTTCGTTCGCGAAGTCAAGCCGAGAGAGAGAGAGAGAGAGAGGTTTACCACTGGTTTTTTTGTTGTTGTTAAATTTGAAGACTGGATTTTTTTTATTATTGTAGATTGGTTTATGCTCATTTTAATTCATTGTTATAAAGTGCTTCAAACTTGAAGAAAAGTGCTAAATACATTTTAAAATAAAAACAATTTTCGCCTTGTAGAGTTATTGTTGTCCTTGGATCACCTGGTCAAGAATGCTGACTGACCAAAGACTTCGTGTTACTCACTGGTGTCTCTTAGCTTACCTTTTTGTAATATAAAAGGCATTTCTGCAAGTCAGCCAATGCTTAATTCAGCTGCCCTCTTGTAACTGGCAAGCAGAACATGAGCTGCACTGGTGGGTATTTGAGCATCGCTAACTTGTATTCATCCTAACAATTGCCACCAGCCTGCACCTAACTAACTGAGATCCTATTGTTTACAGCTAATTCAGTCTATAACTAGATGTAGAATTGGAACTGATAAGATTTAAAGGCAAATTTCTGCTGAGATTAAATCTTCCAAGTTATCAAGGTCTCCACAACTGCCACATCTTCTCAGGTTTGCCTTTGGATATCACAGCTATAATTGTCTTACATCAGCTGAATGTCCCAATGAGTCTGCTGAATTTAGAATTATTATTGCTTAACTTTGTTCCACATTACCAGACATTGCAATGACCATGGTGTTAGGAGCTCTCTCACACTCCAGTCCAGGGGTGTCAAATATGCGGCCCGCGGGCCAGATCTGGTCAGCGTAGGGCTCCAATCAGGCCCTCCAACAACTGGCTGTTGTCTGCTTCATTCTCCCTTGCCTGCTGTGTTCGGTCGCCATTTTGTGTTTCTCCCCAGCAATCGATCAGCCTGCCAGCAAAGCAGCCTTTCTTGGCTGCTTCCCTCTCCCCCTCCCTTTTCCCAAAGGGATGAGGAAAGAGGAGGAACCTCAGCCAATGAAAGAGCCTAGCTCTATAGCTCTGCTGGGTGATTAAGTTTGCCAGACTCAATTAATCACCCTGCAGAGCTACTGAGCCCAGCCTCTCTTCCTTTCTGGCTGAGGCTCCTCCCTCTCCTTGTGCCCTGGGGGAAGGAAGGAAAGAGACAGAGCTTTCTTTGCCCAGTTCTCACCATTGGAAGAAATACAAAGAGCACTTTTAAGACTAGTGAGGTTTTATTGAAGGTATGAGCTTTTTGCCTTGTTACAGAGAGAGGGGGGGGGAGATTTGTTGGGCTTGTTATGGGTGCAACTGGGTTCCCCTCATCTTTTTCATTGTATTCATGCCCTCCAGTCTTTCTCAATAGTAAAGTCTGTGAACTATTTAGAAGAGAAATAACAAGCTAGCATTAGGCTGAGTGTATGTGTGTCTAGCCCAAGTTTACCCAGGAAATTTCCATTGATTTTTGATTCACATTTTCCTTTGATTGGGGATCTTGAATTTAGACTTCCCATATAGTAGGCTGATACTAATCATTGTACATAGCTGTCTCTGTTCTTGTACTGCCACATAGGAGTTGTAGTTATTTTTCTGGAGAAGACTATAGTTTTGCAGACAAGCACATAGCCCTCAGTCTGTGCCATGGTTCCTTCACATAATCTTGACCAGCACATGAAGCAACTTATGTATAAAAGCTCACAATGCCCTTAATGTTTTCCTCTAGGTCTGAGGCTCAAAGCATTGACTATGAGATCTTTGTAATGAATGTCAATAAATCAAAAGTAGGTTTGCAACTTATAGATGTGCACACGAACAACATATTCAAGACTGGTACAGCACAGACATTGTCTGCAGTTTTTGATGCAATAATTCATAGCAAGAGATGACAGCAAGAGAAAACAAAATATTGCAAGAGTGCTAATGTTTTAAGTAAAAAGAATTGTCTGTGCTCCCTTTATGTCCGCTACCTGGCATTACATCTTATGACACACATGGCCCGGCCTGACAAGGTCTTATTTATGTCAAATCCGGCCCTTATAACAAATGAGTCCGACACTCCTGCTCTAATCCAAAACATTTTTGACCAGGTACAAGTTCTAGTAATATAAATGGAATTTACTTCCAGACTAGGTTGCATAGGAGTGTCTTGGTGTCTTTCTGACTACACCTTGTGGGGAATCCAAAACATGCATCATCAGAATATGTTATAAGCACAGGGGACTTGTCCAGATGAATGTTTTGGCCTTTTATATGTTGTTATATTGTATTTTTTTCCAGCCTTCATTATAATATATCTAATGCTAGCAGGGCATGGTATCAATGGAAGCAATACCATACTGCGCTTTGAAATTAATAGGTTCTCACTGGATACATGAACCCACAGCTCTGTAGAGGTGAGCTCCAGTCTACAAAAAGTAAAGTTTGCAAGTTCTTGCAAGCACAGATCTATCTTTTGCTTATGCAACTTTGTAAAGCAATATGTGCTCTGATATCCATTCTCCACCTTCCTCTCTCAATATAAGACAAAATTAAACAAAACATTACATTACTACTAAATAAAGGCGAAACAATGTTTTGGATGACTCTAATCAGGCCTGATTCAGATATAGGCAGGCATTTAAGAACCCCTAGGCATCTAGTTAGTGACCCTATATCAGATCATTTAATTCGTAGCCGGAGCAATGCTTTAGGTTTGTTGTGAGTGTAGTACACAAGTGAATACTACTAGAGAATATCTGCTTCCATTCCAAGCTTTTATTAAAACATGACTATCGCATTCTTAATATTGACTACATCAACAAAATGTTATACCATCCATTATTATTACATGGATAATTAAAGGAGAACAATTACATGAGTCTGTAAAAGTTCCTTATCCCTTCTGAAAAGAAGCTCTTGATCAATTCAGTTTCCCATATTATAGAATTTTAACATTACCTCCTAAAAATAGCTAACTGTCCCACTTGATAAGGGTGAACTTTCTTGGCTAACTCATTCTCTCCTGACTTCAAACACCATAGAAGGTTATCTATTCTTGAAACATCATAAAATATATAAAACTGTTACTGCATTTTTGTTATAATTGTCTTAACAAAGTTGATTTAAACATTGTGATTACAAGTTTCTCATACTTATGAATATTTAAACCTATCTTTGAACAATATATCCACTTCTGTGAACATTTCTGCCATTCAGTACACCTGGACCTCAACAAATTGTAATTATTAATATTAGGTTAGCTTCTAATAAACATAAGGCCATATAATTATGTCACTACTTTGTCTTCTTGTCCATTCCCAAGGCTATTCTTTTCTGGGTTTCTAAACTCTTCCACTCTTCCACTCCAGAGTTCCCAAGTCCTCTGTGGCCTCCCCTCCAAAGTGACATCATCACACCAGTGACATTGCATGCTGGCTGCTTTGGGTGTTTCTGGGGAAATTCTATGGTTTTCCCAGACATGGTAATATAGAGTTTTCCTTCCAAATAGCTAGAATGTCCAGGAAAACCATAGAGTTTCCTGGGAAATGCCCAGAGTGGCCAGCATGCGGCATCACTGGCGCGATGACGTCACTTCCGAGTGACATCATCACACAGGCAACAATGGGCAGGGATTCCCCTGCCAGCCCACTGCAGGCCGGTAGGTTGGCGACCTCCAAAGCAGGAGAATGCCCCCCCCCCCAGCCTGGGAGCTTGGCAGCCCTAACTCCAGAAGACTTTACTAATGGGAATAACTGCTTGAATCTCTGTCTCTTGGTTTTGCTATTGTCTTCCTGATTATGTTTTTTGACATCTGCATGGCTTACAGGCATTCACTCCTCTTTGGAAGAAGGTTCTGAAACGAGTGATATAATTTGGAAACTCATCAAGAAAGAAGCAAGATTAAAGGACAGTTTTGAGAATACTTGGACTGTATGGACTTAACATGAAGTGTTTATTGCATATTAGTTACATTTACCTTGACTATCAGGTGGGAATTTGAACACATATGTCGATTGGATTGTATGTATTGCAAATTGGATTATTCACTTACAAGAACACACGCATAAGATATAATAATATTACATTTTATTGCATTGTCATTATTAATTGCTTGTACCTAACGACCCTTATCTGACAGTGGTTTTTTCCCCTCATAGTTGACTGTTTTACACACTGTGATTTCTCTCAACAGTTTCCCTTATATTTCTAGCCATATGTGGAACAACAATTTTGCTAGTATTTAACCTTTCCATTTTGTATAAAGAGCAAGATGATGTTTTTAGTGTTACAGTACAGAGAATGTAGCCTCCAAATAAAACAAAATATTGAAAAAGCTTTCACAAAGCTTCCTTTACCAAGTCAGACCATTGGTCTTTCATGGTCAGTATTGTTTAGTTTTAGTTTCAGTAGCCCTCCAGGGTCTCGGGCAGACATCTTTCAGATCACCTACCATGTGATCCTTTCCACCTCGAGATTAGACTACTGCAATGCCCTCTACATGGGGCTGCCCTTATACCGAACACGGAAACTCCAGGTAGTGCAGAATGCGGCGGCCAGGCTGCTGATGGGACTACCTCGGTGGGAACACGTGCGGCCTGAGCTGCGGGATCTGCACTGGCTGCCGGTTGTGTACCATGTTCGCTATAAGGTGCTGGTTATCACCTTTAAAGCCCTACATAGCCGAGGACCTGCCTACCTTAGGGACCGCCTCTCCCCATATGTTCCCCAGAGAGCACTGAGATCTAGCTCTCAAAACCTTTTAAAAATCCCTGGACCAAAAGAGTCTAGACTGAAGACAACTAGAGAGCAAGCCTTTTCAGCAATGGCCCCCCGATGGTGGAATCAACTTCCAGAGATGGTGCGAGCCCTGCGGGACCTGAATCAATTCCGCAGGGCTTGCAAAACCTCTCTGTTTCAACTTGCTTTTGAGACAGAACCTGGCTAAACGGATCTGTACCCATCCAGCCATCTTGTCCATGATTGTGATCTGTAGCACTTTATAGCACCTGTTTTATCTATTTTATCTATTTAATTAATTAATCATGTAACTGTATTTTAACTGAATTGTAATTCTAAAATTGTTCATTTATATTGTATTTCATGTATATCATGGTCTTCCATGTCTGTGAGCCGCCCTGAGCCCGCCTTTGGCGGGGGAGGGCGGGATATAAAAATAAATTTATCTTATCTTATCTTATCTGGGCATGAGACCTCCTGCTGCAAACTACATGCTCTAACAATGAGTTGTAGCCCCACCTTGCAGGTATGCACAGTGACGTGGCCATACGAGACAAAATTATGACATTACTAATATTATGAACACTAACCAATCGATGTCCATTACATTGATACAAGAACAGCTATATCATACTCCAAACAAGAAGTGCAACCAGGGAGATGAGTTTTTCCCAGCAGCACCAATTTGAGTTCATATCCTAGGCAAATGTAATTTCCAACTTATGACAATAGTAACAGCAGCATTATTCTAAAGAAAGGCATTTGGAGATCTCTCACATTCTCCCTCCCCGCCCCCTCATTTTTTGAAAGAGTTGCTGAGTCACTGGGCGACTCATCTTTTTCTGAGTGTAAGCCTCTGAGTGGTGCAATTGACTCAATTCTTATTAAATATTTTATAATAATTTATATAAATGTATAATGTCATAACCAGGCAATTGTTTACATATTCTGGGTTTCTTCCTTCCCACATTTTATCATAGTGCTGATAACAGTGTTTTTAAGCACAATCCAGTAACATCTGATGAAGTATGCTTGATCACAAAAGCTTATACCATGAATAAAAACATTGTTGGTCTTAATGGTGCCACTGGACTCAAACTTTGTTCAGCAATGCACACAGTAAATCCTCTTGGTGTCAGTGGGATTGTCACTTAACCTAAGTCTACCTTTGTTTACCTGGAAGGAAATCTCATTATTTTCAGTGGGACTTATTTCCATGTAAGTGAGCTTAGGATGCAGCATTAGTATACTAAATGCTTTAGAACATTATCATATTAATTCTAGTTTTCTTTAAAAGATGGCAGTGACTTATACTAAAAATCCTCCAGACATGTTTAAGTAAATTACTGTTGTAAATGATTTACAGACTGGAAAATATGAGGGCTCAAACAAATGAGAATCAAAGACTTCCATTAAAGGGATACCAAGCATTTTTTTTCTGTCTAAAACACAGTTATACAGGATGTATTTTGGACTGGACCTTAGCATGAAAGGACAGGAATTTAAACCTTCCCTCCAGCACTGTTTTTCTCATTTGAAAAGGCTATGTGGAGAATCAAACAGGTGAGATATTGACTCTGAAAAAATTATTATCCGTGGATTTTTATTGGCAGAGCCAACCCAAGTCTCTAAGCTCCACCACTAAACCCCAGCATCAACAAAGACATAATTTGTGACCTTAATAGGCAATCCCAAGGAAACAGAAACAACAGGGTAGTTAATCAAACTCTTTATGGACCATCATACAGCAATGGTTGCATAATATTTAGCATAATGCACACAAGTTGTGGAAACCTGCAATAGAACTTACCTGCAAAGTCTAACTTTTTGCTTGCCACAATACTACTTGTTTTATTTGACAGTTTCTAGCTGTGCCAAAAGGTTTGGGGAACTCTTTTGTAGGTGGTTTCATGACCTTCTGGGAAGAAGACGCAACAACAGACAGCATACAGACCAGCAGATGGTCAACTGTGTATCTGATGACAGATAAAATACTCAGGTTCCTTACAAGGTCAAGAGCCTTTTAAGCATCATCAACCAGAATATCTTTCTAAATTGACTAATTGTTGCTTTCCTCCCCAGATATCTTTCCTAATTTAGATGAGAAAAACAACTAATCACACAGTTCTCAGGAAGCCTATTTTTTACAACATATAGCACATTAATCAGATGTTCAACTGTTTCCTTTTCAAGAAAATTAATACAATCATGTTATCTGTCAAGTTAGGACTAAAAAATACCACCTGCATACATACATACATACATAAGGATGGAATAAAATGTATATATAAATACATGAGGCGGAAATAGTGTAAACTGTATAAACTGAAGAACCTCCAGGCTATAAATGCCTTCACCTTATCTGGCATAAAAGTTCTCATCCGTTTCCTAAAAATCAACCTGTGTGTATTCTGCAGGTTAGGGCTGTTTCAAGTCTGTGTCACAGTCAGGGCACCCTAGTCACTGCATGCTGGGAAGGGTCACTATGTTAAGAGGCTCAAACAGGCCCACATGACTTGGGACCTACCCAACCAAACGCAGTTCTAAAGTCATGTATGGTGGCTCATCAGAAGATGAGTAATAAATACATCATGGTTTTGCTACTTATCTAGGCCTGAAAAAAACAGGAGATGGTCAAGAACCTGGCAGCTGTAATCTGGCAGCTACACAGAGATGCCAGCATCCAGATGAGATCTGGGGATCCCCTGGAATTATAGCTCATCTTCAGACTATGGAGATCAGTTCACCTAGAGAGAATGGATGTTTTGGAAGGTGGACTCTTTGGCATTGTCTCTCAACTGCG